>NC_138498.1:98177290-98777290 GCF_964252035.2 Podarcis erhardii
GTCTTGGAAACCCTGGACAGTCACTGCCAAAATGTGTAAATAAGAAAGGAGAACCTGTGGACCTCCCAATGTTGCTGGACTACAACTCCCAACATCCTTGACCGTTGGCCAGTGCTTGCTGAGGCTGATGGGCATTGGAGTCCAACAGCAGGTGGGGGGGGTACAAGTTCCCCATTCCTGGTGTAGACAGATCTGAGCTAAGAGATCTATGGCCTGACTTTGTGTAAGGCAAGCTTCCTATGATTTAAGGCATGGGTAGGCAAAGTAAGGCCAGGGCCGGATCTGGCCCAATCGCCTTCTAAATCTGGCCCATGGACAGTCCGGGAATCAGTGTGTTTTTACATGAGTAGAATGTGTCCTTTTATTTAAAATGCATGGTTATTTGTGGGGCATAGGAATTTGTTCATTCCCCCCCCCCCAAAAAATATATAGTCTGGCCCCCCGCAAGGTCTGAGGGACAGTAGACCGGCCCCTGGCTGAAAAAGGTTGCTGACCCCGATTTAAGCAAATGATTGTGCTGTCTGGTCAACATCTGATTGACTGAAGAGCAATGGTGGGCACAAAAGACTGGCCCTTTTTCAGTCGTGATGTCAAGTACTGTGAAATACCCTCTCAGGGAAGCTCGTTTGGAAGGTATATTGTTTGTTTTTCTTTGCCAGTGTGGTGTAGTGGTTAAGAGCGGTAGTCTTGTAATCTGGGGAACCGGATTCGCTTCCCTGCTCCTCCACATGCAACTGCTGGGTGACCTTGGGCTAGTCACACTTCTTTGTAGTCTCTCAGCCCCATTCACCTCACAGAGTGTTTGTTGTGGGGGAGGAAGGGAAAGGAGAATGTTAGCCGCTTTGAGACTCCTTCGGGTAGTGGTAAAGCGGGATAGCAAATCCAGCCATCAGTAGGCTTCTCTTCCCTGATTTTATCTAATCCTCTTTCAAAGCCATCTAGATTGGTGGCCACCATTGCCTCCTTGGGCAGTGAGTTCCATAGATTATGTGCTGTATGAAAAAGTACTTTTGGGGGGATAGTGGTGGGGGAATTTTATTGCTTACATCCTTTGCTGCTTAGGGTTAAAAAATAATAGTTTAAAAATTAAACAGAAAAGTAGGATCTAAAATAAGATACTTAAACCGAAGGAAAGCAGGCTTCTCTTAAACCTTAGCTCAGCAGCTCAACAGAGAGGCTGCAGAATCTCCTCTCATTGGATGGTCCGAAGTCGAGCTTTGACTGACATCTATTAGGGTTACCTTAGGAATGGGACTGCCTGTCTTAAGGGTAGGAGATTGCTGGAGTGTTTCCAAGTTTGTAATTATGTGAGTCAGGCATACGGTATACTGTGCCACCCCCCTTTCCTGACTATCAAATCAAATCAAGATATTGATCTAAGGTGAGTTAAGCTTGCTCAATAATAGCTGTGGAAAAATAAAACGGCATACAGGCAGGATGAGTATGTGTCACTGTACTTTAAGCATCCGTGCCTCGGAACGCTGGAAGAACACACACGCGAAAAATAGATGTCAAACTCAAATAACAAATCAGCTTTATCTTCTAAAGAAAGTTGAGGTTGGGAAACGAATTCCAGCTTCTTGTACTAGAGCATGCATTTGAGTCCTTCACACTTAACCTGGACCATGACCTGCTATAGCTAGGCAATAGCTCATATCTCTGCTTCCCACAGGATGTATTTTTCAAAGCGTGAGCAAACTTTCTGGTTGTTGTTGTTGTTTAGTTGTTTAGTCGTGTCTGACTCTTCATGACCCCATGGACCAGAGCATGCCAGGCACTCCTGTCTTCCACTGCCTCCCTCAGTTTGGTCAAACTCATGCTGGTAGCTTCGAGAATACTGTCCAGCCATCTCGTCCTCTGCCATCCCCTTCTCCTTGTGCCCTCAATCTTTCCCAACATCAGGGTCTTTTCCAGGGAGTCTTTTCTTCTCATGAGGTGGCCAAAGTATTGCAGCTTCAGGATCTGTCCTTCCAGTGAGCACTCAGGGCTGATTTCCTTCAGAATGGATCGGTTTGATCTTCTTGCAGTCCATGGGACTCTCAAGAGTCTCCTCCAGCACCATAATTCAAAAGCATTAATTCTTCGGCGATCAGCCTTCTTTATGGTCCAGCTCTCACTTCCATACATCACTACTGGGAAAACCATGGCTTTAACTATACGGACCTTTGTTGGCAAGGTGATGTCTCTACTTTTTAAGATGCTGTCTAGGTTTGTCATTGCTTTTCTCCCAAGAAGCAGGCGTCTTTTAATTTTGTGACTGCTGTCACCATCTGCAGTGATCATGGAGCACAAGAAAGTGAAATCTCTCACTGCCTCCATTTCTTCCCCTTCTATTTGCCAGGAGGTGATGGGACCAGTGGCCATGATCTTCAATTTTTTGATGTTGAGCTTCAGACCATATTTTGCGCTCTCCTCTTTCACCCTCATTAAAAGGTTATTTAATTCCTCCTCACTTTCTGCCATCAAGGTTGTGTCATCTGCATATCTGAGGTTGTTGATATTTCTTCCGGCGATCTTAATTCCGGCTTGGGATTCATCCAGCCCAGCCTTTCACATGATGAATTCTGCATATAAGTTAAATAAGCAGGGAGACAATATACAGCCTTGTCGTACCACTTTTTCAATTTTGAACCAATCAGTTGTTCCATATCCAGTTCTAACTGTAGTTTCTTGTCCCACATTGAGATTTCTCAGGAGACAGATGAGGTGATCAGGCACTCCCGTTTCTTTAAGAACTTGCCATAGCTTGCTCTGGTCGACACAGTCAAAGGCTTTTGCGTAGTCAATGAAGCAGAAGTAGATGTCTTTCTGGAACTCTATAGCTTTCTCCATAATCCAGCGCATGTTTGCAATTTGGTCACTGGTTCCTCTGCCCCTTCGAAATCCAGCTTGCACTTCTGGGAATTCTCGGTCCACATACTGCTTAAGCCTGCCTTGTAGGCTTTCTGGTAGGAAAATGCATATGCTGGTCTGGTGGAGCAAAGCTGTGGAGCCACCATAACTGACACCAGTAGGTCCTACAGCTCACTTGGATTGGGCTTAGGCTGGCGCAAGGTCAGGGCTGCATGGATCCACCCAAGGGAGCAGCAGACTGGATGCGCTGGTGCATCCAGTGCTATTTTTCTAGAAAAAGAGGTGCTGGAACTCACCATGAACACCTCCCTTGTTCTCTTATAATGGTCCTGGCGCCCACCTGGGAGGTGCCAGAACTGAGTGCACCTACACTGCCAAGACCTCACTACCACCCTGCCCCATCCATTCCCATGCAGGTAAGCTGTATCGTAGCGGCTCTGTTCCACCTCTACTGTGCGTGCACCTGCACTGCAGGATTGCCCTAGGAAGTTGATGCATCTGAACTGTTTTCTGAGGTCTCTTGAGGGTTTCCCTGTAGGTTTAGCCAGTAGGCCTGCCAAAGCTCAGGTCTCCACTAAGACTGAGTCAATGACTTTAGCCGTCAATACAGTCATCCCCAAATATCCTCGGCTGTAGAGGCAAGGCAGGTGGTTTTCTTCTTTTGCATTCTTAGGGTTTCACATGGGTGAAACACCAGGGTAAACAATTATAATTCAAGATGCATAACAAATATGACCAAAGAAAGATATGAATCTATCAATTTTGGGGTGATAGTGGTGAAGAGTGGTTATTTCTCCATCGCCATTACCCCTGCTGAGTGTTGTCCTGTTGAGTTTCCACAGGTGCTGCAGGGGCTCCTTGGTGAGGGCTCCGGGATTCAATGGCTTGTGCCCTGAAAGGCCCACTGTGATTGACTTGCTGAACGTTTTGTAGTTGCAGTTGCTTGTATCCATGATGACTTTAGATGGTGGGTGTAACTCAGTGAACTCACCTGATCCACACTGTCTTGATCAATTGTAGATCAGATGTGGGTTCACTTGGAAAACCACACTTGTTGTATTTCATGAGAAGACCTCTCTCTCTCTCCCCCCTCTCCCCCCCTCCTTTCTAAAGAACATTTGAAGGGACCCTCCTTTTCCTTAAGCAGGCAAGAACCTCTGGTTTGTTTACAGTGCTGCTAGCTGGGGTAGAAAAGCTGGGATCTCTCACATCCCCAATCCTGTTTTCGTTTTTTAAAAAAGACTTTTAAGGAGGGCGAGTTAGGGGTAAGATGATGACAATGACGATGATAGCAATTTTATTATTTGTATCCCACCCATCTGACTGGGCTGCCCCAGTTTTGATGCTGTTGGGAGGTATTTGTGTCCTCTTCCTGCCCCCGCCACTTTGCGTTGTTCTTATTGAGCAGAATGTGCACACTGAGTGGGACCAGCCAACTCGCATGGAACCTTAATTGAAAAAAAAACCCCAATGAGTAGTTGAAGCTGACATACGGCATCTGATTTGTATACCTTAGGGGTGCATTTCTAAAGCAACGGGGGGTGATTTAACTGCATGATTCCCACTGTTATTAACATGAGGCATGCAGCTAAATTGCTGAGTGCCACTTATTGAAAATGTGAACTCCTTAATGTTTCGGCTGAATTTAATTTTTATTTGCAAATTGGCAAAATTAATTAGAACGTGTACAACTAACAGGAAATTATGGCAAGATATGGCTTAACAGGCTAATTCAGATATGATTCTACAATTTATGAAAGCACAGACAACTGGGTATTTGATAGTAACGACTAAACAACAACAAAATGTATCTGCTTCTCAGTCTGCACTAGGGATGTCCAAGAATAGAGGTCATCCACTGAGGAACCTGGTAACTTAGGGGCTGGGGTTACATCAAAGTGAGTGGCTCACATTTCCTGGCAGGAGGGAGATCCAGCCTGGTCAGCATCATGCCTGGGTTCTGCATGCCACTTTGAACCAAGAAGGTGCCCTGACTTTAGTGACAACTTGCTCCAGTCATAGCACCAAAGTTTCTGGCATGGTGTGATGCACAGAATATCTTCAAAATACGCCTTCTATATTTTTCTTTTCCTAAAAGATATGGATGCCCATAATAATGCCATCATTCTAAAAAAACTATCCATAAGTATTCAGGAATAAAAAAGGGGGAAAATTGGAGCGACGCAATGACATGCTGCTGGAATGTTTGAAAATGGACCTACACTTGGTGAAAAGAGGATAGTGTAATCGTTTATCTGCTCAATGCCCCCCCTCCCGGTTTGTCTGCTCCTTTTGACCAGTTTTACTGGATACTTTTCAATTTACTCAGGTCAAGGATGTGGGCAGAATTCTTGGAGAGATGAATCCTTCCACATGTGTGCTGGAAAATAGACCTTCTTGGCTTTTATGAGCTGCCAGAGGTAGTCTGCTGAGTGGGTGGTGGGAGGTACAGCAAGTTTCAAAGAGCTGGTGGTAGACCACTTTTGAAGCAGCCCTCCCTTAGTCTCACTAAGAGAGCCAGCGTGGTGTAGTGGTTAAGAGCGGTGGACTCCTAATCTGGTGAACTGGGTTTGCTTCCCCGCTCCTCCACATGCAGCTGCTGGGTGACCTTGGGCTAGTCACCCTTCTCTGAAGTCTTTCAGTCTCACTCACCTCACAGAGTGTTTGTTGTTGGGGAGGAAGAGAAAGGAGATTGTGAGCCACTTTGAGACTCCTTAGGGTAGTGATAAAGCGGGATATCAAATCCAAACTCTTCTTCTTCTTCGTCTGTTCCAGCAACAACTGTACAATGCTGTTATGTGACATTTTCAAGGATGGATGGAGGTCCTACACTCAGTTACATTTTGAATGTTGCAGCACTCTATGCAAGTAACTCAATGGTCGAGCCCATGCTTTTCATGCAGAAGATCCCTGATTCAATCCTTGGCAACTCCAGACTTTTAAACAGATACAGACCTGGGTTACTCTGGCTGATGGGGTATGAGGCGAATGTAGATGCAGCAGTGGGTCTCTTGGTTTTGCAAGACTTCCCGGTGGCTTTCGACTGAGGTATAGTTTCATATATTCTATTTCCAGTTTGGTTCTCTGAGTGCCATCATGTAGCCAAAATGGCAGCACTCACTCACAAGAGGGAGGTATCAGGAGGCTTGGGGATGCCCATTTTTTGCAAAAGTACAACAAAGCCCTCCAGCTTGCAAAATAAAGCCCAAGGAACACTCAGTGTGCTTATTGGCCAGGGAAGGCTGCCTGTTTATAGGGGAGGAATGGAAAACCAAGGAGGAAGAGGAATGGGATGGAGTGGCTGGGAAATGAGAATGGAAAAAGAGACACATAGATATTTTTAATACTTTAAAATGATAATGTTAATATTTCCTGTAAAACACATGTCATAGAGATTTTATTATGATCAAGCAGTGAATGAATGAACGAATGAATGGAAAAAGGCTAGAGAACCACCTCACTGTCTGGGATGCAGACAACCAGCGGACTTCCAGATGTTGTAGGACTCCAATTTCCCTTTAGCCCTAGTCAGCGTGGGCAATAGCCAGTGATGTTTTGGGTGTTGGTCCAGCAATATCTGGGTGGCCACAAGTTAGCCAGCCCTGCTTCATGTTGAAAAGCTATTTTATTTAAATGGTCCCAAGGCTAAAAGTGAGAGCTGAAGAAGTCCAAGATGTTAGCACTATTGGGATTGGGAAGCATTTTGTATGGCAACATGTGTATATGCACACATATTATATGAAAGAGATGGTATACAAAATGCTGATGGTGAAATTATTTGTTTGCTTTTTAGAAAGAACTAGGAAACACAGCAGGGAACAGTTGCTTGCTTCTCACTTGAAGATCATCAACATTTCCAGAATCGTGCGTGAAATCTGCATACAGTGCAACACATTGTCCCTCTTGCTCTCTCGTATGCCGTCAACAGTGCTGTAAGCAAGGACACGAAAGACATATATCAAAAGCCAATAATCGTTTTCTTTCCACCTACAATGGCTCTTCTAGCTTGCTCTGCCTCTTTCTGTCCAATTTGTCAAATCCCAGCTAGAAGTGTTTGTAAACAAAGCTGAAGAAACTCTCCCCACTTTGCCTCCAGTGCTGCATCACAGATATTGTACTCATGAAAAGAAAACCCCTAGGAAGGAAACAGATGTACTAAGTAACCTACCCTATGGCACTGAGCTTTGCATTACAAAGAGTGGCAGCGAATGTTGGTAATCAACAATCCCATGTGCACATACGCTGCAATTTTCCTTCTCTTTATCATTGTCTAATTACATTTCAGTCAACCTGAACAACAACAAAAAGAAGAAGCCCAGAGCCTTTTCGTTGTCTGCAGTAGTTAGGAGATGTGTTTAAAAGTGAAGATATGCAACTTCTTGCCACAGGTTACAGAAGAATTGTAGTAATTTTTCTATGGAGGATAAACATGGGAGGGGCAGGGTGTATAAGTGAATGCTTCAGTTTTAATCGTTTTGCTTACACATGATCCAGAAGCAACACCATACTTCTTGCTCCCTTGCTTTAGATAAGAAAAGGAAAGTCCTGACATTGACTACTTCTGCAAGAATGAAAGGACCTTGGATTGTAACAGGGGATAAAATTAGAACAATAGTTAATGCTGGATTAAATCAGTGGGGGAGAGAGAGAGAGAGAGAGATGCTTTTAAAAAGTAAGATTTAGAATAAGAATAGAAAATATTAGCACTTCAATGAGACAACGAGATTGCGTTTTTCACAAGTAGCAGTGCTAATTTAGACAAGTGCACTTCATTTCCTTCCTAAAGTAGAGGTGCAATTAGCCACCTGCCTGCTCAGACAGGTGAGTACCAATTTCGCTCTAGGTGAGTAGGCAAGTGAACAGCACCTTCTCTTGGTGTTGCGATTCTCTTTCTCTGGGTCCAAAGGAGCATCAGACCTCTGCCATGGCTGTTTCTCTAAGTCATTCAAGGCCCAAGGGAGGTATTTTGCACAACCCCCAAACTTAGTGACATTGTCTTATTGTAAAGGTACCATAAAGTTTGTGAATTCAAATGTACTCACTTATGTTCGTAGGATCAGGTTAAATATGTGATAACTGAAATTATCAAGTGCCACAATGGAACTTAAGAGAAGAAAATTGTTTCCTCCCATGACAGGCAATAGACAATTGTCTGTTACCCTTTATGTCACCAATACATGCCTTTGTGTTACTTCTGGACAGTCTGCTAACACTTTGGGCAGTTTGCTACAGAAGACATTTTCTGAGTATCAACTACAGAAAAATCAAAAATTCCATCTTTGCACACAAACCTGCTGCTCATGTATGGCATCTCTGAAGGATTCATACAAGGTTGAGCAAGGAAATTCCTATTGTGACTTGGGTTCTTTTTCTTTATGAACTCTCTGATATTTGGAAAAAAATCACCTCCTTGACTCAGCTACATTAAAGGTAGATCAGTCGGCTTTTGACATTTTTAGATTTCATAGAACACTAAACTTATGGAAACCAAACTGTGTCTTGAAATTCTTTCTGGGTCAGATCCACAGGGCTTTTACAGCTCACTGGAGTGAGAGCCCTTTCAGATTTTTTTGTGATTTACTATAGGAGCACCAAAGGATATCTCCCAAGATTCTACTGCAAGTTGGAATAAGTATTTTCTCCTGTATTAATGAAGGTCCACCAGAGCTGCTCCAGCTATTGGGTAAAAACTTCAGTTGGTAATCAGAGAACAGGCTAAGTTTTGTGGGTCTACTTCATCTAATGTGAATTAAGTCTCTTAGATTCCATAGGTGGCGAAAATAAGCCTATTGTAGTATTTTTTTAGCAGGCTATTTTTTTATCCTGCCAAAGATAATTTTAAAATAGAGCTTGTGATATTTTTATTCCACATGATCTGTCACTCATATATAATTCTTAGATGGAACAATGATATAACATGATAAAATTTAATCATGGGTCTGAATCATATTTATCAGCAAGTACATTTTGTCTGAGGAAAAGCTGTACTTTATTCAGGATCCAAGAAATGACGGAAATGGCCATCTGGAACCTTTCCCTTTGGCCTTTGCTATTGTATTGGGGACAGTGAGCTTGAAAATAGGTCTCATCATATATTTGATTCTCAGCTATTGAACGCATGAGCCATTGGTTTTCTCAACAAGGAATCTGAGAATAGCAATAAAATAGCAACGGGGACAATTTGGATTAGCAGCAGCAAAATGTCACCAAATATATTTTGTTTTAAAAGGTAAACTGGTTAACTGATGCTGTCTTAGCTTGGTTTACGATGATTTGGCTCTTTTCATTATGTTATTTTTTACATATGCATTAGTCTATGGTAAAATTGTTACGTTTCACCATCTTAACTATGAATTTTGGCTAAAGCAAATGTATTGAAAGTACTCACGAGACAGTCTAATAATTCAAAACAGTAATGGCCAAGGCAGTATATTCCTACAACTTGTATCATTCCCAGCTAGCATGGACAATGGTCAGGTATAATGGGAGTTGTAGTTCATAATATCTGGCTGGGGGGGGGAACACCTTAGCTACCCCTGATTTAGAGTGATTAGGTAGCTAGATCACGGGGCTGATAAAATCAAGGCTGTAGGTTCAATCCCTGTATGGGACAGCTGCATATTCCTGCATTGCAGGGGGTTGCACTAGAGGGCAATTCAGCCCTCCAGGTTTTTTTGAGACTACAGTTCCCATTATCCTTGACCACTGGTCCTGCTAGCTAGGGATCATGGGAGTTGTAGGGCAAAAACATCTGGAGGGCCAAGTTTGAGGAAGCCTGCACTAGAGGATCCTCAAGATCCCTTTCAGCTCTGCAATTCTATGATTGCAGAGATATAGCAAGCACTCCTCAAAGCCATGAAGATGGACATAATTCGATTACAACCTTTCTGCATGGACATGGTAAGCATGCCATAAGAACATTTGGCCATTGCTGCATAGCATAGCATTACTGTGCAACAGTCCAGTCATACGTAGAATATAGGTGGATAGTGGTATTGTAGTGAGATGCTGTGCTGCATTCATGCTCAGTACATCAACTGTACACTATCCCCTTAAGAATAGGAATATAGGCGCATAAGAAGAGCCTGCTGGATCCGATCAATAGCCCATCTAGTCCAGTATCCTTTTGTCATGGTAGCCAACCAGGTGCCATCCTCCATCCTCTTTCTCCGTTTGTTTGGACTAACAGAAATCAGGTCAGTATTGTTACTTCATTATCAAAAACCATGGGGAGTTAATGTTCAACAGACAACACAATAGCTATGCTGAAGATATGTACCAAAGAAGTGTGCTCCAGTGCAGAAGTTGTTCTGCGCAAAAGTGCATAGCCTTCCCCAATAACAGCAAGCAAACAAATCATCATCAACAACAAAACCATGTGAATATAGAAAACTAAGAAACTGACGTGAGCAGTGCTGCAGGTGATGCTATTCTTACGAGCAGGAAATGAATGGGTTTGGTTTGCACTTTAATCCAAACTCACATAATTTACACTTCTTGAAGCAAAAGCAAAACATTACTATCCTATGCCTTTCTCACTTCTTTAAATTTTGTGAGGTGTGTCTGTATGAAAAATGTTTATATTAGAGAAAAGTGCATACAACAATGCATATATTAGGGAAAATACTGTACAAAAATACATTAGAAGAACCTGCTTTAAAAAATGCATATACCGCATTTTTCCGTTTATAAGACTAGGTTTATTTTGCAAAAAAAAATAGGTTTAAAAGTGGGGCTCGTCTTATACATGGGTAGTGCTGAGGGGTGTTTTCTTAATTTGGAGTCCCCCAAAATAGGGGGCGTCTTATACATGGGGGTGTCTTATACATGAAAAAATACGGTATTAAACAAATTGTTGTACAAAAACTGAATGCTGTACCAGTTACAGATAGGTAGCTGTGTTGGTCTGCCATAGTCAAAACAAAACAGCAAGCAACTGTTTCAGCATTCCTGTATAGCTGACTTAGTTGGTCTTTAAGGTGCTACTGGAAGGAATTTGTTTTGTTTTGAATGCTGTACATTAGAAGAAATAAGCACAAGTTTCTGTGCAGACGAAAATAAACTGCAATGTGATGTTTAAATGGGACAGGCTGAACTTCATGCTGGAAAAATGAGAAATGGAGAGCAACTGAGACTGACCTATTTGCCCAGTCTGCTCTAAATAACTTGCTAGATTTCACCTTGATTGGATGAAGGATAATGGGAACAACCAATCATTCAAGACTTTTGAACTCTAGGCCCAGATGGAATTTGAACAAAGTGACCAATCCCTCATCTGTTTTTACTTTCCACCTTTGGAGTAAGACTTCTCTGAATAGCTGACTCTGCTGCTCAGACTATGCAAACTAGTAAAAACAAGTCATATGAGAAAGAGAAGACATGTTTGACTGCTTTGCCATTGCTAGGGAAACAGCTCCCATGGTAACCATGGTCAGTACATCTGTCTCATTTTATCTCCAACTTTCACATAGACATGGAAAGGATACTAAAAATAATAATACATAAATATTTTAAATAGCAAAAATTAATAAATTAAGAAAGATTGTGTTCATTTATTGAGTCATGCTTTTTGGATGACCTTTCTTTGCTGTTAGATAATTATTAGTAAGCTTGAACATTGCTTCCTCGCATTCCTGTATAAAATTATTAACTTCTAAGCTGGAAGAATATTGCCACCAACCAATTCTTGCTTTGTGGTTCTTTGAAACGTCGGTTCCTTATTTCTCATAAATGTGTCTTAAGTTTGTTGCAGCTGGACCAGGCACCTGAAAAACAGAGCACTGTAACCAGCTGGGTATATAAGGGATGGGATAATCTTTTGGGCATCCTGGTCCCAAGCTGTATAGTGCTTTATTTCCCAAAACCAGCACCTTGAACTTAGCCCAGTAGCTAATTGGCAGACAGTGCAATCCTTCCAACAGCATGATAACATGTTGGCGATATCCTGCCCCAGGGAGCAGCTGAGCTGCTGTATTTTGCACCAGCTCTTCAGGTTCCGGACCAACCTCAAAGGATGCATTTCACATCCAGTATGGAGATTACTAGTGCATGGATGACAGTGGTCAGGCTATCCTGGTCCATAGCTGTCTTGCCAGCCAAAACTGGTAAAAGGCACTCCTAGCCACTAAGGTCACCCAGGCCTCTAGCAACCACGATGGATCCAGGAGCACCCCTAGACCTGTTCTTGGGGTTGGGGAGTAACAACATCCAAATCAGGCAATTGATCAGTATCTCTGGATTCGGGTACCACCACACCCACAACACAGAGGTCTTACCTAGATTCATAGTCAGTTTTTTTGGGCCTCATCAACCCACCACTGAGTCCAGGTACCAGTTCACAACTAGCACAACCCTGTAAGTGTCTGGAGATGTGGAAAAGTTTCCCATATCCCAGTAGCCTACGTTTTGAATTATTTTCCAATAATTTAGCTCAGTTTGTGGCTGAGATCTGTTGCTGACCATCTCTTGTGCATGGACCTTGCAGTGAATTCACAAATGGGCTCTTTTGCGCCTACCTTTCAAATATTAAGACGTAGCAACTCACCTCTATATAATTGCTCCATTGTCGTTTGTTATTTTTCTCATTATTAAATCAAAGGGAACACATCTAATAACAGTGGCCATGTCTACATTTTGCAGAGTCACAATTTGACTTGACACACTGGACAATAATGCACTCTTTTGTGTCTGTTAAAAATGGATAATGAACCTGTTTGGTGAAATTAGGTGAACTGTTTACTGTTATGTCAGAAGTAGCAAAGGGAGAAAAGCAATACCATGGGACTTCAATTAAAAAGGAATCATCTTATTGAGGTGGAAAAATGTGAAAGATAATCAAAGAGAAAAGGACATGTTGACAAGCTCCAAATGAAGATAAAATACCTTTGAGGAAGTAAATTTAAAAATGATTCAGGGCCAGGTTTCAAGGCAGTAGTCAATAATGAGACACGTAAGATAGATGGGGCAGCCCAACTTGGTGTGTGGCCAAAGAGCTGGTCTGGCAAAGCAACTTTTCAAATACATATTTCAGAATAATGAGTAAGCTTCATGCAGGGCCGGACAGCCATGCCGAGATCTTTGCTTCAGGCGGCACAATGGGAAGGCCCCCACCCATACACCATAGTTTATCACTTGTGCTGAGGAAGGTATCTTCCTCAAAATGGGACACTCTGGGTGAGATGACATTGAAGATCACCTGAACTGCTGCTGCTTTGCCACAACAAATGGTGCTTAAAGTCTAATAGTTTATTATCTTAACCGTTAATCTTTGTTGGTGTGACTTTTCAGGGCCATCTCACCCACAATGCCTTGGTCTGGAAGGACCCCACATTGCCTGCAGTTCTCCCTCAAAGTGAGGCATTGTTATGTCGCATAACTTATGTGGGAGGTCCATGGCACACCGCGATGACAACTAAAAGAGAGGCGGCAGTAGAGGAGGAGGAGTCAATGTGCAGGAGTGGTGTGTGGGGAAGCAGTGACCCTACCTCAGGCAGCAGAATGTCTTCTGCTGGCTCTGCCTTCATGTCTGAAGTATTCATAACGTTACTTCAAATCTCAGGGTTTATTCAACATTACCCGTTGAGTCCACCAGCAGCCATAGCCTTCAGTAGGCCTGATCTCATTTCCAGATGTAAACCCGTTGGCTGAGCCAGTTGCATGAATGCCAGCACTGTGCTCAATGGAGCAAGGTTTGACTTCTGATAACCAACTGCAGCCTCTCAAAATGTTTGATGTATATATATTGGCACGTCCATGGCAAGGACATGTGACTAGGTCCCCAGATAAATAGTCAGTGAGAATGTACCTAATCACAGAGTTGTAAAGAGAAAATAATAAACACTGGATTTATGGGAACAGGGTGTTATTAAAATAACGCTTCTTTGTAGTATTTTGTATTCCAGTAACCAGCTTTGACTAGCATATGTACAATCCACACCAAAAAAACCCCAAAGGATGTTTTCTAAACACTGCGCCAAATTCTGTGCTTAGATATGCCTGAATGTTGACAAGGGGAAGAAAGGGGCATTAGCATAATGGAAAGCAGATATTTTTCTCCTTAGCTCTGAGACAACTGTTAGGAGGTCTCAGCTTTCAGAACAAAATATGTTTTAAAGTTAACACTGAGTTCATGTTTAATTTGAACATGCCTTGTCCTCAGCACCCAATGGAGAGCACACCAACCGGCTTTGACGAGTCCTATCCATTGCTCAGGGAAAGAAAGAAAGAGGCACAGTATGTACTTGTCTGGTGGAAGATTTAGGTTGGCTACTGACACGCTAGAAATGTTTATAAAGCAAACAGAATGTGGATCTTGGACATTTTAATTAAATCTTGCAATATCTGCGCACCAAAAATCACATGCTCTGTGAACCCGTCTCTTTTGGAGAAGTGTGCAGAGCAACTGAAGTGAGGAAGCATAAAACAAATGTGCTGTTTGTTTGCCTATCTGGCTGTTCGTTTAAAGAGATGCTCAAACACCTAAGATGCCACTGCCTGTTGTGTTATTTTACCAAACACAGGACCCTGCGACTTCATTGTTCACCCCACAGTGCCAAAGTTTAGAATTAGTTGTCTAAATGAAGTCAGCAGGGTTACCCCAACCAGAAATGGTGGCTCTGCATTTTCTTCGAGTGTCACTTCAAGTAAAACCACTTCAGGTAAGTTTCTTTTGTCTGTGACTATGATTTCCAACCTGTATGGAAACAAGTGGCTAATATTATACACTTACACAGTGGCTAATATTCTACATCATTGTCATTATTAATTAAATTTGTATAGCACCCTTCATCCATAGATCTCAGGGCAGCTCACAACATAATAATAAAAGATAAAAACGCAAAATACAAAATAAAAACAAGAACATAAAAACAAAACAATTATCCCCTGCCCCAAACACATTTGAAAAGATAGTGAGCCAAAGGCCTGGTTGAAGAGTTCAAGCATGACGGCAGCTTGCATTTATATCATACTCAAGTACAAAATAAACTTGTCTGAAAAGGTGTCCCTGAAAAGGTGGGAAATACATAGACGAAGACTTTATTTGATTATTCATAAGGAATAAAGCAACAAAAATTATCAGTAAAAAAGTTAAAAACAACTATTTAAAATGTTTTTTAAAATTTAATCAGCAATAAACTAAAAATAGAGTAAAACACAAATAAACATTCTAGCTTTCTGGGTAGGCTTGTCTAAATGAAGCATTTGCCTTATCCATAGGCATGTACATCTCTACCTGTTTGCACTTTGCATAGGTAAAGGTAAAGGGACCCCTGACCATTAGGTCCAGTCGTGGCCGACCCTGGGGTTGCGGCGCTCATCTCGCTTTATTGGCCAAGGGAGCCGGCATACATATCTTCTAACAAATGTCTGTTTTGCAATAAAGACAAACTTTTTTGTGTTCTTTCTTGGTTCTCCCCTCTTGTTATCATAGAATATGATCCCTATGGTACGCCATAACTCTGGACCATAGTCTGTGGCCCTCTAGGTACTGCTGGAATGCATCTCACACTGTCCCTGACCATTGACCATGCTAGCTGGAGCTGATAGGTGTTGTAGTCCACAGCTTCTTCCCTCGTGCACCAGACCCAAGATCTTAGAAAACACATGGATCATAGAATCACAGAATTGGAAGGGACCCTGAGGATCATCTAGTCTTAACCCCCTGCAATGCAGGACTATGCAGCTGTCACTTATGGGGATCAAACCTGCAACCTTGGCATTGCCAGCACCATGCTCTAACCAATTGAGCTATCTTGTGTTTGACTGAAGACACATATTAGCAGTGGTTAAATCTGGATTTCATTCTCTTGGAGCTTGCACTGATTAGAACAAATGGATGCAGAAAAATTAGGGAGGAAGTGGATCTTCAAATCCTGGTTTAGTATGACTATTTAGTGAAGTAATTCATGTGTTCATAGGAAAGCTGCTTGGGATAGGGTGCTTTTTATTTTTGTGGAAGCTGACTTTTTCAAGACTTCACTATAATGGCTTCTCCTCCCTATGACCTTCTTGAGTTACTTATGATACTGACAGCATATGGGGAGAAACGTTTTTGGTGATTGACCCAGAGCAATGGAACTCCCTGCCCTGTGACAAGAATTTTGGAAACAATTTTGTGAAACATCTTTTTATTTCATTTATTTTAGGTGGCTAGGGTTAAGTCAGCAGAGCACGGAGCCTTCAGCATCTGTTTTGCTTTAATTCTTCAAATCATGTTTTAATTGGATATCTGATCTGCTCTGGTTGAGGTCTCAAATTTTCCTCACCATTCAGATATTTCTCTCTCTCACCTTTATTGACCGTAACATTTTCTGGCACCCAGAGCTGACTTTTAATTTGAACTCTTACATGAATTGAAGCACCTGCTGTGATACCAAATGAAACCTTGATTTCAGATGCCAAGAGAGAAGTCAACAAAGAGAAAAGAACTACTGGCAACTGGCTAGAAAGTACAACTGGATGGGGCATGTCCAACTTGCTCAACTGTCAGTTTAATGAGGTAAGTCCTGCAATCACAAGTTTATTGACGATGGCTTGAAAATTGCACATATTTTAAAGAAACAGGCTGGCCCATTCTGCTCTCTGAAACGGAAGACTCTGTTTATCATTCTACTGATATTTTTGGTGGAGAGAAGTAGGAAAAAGAGGATGACTGAAAGCTCTCAAAGCTTATGACTACTTATTTCAACTTAATGGCAGACGTATGTTTTGAATATTGCAGCTGCATATATTAGGGCTCTATGGAGCAACAGGTGTGTGGGTGTATGGCACGGGTTGTCAACCTGGTCCCTACCACCCACTAGTGGGCATTTCAGGATTCCAGGTGTGTGGTAGGGGGTTCTATGGCACCAACTGAATCCTCCTTTCATCGAGCACAGGTGAGCGGTAAGGAAATTTTACCATCAAGAAAGATGCATTAGTGGGCGATAGGTATACAAAGGTTGACTACCTCAGTGTATGGGTATATACGAGCCAATTTAACATACAGGAGCAGCCAACATGTTGTTGGATTCCAACTCCCATCAGCTGAGCTAGCATGGCCAATGTTCAGGGACGATGGGAATTGGAGTCTAATAACATCTGGATGGCACCATATTGATGACCTCTTAGATTGGACTAGAGCCTGAGAGAAATAGCCTCAAATTCCGACTCACCCATAAAACTCATTGGGTGACCTTGAGGCAGTCACACTCTTTCAGTCTACCATCCATCACAGGGGTTTTATTAGGGTAAAAGAGTTGTGTGGACCTTGTAAGCTATTCTAGGCTCCTTGGAGGAAGAGTCGAATAAATAATAACAAATGTGATTGTTGCCCCTTACATTTAATGATGCAAAATGTGTGATGTGATGTAGCTGCATTGCAAATTTCCCTCCCCTCACAAAAAGCAGCTAATAACTGGTGCAACAGCAGAAGAGAGCTAGCACCTATGCCTTCTCTCTCCCCAAAGAGTTACTAAAACAAAGGAAAGGGGGGGGGTATTATTGCATTGTGTGTTTTATCATTCCCACTCCATTTCAATAGCTGCCGGTTCCAAGGCAGAGGGGAACTGAATAAGTAGATGCAGGGCAGCTGATTTTGGTAGCAGCCCCACATCAGCTCTTATAAAGGCAGGACCATGTTCAAACATCTCAAGCGTTCATCAAGGAATTTACAACAGTGATTCCAATTTCAGTTAGTAATAGCTGCTAACAACAATCTTCCTCTTTGTTAATTAATGGATAGAAAAGCCTGACCCTTTGAGATGACGCACACATTTGCTTCTTAATGAGGAACAACACACAAAAAGTCTCCTAGTAGTTGTTGTGGTCACAGGTTGCCAGAGCCTAGAGCTCCTCATTCTAGCCTCCTTGGACCTGTAGCCCAGGCAAGGAGGAAACAGACACCATGCAGAAAAGAAGCCTCTTAGGAGCTGTAGTGGTCACAGGTTGCCAGAGCCTAGAGATTTGCATTCCAGCCTAGTTGGACCTGCTGTTTAGGCAGGGAGGAAGCTGTTGCTGCTACAGACTCTTAACAGCAGTATGGAGCTCTGAGTTACAACCATAACCTATGTACCTGAAAGAAAGCTCAGTTGAACTCGGTGGAACTTACTTTTGAGTAGACTTGGTTAGGATTGCACTGTTAAACCTCTCTCTCTCTCTGTGTGTGTGTGTGTGTGTGTGCATGTGTGTGTGTGTGTGTAAGAGGAAAGAAGAAAATTCATGTCCTGCTTCTTTTCATTCCTTGCTCTCTCCAGCTTTGGCTGCTCTTGCCTGCAGATGGATAGTAGGGAAAAGGAGCCAAGAGTTTCCCAGATACTGTTCTTCTTGCTGTGCCAGAAAGGAATACGCCTTGAGTGTAACATTGTTAAGGCTGTCACTTCCACCACTAGTTTGAGAAAATGCAGCAAGGAAGTGGTATTTTAAAGGGATATTCCCATAAAGTAGAAGAAGGGTGGGGGGAGCAGTTGAAAGATCTAAATTGATAGACCCAGCTGGATTTCTGTGTGTTTGGGCACTCATAATTTGTGATGAGGGATGACTACGTGATAGTTTATCCAGTTTTATCCACACAGCAACCCTCTGAGGCTGAAAGAGAGTAAGTAAACCAAGTTCATCCAGGGTTACTTCATGGGTTCTGTGGAGATCGGAAGCCCTATCTCCCTAGTTCAAGTTTCACATTTTATTTATCACGCATCACACAACATGCAGAGAGAAGAATGTGCTTGGCAGTGCTGCTCATGGGAATCAGCCCAAGTGTCGGCTGTCAGGTCAGCATGTCAAATAAAAGGGGCATTGTAAAAACACCGTACTTTTCAGAAGGGACTGTGATGTTCTGAGATGCAGAATGCCTCTTATGCTTTCCAGAGATTAAGGTTTCCGGAATATGGTAAGGAACATCAAACAAGTATAGCCCAGTGCAGCATATGCAGGGCCCTGCATATGGATTCCACCTCCAGACAAGCTTGCCTTGATGTTAATTCATAATTAAATATAATGCTCTTAAAAATAATAATTGCTCAGGCATTCCAGCACATAGTGTATGATAGCATCGCTTTGTCCTTGACCGCTGCTGTGCTGTTTTTGTTTGCACAGTGAATTTTAGTATTTTTTCGAAATCCATTTTAATGTACACTACCTTGAGAGTTTTATATTTAAGGGTGGAATAAACATTTTCTTGGCTCTGCAATCAGGTCTATTTACCAGGCTAACCACCAGTTCCAAATTCTGATAAAGCATCTGACTTTCCAGAGCCTTGGTTGGGTGTATGTCTGTGTGCCTGTATCCAAAGCAACATCAGTGAAAGCTTTTTAGTATTCATATTACTTTAAAACTCTCCTCTAAATCTGGACCAGTAGCCTATTTCTTTGATGACCCATGCACTTATCCCCCTGCCCACTCATACACATTGAATAAACTGGATAGAGCTACTGTTCAAGATATCCTGTGTTACACTCACTAGCAGTGCTCTCTTTTTTTGTAGGATATTTTTTGTATTATATTATTTATTCCTGGAATTTATACATCACCTTTCAAAGCAGATGTTTTCCCAAAGTGGATTCAGGTTAATATAATAAAAACATTTAAGGTGTATTTTGGTCTGAATCTGAAAGGCAAGGTACACACACACACACACACACACACACACTTGATTTTTTTTTCATTTTTCTACATATCAAATTAAACATTTTACAAACTTTGAAACATTCAATGACTTCCCTTCTTCTCCTTCCATGGTTCATATTACATATTGTCAGGGACTCAGGAGCAGAGGCACAGGAGAGGGAGGAAATGGAGAGCGAGGGGGAGGAATCCGAGGGGAGGGTAGGCGGTGACAGTGGTCAGAGGGATTCCACGAGCCTCTCCAGCGAATCGGAAGATTCACAGAAGGGAGCGCCGATGACCAGGGCAAGGGGGGTGCCAAGGGGGAAACCCCAGAAGGAAGGGGCCAGCGGGGACTCCCAGAGCAGCAGTTGGAAATCAGGACCAGCTTCCCCACCAGAGCGCAGTGGGGGGGAGGAGTCCCAGGAATCGGGACCAGTGTTCTCACCACCAGCGAGAGGAGATGAGTCAGGATTGACCACGCCTCCATCGGAGAGCGGGGAAATGGTCAAGAGGAAGGTTACCGGCTGGGCGCGCACGCCAAGTTCAAATGTACAGGCGAGCGGCACAGCAGGTAGCCCGGATAGGGAGCCAGGTCCTAAAGCCCGACGGAAGGAGGGGCAAGACTAGGGGGGGTCAGCGTCAGAAGAGTCCAGAAAGGAGGAAACCCCAGGGGGCAGAAGGACCCAGAGGAGGAAAGAACAACGGAAGAGGTGGAGTAAGGCTAGAGTCTTAAACTGGTGTCTAGGAGGCGGAGACTCAGATGAGCTTCGCCGGTCTAAGATCTAAGACGTAGAGTTGCACGCTGCGGTTTGGAAATGGAAACTAATCTTCAATAAAGACTTTTATACGTTATTACTGGCTAGCGTTGGTCCTCTGTGAGCTGGGACCTGGAGGCAACTCTGACACATATGAACAAGGTATATATTTTGCTGGCACATAAAATGTTGGACAACAACAATGCCTACCCACAGCAGCTGTAATTAGATAATAAATACTGGAAATCTACACACACACACACACACACACACACACACACACATTTGTAAATAATTTGACAACATTTTTTATAAGTATATTAATTCAAAGTTAGATTATAGGAACATGAACATTTGCTTGTACCAAATCAAGCAGTGAACAGGAGGCCTATTTTTCAAACCATTTTTCTCAGTAGCTTGACATTTGATAAGATTATCTGTTACTGGTGGATTTTGGTTGAATCTCTCTGGTATGCCTGAGAAAACTGTCACCTTGTGATTTAAGGATAATAGGCACACAGAAAAGATTAAATCTCTGACTCAGAACTGGCTGTTTTGTTTGATTTTCCTTTATTTTCTTTTTTTAAGAGAAAAAAAATGGCCGTCAGCTGGTTTTGGTGTACTCTTGAGGTTATCCATTGATAACATTCTTTAAACTTGCTTTTTTTAAAAAAATAATTTTTATTAATTTTCCAATTTTAAAACGATACAACATACACACATCATCAAACAAAAACAAACACACACATATAGTTTCATAACCTCATTTTCATAAGCCTTCTTTCTCGGACTTCCCCATACCTCACCCTTTTTGCATCCTTATTTTACAATTTTTCAGCAACCCTTTACTCCAATTATTTAAAACTTAATATCTTTCTCAATTTCATCTTAATTCCACAAACAATTTCAGCTGCAATTCTGTATCTTCCTTTCCCTTGACATTTTAGCACTCATCAATATTGTAACAGTTCTTAAGATAAGCTTTGAACTTCTTCCAATCTTCCTCCACCGTCTCTTTCTCTTGGTCACGGATTCTGCCAGTCATTTCTGCCAATCCCATAAAGTCAATCACTTTCGTCTGCCATTCTTCCAGTGTGGGAAGTTCTTGTGTCTTCCAATACTTTGCTAGAAGGATCCTTGCTGCTGTAGTGGCGTACATAAAAAAAAGTCCTATCCTTCCTTGACACCAATTGGCCGACCATGCCCAAAAGAAATGCCTCTGGTTTCTTGTGGAAGGTACATTTAAGTACCTTCTTAAATTCATTATAGATCATTTCCCAAAAGGCTTTAATCTTTGGGCAGGTCCACCAAAGGTGAAAGAAGGTACCTTCAGTCTCATTACATTTCCAGCATTTATTATTGGGCAGATGGTAAATCTTCGCAAGCTTGACTGGGGTCATGTACCACCTATAAATCATTTTCATAATATTTTCTCTTAAGGCATTACATGCCGTAAATTTAATACCGGTGGTCCATAACTGTTCCCAGTCAGCAAACATAATGTCATGGCCAATGTCCTGTGCCCATTTAATCATGGCTGATTTAACTGTCTCGTCTATTGTATTCCACTTCAGCAACAAATTATACATTCTTAGTATTGGGTTCTAACAATTCTGTTTCCAATTTCGATTTCTCCACCTGGAAGCCAATTTTCCTGTCTTGTTTAAAGGTTTCCATTATTTGATAATAATGGAGCCAATCTCGTACCTTGGACTTTATTTTCTCAAAACTCTGTAGTTTAAATTCACCACTTTCTTGTTCTAAAATTTCAGAGTATTTTGGCCATTTGGATTCTATGTTAAGTTTCTTCACCTCCTTAGCCTCCATAGGTGATAACCACCTAGGAGTTTTATTTTCCAACAAATCCTTGTATCGAATCCAGACATTATATAGTGCTTTCCTAACAATATGGTTTTTAAAACCCTTGTGAACTTTAACCTTGTCATACCATAAATATGCATGCCAGCCAGACCTGTTATCAAATCCTTCCAGGTCCAGAATGTCTGCATTCTCAAGAAGTAGCCAATCTTTCAACCAGCAGAAAGCTGCCGATTCATAGTACAGTCTTAAATCCGGCAGGGCAACCCCCCCTCTTTCTTTTGCATCAGTAAGTATCTTAAATTTTATTCTGGGCTTTTTGCCCTGCCAGATAAATTTAGATATATCTTTCTGCCACTTCTTGACATTCTTTAAACTTGCTGTTTTGTTTTTCTAAAAAATTAAAAGATTCCCTATGCTTAAAAATGATCTGAGGTAGTCTAAGGGGAAGTATCAGAAACTACAGGTTCTTCAGACCTAATCTAGTTCAGCCCTCTGTTCTATGCAGGGAATCCAGAGCTAGAGTGTTCCCAACAGAAGGCTGTCTAGCTTCTGTTCGAAGACTTCCAGGGGCTGAGAGCCACCACACACTCTAAGTGAAAAGTAGCTGTTATTAACCATCTAAAAGTTTCTCTCAATGTTCAAATTAAATCTATCCTCCAGCAACATAACTCTGTTAGATCCATTTCTGTCGGAAAACAAACCTTTGCCTTCTTCTGCATGACAGCTCCTCAGGTATTTCCTATTTGAACAGCACTGTTCTGTCAACCCTCAGTCGTCTTTTTCCCAGGGTAGACATACCCAGTTCCTCCAACCTTTCCTCACAGGAAGAAGGAGAAACAACATTGCATCCTGCTGTCTTCAAGGTGTGATTTGCATGATGGGAGTTAATCCCACTTTAACAGGCATTTAAGTCAACCTGTGTGGTAGGTTTGGCAGAGAGATAATGGAACCTGCCCAAATCCACCTAGTGAGCTTGGTGGTGGTTTTTGTTTTTTTTAAAACCAATTCATTCTGCAGCCCAAGTTCAGTGCCATTATAAAATATTGATCCTTCTTGTTTTTCTTTTGGACCAAGCCCAGCTAATAGGCAAATATGTTAGCGAACATTTGGTTTGTTTGTGGGAAGCAGGTTGTCTCATAGACAGGAAAAGTAAGGTGGTCTTCAACTAAGGTTTATTTGGAGTGTAAACCCATTGAAATTAATGCACCTAACTTAATCATGTTCATAAATTTCAGTGGGTCTACTCTGAGTAAAATTTAGCTGAATACCACCTGCCTAACTTAATAGTCTCCCTGCAATTTTCCCAATAAAAAATGAGTTTGCAGGGTTGTACAGGAGGAGGGGCCAACATGGCGCCGAGGTAAGACGTGCTTACCGGTGCTCTTCGAGTTGTTGTTTTTTAAAAAAGTTGGTTTTTTACAGCTACTGTGCATTTTTAACTCCTTCACAATTTGTCCCCTGCCCCTTCTTTTTCATTTCAGCAAGTTACAAAGCAGCATGGAGATGTGCTTGCCCTGCTCTGCGATCTAATTGCATTTAGCTTTCTTGTATAGCAGAATGGGGGGAAATGAACTAAGGCTGCAATTCTAGGCACACTTACCTGGAGGTAAGGTTCATTAAAGTCACTGGGACTTGCTTTTGAGTAAAGATGCCCAGGATTGCACTGCAACTTTCATATTGTGAATCCTACTTTGGGATAATAATTCTGCTGGGGTAGGGGACCCCTTTTCTCATACTGTCCTCTCCTGCCCACTCCTCTCAAATGCTGATCATTTGTCAGTTCTCTGTCCTTCACAGTGAATCACGCACCAAGCCCTTTATTAAGAACCAGTATGAGGAATGCACACAAATGCAACACAGGCAACTGTTTTGACTGCATTCTGCGGCTTGCAACATAACACTCGCCTTTTATTATTTTATCTTGAATAGTCAAGGGGTGACTAAATGGTTGCAGGTGGTGATGAAAATAAAAGCCATCCATCATTATTTATTAGGCATGAAAAAGATACACAATAATGTAATTTAATCTCAGAGCAGACAATTATTTCCACATATTGATAATACAATGTGAAAACTGTCATGAATCCTAATACGACGTTCGCCTTTATTGGTGGACCACTAGTAGCTATGCAAATAATGAAACTGTATCACAAAGAGGGGAAAGGCAATTATTTGCATATACCAATATTATCAGGGAGAAAGCGGGTGGGGGTGAACTCTCATTGTTACACACTTTTGCCAAAAATAAAATAAAATAAAAATGTAATAATCACAGTTTATGCATTACTTTCCTGGTGCCAGAAAAAAAAAATTGTGACAGTGGATTCTTCACTACTAAACATTTCATTAATTCCTCTCTCATTAAAATACTTCCACAACTTTTGATAAAAGAGAAAGTCATGTCTATGGAATTGCAACTTTATAATCTTGGCTCCCTCTAAACTTCCTCTTTAAACCCCATGAAATGTGATAAAAGGATAGTGGTCCGTTTTGGAAAAGTCAAGCCCATATATATGAAGGCTATGAAATCCTATATATCTGATCCCTTCTAAACAGATCTGCATATCTGTGCCCTTAAGCTCAGGTTGTTTCATTATACTGTATACAGTTTGACAATGTGGAGGTCCCAATCTTGTGTCATTTTCCTTGATTCCCCCTTCCTGACTGCATTGACCCCTCCCAGCATCCCCAGCCATATCTGAAAATCCTAGAGTACCAAGAGATTTCATCAGTGGGAGGTGAGTCTGCAGTAGTGACTACGGGGCAGGCCATTCTCTCTGGATACAACAATCCAATGTTCTAAATTTCAATCCAGCCATGTGTAGATTTTCACTTCATATACCTGCATGAAGTCACTGGGCAATATCAAATGAAGTTATACACACTTTAGACCCAATGAAATCATTTGTCCATTGATTTCAGTTGCTGTGCTCTGAGTATGACTAAGTTTGGATATCATTCAGTGTTTGCTTGAGATTTTTTCATTTTTGTATCAATGGCTAAAGAGTATCCATTTTTGCATACATATGATCATTTGAAATTCAAGGGTGGTTTAAATGAGACAACATTAACCATGTGTTTAATTGCTCATTAAAATCAATGGTCTGTCAAAGTGCTTACGTTTAGCTGGATTTTACCCTTATTAATTTATTTCTTAAACAAAGATATACTCCTGCACGCACTTCCTAAGAGTAATACAGTTCGACTTAATTTCTGAGAAAACATGCATAGGATCATTCTGTAAGTTGACATATTTATTGATGTTCTTGTCGATAGTTGCTTTTCCTGTTAAGGAATCTCAATAATTGCGGTCATCCTTGACAATGTTATGAAAACATAAACGTGCACGATGTTTATAGGATTCTGTAGCTGTGTGTATCAGAATTTTTCACAGGAGTTGACCATGATGGCCTGTAAAGCTTCACTGTGGTATGGAAAATACTAGCCAAGAATTGAAAA
This sequence comes from Podarcis erhardii, assembly GCF_964252035.2. Classification (NCBI taxonomy): domain Eukaryota; kingdom Metazoa; phylum Chordata; class Lepidosauria; order Squamata; family Lacertidae; genus Podarcis; species Podarcis erhardii. The sequence continues at coordinate 98,202,760 of NC_138498.1, forward strand.
TAATATTGGAAATGTTGTGTGTGTGTGTGTTTTGTTAAACAAACAATTCCAGTAACACTGTGGAAAAGTTCTCGGCCTCACCACAGGCTGTGAGAACACGTTTGGCAGTTAGCAAAACTGCAGTTTTCGCTTCGAAATCTGGATCAGATTTTCAGATAATAAACGGCTCACAAAGGCTCTCCCTGGAACCCTTCGATTCTCTGGAAAACAAAAGGTTTCCAGAAGGAGCTCTGCTTTACCTTATGCATGCATGAGATGGAAAGGGGAATCAGTGAGTGTACAGTAGAATGGAACAATTGGAGTTATACTGAAACATAATGGATTGTTTCTGCCCTTGGGCTTGTCTGCTTTTCTCAAGCAAAGTGGAACTCCATAAGAGGAAGCTGTTATACATTATTTTTTATTGTAGTTCTTCCTCCCCCACCCACCTACTATGACTTTACCTCTAAGATGTGTGTAAAAAATATATGAAACAAAAAAAAAAATGCAGCTGAGAAAGACACGTGGTCGTACTTGTGGCACCTCTGAAGAGTGGCTGCTTAGAAGCCATTTCCATGCAGAAGAGGCAGAAATACAGTGGAACCTCGGGTTAAGTACTTAATTCATTCCGGAGGTCCGTTCTTAACCTGAAATTGTTCTTAACCTGAAACTGTTCTTAACCTGAAGCACCACTTTAGCTAATGGGGCCTCCTGCTGCCGCCACGCTGCCGGAGCACGATTTCTGTTCTCATCCTGAAGCAAAGTTCTTAACCTGAAGCACTATTTCTGGGTTAACGGAGTCTGTAACCTGAAGCGTCTGTAACCTGAAGTGTATGTAACCTGAGGTACCACTGTAATCTGATTGCTCAGCTGAGTCCATATGCGTCGAGGTTTGGGTCCCTCAGGGATTAGGAATGTGGATGGCACAACCTTGGAAAGAACTAGATTCCTTCCGGATCCCCTTGAACATAGTTCAACAGCATGGAAACATAAGAAGATCCCTGCTGGATCAGGCCAAAGGCCTATCTAGTCCAGCATCTTGTTCTCACAGTGGCCAGTCACATGCTGCCCCTACTTGTGATTCCCATCGAGTGGTATACAGAACCCTATTGTCTTGGGTATGGCCATCATGGATAATAATGATTGGTAGCTTTTACTGTCAGAAAGTTTTCCTTGATGATACTCCCTGGTATAGAGGGCCCTCACCTCTAATTTTTTTGCTGGCCATGGCAGCCATTTTATGATGGCACACAATAGACTTTTATCAAGAGACGAGTACAAGCACCTCATTTTTCCTTTTAACCAAAAAGCACTGGTTGTGTCAGCACCCCAGCCACAGCAGATCATGTAATGGAAAAGTGGCTTCCCCACAGCTAGAGCTGAGTGCGAAGGGTGCCTCAGAAAGCCCTAGTTTGAGAATGGTGCTTATCCCTATACCAGCTCATGTTGCTTAGCCCACAGTTTTGCTTCTATTATGAAATGCGTGAAGGTGGATTTAAAAACAACAGCAACAACACGAAGCGTTGGTAGAATGAGGTCTCATGAATCGTTGGTGAAATTGCTTTGACTTCAGTGGGTACTGAATCAAGGCAATTTGCATATAATAAAATATGCACAAACATAACATTTAAAAAATCAACTGCAGGGATTCCATTTGGATCAGGGCCATAGCATGGGGGAGGCAATCCTCTGGTTTAAATCACTCCTGAAGATGCTATTAGCCATAGCTATAAGCCATAGCTCCTAATATATATATATTATATATATATTAGACCCCAGGCTGCAGCTGTGATCCAAATAAGGTCCTCCATAACTACCTTTTAAGTCAGAAATAATTATATGGAGTTTAGTTCTCCAAGCTCTCATGAGTCACGACATGTTGGAGCTTGAAGAGAGCAAGAATGATTCAAGTAAATACCTACATCTTAACAAGCAAATGATGAAGACCAGTTTCACCTAGAGCCTTTCCTCTCCCTTGCTTTCCGCAGATCAAATATGAATACAGAGTACTTATAAAACAAATCCAGACTAATGAAATTCATTAATTTTTCATCAATACTCAGAAAGTTACCATCGTCTCTTGCCCTCAAAGAGATACAGTGTTGTCTCTCATCAGAGGAAAAAGGTATAAAAGGTTCCATTACTCTTCACTAATATTGAGACCGACTAAATAAATAAATAAATAAATAGCAAAATAAATAGCAAAAAGAATGGACTTCGGCTCTGATTATTATTAAAAACATGTGTTGGGTGGAAACTCCAGTCTGCTGGAAGCATCCGATACTGTTGATCTCCTTAACCTTTACAAAAGCAACTTTTCACCATTAATAGAAAAAGCTTTTATTAGTCTTCATTTCTGAGATGACTTGTTTTGAAAATGTTGAGGCAAAACACAGGAATTGTGTAATTGTTTCCATAAAAAGACGAGGAGGTTTGAACAACACTGTAGGTAGATATATTTTCCTTTTCCCTTCCTTCCTTTCTGGGGAGAAATTCTATTAAAATTAAATCCAGTTTAATTATAGCTCCTCAGCAGTGAGTATATGATTTCTGATTACATCCCTGGTGGATGTGTCAGTCGCTGAGGTAAAAGCAGGAGAGGGGTCTCTCCGTTTCATTCCTCCCCTCCCCACACCATTCCTTGAAGAGAAATCTCTCCAGTGATTGTAGACACTGTGCAGATTCTTTTCACCCTGTCACCCATGCCATAGAGATGTGTTTTGGGGGATTATTTTTCATTTAAAAAGAAAACATTATATTTCTTGTCTGGCTCTGTTTGGATGGACAATGTGGAATGGTGATTTGGTGTAATCTCTCCCTCTTTCTCTTAAACTAAACTGAATTGACTACAAAAAGGGGGGCCCCTGTATGTATGTGCTTTTAAACCAATGTACTGGTATGCTTCCAGAAAAAATAAACAATAAAGGTCTGCTGGGCAAATCTTTGCAACCCTTTGTAAAGCTATGAGTAGAATATCATGAGTGATTACAGACTTGCAGTCATTGTGATCTATTTCCATGCCAGTTTTAACACCATTGGAATACAGGTAACTCAAACTTGTGCACGTTCAGCTTCACACACTTGGCAATTTAGAAAAAAATTACAAAGAGGGCAGAAATAGAGTGGGCATCTAGGAAGAAAAACTTTGGCAATCCCACCCACTCAATCTGTTTTGACTATACATGATTTTGGCTTTACGGGCTATCGCCGAAATGTAACCCCTACACATTTTCTCCACATCTTTCTATGTCTTTCCCCAGGCCTTTTTGATAATTTTACATTGCCACCACATAAAGTAGCTTCTTAAATCTTTAGCCCTCCCTTGTTGTTTCTTCTCTAGGTCAGTCAAAGCCTCCCAAATCATTTCACACGAGGCACCATCTTTATCAGTCAGGTCCTCCCATATCATTTCACATGAAATTCTATTTTTGTCTTTGACTATTTTTGCTTTCCCATGTATTTTCCTCAGACCATGTTTGTCTACCAGTCCCCCCTTGGTGGTTTGTGCATTCACCTCTTATAATTGTCTCGCAGCCTCTGAAAGTACATTAGTATTTTTAAATAATTTTAGAAGCTGTTTTATTAACCTCTTCCTTTATCTGCTCAAATTCTCTTTTAATATCTGACAACAAACCAAACAATTCATATTTTAAATTCTCTTTCCTTGCGGCCTGGCTAGTTAATTTTAACATTGAACTTTTTCCTTTCAGGCAACCCCAGTTTTGGGCGCAGTCAATATGGGCGCAATTGTGCACACGTGCCCAGCGCCAAACCATAAGTAACCTGGAAATGTCATAAAGATTTCATTGAAATGTCATTAAAAGGGTGGATGGGGGGCAGGGTGGGGGTGGAACAGGGTGTTTGCAGGCTTTTTCAATAGGTTTCCAATTTCATGTTAAGCGTGCAATGACCTGGAATGCAACCCCCGTGCAAACAGGGAGTTGCCTGTTCTATCCTCCAGCTGTTTTCCCTTTTGCTGCCCCCTGCAGAGCAGAGTCTTGGGGATTCTGACTACCCCAAAGTGCTGCCCTCCTTCCAGTATCTGCCTGACCCCTCTCCCCACCGGGTACCAGCCCTTCTCATCTGTGGTCTTCCTCAAGCTACTCTGGACACTGCCTGGCCTAACAGTCAATCCTCACCCATCCATGCCACACTCCAGTGTGGTGTAGTGGTTAAGAGCGGTAGACTTGTAATCTGGTGAACCGGGTTTGCATCTCCGCTCCTCCACATGCAGCTGCTGGGTGACCTTGGGCTAGTCACACTTCTCTTAAGTCTCTCAGCCTCACTCACCTCACAGAGTGTTTGTTGTGGGGGAGGAAGGGAAAGGAGATTGTTAGCCGCTTTGAGACTCCTTCGGGTAGTGATAAAGCGAGATATGAAATCCAAACTCTTCTTCTTCTTCCACCAGGATCCCCTTGACTAGCATCTTATGCTCCAGTTGCTCAGCCTCAGCTAAGAGCTGCAGGACGAGAGCCCTTGCCAGTCACCAATTATAAGTGGTAACTGGGAAGGTGAGAGATTTAATAATAGGGTTTGAGACATCAGCTCTCATGGAGCTATATGACTGGTTTGACTTTTGCAGTGATACTGTGTTGTTTCTTACCTTTTTCTTTCTCTAATGTTTTGTTACAGATTTTCTTGAATAAAATCCCATTTCATTTTTTTCTTTGAGAAAGCTGCATGGATGAACAGTGCTCTGTGGACAAGGGAGTGTTTAGCGTGGTAGTTAAGCTATCCCTGATGCAAAGCAAACTTTATTAGCTTTGTTTACTTTTAATTCTCTTCTGGTTCTCTTATTTTTTAACTTTTAATCTTCACATATTTATATCAACACATTTTTGTTTGCTTATAATTTTCTCAGAAGGAAGGCTATGTTTTGGTTGTAATATGTTACTTTATCTTTAAGGGCAGCTCCCTTATCTGAATTAAAAAGGTCAGACACACACCCGAGAGCTGGCTTTGACACAAAAGAGAAACTAGTTTCCCACAGCAAACAATTTTGTTCATGAATCTTGATAAAGCTATATTTTGGTTACCGATGATGGTGAATTTAGGGATGGAGCAAGTATTCAGAAATGAACACACCAAGTTCAGAATTCCTAGGCCCATTACAAACCAAGCCCAAACACCCCAAACCCCGCTATTGCCAGGACTGGGCTGTGGGCAGCAGCCAGATTTCAGCTGAGATCCAGAAGCTGTAGGAATGGATCTGGTATTCAGGACATCCACAATGGAAGTCAGAACCAAAGGACAGCCTAGGAGGCAGGTTCAAAAAACAAGGTAGAAGTCAAGACTGGAAATGAAGATCAGAAATGAAGGTGGAACTGAAGAGCAAGTCCAGGGCCAAAGGACAACACAGGCAGCAGAACCAACAAGCAAGCAGGATGTCAGGACTCCAGGACAGTCAAAGGATGCAGGGATGCACCAGAGCTCAGTACAAACCTCGTTGCTCAAGCAAGGGTTAATTGGAACAGGAAGTCTTCTTCTCATCCTTCCTGCCCAGGAGGTTCCAATGACCCGTGTAGGTGGACGATGGTCAGTCCAGGTACTGAAGATATTTAACTTCATAAGCAGATGCTGCAATATGCAGTTCAATAGCTCACATAGATCCTGCAAAATTCTGGTTCCTTTATTTATATTTATTGTTAAATGTATATCCCACCATTCCTCCCAAAGGCAAACAGGATGACAAAAAACAGGCAATAAAACAATTTAAAAAAATCTTTACAATATATTTTTTAAAATTCAAAACCAGGTGCAGACTGGGATAGGGTTGTTGAAAGTGAAATGTCAAGCAATGCAGCTGTTTTAGAAAAAAAAAAGACTTATACTGAGGCATCTAATCATAAGCCTGCATTTTTATCAAAGCTTCTATATATTTCAATCAAGGCTTGTATTTAAAAATGAGCTTAAAAAAAGGATTTTCAAATGTTTCATGCCAGGCAAAAGACCAGCTGCCTAAAAGAACCTTGGCAAGATGTTTTTCCTCCTAAGACAAGAAGGGCCCCATTGATTTATAGTAGAAAAACAATTCTCAAAGTCATAAAAAGGGAGAATTACATATGCTGCCCCAAGGCTGAGAAAACACCATTAGGAATGGGGAAAGATAATACCAATGTGCCTCCCAGTAAAATGAGCCAGATCTTCTTTCTAAGGTTAAAAGGCCAGGAGCAATGGGGAGAAACATTTAGCTGGAAAGAGAACATTTTTGGGGGAAGTCTTTTTCTAAAGCTGTTTCTTAAACTAAGAGAGTTAAAAAAGGTTAAAATGTGTTAAATGTTGGAAAGGCAACTGGCTTGGCAGAAGAAGCAGCTTCTTCCTATTTTATTTTGAGGCTGGAGAGGAGGGGGAAAGGGGGAGGTGCAAACTGAAGAGGCTTCTTTTAAAAGCTGTGTTTTATTGAGTTCCTTCCTTTTCACTTTGAGAAGCTTTATTCTTTTAAGAGGCTACCTATGATAAATGTATGAAATATATTAGCTTAAATATATTGGCTTAAATGTAATTATGCAAAGGATTTAAGGAATGCTAGATTCTTATTTCATATGGTTGTAAGAGTTGTATTTATCCTGAAATTAAGTCAGCCACCAGCCCCCCCCCTGCCAGACAGAAGACGCCATCCGGGCAGTCTTGATATATGGTTGTCAGGCATTTGTTTAGAAACATTAAATGAAGGAAATCTTTCAATGTTGATGTGAAACTCAAGATCCTTGACATCTGTTGAACATAAAATGTAAGATTAAACCATTTGTTTTAGAAGGCAATAGGGCAAGAAGGGCAAGAGGTGAGCTGGTAATTAAGATTCCATGTAAGATATATTATTACTTATTTGTCATTTATATATAGCTCTTTGTCTCCCATATAAGGGCAAGGAAATGGGTGTATCTTTTGTGGGTGTATCTTTTGTGATTGGCTCTAGCAAACAGCCAATAGGAATTTCAACCAGGCTGATTGGACAGAGGCAGCCACAGGAGGAGCAAAGGGGGCTGGATTAAGGGAATATAAGTGCTGGCCAGAATGGCAGGAGGCCAGGCCAGAGCTTGGTAACCACGTACCACTGAGCCTCTTATTTATTTGTCTGACAAATAAATTACTATTTTAATTTCTCTATTGCTGCGTTGAATATTTCATTCCAGCTAAGCGTTAACCACAAGCAGGGTGCTACATTTTATGGTGCCCTGTGACTCGGATAAGTGGTCTGCTGGAACGCAGCCCCTTCGCCCTACTGGGCAGGGTACAAGAGAGAGGACAACTGCTTACCCAAAGCGCGCACTGGTAATTTTTTCCAGGGGGAACGCAGAAGACTCGTCTGTCTGATACCCTGCTCACTGGCGGCGACGGACCGGGGGAAACAGGGAACCAACCAAGGGTAAGTGCACAAAGGGATTTTTGGCCCTCCAATTAATTGGGAGGAAGAGAAGTCTTGATCAAACTTCTGCGTCTCAGTAAGGGGAAACTGAGTACGCTAGGTGGTTGGGTACATCAGATGGTGATCTGGTGTAGGGAAAGGGAAAAATTGGGAGGTAGAGTGTGGTGAAGTATCCAGCGCATTGTATGTGTGAGAAAGTACAGAGCAATCTGTAGCTGACCCGAGTGTGGAGTGGGCAGTACTTCGGTTCCTAGTAAGGCGACTTCACTAGGCAAGGAAACCCACGAAGCGCGTCTGTGAGTGACTGAGTGGATACTTCACAGGGCCATACAATGGGAGTTGGGGGTTCAAAGGGGGAAAATACACCTCTTGAGTGTATGTTAAATAATTTTAAGAAAGCCTTCTCAGGGGCATATGGAGTCAAAATGACGCCAGAGCGCTTGAGAACGTTATGTGAACTAGAATGGCCAAAACAAATTACTGGATGGCCATCCCAGGGAACCTTTGATATAAATTTAGTAAGCAAACTTTGGACTGATATTGCCAAAGAAACTGGAGGGTGCCCAGAACAATTTCCATATATAGATTCCTGGCTGAGCACATTAAATAAAAATCCTCCATGGATAAGGGAATGCAAAGTCAAACGATGCAAATTATTGGCTGTAAAAGCCGAAGCTAGGAAAGGAATCTTGCCAAATAAACTCAAACCCATTTTTGAGGGGCCAGAGGAAGAGGTGCTTCCACCTCCACCCTATGCTCCACATCGAAGGGAGCTTAATCCAAACACTCCACCAGTTGTAACCCCAAGGCAAGAAACTGGAATGAATAATGGGAGTGGAGTCACAGAGCTTGATTCCTTGATAGATTATGATAAATATCTTCAGGAGGCATTGGAGTTCTATAATAAAGCCCAAGCAGAAGTGGTTATTCCACCTGTGACTCCTAATAGACCTCCATCTACAGTCTCCTTTAGTGGAACAACTGATTGCCCACCCCAAACCCCTGTGCATCCAAGTCCCAGAGAAATATTACAGAAGTTACAGGGAGACCTTGCTCGGTCAGCAAGCAATACAGCCAGGCGTATAAAGCTGCTAAAAGAACGCCTTGCGACAGATACCATCCCCTATGATTTGAGGCCCCTAGAGCAAAGTGAAGAGAAAGATCACGTAGTAGCCCCTCTTAGAAGAGTATTTGATGCACTTGAGGAGCCTGCACTGGTTAATGGGCAACCCGGACCACGGCCACCTCGAACTTCGACCCTGCAATATATTCCATTCACAACTACAGATCTGATGAATTGGAAAACACACACCCCATCTTTTGCAGAAAAACCTCAGGCTATGATGGACTTGGTGACTTCAATAGTAAATACTCATAGCCCTACTTGGACAGATTGTCGCCAGCTCCTAAATACTCTGTTCACCACTGAGGAAAGGAGAGACATAATTGAAAAGGCACAGATATATTTGCGTGAGCAGGCCAGAGCGGGAAATATTTATAATATTGACCGTCATCTCCAAGATAACTTTCCCTTGGAAGATCCTAATTGGGATCCAAACAATGCAATTCACCTGGCCAGACTTACCACCTACCGCCAGACACTTGTGCAAGGTATCCGCAGGGCATGCCAGAAGCCCACTAATATGTCTAAAGTCTCAGATGGGTAGATGTGTTACCCGTAACACTGTTTCGTGTTCGGTGTGCACCCACAAAAAGACTTAAGTTGTCACCTTTTGAGCTCCTGTATGGGAGACCGCCCTCCTTTGTTCAGGATATTCCAGCTGACCTTAAACAAATAGGAGATCATGTGACACAGGAACAAGTGCAATCTCTCTCCCGTGTTTTTGTTTCTCTTAACAGGTGGGCCCTCGAGCGCACGCCGTGCAGCATTGCCGAGCCGATTCATCAGTTCCAGGCTGGCGATAGCGTATGGGTGAAAGAGTGGAAACGTGATCCACTTGCACCTAAGTGGCGTGGACCTTACACCGTCTTGCTCTCTACTCCAACAGCGGTGAAGGTAGCTGAGGTGACCCCCTGGATTCATCACTCTCGTTTGAAGAAGTCTGAAGGCAGTTGGACGTGCAAAGGTGACCCCTCTAATCCTTTAAAACTAACTCTCTCCAAAAACCCCTGTATCTAGCCCTACCGGGAACGGGCTAGGTCACGGGCAACATTTGACGACCGGCCTGCTGCAGCCACAACCTGGAAGCTGGCTGACCTGCGCACGCCTGAAGCTTGAGGAGCGTCTGAACCAGCGACTGTGAACGGAAAGATTCTCTAATACAATTGATTGACTGCCCCCCCTTGTGGAACAATTATCAGAGATATTACTCATTGGGGATCCTCGGGATATATGTTTTGGTCTTGGTGGTTCCCCATTTCTGTCACTGGGGGAATTATATTGGGGCTAATAATTATTTGCTATCATAATAAGGTAATCTTTTGTGGAAGGAATGCATATACTAGACATCAACATGATTTTATTATTAATCCTGATCCCTTGGGAAGGGGAAGGGTCCTTGAATCTGACCAAATTGGCTAAATATGGATTCAGCCATGACCACAATATGTGGGTAGGTTTAGCTGAAATGGTAGCTAATGTTGCAAATAGGACCAATTGCCTTGTTTGCTCTCTTGGGCCAGATGATTCAGAGGGAGGTATGCCCTTATTACCGATACCATTAGATGCCATTGGTATGGTAAGCGAAATGCCACACCAAACTGAAATACAGAATTTCCCCGGATGGAACTCAACTAAACCATTACGAGTTATACCTGTACAAGGGGAATTCTGTGTACATAAATCATCAGATGCAGCTGATTCTCCCATGATAGGCTCTTCTCATTGTCACTATACTTGGGATTATAAGAAGAATAGTCATACCTGGGCACACGGTACTACCTATCGAACTCGGAATGCCTTGCCCTGTGCACCTCCTTTTATTCATGCATGGAAAGTGGTGTGGAACATAACTGTGACAGAAGAAGGCAATCTAACATACTGCACTGTAAACTCTCTACCCCTTTTGGTATTTCGCCTTCTGTATTCCCCGTACCAAAAACCTCAGACCCGATGGTTGTGGTGGATATGTGGAGAATGGGCATACAAGAAACTCCCTTCCAAATGGAGTGGGACTTGTTTCTTGGGTTGGGTATTACCACCAATGTGGATTATGCCCACTAGTTCGGCCAGGCGAACACGAAGGAATGCTGATATTTCTCATATAGCAGGAGGAAGTACCCAAAGTTGGAGCGGTACTGATGATTGGCCGCCAGAGCGCATTATAGCCTATTATGATCCTGCCTCCTGGAATCCTGGTGAGCTCATACAAGGGGCACGGGATCCTATTTATAATCTAAACAGAATAATTCGATTGCAAGCAGTAGTGGAACTTGTAACCAATGCAACGGCCCAGAGTTTGAGACTTATTGCACAACAGTTGGATGAAAGTAGAGCCGCCATTTTGCAGCTGAAAATGGGAATGGATTATGTACTTGCCAGGCAGGGAGGCCTATGTGGAGTCTTGAACTTGACAGGGAATGCCTGTTGCTTTAACATTTCTGATAATGGTGAGGCAATCCGTGTGTTGGCCACAAAGATGGAGAATATAGCACATGTCCCAGTACAAACATGGGAAGGATGGGATATGGGATGGCTCACCAATTGGTTACCTAATGTCACAGGACTCAAAGGGATACTATTGTCTTGCTTGTTTTTCTTGACAGTAGTAGTATTGGTTTTATGTATGATGCCATGTATCATTTCATGTTTTAGAAGTACAATTAGCAAGATGGTTTCAAATGAAACTCTACCTCATATCATGGCCCTATACAGAGCTTTACCTCAGGAATATGATGAAGGTCAAGCTATCAAGGACACTTGGGATGAAGGTCCTTGAGCTTGAAAGGGGGGAATGAGGCATCTAATCATAAGCCTGCATTTTTATCAAAGCTTCTATATATTTCAATCAAGGCTTGTATTTAAAAATGAGCTTAAAAAAAGGATTTTCAAATGTTTCATGCCAGGCAAAAGACCAGCTGCCTAAAAGAACCTTGGCAAGATGTTTTTCCTCCTAAGACAAGAAGGGCCCCATTGATTTATAGTAGAAAAACAATTCTCAAAGTCATAAAAAGGGAGAATTACATATGCTGCCCCAAGGCTGAGAAAACACCATTAGGAATGGGGAAAGATAATACCAATGTGCCTCCCAGTAAAATGAGCCAGATCTTCTTTCTAAGGTTAAAAGGCCAGGAGCAATGGGGAGAAACATTTAGCTGGAAAGAGAACATTTTTGGGGGAAGTCTTTTTCTAAAGCTGTTTCTTAAACTAAGAGAGTTAAAAAAGGTTAAAATGTGTTAAATGTTGGAAAGGCAACTGGCTTGGCAGAAGAAGCAGCTTCTTCCTATTTTATTTTGAGGCTGGAGAGGAGGGGGAAAGGGGGAGGTGCAAACTGAAGAGGCTTCTTTTAAAAGCTGTGTTTTATTGAGTTCCTTCCTTTTCACTTTGAGAAGCTTTATTCTTTTAAGAGGCTACCTATGATAAATGTATGAAATATATTAGCTTAAATATATTGGCTTAAATGTAATTATGCAAAGGATTTAAGGAATGCTAGATTCTTATTTCATATGGTTGTAAGAGTTGTATTTATCCTGAAATTAAGTCAGCCACCAGCCCCCCCCCTGCCAGACAGAAGACGCCATCCGGGCAGTCTTGATATATGGTTGTCAGGCATTTGTTTAGAAACATTAAATGAAGGAAATCTTTCAATGTTGATGTGAAACTCAAGATCCTTGACATCTGTTGAACATAAAATGTAAGATTAAACCATTTGTTTTAGAAGGCAATAGGGCAAGAAGGGCAAGAGGTGAGCTGGTAATTAAGATTCCATGTAAGATATATTATTACTTATTTGTCATTTATATATAGCTCTTTGTCTCCCATATAAGGGCAAGGAAATGGGTGTATCTTTTGTGGGTGTATCTTTTGTGATTGGCTCTAGCAAACAGCCAATAGGAATTTCAACCAGGCTGATTGGACAGAGGCAGCCACAGGAGGAGCAAAGGGGGCTGGATTAAGGGAATATAAGTGCTGGCCAGAATGGCAGGAGGCCAGGCCAGAGCTTGGTAACCACGTACCACTGAGCCTCTTATTTATTTGTCTGACAAATAAATTACTATTTTAATTTCTCTATTGCTGCGTTGAATATTTCATTCCAGCTAAGCGTTAACCACAAGCAGGGTGCTACAATACAAGTTCTAAATGCAACTCCAGCCAGTAATCTGGCCACTGTATTTTGGACAAGTTGAAGCTTTAGACTTGTCTTCAAGGGCAGCCCCATGTAGAGTACAGTGCCACCACAACTTCAGAAGTTTTCTTCTTCTTCTTCTTCTTCTTCTTCTTCTTCTTCTTCTTCTTCTTCCTCTTCCTCTTCCTCTTCCTCTTCCTCTTCCTCTTCCTCTTCCTCCTCTTCTTCTCATTGCAACAATTTATTACCCACCCTTTGTTATGGATACAGGGCAGGTAGCCAGGTATAGTGCCTCAGATAATGACATGAAAAGCATTGAAGTTGTGGTTGCACATATGTCAGTCCAGGTACACACTTGTAACACCTTCTCCCTAGGGTCCTGGGGTAGGTAACAACAATCAAAACACAATGTTAATATTAAAATACCACACCACCACACAACATTATAATCAGTTAAAAAAACTTAAAATTGCAAAAATTGTTGTGCTGGACTTGTAAGCTTGGGCTTGGAGCATGTGTGTTGACATGGCCACATTTCAGCAAAGTCATTGACCAATTTGATTAAGATATTTAGCAACAGCATGATAATCTGCTACATGACAGGGTTCGTCAGTTGTTCAACTGCAGTTCTGATCAGTGCCATAAAATCTTAGCCAATGGTTAAGGGTGATGGGAGTTGTAGTCTGACAACATCTGGGGTCCCAGTGTTGAAGAACACTGCTGTATTTATTATTGTTGTTGTTGTTATTATTATTATTATTATTATTTGAATTTATATACTGGTTCACAGAATAAAAGCAAGATATAAAACAACAAAATACATAATAAAAATAAAAACAACAACCCAATACCCCTCCAACAAAAAAACAAACAAACACATTTTAAAAAGGCATAGGATGTGAATCGGATCAACCAAAGGCCTGGTTAAAAAGGAACGTTTTTGCCTGGCGCCTAAAGGTGTATAATGAAGGCGCCAGGTGAACTTCCCTGGGGAGAGCATTCCACAGCCACTGCAGAGAAGGCCCGTTCTCATGTTGCCACCCTTCAGACCTCTTGAGGAGGAGGCACATGAAGGAGGACCTGAGAAGATGATCTCAGGCTCTGGGTAGGTTCATACAGAAAGAGGCAGTCCTTGAGGTATTGCTGTAGAGGGAACATGGCCAGCTGAGGCCAGGAGAAACAGCTCACCTGTGTTCTATCTGGTTTCCAAAGACCCTTTGACCATGGAATAATACTCGCCTGGTAAGAAGTAAGCCATAAAAATAGGATCACATCTGACAAGCACCATAGAAGGACAGATTCACCCCACAGATGAGGCTACTACAGCATCATCAAAACAAGCCACAGAATGCATTGGCGTAGCTACCCTTAGTGCTGTTTAACATTTATGGAGACCAGCTGTGTGCTCTGACTGTCTATAGGATCAGAGTGCATGTTAATGATGAGATGTGAGTGCCTTCTGTGCCCCTGAACAGAATACGCATTTAAGCATATCATTCCAAGACAGAATGTGTCCTGCCAGGATTTTTCCCTCTTAATTAAAGTTACGCGAGTTATGAAATACTTTCCTTTATATTAAGCTCTTATTCCTGTGGAGAAATTTCTATTTGTTTTTATCTCATTTGAGCTTCAAGGTTAATCTTGGTTTAAGAATTTTGCTCACTGTGACAGCAAACTCATTGTGCTCCATTCTGATCTCTTTTTGTGTGTGTATATATCTCTCTCCCTGTGTCATGCTGTGCCCAAATGCTACTAGCTAGGGCATCCTCTGTGTGCTAGGCAGCCTACAGACGTTATGAAAACGATGCCTCTGTAAATACATAGAGAAGAGAGTGTTTTTCTTCTCCTTCTTCTCAAAGGAGGACATTTCCTTTCCTTTTCAGAACCAGGAGAGGACCACAGATTCATAAATGGAGGGTTCAGAACAATGGCTTACTTTGCAGCAAGTCGGAATTCTATGTTTGATTTTTACCCTATGATCTTTCACAGTTACAAGTATAGAATAACTTTCCAAACCCTAATCATAGAAATACTGGCTTGGCAACGGTGAGAGTCTTGGCTGTGTGGCTAGGTGGGTAGTGGAGCTATGTATAGGTCCCATTGCGTCTCTCTCTTCCCAGGATCCTTCTCAAACTGGCATGTGCATGTAGAGTAGAAGGATCTAGGACACCAAAAACCCAGCATAACAGAGGGCAAATTGGCTCATATCTAAAGCTAGTAGAGATGCTATTATTTCTGTTGCCCCTTTAAGTGGTGTTGCTCCTCCTCTCTGTTGCCCTTTTGTGCTTGGCTACAGAGTTGCATAAGTCCATAGGAGATCTAGGGGTGCAGAAAATCAATGGAGATTGAAGGAATTGCAAGTGTCCTTAGGAAAATTACATTTCCCATTGTCCCTTGCACCCTTAGGGTTCCTTCCAACTGCACACGTCTATGATTATATGATTGGGCCGCCTTCTGGTGCACATTTCCTGTTTTTCTTTGAGGCTCATGTTGAAGATACAAATATAAGAAGAGCCTGCAGGATCAGGCCACTGGCCCATCTAGTCCAGCATCTTGTACTCACAGTGGGGAGACCTTGTGGTTTCCAGCAACTGGCGTGCAGAAGCATTAACTGCCTCTGAGCATGGAGGCAGGGCACAGTCATCATGGATATTGTCCATTCATAGCCTTATACATAGTGACATCGTGGCCATTGTCATAGTGAAGCAGTACCACCTGTCCCCAAGAGAAGAAAATTTAAGCAGAGTATAGGAGTATACTATATTAATGGTGTCAAAACATGGAAGGAAAAACATGTAAGCGCCCAAAGAGCTTCCCTAGGGATGCCATTCCACAACATTGGCACCACAACTGAACAGGCCATATCAGGAGCAAGCCGGCAGTAAATTACACCGTGCAAGTTAACTCTTTATTATCAAAAACACAATCAACATGAGGTAGTTACTGAGATTGAAGGTCCCCACCTCCTCATAGCTGCCTAAGTGCCATCTTCTCCAGTGTTTTTTCCAAGCAACCAGAGACTGTGTCTGAGCATCACCAATCTCTCCTCTGCCCTTTTCATGCCTCTTTTGTTTCTGGAAGACAAGGGGGGAGGAGGGCTTGTCACAGCAGGAGGGGGAGACATCTGTGACTTCACCAGCCTGACTCATCTCTGCCTCTTGACCTCTTCTCCCCTGCTTCAGCTTCTGTTGCTGCTTCTAGGCTGCTTTCTTCTCAGCTCATTAAGCCCTGTTACTTCTTCAGCTTCTGACACCTCCTCTTCCCAGTCTTTCCCCTCTTCTCCCAGTGACCACTCATCATTGTCCTACCACCACTACCCAGGCTCTGAGGGTGGTTCCTCAGCTGGTTCCTCCCATAGGTCCCAACATTCCTCTGCGTCCAATCAGTCCATGAGAGGCCAAGCCTCTTGTCCCATGCTGCTGCTATTCGACCAGAGTACAAGACCTCTGATGTCAAAGTACAGCACCATTTTCTTACCTTATAAGAAGCTGCTTGACACTGAACAGTCAAGCCACTGGCCCATCTGGCTCATCACACACCTGAGTTTCATACAGGAGGCTTTCTGAGTCTCACCTGGAGATGTCAGGGATTAAATTTACGGCCTTTTGCGTGCTCTACCACTGAGCTATGGATTTTCCCCGTTGTCAGAAAACTGATGGGGAGAGATTAACAGGTAGACATCATTCAATCTGTCAGCATTGTGGCATCTTGCATGGTTCTTTTAATATAATAATAATTAAAACAATGGCTGACAAGAACGATCTTGTGTTCAGAGACGCAGTAACAGCATTTCACTTTGGTTTGATCACAAGCTTTTAAAATCTCTTCAGTACCTAACACAGCAGGATATCGCTGACCTCCAAGTTCTAATTGCACTACTTACCTTCCTTATAACTTTATATTTGGGAACAAAGCACCCTTAAAGAGGTGATGTTCTAATGAGGGTTATCCTAATGGGACACAACATTGCTAAGGCCACCATAGAGTAAGCCCTATATCACAGAGAAAAGGAGAAGGATTCTTTTTTGCCTTTATAATGAGGGTGAAATCCAATTTATCCATTGTATAACCCCATTTAACCATAGAAAATGTTGTTGAGGACCAAAAGATAAAATATAGATCCTATGTTCTTCCCCCCACACTTGATCTTTTGTGTTTGATCATAAATGCTTATTGTGAAAGGATATCTCATACCTCCAAGCTACACACTGTTTGCTACTCATTAGCAATTTATAAATGATATTTTCTCCCTGGTGACATATCTTTTGATATGATTCTCTAATAATAATATCCACCAATATTAAAATAAGAACATCCCCATGTATTGTGATCACCTTCAACCGCATTTCCTCACGAAAATTAAATTTTAGCACACCAACTGATATTGTATGCATATATTTGTCTACCATCATTATAAATCTCCTAAGGGTCTCTATAAAATGATACTTTTTGCCTCTTTGCAGTAATTCTACCTAATGCTCCAAAGCAAGAAACTAATTACATGCTGACTTTTCAGTAACTTTGATCTTCAGTATACCATACTACGGAGGTTTCTATAGGTAATCATATAATTATAATACACTAAGTAGGGTGAAATCAGCCATCAACTTCTTTTATTTAAATTGCATTAGTGAGCTTTATTGGGGAGGGGGACAAACCTCATTTCATTTTAAAATATATTAATCGTTTCTCCAGCAGTTTGCTGTTTAGAATCAGCAACTATATAAGTTGAGGATATAAAGTTTCAGACTAAAATCTAATTATATACACTAATGTTTATAACAAATGTCATTTTAACGCAAGGAGCTTCATTGGAGGAAACTATGTGAGGAATTCTTCAAAAAATATGCTTAAGGAAGGCCAGGGATAAATGATAGTGTTGTTAGGAAATTACAGAGTTTTCTCTGGGGAAGTGCTGAGTCTATAGAGAAAAAAAAAGTTACCTCATTTTGCACTTTCATGATGAATTGGTTAGATACTTCCTGCACATACACAAATACTGAAAACAATTTGTTCTTTCAGCTGAAGTCTATTAGGGTATACAAAAAAATCCTAGATTTTGCCTTTGAAAGCTGAGATTCTGACCTATCGTATTCAGAGGCACTGAAAGGAAACAATAGTTCTATATAGCTTTGTTATCGAAAGGCTCGCTTGCAGGAAGAAATGTCAGTCTCTCAGGTGCCTCCTGTCATGTGCTGATCTCAGATCTCTATGCACAAGCACATCATGCCCACCCAAACTATCCATCCATCACAACAAGAAAGGGATGGCCACATCACTGAGATGGCTCACATATGCAAGGATGTCTACCAGGTATGTGGAACCTGTGGTCCTATAATCCCTCATTTTGGTCATGCTGACTGGGCTTGGCTGGCACCAGATCCGGCAGCATCAGGAGTGCTGAAGGATCCCCATTTTGTCAAAGGCATCTTTGTGTACATTTGGCTAACTCACCTACTTACTTTCAGTACAATATTGGGGTGCCAGCTCTTCAGCTTCCCAGAGGGAAGCAAAAAGACCAAAACCTGCCTTGCACTTCTTTGCTGCCATTTGTTTTTCTCCATAGGCATCTGGTAATTCAGTGAAGAAGAGAACACTGGGTGCCATTTTGAGGGTGGCTGAACCTGGTGGCATAAGAAGGGGGTGTGGGCCGCTCCGGGTGTCATCCCTGAGGGGGGTGACCACGGGGCCTGGCCTGCAGTGTGCCGAGCCACATGTCTCTCCTGGGGAGTGACGCGGTGTCTCAGGCACCTGCAGACTCCGTGCTCCCCAAAACGGCAACGTGGGGCTTGCAGACTCCATGGAGGTTCCACGCAGCATGCTCTGCCCCGACTTGCCCTGCCCTGTGGGCAGCTTGCCCCCTCCCCCAGGTGCAGGGCATTTGCGCTGCCCCGGGTGCCTGAGCAGCTAGCTACGCCACTGCCTGAACCACATGGCTTCCCTATTGAAAAGCTTTGGTTCATTCTACCTGGATGATGTCCAAGCAAAGCTTCCTCCTGACTGTTCTCCCTAGAGTGCCATTTTAAATCTCCACAGGAGAAATGGCAGAGCCATATCTGTCCACAACCTTGCTACAAGCCTGTGACAGGCAATGATGTTCTTCCCTTCATTTGAATCAGGCAGACATGTATGATTCCTTGCGCCATCTTAGCTTTGCTCCAAGTTCATCAAGACTGCAACGCTGCTTTTCTTAAGCCTTAGGACAGTGGTCCTCAATCCCCCCCCCCCCAGGCCACACTTTCAGAAAAAAAAATATGGTCGTGCTGCACTGAATTTTTTTTATGGATAATAAATACATTGGAAAACAAAAAGAAACAACTTCTTAGCAGTGCTTGATTTATATGGAACACTACTTCTCATTACAATGTTGATTCTGTATTATGTGCTATCTGTCCATTTGAAAAGAGATGTAGGTGGTCCCAACAATGAGGGGTGTATCCACATCTGTCCAATGGGTGAGCATATATGTAAAAGGTAAAGGTAAAGGACCCCTGGATGGTTAAGTCAAGTCAAAGGCGACTATGGGGTTGCGGCGCTCATCTCGCTTTTAGGCCAAGGGAGCCGGCGTTTGTCCACCGACAGCTTTCCAGGTCATGTGGCCAGCATGACTAAACTGCTTCTGGTGCAATGGGACACCATGACGGAAGCCAGAGTGCACAGAAATGCCGTTTACCTTCCCGCCCCAGTGGTGCCTATTTATCTACTTGCACTGGTGTGCTTTCAAACTGCTAGCTTGGCAGGAGCTGGGACAAAGCAATGGGAGCTCACTCCGTCACAGGGATTCAAACCGCTGACTTTCTGATTGGCAAGCCCAAGAGGCTCTGTGGTTTAGACCACAGTGTCACCCGCATCCCATGTTGCAATCACCCTTCTTCACATGAAGGGAGGAAAAGGTATGGATAGCCTAATCAGAGGAGTATTTTCAAATGCATATCAAGTAACTACACCCAGCCTTGTAGACAGGACCTAGAATCAAGGTAGACTGAAAGCAGCATGTTGGGGACAAACAGGAATGATTCCAGATTGAGAAACACTACATTTTTGTGCTACAAACAGATTAGTGCATATGCAGATTTAGATCTTCATTTCAGAAATGAGTGTTGCTGGATTGCAGTTATGTCTGGAAGCAGTACTCCCTGACTTGCAACCCCTCATCCCAGAATGAATGGGTTGGGTTTTGGGTTTTCTGTGTTGTGGGAAGGACAGCTTGGCTATGCTCAGAGTTGGAGCTCTTTGTTCATACAAGAGCTTTTCACACTCCACAGCTGAATTCTGGTGGTGGAAGTAAGCAAATCCAGAGCTCTCTAATTATTTAGGGGCTCCTCTATTTGCTTTAAACTCACTTCAGCGAAGATCAGCCACTTGATTGTGGAAACAAATTAGAAATGGAAGGGAGTTTTCTATGGATAACTGGTGTCGGTGCACCGTGAGATCCAAGTAGCTTGTGACAATGGAGGGAAAGGCTCATAGTGCATAACAAACTGCACCACCTTGTCCATTGAGCTCATCAGTACTGTTGTATTAGGTTATGGGATTCAACTTCCCACTTGCATGCCATTGTTCCCTATTGATTGGTTCTTGGTTAGGGTTAATAGGACACTGAATGCCCTCCATTCCCTAGGAAAATAGAGGTGCACACTGTTGACAGGGGTAAGTGTGTGTGAGAGAGAGCCCCTTTCTTCCATATTCCATTACATAAAGCTACAGCCTGTCACAAATTGGTTCTTTGTGAGCACTAAGCTAGTGGAACCTAATAACCATACCTCAGTCTGAGTTTCCTTTCGAATGACTCAGTGCTGTGGAAAGGAAACATCATGTTGTTTGTGAAACAGGGCTTTACCTTTACCACATCCCATATGTGTACCTTTGTTTGCCTAATAATATTCAAAGCTACAGAAAATCTGAGCCACACATTCACTTTAAAGCTGAACAAACAAAAAATTGTTTTGACTTATCATCAATCATGTCATGTGATCACAGGGCATATTGTGTGCAAATAGCGCTTGTTTTATCTGGAGTTTCAACCTTTAAAAAATTCAAAACAGTAAAGTTGTTTATTTGACCTGGGACTTGACCCTCCGATTTTAGCACTGCATTTTGACAAAGCGGTAGAAAGAAAACACATTTTGCTTTTAAACTCTCATGGTATGAAGGAAAACCTGGTTTCCCGGGAGACTTTCCTTTTTTAACATACTCCTTACATCTGTAATTTAACAATAGGAACTTTATATTTCATCTTTTGTTTTTATAGAGACGAAGAGAGGCAAAAGTGTTTACTCGGTGCAGTGCATGGCAGTGACTCTCTCATTATGAGAAACTGCAGACACAGTGTGTGCATTTAGCTCTGGGAATTGCATCACTTAAGGGCCCTGTGGTTAGACAGATGAAGCCAGACAGACAATAAGAAATAACAGTTGGAAAGCCGTACACATAAAATGTTTGCACAGATCCTATTAGCAAATCATCTGCTTTGGCGAATATACTTCTCGTGCGTAGACTTGAATGTTGCAGTGGAGTATCTGCCTTTTCCTAACAGTATAACTTGCCGTCCTTAAATTAATTTCTAATACAGATTAAGGATCCTGACCAGCTCTGTGTCTCTCATGCACCTTTCCAGTAATTTTTAGTAGGAAACCATGTGACACTTGGGGTATTTCTCCACCAAATTTCAGTTCATTGGCTGCGCCTTGCAAGGGGCAGGCCATCACGGAATGCAGTTGCATCATATGAGGTGATTCTTTTATAGGACATTGCCAGGGGATGCATGGGCATAGCTGTCAGCATTTCCCTTTTTTAAAGGGAAATTCCCTTATTCCGAATAGGATTCCTCACAAGAAAAGGGAAAAGTTGACAGCTATGTACATGGGACAGTGTTGGATAGCAGCAAGCATTCCTCCCTCATACATGGCTGCACTATGGTATAGCACTAAGGTCACTAGTGTGGTGCCCACAGGGGCAATGATACCTGAAGGAGCATCTCCACCCACATCGTTCTGCCCAGACACTGAGATCCAGCGCTGAGGGCCTTCTGGTGGTTCCCTCACTGTGAGAAGCAAAGTTACAGGGAACCAGGCAGAGGGCCTTCTTGGTAGTGGTGCCCGCCCTGTGGAACACCCTCCCACCAGATGTGAAAGAAATAAACAACTATCTGACTTTTAGAAGACATCTGAAGGCAGCCCTGTTTAGAGAAGCTTTTAATATTTGATGAATTATTGTGTTTTAATATTCTGCTGGAAGCCGCCCAGAGTGGCTGGGGAATCCCAGCCAGATGAGCGGGGTATCAATAATTTCTTGTCATTGTTTATTCCCTTCGGGATTTCTCCTGGCACTCATGAAGTCTCTGAACCTCCGCAATGTCCCTTTGTCATGAGGTCGTGAGCAGGGGTTACCGTCCGTCCCCCCTAATATATAGAAGGAGCTGAAAGAGAAAATTAGAAGAGCAACACTCTGTCTGGCTTCCTCTTTCAGCTCAATGCGCTTCTGATTAGAGGAATAAAAAATGGAGCAATCGTGATGGTAGGAAGAAATGGAGAGTGGTCTGAATGAACAGCGGGGGCACGAGTGGAGAGAAAGAGTCTGGAGTGAGAGAGAGAAAAAGTGTGCACACAGGCACACACTCCTACCTCTGAGCCAATAAAATGGACCCTCTTGAAATTGCTTTTTTTCTTTAATGACTCAATCGCCATAAAAAAGCATGGATCTGAGGCACTGTTCCTTATGGATCCTCATAATTTTTACAAAGGGAACCCCTTCAAAACACTATGAAATCAAATGTCATCTCAATGCTGACAGATGTATTTTTTTATGGTTTTTAGGGTGGCCAGATATCTTCTTTTTCAGAGGGCTTCCCGCTTTTACACCTTCTTTTTCTTTTCGTGTTCAGGATGCCTTTTCTGTCCATCCAAGTATTCTGACTGCGTGTGTGTTACATAGCTGCTGAGAACATTTCTCCACTCTCTGTCCTCACACTGTGGCTACAAGATGGAGAGTAGCCTTTCTTTTTCGCTCTTATGTGCAAGCAGGATTGCACAAACCCAAAGGAGAAGGGAGGAGGCAGGGGCAGAAGGAGGTGTGAAGGTGAAAACAGGGGTACAACGTGGGACTGCGGAACAGAAGAGAGCAATGGTTTCGGAGATGGGGTTGGGAAGGTGAAAAGTGAACTTAATAGTTTCCTGGGGTGGGAAGGGGAAGCTCTAGGGGGTTAATGTGTGGGGAGGTGGCAGGGGGGTGGCGAGGAGAGAGCAAGCAGGGGATCAGCCCCTAGTTAAACAAAAAGAAAGAACAACCTAACATTGGAGCTCAGCTACTATGTTTTGCAGTAATGAAAAAGCAGAAGTGGAGAGCCATCTTTTGTTTATTTGAGATGGTGTTTTGAATTACCTATGCAGAAAAAAGTTTTGTTACATTGCAGATTTTATGAAGACAATTAGCACTTGGACAGCAGACTGAGCAGACATGCAGGTCACCTGCTCACTTTCTCTCTCCATATGATGAGTTGCATTATATTTCTATTTATATTCTAGTAATTATGTATACATTTGCATAAATACATATAAATTAGCACATGCAAATCATATGCAGAGTAGTGTCTTCTCTTTTTGGGTGTGTGTGTGTGATGCAAATCTTCCCTTTTTGGCAGTATATTAATAACCACCTAGTAGTGTTGTTATTATCCAATGTTAAAACCATGCAGATTCATTTTTATTTATTTATTTATTGGATTTATATACCGCCCTATACCTGGAGGTCTCAGGGCGGTTCACAAACAAAATCATAATATATAATATATAAAATTGGGGGGGCACTAGGGGCGCATTGGAAGATGGCCAACAATACCATCTCTCCGACCCACACGGGGTAATTAAGAGGCTGTTATGGGAGTAGGCAGCCTCCCTTGTTGCCCCAAGGAAATGGGGAACACTGCCCTTGCCTGCTGTGCCCATAAATCACCCCCTAATTCGAAAGAAGGGGGTGAGGGCCCTAGGCAGGTCCCGTGTGGACCTCGGCTCTCCTGGACGCTGTCTCTGATCGCGCACTAGCTGCAGCAATTTGGAATAATTAATTACAAAAGAAACAAATGCACATATTTCAAGTGAAGAAGGGGAGTGAAGTCTGCTAATTTAAGTGACCTCTGCGAAAGAAGATGACGGGTTGGAGAAACAGGAATATTTTACGATGAAGATACACCAAAGGCTGGGTATGTTGACAACGGGACTGAATGGGGGGGACCTTTTTTACTTTCCTTCTATGTGATTTACAAGAACCCCTCCTCATTAGAATCGTCGGTTGAACTGACCCAAGCAGGATGATTAAGGTTTGTGTGGAGATAAACTTTAACCAAAAGTATGCTTTATGGAGATCGAGAAGCAATAAGAGCTTTTGGAATGGCGCAGCAATTAATTCGGAGTCGCCATCTTGCCAAAGGATTTATAGCCGGGAGGAGGAACTGACCTGTTTTCAGACTGCATTCCTGGTGAATCTCCTCAGAGGTTTTGAGAAAGGAGGCAGATTGGTGAAGATTAATGACGCTAAGACTGTTTTGATGTATGGAAGTGATGTTATATGGAAAACGTCTGGATATGGCTACTGGATAAAAAAAATAATATCCACGCAGGATTACAAACTGTTCTATTTTTTTTTAATGATATTTATTAGAGTTTCAAATAATACACAAAAGCAAAAAACAGCAAAACAATTTTCCAAAAAAGATAAGATAAAAAAAGAAAGAAAAAGCAGAATTAAAAGACATTCAACATTTACAGTCCTTATTTTCAGTAACTTTTTTCCGCGACTTCCCCTCGCCTCCCCTTCTTGTATTCCATGTCCAAATATTTGTTCAACAAGTTCTTATCCCTAATTTTTAACCTTAATTTATTATTATATTTAATTCAATTTATATATCAAATTTTAACTTATATACATCAATCATTATACTTAAAGACTTTTTCTAAGATCGACCCAATTTCCCTTCCATGAATTCCCCATTTTTATACTAATCACAAAGCAAAAAATGAAAATAAATAAATAAATCAAAATCAAAATATATTTGTACACCCTTTGGATTCCCAAACCCCACCCTCCCTTTCCTGGTTTCGATCCCTGAACCATTGTCCATTAGTCCATCTGCTATCAGCCTGGAGACCTCACGTCTGAGGCTCTTAAATCTCTCTTAATTCCTCTCTGCCGGTTTTTTTGATAGTCCTTTGTATTAAACACCAAGTCTCGGAGGGGCTCTGTCCCGATAATATCCATGTTCCTTCCAGCCAGACCTCCATATTTAAGGGTGGAGCTCAAATCTTGTTTCTTAATCCTTTTAAGTCCAAATGTCCCAAAAGCTCCAACTTCCACCTTAATCAGATTTATAGTCCATAGATCTTCAGATCTCCACAGAAGGAGATCTTTCCATTCCTCATTCTTCAATTCAAACCAAATTTTCATCATCCAGTCCTTATTTTCTTTTATATCCATCTTGACAGGCCTCCGGCTCTCCTTTACCTTCTGCAGCATTACAGCCCCTCCTTCCTGCTCCTCCTGTTCAGCATATATCTCTTTCTCCACTTCCTCAAATTTCTCAAATTTCTTTTCTTGTTCAGCTGCCTGGACTTTGTACATCAAGTCCTTATCCAACTCAGTAGATTTATTTACTGTTGACTTCAAAGTTGTGACACTTGTAGATAAAACATGACTTTGCTCTTGCAACTTTCCCAAGAGAAAAAAAACCTCGTCCAGATCAGCTAGTATTTTTCAACCTATATCCATTCTTGTAATGTCCCTGAACCCCCTCTAGAGGGATTCTGGTTGTTCAGTATTCCTTCCACTTCCAACCCAAAAGTCAAGTTAACTTGTTTCAATTCTTCTTTATTTTCAACAGTTTATAACTATATTATAACTAATGTAACTAGCAAGAACATCAGAAACAAAGTTCTCTATTTTTTCCAACTTTGACAGCTGATTTGACAGCTGTCAAAATCTTCTATGTCTCCTCAACAGGCTCCTCTCGCGGATCACTCCCGGGTCCCGGGGGGGGGTGGCACTTTAGTTCTCAAAGTTAGCTCTTATCCTCCAGCACAGTTACTTATACTATCAATCCGTGCAATTAATAACTTTATCCAATAAAAAGGAGATGTTCTCTCGACCTTAGTTATTTAGTCCTTGCTTCAAATTGTTTACAAGGCGGGGAGACGGACTTCCTCTTTGCGCCTTCCCCGATCATGCCGAATTCAGACAAAAAAAAATCTTTCTTTTATAAATCCAATTTCCGTATTACTCACGGGCTTTTACTTTGGGTCCAAATGTTCAAAGGAAGAAGTCAGCGCTCTCCGACCATGGCATGTGGCTTCCCTCAGTAGGAGTAGCAGTCGACTCTCAGCACCGCGCCTCTCCCCGTCCCCCGTTCCGAAGCCTTTAAAAAGGCTCCTTCTCGGGTCGGGGGGGGCGCAAATGGTGCCCGCCGAGTCACCAGGTCCACAGGCTTCAGTGCCTGTGGTTTCTGAGGGTCCCCACGTCGTCGCCGCGGCAGGACCTGTCTCCTACTGAGCCGATTCCCTCCGGAGCTTGGAGGGAATCTGCCATTAGGCGATGGCGCTAACCCGGAAGTCCACAAACTGTTCTAACCAGCTTGTGGAGACTATCAGAGGTCACAAAGAGAAAAGAAAAATATATGAAAATAACAACAAGAGATGTGGAAAAACAATAAGAAAGGACTGGATAGTACTGTGAACATCATAAGGTTAGATTTGTGGACATTAAAACAGCAGTAAGAAGCAAGAAGTTGATTGGATCCCCTTTGGAACTTGAAATATGGGTACCCCCAACAAAAATTTAAAATTCGGCTGTGTAATTTGGAATTTATGTAATTTGGTTTGATTTGATGTGATTGGTCGGTTAATAAAAAATTATTCTTAAAAAAACCAAAATCATAATATATAAAATCAAGTTAAAAACAATAACCCAATAACCCCCCCCCAAAGATTCACATTCTAAAAGGGTATTGGATGTCAATAAGATCAACCCAAAGCCTGATTAAAAAGCAACATTTTTTTCTGGCGCCTAAAGGTGTATAATGAAGGCGCCAGGCGAACTTCCATGAGGAGAGCATTCCACAGACAGGGAGCCAACTTCCACGCCTCTTGAGGAGGAGACACACGAAGGAGGGCCTCAGAAGATGATCTCAGGGACCAGGTAGGTTCATATGGGAAGAGGCGGTCCTTGAGGTATTGCAGTCCTGAGCCGTTTAAGGCTTTCATGAGCAATGGCGTAGCAAGGTCACGTGGTACCTGGTGTGGAAACCCCTCAATTGAAATTATTAAAAGAAGGAAAAATAAGATACAGTTGCAAGTGTTACTTTCTGGTTTATTTACTTAACATTGTGAGCATAAACACTTAAAACCTTTCTTTCGCGATGGGAATTTCTTATTTTAAAAACAAATATTTTTGCCCTTTTGTCACCCCCCTCAGTGATGACACCCGAGGCAGACCACACCCACTGCATCCCCCTACCTACGCCACCTTGGATCCATGCATTTGTGATGGCTAGCAAGCATCAAATCTGTGATATTTATTGTTCAGTCCCATAGTGTAAGCCAGGCATGGCCAAACTTGGCCCTCCAGCTGTTTTGGGACTACAACGCCCATCACCCCTAGCTAACAGGACCAGTGGTCAGGGATGCTGGGAACTGTAGTCCCAAAACAGCTGGAGGGCCAAGTTTGGCCATGCCTGGTGTAAGCTTTGATTCAACGGTGTTATGTGGGACTCTATAAAAGTTTGTAATTTCAAGAGAATCTGTTTTAACAATACTGGAACCAACATTTTTCTAGCCTCTTAGAAAAGTAAAGTATGCCCTTACTTTATCTGTTTTTATACACCGGGGCAGGGAGTGATGCCCCAGGTGGGGGCGGGGGAGAGAAGCAATCAGAAGGATGGTACCTTTGCCATATGCCTTGCAAAGGAAATTATCAGGGACATGCAGAACTGGAAATGGGAAAAGATCTCTCCAGAGAGCCTCTTTGTAGCATAATACAGGGGACTCTGGTGTACATATAGGCAACAAGCACATGGTAGTTTATATGCATAGATGCAAATTTAGAAATAATGATTAAATGTAAACAGAAATATATCTCACCATGGTGGGGAAAGGCACCAGAAGACTTGTGTGCCTACTTCTACACAGGGCTCCCCACCCCCCAGCTGGAACTCAACAGAATTCAGGTGGGCGCCACTTCTATTATAAGAGAACAAGGGAGGTGTTCATGGTGAGTTCTGCCTCCCAGTACATTCCTTCCTCATACATGGCTGCATCAGTTAAACTATGGTTTAGCACTAAGCCATGGTACAGCACTAAGGTCACCAGTGTGGTGCCCACAGGGGCAATGATACCTGAAGGAGCGTCTCCACCCCATTGTTCTGTCTGGACACTGAGGTCCAGCGCCGAGGGCCTTCTGGCGGTTCCCTCGCTGCGAGAAGCCAAGTTACAGGAAACCAGGCAGAGGGCCTTCTTGGTAGTGACACCCGCACTGTGGAACGCCCTCCCACCAGATGTCAAAGAGAAAAACCACTACCAGATTTTTAGAAGACATCTGAAGGCAGCCCTGCTTAGGGAAGCTTTTAATATCTGAAGGACTATTGTATTTTAATATTTTGTTGGAAGCCACCCAGAGTGGCTGGGGAAACCCAGCCAGATGGGCGGGGTATAAATAATAATTTATTATTATTATTATTATTATATATTCTTTTTCTAGAAAAATAGCACTGCTTCTACTTCTGCTGAGCAGCTGCTGCTAACTGCTGAGGGGGGATTTCAAGGCTCCTTCTCTCCCTTGTCTTATGGTTCCTTATCTTGAAATCAGGCTTGGGCTGGAGGACACCTTCAAAATAGAGGACTGCCTTCTGTAAAGCAGCACATGTCACCCTAATCCATGGGGTTGCAATCACAGAGTTGTTAAAGCTATAGACCTTGTGAGCAGTACCCACACCTGGCTTCTCTAGGCACCCCAGGAAAGCAGACCACAGTTCAGTGTGGATGGGATGTTGCCATGCCACAAGGGAACAAAGGCAGCAGAAAAGAAAAGCACATCACTAGGCCCCACTGCCCTCAACACCCAACAGATCCTCCTCTCTGCAGAGACACCACAACATTTGATTGCTTTCATTTCTTCAAGAAATCGAAAATTTTGCTATTCATGTCATTGGGGTAGGTTAGATCAGAACCAGGATGACAAAGTCCCCTTCATTTCTGTCTTCCCTGCAGTTTGGTGTGCAGCTAATTGTATCTGGATGAATAATTCTAATAAAGCTGTGACCTTTAATGCCAACTGTTGGTTTTAATTTTAATTCATAGGCAGTCGTCTCAGTGTGAGCTCTTCTTGGACGTGAGCAGCAGAAAGGCCACTGTGAATATTTACATTTACACACACATACAGGCACACGGAGGCACAGACACAAAACAAATACAGGCACAAGGAGGTATCCCACGGGGTGAATTCTTATATTGTAGATCTTTTAAAAGGGAACAGCACATTGCCGGCTTTGGAATAAAATTGTATCAATTCCTCCGAATCAAAGAGGAGTCAAAGGGATGAAAAAGGCATTCATAACTAGAAAGCAGCCCCCACAGCTCATGAATAGACTAATTATGTGACAGCCCCACAGGCAAATGCAAAGTTACCAACACAATTGCCTTTGGAACTCACAGAGGGGTCAGACACTACCCTTGGAATATTATCTTCTGTAGGAGAACACCTGGGCCCTGTACTTAACAGGGCTATTCAAAAAAACATAACAAGGGGCAAATAGGAGGTGGTAACAGCTGTTCAAAGCACATGGAAACTTGCCACGGAGATGATTTTGAAGGCTTATATCTCCCAGGTTCCCCACCCCCTCCTTCTGCTTTGCAAGAATCTACTGACAGAGGAGTCTTATTTTTTATTGTGTGTTTTGTTTTGTTTTTTGCCAGAGTGCTTTCTAGACAAAGTTGGCAAGAGATGGTAAGCCTTTATCATAGGCAGGAATGACTGATGGTTACATTGTTCGGGTTTGAGTGCCAGTGCAATGTTGAGGCAAATATGACCCAGGGTTTTTAGTATTCTTCCTGGTGAGCTGTTTATCGCACATTCATCCCAATTTACTTGCAGGAAGCTCATGCAGAGGTTAGGTTATAGCCGATATTTCTTGAGCATTCATTCTGATTTGTGTTATTGGGTTTTTTTTGGGGGGGGGGAATTATACAACAATTATCATTCATCTTGCATTCATTCTGATTTGCTTACAGGGAGGTCATGCCACTTCCCATTAACCATTTGTTCACCCCACACTTTTCGGTGCATCTCTGTCACTTTCCTCATGGCAAGATGGTCTCTTTTGTTAAAAGTGGTTTTGTCACACCTGGACACTTTAATCCACTTCAGTTGTGCAAATCTAAATCTGCCACCATGCTCCCGAATCCATCCCGCAAAATACCGACAGTGCAAAGGCACCCAAAGTATCCCTTCCATTACCGCTTCTGTGGGGTTGCGGGAGGCACTGTTGCAACATATGCCTCTCTTGCAGTGCTCAAGTAATGCTGAAAGTGCCATGCCAGTAGAGAAGAAGCTCATGCTGTAGTTACTTCCTGTGTTAGCGCTTTACAATGTATGTGGGTATGTGGCCCTAATAAGAGCCATCAGGTTCTGCTTCAAAAAGGGTTGACAAAGCATAGAATAAACCAGTTATTTCCTGCCCAGATTCCAGGGGTGGATTGCGGAATCTGGAATGGATTCTACAGTCTGTCCTGAAGCATAGACCTCTCTGCCCATGCTCTAAAGCAGCCTTCCCAAGATGTGCTGGCTGTAATTCAAAACATCTGGAGGACACACGGGTTGGAGATAGCTGTTCTAAAGCCTTTGGTGTGTGGTAATCACAGTGATATTGCTATCTCCTGCCATGGCTGATGCATCTAGGAGAGATGAAGACTAGTTGAGTATTTCTCTGCGTTTGAAGAACACAGAGTTTCTGTAAAGATTGAGAATATTTGGTAGCAAGGATGGGAAATCAACGTCACTTTTTGTGTTAGAAATAGCTGGAATTAAAACCACCCCCCAGTTGTGGAGTGTTTCACGCATTGTTGATTGGGTGCTACCCCATTAGAAATAATAAAGCATTCTTTGTGAGTCCTGACTTGTCTGGTTAATTCACACATAATAAACCATTATCCTGTTACATAAATGTTTCATAGGTTTTGGTGGTTCTTTTTGTTTTGTTTGGGATGGGTTTTTCTTTCCTTTTCTTTTTGCATTTGCTGTGCTAGGATCCATGACTATCATATGGTTTTAGAATTTATAATCTAATTCAATTCATGCTTCATTTCTGAGAGAGTCTGAAGTGATTCAGTATGTGTGGTTTTAACTAAAATAATATTTTGTTAGCTACTAATATCCCTATGAGATGAAGTAATACCATTCCGTGTTCATCTTAATTAACCAACATTAACTATCATTAGACTTTTATATGGTACAATGCACATTGCTTCATAACTTCAGCTTAGATCTCATCCAGCTAGATTATAATGCATAATATCAATCATGACTTCCTCTCAGCTCTCCTAATGCCTAGCTCTGGTTTGAAAAGTTAAGGTCAGTGTTAAGTGTTACACTTCAGATGAAAAAGGTAAAATCTATGTTAATTAACAGTGTTAATTAAATGTTAATCAGTTAAATGAAAGCATTTTTCATCCATTTCCCCCACTAAATTGTGGTCAGGTAACCTTGCATACATTGCTGGAGATGTCAGAGGAGTGTGTGATCACCCAGGGGAAGGAAGCCTACGACAAGTGCTGTTGCCAAGATAAAAAAAAAAATGCTTATCTTGCCCAGAAAGGTCTAATTTAAAGGAGGAGCCCAACATTCAGACTGGTACAAATAAGAAATTGCAATTTGCCTTTCCACCAGATGGCTTTGTGTCAGATGCAGGAATCAATCTAGACTTTCTGCTGCAGATCACTTTCTATGGCTTATGCAAGGGGGTGTGGGGAAGCACTGGCCCAGGAACTAAATATGCAGCACACGCTCCCCAGCTGTACCCCATCTCTCCAAGCTACCCCCTTAACCAGCCCTGCTTTGCACTCTGTTGAATAGCTTTGTCTGGTTGGAATGTGACCTTCAAGTGTAACATAAAGAGGTGTGTGTGCATGGAAGCTAGCCTAGTGTACGAAGGTAAAAACCACATTTGTTGCTTTGCCACAGAAAACACCAATTTTGGCCAATGGCACAAATTGGCACATGGCACATGGCACAACATTGGCACATGGCCCTTGGATAGTTCCCAGAAAGCAATGCTGCCCTTAGTCTGGAAAATGCTTCCAGCTTCATATGGGATATGAAGGAAAGGCATGGGCAGCATCAAGCCCAGCTATCTCTAACATTCTTCAAACCAGTGGGTGACATCCAGTTGTGTCTTTCTCTGCAGGCAGGCTTTTGGATCCAATGGAGGCTTCAGTGAGTGGAAAAGGTATGTGAGAGGAAGGATATTTTTTGGTGTGTCTGAAAACCTGGAGAGTCACTGCCAGTCAGAATCAACAATACTGAGCTACATAAGAACTGACCCAGACGTCAATGGGATAGCTGTGAATGGAAATATTCACATTGTTGTTGTTATTTTGCAGATCATGTAGTCATTATGATCAGTAAAACTAGAGAATCTTAACTTAATGGAGTGTAAAAATACTTATGGTGCATTAGTGGAACTACAAATCAACTATAAACTATCAGAAATGCTATATATATAAATATTCGACCAGCTATACAGAATAAGATCCATCAGACTACAGGCTTAAAAATCTGTCCCACATCATAAAATATTTAGTTATATTAATCCCCAAAAGCTTAAACTATAAAAATAAATTACAATCCCCTTATCAGAATGATTAAACTGATCAAAACTATTAACCAGATACTGGACAACTGGAATAAACTGAAAAGTACTCTTAACACATTTATTCATGGAGGGAAGAAAACATGAATTGGACTCACTGCTATGTGGTAAAGCATCCTACTATTCCTGCCCCACCTACCTGGTGACATAGGACCCATGACACCATGGGAAAGGACTGGCTTCAAAATAAATCATGACTTCTATAGAAATACCAAGCCTATAGTAAGGGATTTACTACAGGAGAAGCTTGCAGAAAGGACTCATGCATGGATACAAATACTGTACATCAGAACCATCATCTTATATCCACCCTGAAGGTTTATCAAGCAAGCCACACAGAATTTACCTCGTTTCAAAAATGTATTGAAACAAAGGAAATCTAATGATAAGAGCTTAATGGCAGAGGTGTATTAAATTCTACTAAGGGAAACAATGGGCTCTACTGATAGCCTAAAACATTGGTAGGAAGATGACACAGGAGTGCTCATTCATCCCCCAAAAAGTAGGCCATCTGGGTTAAAAGTCATTTCATTCTACTTCCACATGTCTCAAAGAAATGCCTACAAAACTGTACACAGATGGTATCCATCTCCCCACAACCTGAACAAAATCACTAAATGTACAAGTCCAAAATGTTGCAGATGGTAGGGGGAGACAGATACTTACTTTCATATTTGGTGGATCTATCCTGTAGTGCAAATCTTTTGGAAAAGGGTGTTCTATGAAGCAGCTTTGATTGAGCCTCAAACATTGACATTAGTCAGCAAGTACAATGGCCCCTTGGAGCTCTGCTTTTAGAATTACTATCTTTTAAACAGCTTTGAACTTGTAGGAACCCCTACTGTGGTCTACTGAACCAGCTGTATATAAATTGACTGAGCAGCACATTCTTCAACAGGACTGAACAAATGAGCATTTTTGTAGTATACTTGCTTTAGCTACCTTGAATATGGAGTGAAAGTATGCCCCTAAACCTTAACTGGTACAAAAAGAGAAAGGCAATAGGATTGTATCAAGCCAAATCTGCAACATAGTACAGTGGTACCTTGGGTTACAGACACTTCAGGTTACAGACTCGGCTAACCCAGAAATAGTACCTTGAGTTAAGAACTTTGCTTCAGGGTGAGAACAGAAATTGTGTGGCGGTGGCGCGGCGGAAGCGGGAGGCCCGATTAGCTAAAGTGGTACCTCAGGTTAAGAACAGTTTCAGGTTAAGAACGGACCTCCAGAACAAATTAAGTTCTTAACCCGAGGTACCACTGTAAAGGAAAAAAATATTGGGTTTATGCAGTTGGCTTCCAGTGATTTCCTTGCTTTGTCTGATCTCACACACTGCCTATGAAGCCTAGTACACAGTGGCAAACTGAACAGTTGGCAAGTGTCAATGATTGAGATCCACCTGGACAGACTATGACTTTCTTCCATAATCAAAGAAAGCATGCACCATCTCCATTTTATTCTTAGAGTATACACACACTATAGGAAGTGTCAAGTGCATGAGTTCATGTCTTCACGTAATGCATTTTGTTCTGGTTCCTGTGGCAGCATTTTTTGGGTGACCATGCTTGTGTCGTTTGTGGGGGGGAGCATTTCATTTTTATTATTATTAGTGGCATATCACTTTTAGTGCACTATTATTGGTTTTGAAATGTTGCTTTTTCAAATTATTCTTGCATTTATATCTCACTTTTCCACCAAGGAGCTCAAGGTGGCATATAGCACCACCCTCATTTTATCCTCACAACAAACCTGTAAGGCTGAGAAATGGTGGCTGACCTGAGGTCATGAACCCTAGTCTACCAGGTCCTGATCTGACACTCTGACCACTGCACCACACTGGCTCATACAAGTACAAATAGTGAATTTGTATGGATTGTTTTTTGGATGGACTGTTGTTAAAACCATGTTTATGGAAGACAATCTTACTTGGCTATGGGTGATCACCAAAGAAGAAGGCGATTTGGATGGATTTTATTGCTGCAAGTCACCTTGATACTCTTCTGTAGGACACAATAAATAAAGAAATAAAAATCAGGTAAGACAGATCACAATATTATATGTATGTGGCAGCAAATGAAAACTTTCAAAAAATCTAACCCGGTATCTAACCCATACAAAAAAATTGCATACTATCTGCTGTTGGAGATCTGTTCAAAATCAGGCAAGATTTAGAGAAATCTGGAAAATAATTAGGAAAATAGATGGAATTACAAATGTTACATTTGAATGAGACCCTGTGGTTATTCTGCTGGGAAACTCAAGGGACACAGTGCTTAAGAAATGACAGAACTATGGTAGCCAACAATATGCTGGTGGTGGTCCAACATAGCATAGCTGCCAATATGACTGATGCTCTTTAGCCGACTAACCCAGTCCTGATCTAGAGAAAAACGTGCCTCAGACAAATAATTATTTGTATTTTATGGCTCCCTGTATTTTGCCATTTCATATTTTGCAATGGAGTATCTTGAAAAGCTTTCATGGCCGAGAATAAATAAGTCCAAGATTTTGCCTCTGCATGAAAAACACACCTTAATATTGTTCCTGTTTAAGACATCAAAGTTTGCTATGTTAATTGCAGGACTTCCAACCACAACCTCTGGAACAGAAATAAATGATGCAGACAGAAAAGAATTCAGTTACGTTACCTTATTTTAGTGCATCCTCCCCAACCCCCTGCCTGCCCTTTATGGGCTTTCCTTTATCTTCAAACTACATCTGCTATTTTACATGACTGACTATCATTAAGGCAGTTCCTATTTTGGGGCTCAAGTGTTTGAAACCTCCTGGCTGCTGAGAGGACGCTTTTCAGTCTGAAGCTGCACAGCTAATGAAAAGAGGAGCTTAACCATATGTTAGGCCAGTGATCCTGAGTTTCTGGAGGCATTCTCCCCACCCCAGCATAGAAGATGAAACATACACTTACCCTGTCTAAATAGACTCATGGGCTGCCAACAATGTTCTTATGGAAGGCAGCAAGTATGTAACCAGCAGCCTAAGTAACTGGGGATGAGGAAAGATGTGATGTGTAAGGGACAGCCACAACATCCCATTCTTCTTCTCTTGATGGCCTTGATATAACATCTAATCAACATCTCTCTCTCTCTCTCTCTCTCTCTCTCTCTCTCACACACACGTATACCTAACCTAAGCTATCCACCACCTGTATTTTCAGGGGCCTCCCTACTAGGTTTGGGATCTCAACTAATGAAGGTTCACAGACAATTTGAGAATAGGAAGCTGCCTTATATTGAGCCAGATCCACTGGTCCATTTAGTTCACTGTTGTCTACATGGACATGGATTAACAGCCATTGGTGGGTCTGTAATAGAATGAAGGGGTGGGGTGGGGAGGCAGACTAGGACTGGCTTCAGGCTTGAGGGGTCCTAGGCAAAGTGTCCTCCAGTGGGCCCTTTTTTCTGTGAGTGGGTCTGGTGGGTTTGCCTTGCTATAGTGGCAGTGCCCTAAGAGTTGGGTGAGTCTACTCACCCTTTTAATTTGCCACAATGACACAGAGCAAAGCTAGATCAGAGGCAATGTGGGAAATTAAAAGCATGGCTAGATTCTACTTCCTGATACTGGTTGCAGAGATGTGTCAGTAAAAAAGTTTGAGGGCAGGGGACGGCAGTTAGCTGCTCAAGGATGTCAGGTGCCGATGAACACACCCGAGAGGGGACAGATGGTGGATAGCTAAGTTTAAGATTTTTAAAAAACAAACCACAATAATATAATTATTAAAACATGCTAAAAAACTTTAACAGGATTATACAATTTCATGGGTGCTGCCCCAAAGCTTGGGAACAAGTTTGAGTAAGCAAGTTTGTACTCCACTGCCAAAACTCTCTGCCAATTTCCATGAAAAGGGGTTATTTGCCACTAAAGGTAAAGGGACCCCTGACCATTAGGTCCAGTTGTGACCAACTCTGGGGTTGCGGCACTCATCTCACTTTATTGGTCGAGGGAGCCAACGTACAGCTTCTGGGTCATGTGGCCAGCATGACTAAGCCACTTCTGGTGAACCAGAGCAGCACACGGAAACGCCGTTTACCTTCCCGCCGTTTACCTACCCATTTATCTACTTGCACACTGACGTGCTTTCGAACTGCCAGGTTGGCAGGAGCAGGGACCGAGCAACAGGAGCTCACCCCGTCACAGGTATTCGAACCGCCGACCTTCTGATCAGCAAGTCCTAGGCCCTGTGGTTTAACCCACAGCGCCACCTGCATCCCCTTGCCACTAGTGACTAGTGACTCGTGGCAAATAGTGCCACTATTTGCCACTAGTCAGTAGTTAATCCAAGCCAACCCTGCATTATGATACAGAATTATAAAATAGAAGGAAGTACCTCCAAATATACTTTCCCCCAGCACCGAGCCCCTATATATGCACGTGTAACCAGGAGTGTGCAGCTTCTAGATTTGATGAGATCCAGGACTGTGCATTCTGAGCGGAAATGCTCGTAAGGGGATTATATCCAATGTGGACAGAAATCAGTGTAGTGCTTCATTGTACTGAAGTACACAGAACCAGTGTAGTGTGGTGTTTAGTTGGAGTGGAGCTTGGGAAAGCCATGAAATTCAAAGCTAAACTGGTTTGCTTGGACCCCATTCTAAGGGGTAGGAGAACACTGTAAAGATAATTGGGATCCCACCAAGAAATGAAAGGTGGTGTTTCATTGTAGTAAAAAAGCACAATCTTGGATTCTCTGGGTTTAATCTAAGACTAAGTCAACCAAGAACAGCTTTCCTATGGTCCCCCCCCCCCAGAAGAGAATCACTGGATCAGAAACATATAGTCTTCTCCTGCTGTTTGCCAATCAGAGTTACAAGCCCAGTGTGGCATGCCATGTACCCAGTGGCCTTGTAGTTTGTTTATTTCTAATTTTTTGTCCAAAAGATTCTAGGAAAATGCACACTTTTGAATCTCTCTCCTACCACTTTTAAGGTTAGGAGAAAATTGTTTTATTCAAGTCAACCATTGAAGATGGAAAATAAAAAGATCACTTTCCCAAATATGATGTTTGCCCTTATGGCTTTGGGCCAAAAGGCTGGAGGTTAATTTCACTTCTGTGAAAAGGGCCAATACCACAGGTTACCTGCTATGAGTTATTTGCTTTAATGCATTGATTACTGGGTGAGTTCTTTGCCATTTGTTTTGCCAGATGTCAGATGTAATCATGGTGGTTTATTCTGACCTTAAGGTCTATTAATCTTGTTTTTTGGGGGGAGATTAAGTTAAGTCAGAAATTTTCATCTGAAGAAAAGCCTCCAGCTTCCAAAACAATTGAGGGATGGGTTCTTTGCTCATCAAAGAGTAACAGAATTTTTAAAATTCATATATTACATTGAGCTTCTCTTTGGCTTAAATATAGCTGTGTGGCATATCCATAATTATAAAAGACATTTTCTAGCCAACAAGTTATTATTATTTACATTTAATTAATTAAATTTGTATCCTGCCCTTCATCCAAGATCACAGGGCTGTTCGCAACATGAAAACACAAAATGAGAACACAAAAACAAACCAATAACCCCATTCCCACAAACCCATTTAAAAGCCATAGAATGTTAATCAGCTGAATGCCTGGTTATAGAGAAATGGTTTTGCCTGGTGCCTCAAGATATGCAATGAAGGCACCAGGTAAGCCTTCCTGGGGGGAGCATTCCACAAATGGGGGGCCACTGTAGAAAAGGCCCGTTCTTGTACTTCAGCTCCTGGACCTCTTCTAGAGGAGGCACCCAAAGAAGGGCCTCATATTGCAGGATTTGAGTCGGCTCATAGGCAGTCCTTGAAGTACTGTGGCCCTGAGCCATTTATATCAACAGTACAATTTACATAGGAAGAACTACGTACTAGATTCTGCATTCTCTCACTTACCTTGTCACCAGTGTTACTCAGACCCTATCACCTGTCTTCTTTCAATCCTGCCAGCTCCTGCCAGCTCTTGTCTTGCCAACTGCCTTGCCACAATCCTTCTGGCTCTAGAAAATGGCCTTCCATGCACTAGGTAACTTTACAAATATGGCTGTGACCCCCACCCCACCCCCCACACTGAAGATGGGTGCTGGGTAACGTGGCCCCTATTATGGGTGTGTTAATAGATTAAAAACTTTCACTGTACAGTGGTACCTTGGGTTACAGACGCTTTAGGTTACATATGCTTCAAGTTACAGACTCCGCTAACCCAGAAATAGTACCTCAGGTTAAGAACTTTGCTTCAGGATGAGAACAGTGGAAGCAGGAGGCCCCATTAGCTAAAGTGCTGTTTCAGGTTAAGAACAGTTTCAGGTTGAGAATGGACCTCCGGGACGAATTAAGTACTTAACCTAAGGTACCACTGTATTTCACAGATTAGAGGTCTAGACTTAACTGTCTGTGGTAGTGTTTAAGATTAATCAACAGAGAGGTGTTCTACTGTGAAGGCTTCCTGATATCCACTCAGAGGTTCAAAGTATGAGTGACACTTCTGGACCAAACTGTATTTTTTTTAAATTACACACTATGATAATTTAATGCTCAGTGGTTTCATATATAAGGCACAAAGTTTATGTTAAAGCACAAACTATTTCCAGAGAAACTCTTAAACGGGACTCTGCTAAACCAAGTCTCAGGTACACTTTCCTCAGCTAGAATGGCTATCAGTGTACAAACCAGCAACACTCACTCAGCCCCTTATAGGATTTAACTTCTCCACAGAGAATAAAAATCAAGTGGCCCTGCCTAGCTAGCCCCATTCACATAGTGGTCCACAGACAATCCCTATCTGTCCTCTCCTGGACAGAAATTCATCATCTTATTGCTAAATGGTCAGCAGCTCACTTAAACTCCACCCTCTTTCTCTTGATTGGCTAATGGTTTCAGCAGCTCCCACTGGTTGCTGAGTCACCTGGAGGCAGACCCAGGGCCTGTCTGTCACTATGGTGACTGGCATCCCACAGCATAAATGATCCTGATATAAATGTTGACTTAGCAGAGGGGGGCATGGTGCCTTGAGACGGTGGAGTCAGCGTGGCCCCTTGAGAAGTCGGGGGCAGGACTGAAAACTCCTACATTCAAATGTTTAAATCCATAGCTAGAGTGGCCTTAGCTAGCTGAGCAATCAGAGAGGTCTAATTTGAATGTCAGACACTTCGTAATAAGAAATCAAGAAGAAGAAGAAGAAGAAGAAGAGGAGGAGGAGGAGGAGGAGTTTGGATTTGATATCCTGCTTTATCACTACCCTAAGGAGTTTCAAAGCGGCTAATATTCTCCTTTCCCTTCCTCCCCCAAAACAAACACCCAGTGAGGTGAGTGAGGCTGAGAGACTTCAGAGAAGTGTGACTGGCCCAAGGTCACCCAGCAGCTGCATGTGGAGGAGCAGGGAATCGAACCCACTTCACCAGATTACAAATCTACTGCTCTTAACCACTACACCACACTGGCTCTCAAGAGAATCAAATAATCAACCGAAGGATGCTGGGATATGATTAGCAGTGCACAGGAAGTTAGAATCCCACGAGGAAGCCACGTGGCAGAGCAAGTGGGTGGGCAGGCATTATAAAAACCCTACCAAAAGTTCACACTCCTGTATCTTTCTCCAAGCATGACAGCACATTGTTTTTCCTTTTTTTTTTTTGCCATTCCTTGACTTTCATTTCAGCTCATGCCTGAAGTGTTAGAGATGGAGTGCATAAAAT
This sequence comes from Podarcis erhardii, assembly GCF_964252035.2. Taxonomy (NCBI): domain Eukaryota; kingdom Metazoa; phylum Chordata; class Lepidosauria; order Squamata; family Lacertidae; genus Podarcis; species Podarcis erhardii. The sequence goes on from NC_138498.1 coordinate 98,242,930, forward strand.
TATTGCTACAGAGGGGAAATCGAACGAGGACTTCAACATGGGACCAAGTCTTTCGATAGTCCTTCAGAAGGCCCACTTGTAAAGGAAGTTATATTTGGAAAAGAGAGCCTTCTCAGAAGAAAGGGCCATTGAGTAAATCCCCCTGATATGTTTACAGTCGGCTTGGAAGGCAAAGTGAAACTGAAGAAAGGCAAGGGCCGATGATATAAGCCACGAGTCAATCAAGCGAAAAATATACCTATGAGCCTCTCTCATTCTAATATTTGTTTTTCCCCCCTATGATGTTTTAATAGCATTCGGCTTGCCCTAAATGAATTCTCCAGAACTCTTAATTTTCTAATGGCAGGAACGGAACATATGAAACAACCCCACACCAGCAGCAGCAAGGGCCAACACCAGTTTGCGAGAGAGTTACGTTACAACACGTGAGCGAGCTGGCTGTTTGTTTTTGCAAGGTTTAAAATATTGTTTCTTTACTTTTCCCTCTGACTCTCGAGAACTCTGGCATTTGACTAATTTGCCGTGTGTTTAAGGCTGGTAGCAATATTGGAAAAGAAATACGATAATCGCATGCTGCCACAAAGCATTTCTGTACCTCGCTTTCTTTTTCCAGCTCCAGTTTCACATGTGTTGGTTCAATGGAATATTCAATAGACATTTATAGGAAATAAATTGAGAGATGGATGTAAACCATATGGCATCTGGAGGTTTATTTGTAAAGCTCTTGCATCAAAGCTTTCTCCAGATCACACCATATTAGCTATGTTTTTCCAGTCCAGCAGAATAAGGAAGGTAACCACAGACTTCCTTGATGGAAAACACATGAACACCAGTGCTGATCTTGAAAAAGCTACCTAGAGGAACCGTTTGAGGAGCATCATTTGAATAATTTTGTAACAGGGATTGTTTGGACATGCATCTGACCCTTAAAACCAAAGATCCTCTGCTAGATCTTCCACCACTGATTTCTACACCAAGAAGCCCCTTTGAGGATTTTAAAAAAAATATTCTGTGTAATGCCTGTCAAGTTCCATCATCTGTTGTGGCTATTGCCTTGATGTTTTTCTCCTGTGGTGTGCCTGGCATACAAATATGGCCCAATGCACAAAACAGTTAAGCTACAGTTAGGATGTAGTGGTTTTTGTTCCAGTGAAAGTGATGGCATTTCCAGCCTGAGCCAATCGGAAGCCTAGATCGCCCTATGAAATATATTGTGTCTGTTAGCACTTGTGGATTTGCAAAATTCTTCTGTACATTAGCATATCTTATGGGACCCCCAAAACGGAATACTCTTCCATGTAGGTAACCAGCTTCCATCTCACCTCCCAACTTCCATGCACCCTGCAGTGTGGTCAGAATCAGGCTTGGATTGCAGGCTGCAGGGGCGCCAACTTGAATAAAACATTGTGAGGGCCCAGGTATACCCTGCCCCACATAATTGAACACATGACACAGTGCGCACACACACCATTTGAATGGGAATGCCCCCTCAAATATTTTATTGTGGGGGCAGAGCCCCCACGGCTCCTAGGAGCTGGCTCCTATGCCAGGCTGTGGTACAGGAGGAGGAGGGGGAAACAGGAGGAAGCCTGACTGATGGGAACCTGGGATGGAGGAGGGCAGAAATTCCCTTTCCACCATGATTTTAGTCACCCTGACCTTCCTGAAGAGTGAAGAGCCTCAGCGCAGGCTGGGGAGGGTTAGAGCAGCCAAGTGGGGAGGTGTAACAGCAACTGAACAGGATGTTGCAGTCTTGTTACCTAGAACCAGGTGTCCACCTTTGCAGATGGGAGTAGACCCACCCACTGTGATGGAGCATGCACTTGAGTTCTGGAGGTGGAGACAGCTGAAGCAGGGCTGTAGCTGATGATCTCAGCATATGGGCAAGTTCATACTCAGGATGTGTGAATCAGTCTATTGCAGGGGTCAGCTAACTTTTTCAGGAGTGGGCTGGTCCACTGTCCCTCAGACCTTGTGGGGGGCTGGACCCACTCTCTCCCAAAGCACCCCCCTCCTGAAAGCACCCCCTCTCCCGAAAGGACCCCCCCCCGCCAGCACTCATGCCGCCGCTGCCGACACCTCATCTTTGGCAGCATCATTGTTGTCCTGGGCCTCAGCCAGGAGTCCGTGGGCCTTAATTTGCCAACCCCTGGTCCATGTCCCTTTTGCTCATCTATTACTCTGGTTCTTCCCTGCTTCTGCGTTACCCTCTACATTATTCTCAAAACAAACAAAAAAACCTGCACAAAAAAATCCCATTTTAAAACACATGTAAGTATGCATTTCTAAATGTATTTCCCTTCAAAATCTGCCTTTCTAAATATATTGGATCTCAAAATATGACTTTCTAAACATGTTTACTCTCAAAATAAGCATTAAACATATTTTGATTGGCTATTTGAGCTGAGAGCTGCATCAGAACATTTGGAAAGTGTGAAAGCCAGTTGATAGCTCCGTTCTGATCTGCAAATTAAGCTGGCAGATGTAGATCAGGGCAGTTCATCTTGGAATTCATAAAGATCAAATTTCCCATGTATATTCACAGTTCATAGGGGGAAAAGGATACTCTGGTACTAGGGAACTAAGAAAGGGTTGCAAGGATGCAGAAAAGGTAGCCCACATTTTTTTGTACATGTTTAGATAATGCAAGTAGGACGTGGGTGGCGCTGTGGGTTAAACCACAGAGCCTAGGAAGCCTAGGACTTGCCAATCAGAAAGTCTGTGGTTCGAATCCCCGTGACGGGGTGAGCTCCTGTTGCTCGGCCCCAGCTCCTGCCAACCTAGCAGTTCGAAAGCACGTCAAAGTGCAAGTAGATAAATAGGTACCACTTCGGTGGGAAGGTAAAAGGCGTTTCCGTGCACTGCTCTGGTTCAACAGAAGTGGCTTTGTCATGCTGGCCACATGACCCGGAAGCTGTACGCCGGCTCCCTCAGCCAATAAAGCGAGATGAGCGCCGCAACCCCAAAGTTGGCCACGACTGGACCTAATGGTCGGGGTCCCTTTACCTTTACCTAGATAATGCAAGTAGATGATGATGAAGGGAGAAATGAAGAAGGTTGCTAGAATCCTAAGTATGAGCCTGTTGAATCAGGTCAGTGGCCCATCTAGTCTAGCCTCCTGTTCTGACAGTGGCTAACCAGATGCCTGTGGGAAGCTCCAAAGCAGTACAACAGTGCTCTCCGTACTTGTGAACCCAGTAATAGGTGTTCAGAGGCATACCGCCACAGACAATGGAAGTAAGACACAGCCATGGATAACCTCATCCTTGTTGAATCTTTCTAATCCTTTATTAAAGACATCCAAGTTGCCTTTTTCTTTTTAGTCCTGCATGCTGCCTTCACACTTTGAAGTGCCCAGCCTTTGCCTCTCAGTTCCTCAATTTTTAAACTTTCAGTTGCCTTATACTTCTATGCAAAAACACCAATTTTCCTGGTGCTAGAAATAAAAAAGTCACTTATAATGAGTGGCTATGTTTAAATGATGTGTTTTTAAAAACCAAGATACTTTTTGTGCGTATACAGCTATTTTATTTAACAACCACATTATTAGCAAGGTGGCGCATTCTTAAAGGTAGCAAAACCTATTGATTTGTCTGAATGAGAAATTTGTGCTCCCAAGTGTGTTTGTTTTAGCAGAATAAAACAATCGCTTCCTGGAGTATGGCAACAACAAGTCTTAACATCTGAAATCAAATTAAATTGTATTCTCCTGCAGCACGCTTTATAAATCATAATGAAATGCTACAAGCTCATGTGTGTGTGTATGTGTATATTTATAAAAATGTTCATTTACCTTCCAAAATAATTTTCATTTTTCAACGTCAGCCCTTTTGTCGCCACTTAGTTCATTTGTAATGATTTTTATGTTCAACTTTTATATGAAGAGTTCTTTTTAAAAAGCCACTAGTTTAACACTTACTCGTAATTATAATAATTATTAAAAGAATAAGTCAAAGTTTCCTCGTTGTGGCTTACCTACCACAGGGTTGAAACTAAGGGACCTGCCTGTCTGAGGCTCTATGACATGCCTTGACATCAAGATCTACATTGAAAAAGAAAGAACACTTGTTAAGCAAAGGCAATCGTGAAAAGAATTCAGATTCTAACTACGCTTCAAATAGTTAAAAACAATATATAAGAAGAGCCTGCTGGATCAGGCCAATGGCCCATTGAGTTCAAAGTATCTACGGGAACGCCTCTCCTAGTATGCCCTGCAGAGGACCTTAAGGTCCATGAATAACCATAGTTTAGAGGTCCTGGGCCCCAAGGAAGTCAGACTATCCTCCACCAGGGCCAGGGCATTTTCAGTGATGACTCCGACCTGCTGGAATGCTCTGTCCCATGAGACTAGGGCCCTGCAGGATTTAACCTCCTTCCGTTGGGCCTGTAGACAGAGCTATTCTGCCTGGCCTTTAATTTGAATTCAGCCTGATCTTTTATTTCCCTTCTCTTCCCTCCCCCTCCCCTTTTATGAAGATCACCCACTCTGAAACCCCACAGCTAATTTTCCCATGGCCTTCACGCTGGCCCAAGTAGGACCAATTCAGGCAGGTAGCCCTGGGGATTATCTAATTGATTTTTGATTTTTGAATTTTATTGTTATTCATGTTTTTATACTGTATTTTATGCTGCTTTTATAATTAAGTGTTTTAAATTTGTTGTTAGCCGCCCTGAGCCCAGTTTTTGAACCGGGAAGGGCGGGGTATAAATAAAATTTTATTATTATTATTATTATTATTATTATTATTATTATTATGGCTCACTAAAATCCTGTTCTCAGAATGGCCAACCAGATGCCTGTGGGAAACCTACAAGCAGGACCTGAGCACAAGAGCAACTTTCCCTTTCCATGGTTTCCAGTAACTGGTTACACAGAATCATTGCCACCTCCAAGTGAGGTGGTAGAGCATAGCCACCATAGCTGGTAGCCATCAATAGCCTCCTCCTCCATGAATTTATCTAATCCTCTTCTAAAGCCACTCAAGTTAGTGGCCAACTGAGGGAGGGAGTTCTATAGTTTCACACTGCACACCTGCCAATCATGTAATGTCATTAAGACACTGTGCGTTTTACAGGAAGGCAACCCTGCTCACCTTTGTAGGGGCTCCAAAGAACCCGTTGCTGCTGCTGCAGGAATCCCAGGAAAGAGCTTCTTTCTGGAGCTTCACATATCAGCAGTGATCACTTCACAACCCTGCTGCTTTCCTTCTTTCCATTCCATTACTAGGCTGGGGTGGAAGCTTTGTTCCTCTCCTTCTGTGGAGAAAAAGAAAGCTTGCCCCCTGTTTCTCCACCACCACCATTGGGAAGAGAAGGCAGCCATTGCCTGCTGAAGATGTGCAAAGTAACTGAGACCCCAGTGAGACTGGGTTTAAAAGGGAAGGAAGAAGAAGGCTTCTCCTTTCCCTTTTAAGCCCAATATCACCGAGACCTCAAAGGGGTGGGTAAAGCTAGCAAAGGCCGGCAAAAGCTTTTAGCAATCTCTCGCTTGCCAATTTAAATCACCAGCCTCCAGCCTGAAGGCTCCTCCAAACTTCCGCTTGTGCCATGCCTAGAAAGCACGGGTCCCAACCTGCTCTTCAGCAACCAATTGGAATGAATGCCAATCTGGGAAAACCCAAATTGCTGTTTGCTCCGTTGAGCTCTAAAGAGCAGTTTTCCCCAGGGGAAAACAGTGGGATAAGAGGAAGTGTGGATAAGCCCTGAGTCTTGTTGCTTAGGGTAGAAACTGGGCTGCACAGTCAGTGCAGAATTAAACCCTGTCTTCCCGTCCACCAGCTGATACTACCAGTGATGTCTGCTGATGGCAGGGTGTGGGTTTGGAAAAATGGCTTGGTGGACCAATTTGGATCCCCTAGTAGGCCATGACTGGCCTGTGGACTAAGAATCCCCACCAACCACACCAGTTTACTGTGACATGCAGACAGGTTCATAGAGCCCATAGGAATCAATAGCATTAGTCCATAGCCATCCAAAAACATGACTGCTGCATAAATATGAGGTAAATGAAAGGAAGCATGCCAAAGGTGCTTAAAAGGAGGAAAGCATTTAGAAGGTTGAAAGAAAGGAAGACAACTAGCTCATTTCATCATGTAGCATCTCTTGAATTATGAGGAAGAGTCCAAGGAGGTTTGAAGAACATACTGGATTTTTGAGAACACTTCTGGAAAGAGAAGTCATGATGGCTCACTGAACTAGCAGGCTTCTTTGAGAGTCTGACTGCACGTGTGATAAATTATGTGATTAGCAATCATGCTGTGGGTTTAAATAAACAAATACATGAGTACATGCATACATACATACATACATACATGGCATTGGAGGGCAATTGTCCTCGGAAATGAAGAACACAATGAGTAAAAAAAAAGTTCCCATCTGCAGATCCCAAAGGATCTCTGGAAACTAGGCTCATGGGCAACAAATCGGCAGGTGGATATTTAATAGAAGTTTGCATCTCCTGATGGTAGAATTATGGTAGACTTGAGGGTCATTCAGCTAACTTTATTGGCAGTAGATTCAGAATTAAGAAAAAAAGGAAGTACTTTCCTTCACGATACCTAATTGTGATTATGGCCCTTGGCTTAGATAGCTTTTAAAAAGGAGTCGACATGGAAGATAGTAATTCTTGTGTTCTTATCACAGGCATAAAGAGGAGGAAGTCCACATTTTATCAGCCTTTCTCCTTTTCTCTTCACCTGAATAATAAGAATGTGTGAGGGAAAGTAGGGTGACAAATGGGATACAGGACTTCAGGGGTATTTTCTGCTCTGTGTTAGATTACAAATTATTATTAGTATTTGTAATTTTATCAATATACCACTCTTCTTTTCAATAGAGCCCAAGGTGGTGAACAACATGATAACAAGTACAGCAATGGTGCATAATAAGAAAAAAAAAAATTAAAAGACCACTAAAATAAAAATATACACTGTGACACAATAATAGCACTGTTTAAAAAAGCCCAGAGCAAAAAAAACCAAAACATGTCCCTAAAAACAGGTGAACAAAAATGTTTCTAGGTGATATCTGAAATTTGACAGCATGGAAAACAATCAGCATGGGGAACAACTATACTTCCCCGGGGACAGAATTCTAAAGTCAGGGGGCTGCCATTGAGATGGTACTGTCTCAAGTCACCACACCACAGGGCATGTCTTTGGTGAGATCATGAGCAGAGCTTCTCCAGTTGGTCTCAGAGTACAGGCCACTCAGGAATGATGCTAGCTTCAAAAGCTGCTGAGAGCTTGAGGACAACCGACAGGCTAGCACTCCCCCATCTCTCACCCAATAAAGGTCATAATTCAAGGTGACCAAGGCTTCTTCAGTGACCTAGGCCTGAAGCCAGACTGAAATGGCTCTAGACATTTTGCTTCATTCAGACACTCCTGCAACTATCACCCTCTCCATCACCTTGTCTAAGAAAAGGATGGGAGGTAGTTTTTCAATACCTCAGGATGCTGTGGAAGTCAGGATGCAATCTGAACACATGTGTGAACCATAGAGGTAAATACCCAAACAACGACAAACTTCATAATCTGAAGTGTGGAAAGTTTTCTCATTTGGAATGAGAAATATTTAGATGGAAAAGGCCTGCACCTGTGATTTGGGGCAGGATTCTGTCCTTATAATTCTCGTTCATTGACTTATTATCTCTATTAATATACGAGAAAACTTTTAGGAGTACAGCATGCAAGACAGCATGTGTTGGATGCAACAAATACCTCTCATAAACTTCAGAGGAAATAACAGGTATGCCAGAAACATCACTTTAAAAATATGCAGCAGACTTCTGGAAACTATTAAAACCCAAATAAACAAAAGAGATTATACTTCAAAGAAATGTCAACAGTTTTTCCTTCTCCTAGAACAGAGCCGTTTTCTCTGATTCAGTCTGCAGCCACATCTGGAAGGTGCTTACTGCTTTATACATTTCTAAATAGTAAGATGTATTTATTGACTTTATGGAAAATAAATGACCAATAGATTTTACGAGACTTCCAAAAGAAGGCTAAATTCACATCCTGGTTTCATGCACATTCTTCTAGGAACAATGAAGAGTTTGTGAGGGGGAAAAAAAAGAGTATTTCTAAAATCCAAGTTTTTGAAGGGAACTGATCTCCAGTTAGCACCATACAATCATAGTGTCACAGCTGACCTCAGGCCATCTAGCTGGTGCCAGAAATCACTGCTACAGCATCTCTGATGTGTGGCCTTTCAGCTGCTGCTTCAAAACCTCTAATGAAGGACAACTCATCACTTTCTGAGGCCCTCTCTTCCACTGTCAAGCAACTCATCCCATCAGGAAGTACTTCCTAACATTTATTCCGAACCCCTTTTCTTATCATTTGAACCCAGCTGTTCCAGATGCTACCCTCTGAAGTAACAGAAAACAAAACTGTTTCATCATCTCTGTGACTGCCATCTTCAAATATCTGAAGGACCATCATACTGCTTCAAACACTTTGCTTTTCCAAGTTAAACATGTCCCACTACTTCAACATTCTTTCATAGGACTTAAGTCTCCAGGCTCCCCCATCCCCTTTCTGACTGAGTACACTATGCCTATTCTAGGTCTGACTACTTTCATGCTCTGGAACCAGAAGCCAACAAAATTAAAAATTAAAAAATGAGGTCAGACAAGTTTTTTTTTTTTAAAAAAAGGTTCTCCTTCAGAGAAATCTAAAATCAACAATAATTTAAAATAATTGCAAAACTGCATGGTATATTATATAAGCAATGACACTAAAGATCATTACAATCTAAAACATAAGCATGGATATTTTGCAATGACACTAAAGGTCATTACAGTCTAAAACATAAAGTTGAAGTTAAGAGTGACCTTATAGTTTTCCTGGTCTGAAAATCTGGTGAAGATATATGTTTTTCATATCCGCAGCTTATTATTATAATTATTCTGCCCTGGAAGTGTGGAATATATATTATTATTATTATTATTATTATTATTATTATTATTATTATTATTATTATTACTGCTACTGCTATTACCACTTACAACATGTAAAACTAGCAGGAGAATGCACATTATTTATCTTGGAAGAGGGAGCTTCACAGCCATGGGGCCACCACCGAAAAGGCCCTGTTTGTTGTTCCTAGCCAGCCTGGCATGATCGGCGTTAGTTGAGTCATGTGGGTACTACTGCTGCATGTGTTCTTCCCTGTGCCATTCTTATAATATCAGATGTTCCAAGTCACCTGGGGTGAGCTGATTGACACAAATCCTTGCCATGCCTGCACTCTCCCTTCTGGAAGCTTATGCAAAGCAGAAACAAAGACTTGGTTGGAGGGAGCAATAAGGAAGCATGATGCAGTGATGAATGTTTGAACCCATTCACTTGCTTCATTCTAAACCTTTACACTCAGCACAATACGACAAAGATACGGATTGTTATAATTTTCTTTTCAACCAACGTTTAAATTGCTTCTTTAAAAGTTTGAGCTGCACACCATTACTTCTCTGTTTGCAAAACGTAAGTAGATTTACAGAATGGTTTCAGATCTGCAAATATTATGATGACTTATAAGAGTAATCGCGCTAAAGTGCTAAAATTAAGCTCAACTTTTTTTCTAGTAGCTTGGCTTCGTCTGTTTAGGTGGTCCAAATGCCCAATTTACAATTCATGTTAAGATCCTACACTGGTAGCAGACAGAGCCTGCAAAGTCTGTTAATTTGATTTGGGTTTACGATTAACTAGCAGTAGCAACTTTGCCCGTGAAAACTTGTGCCAAGAAAAATGATATCTTTGGTGACTTACCAAGTACTGAAATGTGGACAACAGATTTCCCCCCCAATCCCACGCCACAAAACTATTTTTAAGCAACAACAGTGTCTTTTTCTTTTTTAGGAGTCAAAATGTTTTAATAGGAAAGATAATGAAAAGGTGCAAACTTTGTAAAATAATCCAAGGTTTTTTTTTAAAAAAAATAACTTTGTTAAAGTACTGGAATATGTTGTAATTGAACAAAAACAGAATCCAAGCATTAAAAGTGTACAGTGAGGCCTGTGTAGTGAAAGGGAAAAAAGGAAAATAAACCATAATGGAACTGCTGCAGGATAAGAAAGCAATCCCAGCCTGTTTATTTATAAATGGTAACAAGTAGATTCTTTCGCGCTAAATAAACTAGACAGTAATTATAAACACAGATTCGTTTAAATTCCTTCCAACCTATCAAAGGAAATGAGTCCCTCTATTTTCCAAACATTGTTATTTGTTTATGAAGCCTCTTTTGGGCTTGATTTCATTAAAAACTAGGTGAAGTCAACATCTGAATTTTCTTCTTCCCTCCCTCCAAACAATGTGAATCTTTTTAAGCAGATCCAGGATAGTCATCATAACCCAAAAATGTGTGCGAGCAGGTTAAAGATGCATTTAAAAGAAAAGAAAGGAAGGAATCCTATAAGACAGTGCAAAGAAAAGGGGATTGTTTTCTTCTTCCATTACAGAAAACATTTAATACGGTGCGATGGAATGGGAGCAACCACCGACCACCAGTTTCATCCAATTAGCTGGTTACTGAAACACATGGTATTATTGCATTCTGCAAGAAAAGATCAGAAGGAACTTGGTTACAATTCAAATTATAAACACAGGTACTATAATGTCACATTTTAAAGCCATTAGTCTTTATCAGTAAAGTAAAACGGAGTTCCTCATTAAAGTAATGGTTTTATTAAAAAGGGTGATGCTGTTGCTCATATTCGCTAGTGTCACATATCAGATTTCAGCAAACTTTAGTACAGTCGACACTATTAAAACATCATTATTAGTGCTGTCATGCTTGGGTAGCTTGAGCTACAGTGAACTTCATGCATTTTCTTGAAAGTTGGCAGAAAAGAATCCTGGAACTTGGATCTGCGAAAAATGTGACCCAGAGTTTGGCATGAACTTCAATGGAAGGAAGGTTGGTGCAGTTCGCCTTGGTGCCAGTTGCCAAAGCACCACTCAGGTTCTGAGTTACTGCTACTCTGGCACTTGGTGTTGGGTGCCATTTGATGCCAAAATGAACAGTCACAATTTCAAACTAACGAGGGATGCTGTAAGTTCCATAAAGGACAAGTTAAGCCTATATAACCATATAACACTGGTCCTGAAAGACCTACATTGGGTCCCAGTACGTTTCCGAGCAGAAATCAAAGTGTGCTAAATGGCCTCAGCCCAGTATACCTGAAGGAGCGTCTCCACCCCCATCGTCCAGCCCAGACACTGAGGTCCAGCCTTCTGGTGGTTCCCTCCCTGCGAGAAGCGAAGCTACAGGGAACCAGGCAGAGGGCCTTCTCGGTTGTGGTGCCCACCCTGTGGAATGCCCTCCCATCAGATGTCAAGGAAATAAACAACTATCTGACTTTTAGAAGACATCTGAAGGCAGTCCTGTTTAGGGTAGTTTTTAATGTATTATATTTTATCATTTTTTAATTGTTGTTGGTGGTGTTCTGTTGGGAGCCTCCTAGGGTAGCTGGGGGAACCCAGACAGATGGGGGGGTATAAATAAATTATTATTATTATTATTATTATTATTATTATTATTATTATTGGATGAACATAGCAAAAGGAGAAGGATCACAAGGCTCCACATTGTATCTATTGATTTGTGAAATTTCTGTTCTATGCAACATTCATTGGGGCCTCTAAAAAGTCTCTCATTGAGCAACTGATTACAATTCAGACCTGCTTCATTTCAGCAAGGTTGCTGTATTGTGTGCTTTTTTTTTACCATAGCCTGGAACTTTAAGGCTGCTAATAGGACTCTATGCCATATCACTTGTAGGTTGCAATGGTTTGTTCTGTCACAGCTAATGAATCAACCCAATCCTGACTAGGAAGACTTAACCACCAATTCCAGGAATCACCGTGTACTGGGGACAGGGCTGTTTGCAGACAATGTGGTACAGATGAATTGATAGACTTGGGCCCAATTTTCCTTCCATGGCTTCCCTCCCTCCCGTCTATGGTCAGAATGCACTCCTGAAACACTTGCTTCCAAGACCCCATGTGAATGGTGTGAGGGACTGCAGATGGAGGGGGCAGTTGCTTAATGTTGTGTTTTTAATATTTTGTTGCAAGCCATCCAGAACGTCTGGGACAACCTAGTCAGGTGGGTGGCATAGAACAATAAAATTATATGATGATGATGATGATGATGATGATGATGATGATGATGTCACCCTTGTGTGAACAGAGAAGCAACCTGGGGCCCAAGCCACTGTAGAGGCCTTGGCTGGGTTTCATGTTGGATTCACTCACCTGCCCATACTGGTTGTGGGGTGAATGTGGGGGCTGTATGGACTGTATTTAGCCAGCTTCCTGATATTGACATAAGAAGGTCCCAGGTGAAAAAGTGCCTGTCTTTTCCAGGGACACTACTAGGCTTCTGCCTGTATGCTATAGGCAAATAACCCTATCCACCCTTACAGAGGGATTAGATGCCCTGCTTGCAAGAATAGGATTGAAAGCAGATTTTAGGCTAGAAGACACCAGCTTTTTCTTTTCCGAAGGGTACCCATCTTGGATCTGGCTGGCAGACAGGCAGCCTTCAAAGGGAATGAAACGGAAGCCTCGAGAAATGAGGAGATGTCTCTTTCATTCCAATTGCATCTCAGAACAGAAACAGCAGGATAGAATGGGTAGAAACTCATCTCTCCTCTATTTTTTTTTTTTTAACGCTCAAATGTTTACCAGCTGACCTTCCCCTTTACTACTGATCTGGGAATCAAGGTGCACACAATAAAGTTCAAACCAATCAACTGATTTCAGCTGTTCCTGTGCAATGAATTTCTAAAACATTTGGTCATTAAGGCCAATCTATATGCAGGTCAGTTTTTTTGAACAGGATGGGAACAGTTTGGGAGCAGATGCCAAGGCACTGGCTCATGGAAAGGGGCTAGTAAAGAAATCTAAAGTCTGTTTATATTGGTCTGTCCCACCAGGTGCCTGCCATTCAACCTCTCTTCTTGTTCAGACAGATACCATTGCCAAGACTAGGTTTCTCTCCCTCACCTACCCCCCATCCTATTGCTCTGGTGCTTTCTTTGTTAATTGGAAGATGGTACAGAGAGAAGAAAGGCATAACTAGGTGCTAAAGGTAAAGGTAAAGGGACCCCTGACCATTAGGTCCAGTCGTGACCGACTCTGGGGTTGCGGCGCTCATCTTGCTTTATTGGCCAAGGGAGCCGGCGTACAGCTTCCGGGTCATGTGGCTAGCATGACTAAGCCACTTCTGGCGAGCCAGAGCAGCACATGGAAATGCCATTTACCTTCCCGCCAGAGTGGTACCTATTTATCTACTTGCACTTTGACGTGCTTTCGAACTGCTAGGTTGGCAGGAGCAGGGACCGAGCAACGGGAGCTCACCCCGTCACAGGGATTCGAACCGCCGACCTTCTGATCGGCAAGCCCTAGGCTCTGTGGTTTAACCCACAGCGCCACTAGATGCTAGTCATCTTTAAATGAGTAAGCAAACTTACATGCGGATAGCAACTTCTCCACAGTACACAACACACATAATGTTATTTGTATGCCGCCTTTCCACAGTTCACACCATGCGCAAGGCAGTTTACAACATGGAAAAAAATGCATAACTACAACATAACAAAAGTAGTCAATGAGGGCGGGTGCTCAGCATCAACACAATACACTTGCTGGGCTACATGACACAACTAAACTGTCATAAGGCACAACAAGTTCTGAAATAAGATATAAAGATATAAACCTCAACACCCAACAGCATCCTCCAAATACCCCAGCCCAAGTTCAGCAGCCTCACTTTTTGGAGGTGGAGTCAGTCAGGGCCCCTCCCTCCCAGGCCAGGTGGGAAAAGGCCTGCAAGGCAGGGAGCAGGTTTTCCAGGACTCACAACCAAGATGGTGTTGTGAACTAATTTTCTTGCCATTCATTCCTGACATGGAATTGCCAAAAGTATTCAGGAATGCTTTACCTATGGGAAGGGAAACATCTTAAGAATAGCACTGAGAGCCACAAGTGCCTATCTGGGAACTCTAGTTGCCACTATTCTAGGATCTGTAAGAGAGAAGTGTGTGTGTGCATGTGTGCGTGTGTAACTCCTCGACTTACAGTGGCCCACCCACCTGCTTTTCGTCCATTGGTGTGGCAAACACCAATCTGTGGATCTGTGGGTGGAAATGTCAGAGGGAAGTGGAAAAGGAAGGGTTAGGATCTCCCTCCCATGCAGCGGTAAAGATAAGCCACCCATAGGGGTGAGGTGAGTCACTCATAGGGGCGGGGCGCACCACGGGGCCTCCGGAGTCTGCCTGCCTCCTCCCACTCAACCGCCCTACAGCTGGGGGGGGGGAGGCAGTGGGCAGACCCAGAAAAACGAGACGCGTGTCTAAGGCATGCTGCAGGCCCCGCTGTGAGTGCTGCCCGGCATTTTGTCACCCCCTTCAGTGGTGACACCCGGGGCGGTCTGCACCCACCGCACCCCCCTTCCTCTGCCCCTGCTCCCATGCACCACACCTCTCTCCACCCATTCCACCACTTTGCCATGGAGAAGCTGCAATGAATTCAAATCTCCAGGGCCAGATGAACTGAACCCAAGAGAACTAAAGGAGCTTGTGGATGCAATCCCAGAGCCTCCATTTATAACCTTTGAGAATTCTTGGAGAACTGGTGAGGTCCTTGCAAATTCGAGGCAGGCAAATGTTTTCCCCACGTACAAAGCATAACAAATGCTCAATAAGCAATGGACTTTGTATGTCCTCCTTGCAAACTTTGTGCAAGCAGACCAGGTGGTCTGGAACAACCTGAGATTCTACTCATCCAAGCGTTCTAGATATAAATGTGTTACTGCTGTCACTTTTGAGTGTACCCAGAGAACCTTTGAAAAAGCTAGTACACAAGTGCACATTTACACTTATCTATGGATTGAATCCAGATGATGAGAGCTGAACTTAGGCTCCATTGAAATCAGTGGGGAAGTTGAATTACACCCTACTGATTTCAATGGGGACCATGTGCATCTAACTAACCTCTATCTATTTAGATTTACACCATTGGTTTATCTCAGAGATGGGGAACCTGGGGCCCTCCAGATGTTGGACCCCAGATGTTGGACCCTGCTCCCACCAGTCCCACAACATCTGGGGTGGTGGCAAAGGTCCACCATCCCTAGTCCATCTAGTTTCATTTGAAACCAGCTGTGGCTTTCTGGGATTGTGGGCAAAGCTTTTCTCAGTCATAGTAGAAATATGGCCCTTCCCCTCTGTGTAGCTGAGGAGTCTCTCATTTTAGACTGTTAATGGCAACTGCTCACAGCAGTTCTTCATATAACCGGGGCAAGTCATAAGGAATGTCTCGGTGTGACGTGTCTTCCTAGGCAGTGCACAATAACTTGGCTACAGTCAGTTTACATTCTGGATAAGGACACATACATCAATAAACTGGAATTTATATGCAGTCCCAACAAATAAACAGGCAGTGTGGACCGGAATGTCTAGCTGATGGAAAAACGAGACACCACGAACAAACTACAGCTTGATGATTAAAAAAGAAGAAAAAAAGCCTGGGATTTATATGGCACAGCTGGTTATGTATAGTGCTTTTGTAAACCTACAGCATCTGGTCACTAATTTTAACATGCCTGAGCAGAGTGAGATCTGTGAAGTTAGTGTGAAACTGAAGAATGAGCAATAGAAGTAGGCAGCAGAAGGGAGGGAACACCATATAGCATGCAAGAAGAGTCCTGCTGGATCATACTGAAGGTCCATCTCACCCAGTGTCGAGCTCTTAACAGTGACCATCCAAATGCCTCCTGTAAGCCTACAAAAAAGGTATAAGGCAAAAGTCTTCCCCGGTTGTACAACTTCTTTATCTAGTATTGAGAGGTTTACTGCCAGTTAACATGGGTGCTCTGGTTAATTATCATAGCTAATGGTCATTGACAGACCCATCCGCCATGAATTTGTCTAAACTGTTTGAAAAGACATCTGAGTAAGTGGCTATTCCAAGGTCCTGTGACAGCGAATTCCTCAAGTTGACTATGCATTGGGTGAAATGGTACTGAATCTAATCTGTTAATTTCACTCAGAGAACTCACATAATAGCTCCTTTGCAAGTAGTATATACCAAAAGGGAAGCCAGTTTTTACAATACTAAATGCCATCCGATTGTTGTTCTGACCACACATGCACAGCTCCTGATATAGTTCAATGTGATTTGAAAAGTAGATAAGAACACATGATGCTCTCAAAGACTTGTGAACCACCAAATGGTACACAGCCCTGCAACTATCTAAAACAGAACAGGGTTTGATGAAACAATACTAAGACTCAATACAACAAAACAGTTTTTTTTAAAAAAAATGGGTGTATGCTTTAAACACAGTCCAGCAGCACTTTATGAAGCCACATTTGTGTGTAACTTACAACTTGCTTAAAGTGTGCAAAAGAAGTAAATTCGATAGTTAATGAATAATCTGCGTGAATTATTCCTACTGCAGAATGGGGTCTGATCTCAAGCTCTCAAGCATTTAGACTAAACGTAATATATTTACAAATATATCTATATGGATCTATACAGATATAGATTTAAAGCAATATCTTCTTAAAAGATTTACACAGTTCTGCTGCCTTCTGCTAAATTTCCACTTGTTCTTTGTTGGCATTTCACAGTACAGTGAAAAATTCACAGAGGGGGGAACAGTAGAAGGGATGGAAGGAAACAAGTGAAGAAGATGTTCTTGGTACTTCATCTAGAAAGAGACTAAAATAGAAAAGCATATTTAAAAGAAAGGAGAAACCAAAGATCCTTCAGGCACTACTTGTAGGGTAATTGAGCCTTCTGTTGCCAGTCGATGACGTCTTCTTTCTCCTCTCCACCCTAAACGTTCAAAAGATATACAGCATTTCACTGTGAATCCAAAGAAATGCAGATATGACTTTCCTTAATGACAAGGAGGAATGCAAGTGGTTGGTGCTATTAAAGCTAATTGTACTGCTGCTGAGTTTAGCAAGAAGAAGAGAAGCAGAAGGCTGAAGGGTATTCAGGTATTATAATTGAAAGTAGGATTTAAAAAGCTTTCCCCAAGAAAATGGGGTTGGAATCCACCCCAGGGTTGCTGTTCATTGCAGAATTGGCACAGGAGCAGACCGACAACACAGTTTTCCTAATTTATTGCCAGTTACAAGGTGGTAAACAATGTCCTGAAATCTCAGTCACTTAGGTTTGTATTCAACCAAGTTGTGCTGTTACTGAAGGTCAGGACTTCCCACATGTACTTCTCCACATCCTGCTCTGGAGAGCTGGAGTAAACCTCTGAACAGATGGGGGCATGTGAGAAGAAGGGTTGGAAGTGCCATTGCACAGGAATAAGTTCTTGCACTAACAGGCTTCGTTGGACACAACCATGACCATTTCTAGTTTTTCTTCTATCAATGAAAACCACCTGGCATGAAAAAACCCACTCCACAAAATTGACCTTCCCCTGTCCCCCAGGGTGTAGCCAATGTTAGGATATTGGGGGGAGGGAGTGTCCAATGTGGTTTTTCAAGCAAAAACTAGCTGAAGGAAGTGGATAAGTGTCCCTGTTCTGACATGCCAGATCTGGCTGCTTTTTGCTACATTTTACCCCCCCCCCCAAAAAAAACCCCACACGCACGGAAATGCCGTTTACCTTCTCGCCGGAGCGGTACCTATTTATCTACTTGCACTTTGACGTGCTTTCAAACTGCTAGGTTGGCAGGAGCATGGACCAAGCAACGGGTCCTGACCCCATCGTGGGGATTCGAACCGCCGACCTTCTGATTGGCAAGTCCTAGGCTCTGTGGTTTAACCCACAGCGCCACTGGTTTGCCAGAAGTGGCTTAGTCATTCTGGCCACATGACCTGGAAGCTGTACGCCGGCTCCCTCGGCCAATAAAGCGAGATGAGCACTGCAACCCCAGAGTCGGCCATGACTGGACCTAATGGTCAGGGGTCGCTTTACCTTTACCACCCCAAAACACATGCAAATTGATTTACGATAGAAAAATATGCCATAAAGCATATTGTTTTCTTGGAAGAGAGAACAATAACAATAGCAGCAGCAGCAGCAACAATAATAACAAAAATATGAATATGAATATTTATCTTTTCCTTCCCAAGGAGGTCAGGGTGACAAGACAGTTGGGGGAAATATGAGAAAAAGAAATCACTGAATTTCTCTGGAATTTAGTTACAGCAGAAAAACAACAACACAAAAGTTACAGGTCTCTAAAGGACAGGAAGATCCTGATCATTTTTAGTCAGTATGATGGGATTTTATTTCCTAGAGTCAAGTTTCAGATTTATAGGCATCTCTCCCCCACTGTCATGATTTCAGAATAGGTTTTATGATTTAATATGTTAACGTTTTGTGTGCCCTGCCTTTAGTTGGATATATTATTGAATTTTTGTTATTGTTTACTTTTTTAAATAATATCTATTACTTTTTAACCTTACAAACAAGAAGAAAAAGAAAAGAAGAAAAGAAGAAAAAAAACAAAAGAAAGAAAAAACAATACAATATATAAGCAATACACCACACAACATTAATGCATTAAACTAAACAAAACAGAACAAAAACAATTTAAAAACATACATCATACCATTTCAATGCCTTATCTTTCATTCCCTTGTTTCATCGACTTCCTCTCACCTCCCTTTTTGTATTCCACTTCTATTAATTGTTTCAGCAAATCCTTTCCATCTTTCACTATTTTCTATCATATAAATATCTTAACTTATTTTAACCTTATTTCCATTAATACTATAATACTTATTTATGCTTAACTCCTTATAACACTTCTACTAAGGCCATATAATTTCATTCCAACATTTTTCTAACACTCATTAATTTTACCCTATTTCTATAAATAAACTTTAAACTTTTTCCAATCTTCTTCCACCGTCTCTTCTCCCTGGTCTCGGATTCTGCCAGTCATTTCCGTCAATTCCATATAGTCCATCAACCTGGTGATCTTCTGTCCAAGGCTCTTAACTCTTTCCCAGGTCCCTTCTGCAAATCTTCTTCGTATTTATACATACACTTTACTTTGTCTTCTGCTGATCTTGTTCTTAATTTCCTTTCTTTGATGCTGAAGAGTAGGTCTCGGGGGAGCTCCAACCTAACAATGTTTTTATTGCTTCTCGACATGTCATCCACATCTCCGTGGTTAAAACTAAAATCCAAAAGATATTTCAGGACGTGTTTCAAAGTCCCTCCAAATCTGCAGGTCCCCACAACTCCAATTTCCTCCTGACCCAGGTCCAGATCCCAAAGGTCAGTAAATCCCTGCATGAGGTGATCTATCCAACTTTCCTTCTCCAGTCCAAGCAGTGTTCCAATCTGACTTTCTCTGAATTCAATCATAGAGGGCAACAACTTGTAATCATCAAATTGCCTCTGTAAGGCTGGAGCTCTCTCCCTCTCCACTTGTATTACTTTAGGTTCAACAACCACAAATTTCTCCCTCGCTTTCTCCACCATTTGGCATGTCAAAGTAGATTCCTGTATCGGTTCCTGAATAGTTTCTGTGTAGATGTTCACTTTTTGTCCCAAATTAGTCACTTTTTGTCCCAAAATATCAATTTTAATATTCATCACATCCGTCTTCTTGTGGAGCTGTTTCAATGACTCACTTATCTTGCATAGTGCAATCACTAAGGCTTCTTCTGTTGACATTCTCAAGCAATCCAAGGTCAATCTCACGGTTTTCTCTTGCAGCTGGAGATTCCACCAGTCCAACTCTTGTAACAATTTCAAAGGCTCCCTCTAGAGGGAAACAATTTCTGTTTGTATCAATTCTTTTAAGCACAGTTCAAGCAGTAAAATTAATTTCAATTTTCAGCTACTTTTACTCCTTTTTAAACACAGAAGGAGACAATGAAAGCAATCTATTTCTCTTATTTAACTAACTGTCGCAGTCAATGAACTTTCCCAAAAAACGTCAGTCTTACTAGCAGTCCATTTCCAGGTTCAGAGCAGTGGTGATCCAACTTTCTTCACTCTCTCCTGCAGGCTTACGCGATCCAAAATTTCCCCCCTCTTCACCTGCCTCCAAGGGGAGTTTAATGATTTTAGCCGATGGAAGTTTAATCCTTTACATAGGACTTTCCAAGACTTTAGCTTGCAAATTCTTTGCTTCAATCTATTTACAAAAGGGGAAGGCGGACTTCCTGTTTGAAACCTCCCCGTTTCGGTGCCAAATTAAGACGTTTAAAAATCCAATTTTCCGTTCTACTCATGGGTAGTTGTTTAGAATCAAATTGTCCACAGGAAAAAGTCAGCGCTCTCCGGCAACAGCAATGCGGCTTCACTCCGTGAAAGAAGCAGTCAATTCGAAGCACCACGCCGCTCACCTCACATCGCTCCGGATCCCCAAAACCGGGTCTCCCCGCGAGTAGGGGAGGCGCAAAAGGTGCCAGCCGAATCCCACGTTCACAGGCTTCTCCCGCCTGCGATTTTTAGTGGGTCTCCGCCTTCGCGTGGCGGCCAGACCCTGAATTCCACGGAGCAAGTTCCTCCCGATCAGAGGAATTCCGCCATTGCCGGAGGCGCAAACCGGAAGTCTGTTTACTTGTCCCTGTGGCTCCATAATAATTTGAAAATGAATACACACACACACACACACACACACACACAAAAAGCAGTTACAAGGCTTAGCTAGTACAGTGGTACCTCGGGTTACATACGCTTCAGGTTACATACGCTTCAGGTTACATACGCTTCAGGTTACATACGCTTCAGATTACAGACTTGGCTAAGCCAGAAATAGTAACTTGGGTTAAGAACTTTGCTTCAGGATGAGAACAGAAATCGGGCGGCAGCGGCACAGCGGCAGAAGACCCCATTAGCTAAAGTGGTGCTTCAGATTAAGAACAGTTTCAGGTTAAGAACGGACCTCCAGAATGAATTAAGTACTTAACCTGAGGTACCACTGTAGTCCCAAAACAAAGAACAGTCATTTCTAGTGGGAGAGGCATATTTCAGATGTGATCAGCTGAAATTAAAAGATGAACTTCCTTTTATATCATTGTTTCCAGTATGATGGTGGAATGTGGTGAGATGCACACGGACACCAATTATAATAAAAATTATGAGACTGTTTTTAAAGCTCCCACAGCACAAGCACATGTAGAACTTTTAATCATATAACATTCTTAGAGAGGATCTCCCACTTTCATACCTGTCAACTACCCTGGAAAAAATGGTACATCCTGTTTTTTCTCATGAGAGGACAATGGCCCAAATGGCCACTGTGACCTTGTGCATTTTCAGGCTGTGTTTTGGAGCGCCATGCAGGGTCGCTGCCCTGAGAAATGTGTTTTTTTTGGAGGCTGTGATTTTTCATGGCTCCCCAAAACACATGTTTTTTGGATGCTGTGGCCAAAAACGTGCTTATGGGGGGGCCCCATGATCTTGTATGGGTCATGTTACTCATGCGGGAGTGCAGAGCCAGAATATGGCATCTCTGATTGGGGCTGTGTCATGTTAGAAGGTATGCACTTTACATAACAAAGAGAGAGAGAGAGAGAGAGAGAGAGAGAGAGAGAGAGAGAGATCTCCATCCTTGGAAGCATAAAATAATTTGGCTGGTCAGTATTATATTTGCTATAGATTGCTTTAACAAAAACCTAAGCAGTCAATTTTCACCTCAGAATGAATGCTCCGAAAAATAAAAGGGTGGATGTCATAAACAGCAAAGCAGCAAATTAAAAACGTACAGCCATGTGCTCTTGGAAGCAATTTGTTCAAGTGGTATTTGCTGACAATATGCAAAGTCCTCCCCCAACCCCCGCCCTGTGGTCCCTGAATCTGGCCAATTTACCTCATGCTGCCCTCGGGACCACCCGCCCTGATCTCTGAAGCAATTCAGGAATGGGAGCTAAGGCATTAAAAATGTGAATAGCCCCCCCCCATCTCAAACAATTTTATAGGATAATCATAATATGTAATATTATGTAATGCTGGACCAACATGCAGCAGTTTATTTATCTACAGGCAATGATGAACCATGTTAGTAAGTTACTGTTCCAACCGTTTGTTCTCTATGTGACTATTTCCTCTCACCCTCTGTTTCGAACTGGGTCTCAAGCTTATAATCATTACATTATATTGGGCTGAACTGAAGCAGGAAGGCGTTAGATGCCCAAGTGACTTCTGAAACAGGAAATCATCTCTGAATATGTAGACAAGGCGAAACAGATGTTGTTCTGACCTCAGCCCAAACAGCAATCTCATGGCTGACGTGTTTACCCTCTTTGGCCCATGTAATGCATCTTTAAGCCAGGTTCTGCCACTTATCAGTTATCTCCATCATTTGTTTGAACAAACATTAACTGAACTTGACAGCAAAAGGGAGCCCTGGAGCAAAAGGGGAACAAAACTCAGAAAAAGAAGACTTTAACACCGCTTTCATTTTAAAAAAGAAAAGCCTTCTAAACAAACTGGTGGCAGGGAGTGAGCAGTAAAGGGAGCAAGGTTAGCTAGTTAAACTCTTGACCCACATCTCAATGGAATATGAAAGTTCACTCTCTTCCTGAACGTAAGGTTGAGTGATACAAATAAGTAAGGCAGCCAAACTTCAGGCCAGGCCAACCTGTTGCCTTAGGCTAAAAACGTGTGTGTGTGTGTGCGTGCGTGCGTGCACACACACACACACATTTCTGAATACCCATTGAACAAAGCAGTATCTTGTAGTTGCCTCCAGAAAAGGAGAAGCTTTAAGCACAATGCAAGTGAATTACTGTATGAGATTCAGTGCAGCGGAACCAGAGAAGGGACACAAGTTCAAATGACAATTCAGCCACAACCTGGGTGGAAATCCCAGGCATGCTGTTAAAGCCCACAAATCTGCATTCAGGAGCAGCTACAAGATGACGGCCAGGAGGTGATAGGAGGGGAGGAGATGTTAGTCTCTGCTCAGTGCAAAACAGATTTCAACTTCTGCCAAGGGGTGCTGCTCAGATCGCTTCAGACAGAACAGTGCCTATGTGGTTTCATTTTCAAGTGGTCATGACACTGCTAGTATAATACATGAATCAATCTAGCCACATGTCCAAGGGGAACTTGTCAAAGCTAATCATATTTTGAATCCAGGTTTTCCAGATCTAAGCCCAGCACTTAGCACTGGCTGCCAGTGGTGCAGTCATTCACTATCCTGAAAAGTCAACATGCAGACTAATCTGCATTTCACAGAACTCAGCCAGTGGCCTCATCACTGTGAAACTTATTGCCTATGTCCTGGGGTTTCTCTAATCGCACTGCTGCTTGTGGAGGGAACCAAATGAAGTGACATCATCACTTTGATTAAGGGAGAAGCATAACTGCACACCCACAAGGCAGAGAGAAGACCGAAAGACTTCCAATAGAGTTTTGTGGCACTGTCCTTCTTCTCTGACACATCCATCTGAGATAAAGCGTCTTCCGATCTGTGCATGTTCCTGATGGAGGGCTAGGGAGAAAAAAATAATAAAAGGAAGAAAGAAAGATCATCTTGCGAGAGAAACCCAAAGAGCAACTACTCTGACACTAGCAAGAAGGTTAATGAAAAAATACTGATAGCATGAGAGTTTTGTTATCGCTATGGAATAGGACAACACTGCCAAGACAGAGCGAATCTATATTTGTCAGACCAAGTGACTTCTACATGATAAAGGGTGTCCTACTTCGAAAGCTCTTTGAAACACAGGCTGAATGCGATGTCTTTGTTTTGGCTTGCAGCATATCTATTTCAGGCTATGGTGCTGTATACGAGACCAAACAGTTTATCAAAATGAGGCGTATAAATTGAAATGTTTCTTCCAATTGGCTGGTTAGCTTGAGAGGTAACCAACCACAAAGATTTGGCTAGGACCCCAAAATGGTGCTTCAGAAAACAGTCCAATTTGTCTCAGAGCACTTTGGAAGCCATCTGCATTGCCTCTCATCCAAATCCCAAACCTGACTTGGGAAAACCAAACCAAGCCTTGACTATAATGAGGAAATCAACAACTGACAATTAATGTTTCTCCTTTGGACAGAATGTAATGGCATTTTCAGAGATATCAGCCCCTTCTGAGCACATCTTTGTTTGGGACTCTGTCCTGCCATGTGATGCCCAAAATCTTCCATGTGGAAGGTGTTGAGACATTGCTCCTGGCAGTTCTAAGTTGCCCATGTCTCACTTACATAAAACAGTGTGCTCAGCACGCAAGCCTGGTAGACCTCTCATCTTGGTACTGAACATTAGCATCCCATTCTCCCATACGCTTTGGAGAGGCGAGTAATTGCTGCAGGCATGTCTTGCCAGAAGAAAAATCTAACATTTGTTTACCTATCTAAGCACTTGTGTGAGTATTATATTTTATTCTGAGTGGTGCCACAGTTTCTGGGCTTTGTCTGTCTAATCTGACATCCCCAAAGGTTAGGAAATAAGGAAAATAATATTGGATGTTTAGTCAAGTGTCAAGGGCTACAGCAGAAAGGATATTTTGCTCAAGAGACCACATGCCTCACATTTATTTACCAAGCAGGAAATCTTTACAACGGAGTGGCTTGTTCCTGCTGTAAGATATTGGGAAGCTAAATGAGTTGAATCATTTCAGAATCACAGGACATGTGGTTACCTGCCTGGCTGCAGAAAGAATATTTATCTTGCCACATCTGTTGGAGCTTCTTCCTGAAGAGACTGGGGGTGGGCGAGGGGGTATTATTTCTGTTTCAGTGAAACATGGAAGTGGAAATGAAGACAAACAGATCGTTTCATTGAAAGAGAGTAGCGATTAAGCCATTTATCCCACAATTGCCTCTCCTCTTTGTTTAAGCTACAGAAGAGTTAAGATAGGAGCACTGGTTGTTACTGGACATTTTTGTCTGCCTGGTGAGTTTCATTTGGTGGCGCACTGGCTGCTCATTTTAAGCAGCGTTGAAGCTGAATAGCTAATTCTCTTATCTACGTTTCCTTTTTGTTGTCCCCAGGTTCCTGGATAACAAAGCAATCCAAACTTTAGGAACCCAGTGTAATTCACACCAGGGTATATTATTCCCCCTTTCCAAATTCTGCAAGAGGAAGTCTACAGCTGGCTGAACTGGGCCAAACCTGGCAGAGGGAAAACAAGCCTTGACTTACTCCAGTGTTAACTTTCAATGGGTTGCTAGGTCAGGTGGCTGAGCTGAACAGAGTTTGGAATGGGCCGTGTCTCCTACTGTCCCACCCCTCATCACTTCCCCAGAATGACCCCTTTTGGGTATCTATCCTGACCTCTGTGCAGCCACCTGCAGCTGGGCTGGCTGAGCTGGAATGGAGGACTTATGGCAGCG
Source organism: Podarcis erhardii (assembly GCF_964252035.2). Taxonomy (NCBI): domain Eukaryota; kingdom Metazoa; phylum Chordata; class Lepidosauria; order Squamata; family Lacertidae; genus Podarcis; species Podarcis erhardii. The sequence goes on from NC_138498.1 coordinate 98,268,220, forward strand.
TAGCTCTGGCTGAGCCAGGTTGAGCGACTTAAGGTGGCTCGTCCAGGAATCTGTCTATTTCAAATTCTGCTCATCCTAGTAAATCTTGGCTTTGGTTAGAGCCACACGTGTGTGCATGTGTGTGTGCGCGTGCACTACTTTCCCAACAAGTTGGCACTGAAAACAGCTTACAATAGCAAATCATCAAAAACATAGAAGCATATAAATAACATTCCAGTCAATATGGCAACCAATTGATCCATAGCAACCTAATATCAAAAGCACAATATTGTAGCAGTAAGGAATGGCAAAAATTATGAACAACTTAAATGTAGCTCACTACAAAACCATAGCAATCATTCATCACATACAAAAATAAACATTTCCAATTGAAGAAACCTATGAATGAAAAATGTGCCCCTCCCAAAAGTAAAAGTTAAGTACATGGAGTTGCAGAGAAGCAACCATAAGATTCTTGTAAGCTCAGCTTACATAAGGCATATTATGAGCCAGCTTCTTAACAAGACAGAGGCCCTGGTTTTACGAGATCCAAATATTCAACATACTGTATCTATTGACAATACAATCAATATACTTGGACAGAGGGATGATATATTTCCCTTCTTTCTCCCCAGAGTAGCAAGTCCCTTTGCAGGGTGACCTGCTGCCCGCCATGGTTCCAGGGGAACTATCACCCCCTTTGCAAAAAATACAGCAGGAGTCAGCTGACACAGTCGCTTGAGAGTGGGCTTCTCCTGGTACAGATAGATGAGGATCCTTTGGTCTCAGCTGCTGCAATTCAGCTACATGTTCCCCATAGGATTAGTTGAGGTCTCCACTCTATTTCTTCCTTGCCCTGGAACTGGAAAAATGCAGACATACTAACAGATGACACCCTATGGTGAGAGTGTTTGCTACGAAAACGAAAGTGCTGCCTAGTAAACACACCAAAGTGTCAAGCAGAGATGCATGTTTGCAAACAGTACAGTGGACATCTGATGGGGAGCTGTGGACAATCAGGATTCCATGGTGCGGCCTTTGCATGTCCTGAGATGTCTGCTTGTCATTTCACTGTGTCTGCCATGCAACACTGGTGTATATGGGTCAAAATATTTTCTCTTTTGAAAAAGTATCTCATTTGCTTTTTCTGGTTACCAAAAGAACCTCAACAACCCAACAACAGAACAACAGACCATGGAACAACAGCATGTACACAAGAGGCCTGCCAACCTCTGTTAATTTTTTGGTATCATCACTGTGAGCTGTGCTTGTTGGAAAAGCACCATACAAATTTCAGATCAAACCAAACGCTGACAGACCGTTTGATTGACCAAAAGTGTTTCTCCATAGAGGTCCATGGGCAATGGAGATTGTTGTCTTTCCATAAAACTCACATATGTGCTAAAACCATACCATACTTCATAAAAGTTACCTCTGCCCTCCTTGTCACCCATAGCTCTGAGATATGAATCAGTCTTGGAAGAGTCAAGAAAGAAGAGTTTCAGTGGAATGGTCACAAGATGGAGGGAAACTCTTTCTTCTCCTGTTGTTGCTGCTCCTTGTGGTGTCAGATGGTGGTGAAATTCTAGAAGAGGTCTGTAGCAGTCTGTGTGAAGAACACAGATTTGAGAATGCAGTGGTGAAGAATGAGTTTTGCTATTGATCCTTCAGAGGCAATGAGCTTCCAATTTATCCAGAGTCTTTGTTTTGGCCTCCTACTGGCTACTATTTTCCCTCATATTTGTTGCCCCATGGAACTAACTGTAAAATGAGAAACACTGGGTATTCTTTAGGGTTTAGTGTCCTGAGCCAGCATTTATTTTGGCTCACGACCAAGCAAATAAAACCAGTGCTTAGAAAAATAGGAGATGACACACTCCTCTGAAAAAAGTTTCTGTAAGATTTTCCCGACAGCTTCTAATTTAGTCTGGGCCTGTGTGGAAAAAAATGTGTGTGAAATCATTGTACTGGTGAGGAATTTTAGAGTTTTCAAATCAAAATCTCCAAGCTGAGAGAAAGAAGGGGCTTGCCCCTGAGAAATGTTTTGGCCTTCTCCCAGAATAACAGAAGGTTATGATCCAAAATAGGGTTAGATGATGTAAAGGTTTCCTGCCTTTCTTCCAAAAATACAGGAAATTATTGTTCTTTAAATAGAAACAGGCTAGGTTACCAATTAAAAGAATTTGGAGCAAGCAAAATGACATGGTACGAAATGGAAATATTTCCAGTTCAGACTTAAGGAAATCATATTGCAGAAGGTTGGAGAGATAATTAAGAAAGCACTCTAAGTGGGAATAAGACGTATAGATTGGGGAATAAAATACGATGTGATTTTCACCGGCGTGTAGAACCTGCCAAGTATCTAAGAGTGATAATTCTATGCCATAAATTTTTACTGGACTTTATTCTATTGCCAAACCTGAGCATTTTTTTCCCTTTCCTTTTCTGGGTTCAAGGCTAGTACACTCCCTGGAACCTCACCAAGGACAACGGGACCTTTGAAGGAGGTGAACAGAAGTGCAATCTGTGTGATTGATAAACAATGCAGGTGAATTCTGGGACTTGTTTAGCCAGCTTTTGAAGTTCTGAAATTAACAATAGGGCATTGCAGGGGGTGGGGTGGGGTGGGGGATCTTATCACTTTTGCTGGAGTTTTCACTTACAATATAATCTTCCTCAGAAGTAAGTCCCACTGAGTTCAATTACACTTACTCTCATGTCAGAAAGGATAGGATTGTAAAGGCTTAAAGTGAACTGCCTTGATATTTTATGATGAAGGGTGGTATATGAATCAAACAAACAAACAAACAAACAAACAAACAAACAAACCAACCAACCAATAAACAAGCAAGTACATGAGACTCTGGGTTGGGGCTGCACTCCAAAAGCACTCGCGCCAGCATGAAACCCAGCAGATAAGATGTTAAGATGTTAAACTGGCTCAGTTTCAATAGGAATGGCCGTTAATCTGGTGAAATGGATGGGCTGCAAAAAGCTGATGGACACCTTGAATGTGTTGGGATGTGTGCCAGGAAACTGCCACAACCCTTGCTCTGATCTTTAGTGACCCATCAGAGTAGTGCAAATACATCACTGACATTTTTATGAGAGCTAGCAGAAACGATGATGGGTCACTGCTAATAACACTAATGGCTGATGTTTGTCTGTTGTGCACATCTAGGGATCTCAGATCACCTCACCTTTGATGTGTTATTTTCTTATTGCAAATAAGGGCATTTTTGCATTTCAGGTTATGCAGGTAGTCCAGAACTCAAGGGCTCCAGAATTTCAACCCAATATCTCAGGCTTTGGCCCCACCTTGGTCTTCTTTTAATACTTTTTCTTGCATAATGTATAATTAACTTGTGGAATTCACTGCCCAAAAATTGTGCTGATATTCACTTACCTAGATTATTTTAAAAGGGGATTAGATGAATATATGGAGGATAGGACTAGCAACGCATATTCACCATGAGAATTATGCCTTTCCAAGCAAGCGGCTGTTTGTCAACAAGCAATGGAAGAGAATGTGTGGCTTTTCAAAAGCATTTGGCTGGCTAATGCTGGTCTGGTCCCTAGTCTGGTCCTGCAGTGATCCTCTTATGTTTACTCTTCTACTTAATAGGGACAGTCCAATTGTTCTGACATCCATCCCTAAGAAATTACTGTTCCCACATCACATTTTGGAAATACTTGTGTCAGTACAGGTTGCTTGAGTTGGCATTCCTTAACGAAGATAGAACCCATAGAGAAAAGTCCTTGGTAAAGTTTTATCCGGCAACTGAACAAAACAATGTTTAATTTGAGAGAAAGGAACAGAGAGGTTTTGGGCTTCTTAATTCAGGCCTTGAACATAGCAGGGAGACAAATAACCAAACATACTAGGGGGAAACACCCTCAGAACTACACAGCCAATCAGGGCATGTGCTTCCTCAAAGAACACCTGGTTGCTAAGCAACACCTCCCACATGCCCCTCCAGCTGAATTACTGATAACTGACCTAACCTTTAACTTAAAAACTGAATGTTCCCTGCTACTGCACTTCCAACGCCCGTTCCCTATCCCTGTCTCTAGAACTGAAACCTCTTAAGGGTGGAGCAGGTGCATTTTGTCTCTAGCGAACATAAATATAAATGTGGATGAATAGTAAGACACCAGATGGTCCAGATCTTTAACCAAGGGAATGAGACCTTCTTTTCTATGAAAAAAGAGCTGCTCAGGCTATTGCAGAATAAATGAATACAGCATACATCCAGTACGCACCTCCAAGTTCTGTTCGGAATGAGTTCACCTAAAATGAGCTAATTTAGGCAGGATTTGATTGGGCTTAAATCTGGTGCTCTTAAGGTTGGGCCCATTTCAATCTCTAAGTCTCATCACACTCCTGATGATAACATCAGGAACTCAGTGAGGCTTCATCACTTCTAAGTGTGTGAGTTGTGAACCCTGAAATCTTTGGTTCAAAACTCACTTCAGCCATGAACTTTTTTTGTAGCTGGCCTCAGGCTGGAACTACACGTTTGGCAGGAACCCCAAGAGGCCATTAAATATTATCCTTGTTGCATGACATCTGCTTTTCTTTTAGAGGCTCCCGCATGACTGCAATAATGTTTCAATTAATCCACTATGCGGGCAGAAGCAAATGGGGGGGGGGTTTCCGCATAGTGTCAGCAACCCTAGCAGAGTGCTGGCTGCATGGTTAGGACCCACAAAATCGACCACCATCCATATAATTCGCATGCTACCCAGGCCACTCACGAAAAACTGGCTGAGTTGACATTTAACACCCCACCCAAAAGGCTGTGGTGAACAGGTGCAGACTGGAGGCGGGAGAACTTGTTTCAAAGTGGAGAAGTAGGGAATATTTAACCCTGCCCTGCTCCTCACTCCCCAAGGTGATTTTTCTGATATGAATTTGCTGCATCACAGCCAAAAACAGCTGTTAGGTGGTGCATGGATAAAGCACTGAAGAAAAGTCAATCATTGCTGCCAGCTGTAAATCACATGCTCCCTCCCACCATTTTGCCACTGTTCAGGGGATCCCGGGGCCCTCAAGCCCTTTTTCTCAGCCCAACATATAGTACCGTGAAAGTCGTTTCCATTCCATGTCAGCCCTCTCAACTATTTCCATTATGAAATTGGGTCGATGTAAGGATTACAAGTGACACTCCTAGGGTTGGGAGTGCCAGGCAAAAGCCTGGGTCCCACAGGCCAGATTTCCTTCCCCACCATGGCCCCAGAGAACAACTGGGACGACAGAAGCAAGTTGGGGGAGGTGATTACTGGACAATTTATACATTGGAACAGTGAAGCATCAGGCTCCATTGTTGCTCCTTGGCCCTCGCTGGTCCCATGAGTCCCAAAGTGGCTTCTGATTGGCTCGCTTTGCTGCCACTTTTGCCCTTGGGAAATAATTTAAATTGAGATGATGGGCATCCCACTGGAGTCTTGGCTACCAGAGCAGGGTAATCCTTCCTAGAATGCACCAGGAAGAAACAAATGAAAAATTATGCTTCCTCCCTGCCAAAGGTAAAACAGAAGCAGCCCAGTAGTAAGGAAACTCTAGTGCAGTGTGGGCAGCGGGCATGTGACCACCATTTTGGGATAGTAAGCAAGGGGCACCTTGTCCTGGCCTCTCTGAAACCTGGTGGTGCTTTTGAGGGTTGCTGAAGGGAATGGATATGAAGCAATCAAAAAGCGCTACAGGAAGTTTTCGCAGGTGGGTTGGAATTGTTACTTGCCCAGGGCTGCAATAAATTTGAACAAATTATAACGAAAGCCTTATTTCTGCAATGAACAAATGAACAAACAAATGAATGCTAAAAATTAAAGTTGTTTTTTTAAAAAATCCTTTTCTCTATCAGAGTGGGGAGCACTTGGAAAGATTCACATTTCATCTTGAACTTACAGTCAACGCTTGAATAGCATTGTGAGCTTCAGCGCCTGTTCCTTCAAGCGCTAACCACTCTGTAGTTTAAAAAAACCCTAACTAACAAGTATTCATAATGTGCCTTCGGAGAGGTTGGTGCTTTACAGTGGTAACTCGGGTTAAGAACTTAATTTGCTCTGGAGGTCCATTCTTAACCTGAAACTGTTCTTATCCTGAGGTATCACTTTAGCTAATGGGGCCTCCCACTACCCCCACTGCGCGATTTCTGTTCTCATCCTGAGGTAAAGTTCTTAACCCGAGGTACTATTTCTGGGTTAGTGGAGTTTGTAACCTGAAGTGTCTGTCACCTGAAGCGTCTGTAACCTGAGGTACCACTGTATTTGTAAGGTCTGCTGCTTCTAAATAAAGCGATGCTGGTGGTAGAGATGGCAGTGACTGTGATTCATAATACGTAAAATGATCCATTCACATCCAAGGTCTCTCCCTGCCCCCCTCTATACTTATTATCAGCTTTGAAAAGTTGACTTTGCTTCCAGCAAAGCTGCGAGGAAGAATTATCCACTTAAGTATTTCTATCTGTGTAGTGCCTGGCAGACACCATGCATGCTGAGACAAACAAGAGAGTCCCCAGAGAGCTCATCTGCTATAGGACTTATTTCATACTGCATCAATAATGTAAATGGAGATGTGAAGATAGCTCCCTATTTCTCTAAGATACGATGGCACTAGCGCAGGGAAGATGCACTCCACTTCAGTAGAAGTACTGGGGTCAGGTTTCTCAGCTGCTGCCATCACAAGGCCAAGTGATTTCTTTTCTTAAAACTAAATGTGAGAGACAGATTTATCAGAATGGTTACTTAATTAAAATAAATAAATATAGCCTGCCTTTAACTATGGAAAAGCCAAGCACCATAACCCAGTCTCTAAAGAACAAATGACTTATGTACTGGAAGATCTTAATGTCATGGTGGATGACCAAACCTACCGACTTGGGAAATCCAAAGTCTGGTCAAGGTAACAGAGGAAGTTTGTCACAGCTAGGGATGGGAGAATTATTATTATTTTTAATTCAGTTTGCATTTAAAGGCAATACCTACCTAACATGCACTTTTTGAAACAATACATAAACCCAAACACAGTCATTATTTGAAATTCTGTTTCATCTTTTATTTTTATTTTTATTATTATTATTATTGTTGTTGTTGTTGTTGTTGTTGTTGTTGTTGCCTCAGACTTGCCAGTTCTAGTATTCTACTAAATCTTCTCATGATCTAACCAAACAACCTGTAGGAGATCTATCGAGGTTTTATTACTATTTTTAATCTAAGAGCAGTCACAAGGGCCTCCAAATTTAACTGAGCAGCTGTTAATAATAATAATAATACCTTTATTGCCATTGTACAACCTGTGTACAATGAAATTAAACGAGCCTCCCTCCCCACCCCCAAACACTCAATCTCTTATCGAATAACACACCACCTCACAAGTCAATTTTGCTATGTTATTTTCCGTTCAACAGCCTAACAGCCCACGGATAGAAGCTATTTTTTAGCCTGTTGGTATGGCTGATTATACTTCTATATCTCCTGCCTGAGGGTAGAAGATTAAAGAGGTGATGGCCGGGGTGTGAGTCATCACTGAGAATTTCACACATCTCCAAATGTTGCAATTCATTTCTCTAGCCAAATGCACATATTAGTGAAAATAAGATTTTTTAAAATGCATTATGTTGGAGAAAAGTGCTTTGCCAAAATATGTGCACGAGGCAAAATTGCAACAAAAACGTGTCTGTTAGTGTCATTGGGTCTAGTCTGATTAGAACTTAGATGGAGACTGTACAGCCTAGTATCTGGCACTTCGGCTAATGCTAGTTTAACAACAAAAAGGGGCAGCTAAATAGGCATTATGTCTCTTGCTGCTAGATCTAGAATCCCAAACAAGCCTTTGTACCCATATCCCAGCATTTCTCCTGGAGCTCTGACATAAGAAAGGAAGAAACAGTGCCCTTTTGCCTCCTTGCATAACTTCCTTCCTGGTTAATATTTTGTCCTGCCATATCTAGAAATAAAAAGGGACGCAGGTGGTGCTGTGGGTTGAACCACAGAGCCTAGGACTTGCCGATCAGAAGGTTGGCGGTTCGAATTCCCACGATGGGGTGAGCTCCCGTTGCTCGGTCCCTGCTCCTGCCAACCTAGCAGTTCGAATGCACAACAAAGTGCAAGTAGATAAATAGGTACCGCTCCAGTGGGAAGGTAAACGCCATTTCCGTGCGCTGCTTTGGTTCACCAGAAGCGGCTTAGTCATGCTGGCCACATGACCCGGAAACTGTACGCTGGCTCCCTCGGCCAATAAAGCGAGATGAGCACCGCAACCCAGAGTCGGGCACAACTGGACCTAATGGTCAGGGGTCCCTTTACCTTTACATTTATCTAGAAATAATGGAAAGGCAGAGATGTACCTGAGGATCATGGCAAAGTTGGCCCGCCCGTTCCAATTGCCAGGGATAGGAATGTGCTTCAACAAGGCAGAAGTTACTGGTTGGGCCATAGCAACTTCAGTTTGGCTCCAACATGCACCAACACCTTTAAAGTTTTGGGCACAGCAGAAGGATGCTAATTAAAGTGGTTCATGGAGGGGGCCTCTTTGGAAGTATGGGACATGTAGTCATCAATCAAGGTGTCTGGATTGTCTTAAAACACAAGAACAGTCACCTAATGAACTGACTTCTTTCCCCACATCACCAAGTTTCATAAAATCCAGTTAACTTAGCCTACATCTGCCAATCTTTGTTGCTAATGAACTATGATTAGAATAAAATCTAAAAGACATAAATCAAAATCACCCAAATCTCTTTTTTCTGTCAAGACACATAAATGTTTCCTATCTTCCATCAAATTATTTTAATTACAGCTGCTGAGCATCACCATTATTTTTAGACAAGCTGCCTCTGCTGCTGTTATGGAATGTAGGGTACATTTTCTCCAGTACTTGCTCATATTGTTACCTTATGTTATTAAATGGAAACCACTTGTTACAAGCATGACTCAAAACCATGGGCTGGATTGGGCAATGTGCATCTCATGATCTTGGCCCATCATGTGACATAAGCAGGAGCAGCTGATTTGCTGTCTCTACATCTCCCGTTTCCACATGGCCAAGGAGGCTTCGAGTGCTAACATATCACTTATTTGCAAACAGATCAATGTCCAGCCAGGAAGCTATCATATACCATTGGGGTCCATCTGTCTCAGTATTGTCTACACTGGCTGGCAACAGCACTCTAGGGTTTCCAAGAGCCTTTTCAGAGACATACTGGCAGCTCAAATTGAACCTGGCAGCTTTTGCAGGCAAAGCATGTGGTCTGCCATGGTCCTTTCCCAAATAAAATGGTTGAAACAGTCCTACAGCCACACAGTTTTCACCAGTAGACCCTGAATGCACATTATATAGGATGTAGCTTGATCATGGACAGAATGTTTCTGAGGCTTTCTAGGTTTATACTGCACGATCTCAGGTCACTTACATTGTTTTTATTGTATTTTATGTATAATTGTTGTAAACCAGTCTTATGTGGTTTTTTTTATAGCTAGTCGTATATAAATATTTTAATTCATAAATAAATGTTATTTATGTATCTGATATTAAATGTGAATATGATTGTGTTTACTTGTTTTGTAAGCCATTCTGAGATCCTCTTGTGGCTATTAATCAGGTCCATAGAAGGATACTTTCTATGTCCCTGAACTGATATAAACCTTTTACACAAATAGATAATGAATGGCTGCATGGGCCAGCATCTAACCAGGTATTTAAATACAGGCAAGGAGCTAACACAGTCTCGTCGTCTTTGTTTAAAATGTTAGCCCAGTCTAATTTTTTGCCTGCATTTCTTTAAGCTGCTCTGCCAGATCACAACTGCTGTTGAAACTCTTGCCATTACCACTGGAGGATCTGCGTTTGATGGTCCATCTACCTGTTCCCTGAACAAGAGACCCTCTTATAATCAGTTTTAGACTGAGCTTCAGTTCATTGATCTGAAAGGACCCAACCCATTGCGGACATAAACATAAGGCCCAGGACTGCTCTGCTTCAGGGGACATCAAGGGGAATTATATCATATGAGCATAGTGATAATTCTATCCTCCATATGGCTACATGACCTCTTCCTGTCGCTTCATGCAGAAACATAGGAAACTGGATGGAAGTTTGCAACACTCCAGAACACAATTCCCATAGCGACAGAACAAGGAAGCTGCCTGACACGTTGGAGTGTAAATACTGTAATGCAGAAGCCCACCACCCAATTAAACCAAGCAGCTCGCATGAAGGATTTGTGGTCAAGAGTGCTTAAGGCTGTTGAGAGAGCTGGAGGAATCATGAGGGACTCATTCACTCTCCATATCTGTATTCTGACAAAGGCCATTCGCAATGAAAGTCTTCAAAGGGGGTCCTTTATGAAAGCATTTGGTTTATGAAATGAGTGGTGCTCTGAACATGTATCTGAAATACTTGTCATTTATAACGTGACAATAGCAAGAGCCGCCGGAAAGAAACAGCTAAAATCTTCTCTCTTTTTTTATCAGGGAAGAATTTGTATTGCATTGGTGAAAGCCAAATTACAATAGCTGACAAAACATGAACGTTTAATCATGGTGGATTAGAAGAATGCTCACAAGGCGTTCAAAGGAATTTATCGTTATTCAACATTTCAGCTTGTGATCTCTTAACACGTCTTTGGGGAGTCGATTCCTCTCTGCACTCCATAGGAAAGCCACGCACATGAAAAGGGTTAGATTGTAGGAAACTTAGTAAATAATATAACAAAACAGCTTTCCACCCTGTTCGACTACACAGCCATGTAAATGTGCACATCACTCCTATGCCTGCATGCTATTGTGTCATCTAGAAAATACACATCCTCCCTCGCATCTGAGATAATTGTTCCCTTATTGAACAAACTCCTTTAGATAAAGCAAAAAGGGTGCTAATTTCAAGATGACTCATCCTACCTTGTCAGCCATGAACGGTGTTTCAAAGACTTGCCATACCTTTTCATGTAAACTTCAGCTGCAGCCACAATCTCATTTTGGTTCAAACGGATCAGGATTTCAAGTCAAAATCTTGATGCAGTTTGCTCAGTTAGGATAAATCACTTATGCGTTGGGAATAGATGGTGCACAGGCGCTCGCTGACATTGCACTCCTAAACACATTCATTTAGAAGCAACCTCCAATGATTTCACAGTTTACCTGGTCACTATAGCCCTGTTGAGGTATTTCCCCTTGACACAATATAGCAGATTCATGGCGATGGGAGCAGGATCCTGATCAATGATGCTGTGCCCAATGTTGTTGCAACTCCAGCCCTGCCCTAGGATGTCTGTATGTTTGCACAACTTCTAAAAGGGGCCTATGCCTTAACACACTTCCTAGGGATAAAGCAATAATAATAATAATAATAATAATAATAATAATAATAATAATAATATATTTATACCCCGCCCATCTGGCTGGGTTTCCCCAGCCACTCTGGGCAGCTTCCAACAAAATATTAAAATATAATACTCTGTCAAACATTAAAAAGCTTCCCTAAACAGGGCTGCCTTCAGATGTTTTCTAAAAGTCTGGTAGTTGTTTTTCTCTTTGACATCTGGTGGGAGGGCATTCCACAGGGTGGGTGCCACTAGCGAGCAGGCCCTCTGCCCAGTTCCCTGTAACTTGGCTTCTTGCAGTGAGGGAACCGCCAGAAGGACCTCGGCGCTGGACCTCAGTGTCTGGGCAGAACAATGGGGGTGGAGACGCTCCTTCAGGTATACTGGACTGGGGCTGTTTAGGGCTTTAAAGGTCAGCACCAACACTTTGAATTGTGCCCAGAAACGTACTGGGAGCCAATGTAGGTCTTTCAAGAACGGTGTTATGTGGTCTCGAAGGCCGCTCCCAGTCACCAGTCTAGCTGCTGCATTATGAATTAGTTGTAGTTTCTGAGGCACCTTCAAAGGTAGCCTCACATAGAGCCCATTGCAGTAGTCCAAGCGAGAGATAACCAGAGCATGCACCACTCTGGCGAGACAGTCCGCAGGCGGTCTCAGCCTGCGTACCAGGTGGAGCTGGTAAACAGTTGCCCTGGACACAGAATTGACCTGCACCTCCATGGACAGCTACGAGTCCAAAATGACTCCCAGGCTGCACACCTGGTCCTTCAGGGGCACTATTACCCCATTCAGGATCAGGGAGTCCTCCACACCTGCCCACCTCCTGTCCCCCCAAAACAGTACTTCTGTTTTGTCAGGATTCAACCTCAATCTCTTAGCTGCCATCTATCTTCCAACTGCCTCCAGACACTCACACAGGACCTTCACCGCCTTCACTGGTTCTGATTTGAAAGAGAGGTAGAGCTGGGTATCATCCGCATACTGATGAACACCCAGCCCAAACCCCCTGATGATCTCTCCCAGCAGCTGCATGTAGATGTTAAAAAGCATGGGGGAGAGGACGGAACCCTGAGGCATCTCAGAAGTGAGAGCCCAGGGGTCTGAACACTCATCCCCCCCACCACTTTCTAAACACGGCCCAGGAGGAAGGAGCGAAACCACTGCCCCCAGCTCTCAGCCCCTCAAGACTACTGTGTGATTTTTCAATAAGAACGCATAGAATTACTCTGTTAGGCTACAATCGAATGAAATTAAAAATAAGCCCCATTTAATTCAATTCTGAGTGCAGGATTGGACTGCACCCTTCCCGGAAAATGTGAATATACTATTGAAGGAGCTTATGGAACCTCACCAGTTCCCGCAAATTAGGAATGGGTGGCAACTGAGAGGACTGAATGGAGATACCTGCAGGTGTTGTTGTTTTGCTCTCTGTAGGTGAAGCCTTTAAACCAGGGGTCAGCAAACTTTTTCAGGAGGGGGCCAGTCCACTGTCCCTCAGACCTTGTGGGGGGCTGGAATATATTTTGGAAAGAAAAAAAAAACCAGTTCCTATGCCCCACAAATAATCCAGAGATGAATTTTAAATAAAAGGACACACTCTACTCATGTAAAACCATGCTGATTCCTAGACCGTCTGTGGGCTGGATTTAGAAGGTGATTGGGCTGGATCCGGCCCCCAGGCCTTAGTTTGCCTACCCATGCTTTGGGCCACAGTTCATTGGCAGAGTGCAGGCTTTGCATGCAAACAGGTTCAATTCTTGGCATCTCTAGGAATGGCTAGAAGAAAAGATTCCCTGCCTGAAACTCCAGAGAGCTGCTGCCATTCAGTGGCAACAATGCCAGGCTAGATGGGCCAATGGTGTCATTTGGTATAAGGCAAGTTTCCTATACTGCTATCCATACAACAAGGGAAGGCTCTGGAATATGATTTGGGCTGCTAGAATAATAGAGAGAATTGCCTTATAAAGATGATGCATTTAGCCTCCAGGGGTTACGCCCTTCATCTGAATCAAAGTCTTTCATACTCAATCAGCGAAATAAGGTTTGATTCAACTCTAAGGGAGGGGAGAAGACACTTGCTTACTTTCAAAGTTCAAATAAAGACTTTTGTAGTGAAAGATAGGAGGCAGATAAATAAAAATAAAAATGGAGGCATTGAATCCAGTGGGAGAGTGAGTAAAAAAAAATATTTATACATTCTGTCATTTGGCTCTAATTGCTTCAAAGATTATTTATTTTTCTTTTTTTCTTTGAAAAATATGTTTAAATGCTGCAAGCTATTTTTTTAAAAGAAGGAGCTGGAAGGCATAATAAAAGCAAGCAAGGATATACTTTTCTGAATAGACTGAAATAATTAATGTGAAAATGGTTCCGCTCAGGCTTTTCTTCCTTCCTTCCTTTCTTCCCCCACCCCACACTTCTTTTATGGACTAAAATACATTTTTTTCTGGCTTTTTAAATAGGATAATTTGTTATGCAGAAGTATTGGTTTCTTGAATATTGCAATAATCCAAATACCAGGAGTATTTGGGAACCTGCATGGTAGGTGAGCTTGTTTGTGGCTGACAGTGTAGCTTCTTGCAAGTCAGTCTTGCTCAAACCATCCTGACTCTGTCCAGGTTTTCCTATCTGAGACTTCTCCCACTGCTTCAAATTCCCATGTGTGGCTTCCCATACACTGGTGGCTGTTGCATCAGCAATATCATTCAAGTCAGACATTATGTCTGCTACGTATTAACTATCATGTGGCAGCATGCTGTGTTTTCCCACCCCCATGAACATGAGAAAGAGGACAATTGGCCCCAGACAAGGAAGCAGAACATAGCTATTGTGGCTAGAAACCATGGATACCCTCATCCGCTATGAATTTGTCTAATCCTTTTTTAAGCATCATCCAACTTGGTGGTCACCATTATATTTTGTGGGAACAAATCCCCTGGTTTAACTATGTGTTGCATGAAGAAAGAACTTTATTTTGTCTATCCTGAATCTTCCAACATTCAGCCACATTGGTTCTAGGGTTCTAGGGCTTCCATGAGTTCTTTTTTTTTTTTTTTAATAATAAATTTTTATTGAAGTTTTTCCATAAAAAAAATAATAATAAACCAATCCATTTATATATCACATATTTCACCTTGTTTGGACCTCCCTCAACTTCTCTGACAATCTTTCGTAGTTCAAATCCTCTCCTCACATTCCTTCTTTAGATATTGCCATTAAATATTATATTTCTATCCTTGCTTGCCTTTTGGCAATAGAAACAAGAAGAGGTTCCGACTCTGGAGGAATGGAGGTCAAAACTAACAGACTACGCAGAGTTAGACAAATTAACAGGGAAAATTAGATACCAAAAAGACCAGAAATTCATTGAGGACTGGGGGAAATTTACAGAGTATTTGAAAAACATATGTGAGGATAGCACAACGCTAGCGTGTTTCAAAGAAGCTTTGTGAAAATAGAAGGGCTTCCATGAGTTCTAGGAGTATGAGTGAGAGAGAAAATTGAGCATGGTTTTCACCCTCCATTGACATATAGAACCCTGTGACTGCCTACATTGGAAAGTTTAAGACCAAAACCACCAGCTGATATTTTTCTTTCTTTCCTGAACAACTGTTAAGCTCTATATTCCCCTTGTGGGTTTGTTTTGTTAACTGAAATTTAAAATCAATAAAAACTTTTACGAAAAGAAGCTTCTGATAAGCTTTGGTGACAAAGAGCAGCTTGCAAAATGAGTACTTAAGTCGTGCAACAATGGAGGCACTATTGTTGCTCACTCTCAATCTGTGCAGACGTCCAACTCTTCCTAATGCTCTCATTGCCCAGTGGATCATTTTTCTTCTTTCTTTGAATATAGTGGCATTGTACTAGGTCAGGAAGGCCCCGAGAGACTCTGTTTAGGTAAACTTTCTTAAGGGCAAAGCTTGGCCTTCTTTCGTTAATTGCGGAGTGTTTTTCTTGGCAGAGACACCAATGCTCACTCAGAAGGTAAGCCGGCGTTCCCTTGGCTCTGCTGTAAGTTTTGTACGCAAACAGAAACAATGCAGGGCGAGCTATATGCAAGCTCTTAATGTTTCTTTCTCCAGGCATCTTTCATTATTCAGCATATTTACCTTGCTTAACAACAAACTACTGGTAGCACAACAAGACAGGTACACTTGTTTGTAAATGATGCTCTCCCAGCAGACCTTAGACTGCTTTTTGATCCTTGTAGCATACAGATATTGTTATAGTCAGTGCTAAACAGATCAACACAAACCATAATGTATGCTAAGTAATGAATGTGGCACTGGCCCTTTGGAATTCCTTGCCCTTAAATATTAGCCAGGTGTTGTAGTCTTTTCAGCCACCACTGAAGATCTTCCTCTCCCAACCAGCTTTTCAAGCTGAGAATGATCTTTCCCAGTCTACACCTGTATTGAAATTATTTTTAAGATGTTCTAAATGTGGTTTTTAATTGTTGCTTGTTCTTTGCTGCCCTGGGCTCCTTTAGGAGGAAGGGCAGGATATAAATTTAATAGATACAGTGGTACCTCAGGTTACAGATGCTTCAAGTTACAGACGCTTCAGGTTACAGACTCCGCTAACCCAGAAATAGTACTTCGTGTTAAGAACTTTGCTTCAGGATGAGAACAGAAATCGTGTGGCGGCGGCGGTGCGGTGGCAGCGGGAGGTCCCATTAGGTAAAGTGGTACCTCAGGTTAAGAACAGTTTCAGGTTAAGAACGGACCTCCAGAACGAATTAAGTTCCTAACCCGAGGTACCACTGTAATATGATAAGTATAAACCCTGGTTCTAACCAGAAGAAGCCAACCAACAGGGCATTAGTTTCAATAACCTCTTAACATTTTCACTCAAAATGTCTCCAGTCACAGAGAAAATATTGAGTAATACATCAGAATGTGACTGTTTTTATGTCTTTATGTTACAGGGTGGTCCGATGCAAAAAGGCAGAGATCCTGCACGCGCACAGACACACATGCACTTATAGATATATACAGAGTGGTTGTAAAATGTGCTGAGCTTCTTTTTACAAATCAACGGTATATAGTACAAATTTTGTTCAATCAATCAATCAATCAATCAATCAATAGGCTCTGATAAACTGGATTTGAATTGGGCCAGCCTTTATTTTCTTGACAAATGCCCTACAATATTTCCTAGCAGTTTGTTTTCATTTCTGGTTTCTCTTTTGCAGTCAGTGCGTGCTATGTGTGACCGGGTATTACTTATATTTGACAAAAAATCAAACAAAAAAACAACCAACGTAAAAGACGTTTTAATTAACAAGTATGCCCTGTGACATTTTAGAACGACATAGCTAATATTGTTCTAATACGGGGAAATAATGTTAAACAGGTCAGTGTAGATCCAGCCCAGGTAATGGGGAAATGAAACCAAAGTGTCAGCCATCAGCAGAAACAATGGTGCCAATGGGGGATATTTATGTGTGTGGGGAAAATATTCACACAATCTGTGTTTCAGGAAAAATTCTACCCCACTGAAATCACTAGCTTCTATTGTGAATTAAATGAGAGAGTATTTTGCTCAACTCTAATCCTAATTCACCACTATGTATAACTCAGAAAGCTTTGGTTGTAAATAATCACAAACCAAACACGTACAAAAATTTTCTGCTAGTTGGTAAGTCTCTTTCGTCTGACCAACACTCCTCCTTCCAAAATGTAACAGTCACAACTCTCCTCTGTTAAGGGAAAAATTGTTTTTTTAAAAAAACATGGCTCAGTAGAAAGCTATTGCAGGCAACATCGGTGGAAAATGTCTAAGGCTCTGTGTTGTGAAATGGTCCAGAATGAATTCTGTCCTCTTCACACACCACTTCTCCCATTGGATAGTCAGATCAGCAACCTTTTCCAGCTGAGCATAAGAGCTAACATTCTTTATTTCATTCTTTACCATTAGCCACAGAAATCTTCTTCAGCAGGCTATTTGAGCCATGGCGCATTAATTTAGCCAGTCAGCAATTGTCTCAACATGCCTGGTTATGGTATAGTAGTAGAATCATTAGCTCCTCTTCTTAACGTGGCAGGGTATATGACAGGGGTTCCACAATCCAGGATTATTCTGGTGTCAACTAACTGTGACACTCCATCAAACCTTGCATCCTGAATGTCACGGGGAGTTACATCCCTTCATGGGTGATAAAACATGGGCATTCTGACAAGCCCTGGTTTCACTGGCCTCATTGGCCTCACGAGGCTCATGTTACTTCATTGTTTTATAACCTAAATTGTCTCGCACTAGAAACGAGGGTTCATTTGAAGATTTTATTGTTAACCTTTAAGGGCTTTGGAGTTCTTAATCTACTCTAGCTACACGAGTTAAGTGAGGTTTATGCGCCAAATCATAATCTAACTCCAGTTATAGATTTCTGCATGCGTGCTCTCTGGCTGGCCTGACAGCCGCTCGAAATATCTGATAACCACAGCAAACTTTTGTCTGGGCGTCAGCATCCATAGAGCTGCTTCAAAGATCACAACTTTGAAAGTTAGATTCATTTGTGTATTTTATGTGGGCATGCTTTATATCAGGCTCGTGAAACACTCATTCATAAGTACCTCGGGTTAAGAACTTAATTCGTTCTGGAGGTCCATTCTTAACCTGAAACTGTTCTTAACCTGAGGTACCACTTTAGCTAATGGGGCCTCCCGCTACCACCACTCGATTTCTGTTCTCATCCTGAAGCAAAGTTATTAACCCGAGGTACTATTTCTGTCCCAGATTGACAGAAGCAGTCCCAGTTTCTTATCTGATTCCAGAATGTCCCGCTTTTCCTTAGGACGTCCCTATTTTCATACTGAGGAAATGTTGGAAGGTACGGAGTTATCCAACCCCCGAGCCATCTAAATGCAGCCCTGTTTAGGGAATTTTTTTTAAAAAAATGTTTACTTAAAAAAAATATGTTTGTATATTTGTTGTAAGCCGCCCAGAAGCAAAAGTGATCCCACTCTGCATGGATCTGAAGACAAAATGGGAGAAATAGTTCTGCTGCCATGAGCTCCTTAGCGGGAAGATGGAGGCAGTAAAAATAACTAAATGGAGATCAGCTGCACCACAGGACACCAGAAAGAGTCCCCCTAACTCTCTGGCTTACAAGATTTCACCTTGAATGAAATTGTCTTTTCTTTGGCTAAGGCCTACAATGCGTAATAGGCAAATGTATAAATAATAAATACATAGGTTGAGCTGGAAACTATTGCTCTTAGGAAGGAACAGGAATACTTTTATTAAACAGGAACACATATATTTCCCCCCATGCATATTACCTCGATTCCTTTAGGCAAGGGCTGGCATCCAGCATAATATTACTTATGCAAAAAGATTCATTGTGCTCTACACTGGCAGAACACCGGCTGTAGCCATGATGGAACCCAGCCAACTCCCCTTCAGCTTACATGCCCTTCGACTAGAACAGACTCACCATTTTGCCTTCTCTAGCATAAAGGGACATCATTTTCTCTCCCCTGCTAGAATATGGCATTCCTGAAAAAGATACTGACAAATACAGACCTAAAACGACTCCAAGGTATTCATCAAACACTTCCATGTACCTGCAACATCTCCCCATCCCACCATGTTTTGTATTTTGATAATAAGTTTGATTTGAGTTGATTTGGGTACAGTTCATTGTGGGAAAGTGTCATATAAATAAACTTGCCCACCTACAGCAGAAAGTGTTAGCACTGTCTATGGACCCGGCTGTTCGGATGCCTGATCATCGTCTTCCAAAGCAACTTAAGAATGGAAAGCGAAATACCGGTGGGCAACAATAGGGTTTTCCATGTGATTGGACTCCCACTTGAACTTCCATCAGTAATAAAGGTAAAGGTAAAGGTACCCCTGCCCGTATGGGCCAGTCTTGCCAGACTCTAGGGTTGTGCGCTCATCTCACTCTATAGGCCGGGAGCCAGCGCTGTCCGCAGACACTTCCGGGTCACGTGGCCAGCGTGACAAGCTGCATCTGGCGAGCCAGCGCAGCACACGGAAATGCCATTTACCTTCCCGCTGGTAAGCGGTCCCTATTTATCTACTTGCACCCGGGGGTGCTTTCAAACTGCTAGGTTGGCAGGCGCTGGGACCGAATGACGGGAGTGCACCCCGCCGCGGGGATTCGAACCGCTGACCATGTGATCGGCAAGTCCTAGGCACTGAGGTTTTACCCACAGCGCCACCCGTGTCCCCCACCATCAGTAATAGCATTAAGTAAAAAAGCTATTTGAAATGTGATAGTGCGAAAAGGTGGTTTATTGGAAAGTAATATTTTGAAAAAAAATGTGAAGATTGAAACAAAAATACAAACAGTTCTAGAACTCATAGCTATGAATAAAAGTTTCAGTGTACATGGATTTAATGCACTAGGTACTTATTGCCAATCAATTTCATTGGTTCCTCCCGTGTATGTGTGTGAGTGGGAAAGAGAATTTCCAAAACAGAAAACAAAAAAGCCCTACACAATTTCGATGCATACGAAGATTTTGCAACTGAAATCTATGCAGATTTGTTTAAATTTATTGAGTTTTATTTATTTCTATTCACAGCATACCCATTCCAAAGGCCCAGAGTAGACAGCAATAGATTAAAGCGATTGTAAAACATCCTGTTAAAATTAAATTAAAATCCAATTAAACAGCTAACTTAGCTAACCATCCATCAGCTTAACCCCAGACTCCAAATTTAATTTAATTTGATTATAATTTTAATTTGATTTTACCAATTGCTGTCTACTCCAAGCTTAGCTGGATATTTAAAACAGCTAATAGTATAATTTACTCCAATAACAAAATTGTGATTTTTTTTCCTGGGACAAAACACTGGATCTGGCAGGAACCAAACACTGGTGAAACAATTTATATTTATGCTTCTCAATTCCTAATCTTTCCAAAACTGACAATGCATCTTCAAAAGCTGCTAACAAGTCTATTCAATAAATTTTAAAAATATGCTACTGTTTCAGAAAGTGGGAAGTTACTATTGCAGTGCAACAGTTTAATGGAGTAATCGGTGAAGGAGACAGATTTTTAAAAAATAAATACATACGCGGGCACTTTGCTGTCATATTTGAATGCAAGGGAAGCCTATGACTTTGTACAGGATGTTGTGTTTCCCCCCACTGCTTTGCATGGGCCCCAAGAAAAAGGTGGCATGGAGCATTTCCTCTTACCAGCCCGTGCTGTCAGGAGCTGTCACCATGTAAACTTTTATAGTCCTCTGTACGAGGGATCTTAAAATAGCCAAAAGCCATGGATCTGTGTATAATCGAATGAGCAGGATTTTTTACAGTCCAGAAATCTAAGAGAACAGACTGGCAATATGGTATTGCACAAGAGTGGAAATAAGGATGCCACTGAGAGGTTAGCTGGTAATCAGCCAAGAATTTATACATCAGCAGAAATGGACGCCAGAGGATGCGTGTTGAGAATCTTAAGCCATGTGCCTACGTTCAGCAAAACATCTCACAGAATTCCAGACTAGTTTTGCTGCATGCATAGAGAGATCTACAACCCTCAGCAAATAAGAGACAAGGCCATTGTTTGCACAATATTAGACTTGGGGTGTGTGTGTTGTTATTTTACAGGTCAACTGGGTGAAATGTTTAAGACTTAGCTTCATAGGTTCTAGGGACTTTGAATTTCGACAAATTCATGGAGGATACGACTAACTATGTCTACTAATCACAATGTCCATGTTCCACCTTCCCTGTCAGAAGCAGTATGCACTTGAATAGCAGGCAGGGAGAGTGCTGTCATGCTCAGGTCATGCTTATGGGCTTCCCATGTGTATTTGGTTGGCCACTATGAGAAAAGCTTGTTGAACTATATGACCTGCTCCGGTAGGTTCTTCTTATGTTCTTACATCTATTTCTTCAGAAAACCTAGGGGAAAATGGCAACCAGGCACAAGAATCCAGATTCTATTAGCTGCCACCTGAATTTGGACTGTTACACAAATCTAAATCATTACAGTTGGCTGGTCCTAGGCTGGGACAAGATAGGGCCACATTTAACATCCAAGAATACCCAAAGAGCCACCTCAAATACTATTCCTACCACCCATCTTCTTAAATCTGCCTAACTGGGGAACTGAATCAAATATTTCATTTCCTGCAGATACAATATTTCCATATCAACGTTCATGACATGGCCCTCTCAGTTAAAACATATTACATCTCATTGATTTCACTGAACATCTTAAATATATGCTCATATGTCTTAAGTAGAAACCAATAGGATTCGACTCACCCACAGCCTGTGATAGCTATAGAATTAAGTCATAATCTCAACGTAGGAAAACGAAGCGAGAGAAGCACATGTCCTGAGTGAAGTCAGTTTAGCACACATGAACATTGTGCAGTGAATACTGGGATTAGCAGGCCAATGTGTTAGTCTGCGCAGTGGCTCTTACATATTTTAGTTGGGGAGTGTGGGTTGGCTCCTATACATGTCCATCAGTGAGTCAGACCCATGTTTTCCCAGCATGAACCTGAATATGCAGACAAGGTAAAAGGTGCTGGATCAACCGGGGGGCGGAGGGGGGGGGAGAGAAGAAGAGGGAAAGAAAGAGCCATCAGTTTCTTCGCTATGGTTTCATATGCACATCACAGCAGCTGATTGATTGCAGCAGGAAATGGAAAGAATTGGAGGGCTGGAAACCGTTATTTAATAGCAGCATGTTGCAATGACAATAAACAGGGCTGCATTGCCTGGAAAAATCCTGTGACAACATGGGAGGAGGAAAGAGAAAAAGAGAGAAGTAAGTGGGAAATATCTGCAAAAAAATAAATAAAAATAAATAAATCATTTGCTGAATCCTGTTTAATTTAAAGAAGTGTTTATTTATTTCATCATTGTCTTCATTTATTATTATATGACTTGTTCAAGGTCAATCGGTGAACAAACTTCATAACTGAGTGATGTTTTGAACCCTGAGCTCTCAGGTTGTAGTCCAACACTTCTAACCACAATACCACCCTGGCTATTATTACATAGAAGTAAAGGATAGAGTGTAAAAACCAGAAAGTGCCTTTAATAAAAAAAAAGTGCAGCTTGAATCAGCAGCTCCATTTTAAAAATAAAAATCAGTATAAAAACCAGCAAAGGGATGGGGCGGGACAGTGCAGAAATCGAAGTACCAGATAGATTGCAATTTAGGTTTCTGCAGGGTGAGGGTGTGGGTTGAAGTGGGAACAAGTTTCACAGCAAGGGTCAAAGGATATATAATCTTGGACATATTCAAGGTTAATTGTGAAAAGTAAAAAGAAGCAGCAGCAGTGTATTTTAATAGCATTAAGATTATCCCTTTTCTATCTCACAATAAGCAGAGAGGAGTAACCTGAGGAATAATTGCAGATGTTCTGAAGCACAGGAATGGATTGGCACTCCCCTCTCTCCTTAAACGGCACCCTTGCCTTTTCCTGTATCTGCCACTGCTGATCGCAAGTGCCGGTCTCTGATCTCAGCTCTCAGCTCTCAGATCCAAGGAACACTCGATGCCCAACTGGTTGCCGAGCGTCAGGCTGCCTCTGGCTGCTGTACATAGGCATTATATGCAATGATGGGCGGCTTGAAGGATTGAGACGTTGCCTTACTGACCATATTGACAGAATCTTGACTTTGCGAAACGATAAAACGATTCATTGTCATAATTCCACATAATCACAAACAATGCTAATCGTACATTAGCCGTTTGCTCTGTAAGCAGCCCGGCAGTTCTTTGGGAGACAGTCAATACTACTTATGCCAAATGGTGGCTTAAAAGCTGTGTGTCCACTCCCTGTTCACACAAATGGCATTGAAACTTAATAGTGGGTTTATTCTGAGGATTGATTGCCTTTTCTCTAGGAAGAGATTGCTGAGTCAAGCAGCAAAAGGCACAATAGCTGCGGTCACCAGAGCAAACTACGGAGGAGTTTACATAGTAGCAGCCATCCATCCCTTCTTCTAAAGACTAAGCTGTTAATCTCTTTCCGCCTGGTGCCATAAATCAGAACTAGCTTTACTGAGGTAAATGGAGATCCAAAGTCCTGACCTGCCAAATGATTAAAGGTTTGTTAGTTGATGAACTAGGCCAGTCTAACAAATTAATTTGTCAATTAATTAGTCAATTATTGATTAAAAACTCAATACATTCTCTGAGGATTTCCTTCCTTAGATCCCTCTTTTTTCCCCCTTGTAGCTTTGGACAGTCTTTTCTCTCATAATTAACAGTGGATTGAGACTGCTTTCTCCTCCACCCTTCTCAAAACACGCATTGACTTTTGTGGTCGCCACCTCTTGAAAAATCACGCAGAAATAGCTTGAGAGCCAGTGTGGTGTAGTGGTTAAGAGCGGTAGTCTCGTAATCTGGTGAACCGGGTTCGCGTCTCTGCTTCTCCACATGCAGCAGCTGGGTGACCTTGGGCTAGTCACGCTTCTCTGAAATCTCTCAGCCCCACTCACCTCACAGAGTGTTTGTTGTGGGGGAGGAAGGGAAAGGAGAATGTTAGCCGCTTTGAGACTCCTTTGGGTAGTGATAAAGCGGGATATCAAATCCAAACTCTTGTTCTTCTTCTTGTAAAAGGATCTAAACCATGTTGGGCTACACACAGCCTCTGTTTGCTTGATAAAATGTGTAAATCCAATAATCATCTGCCTTGAAATGCATCCAGGCATCACAACTGTTGAGCAGACTATACTGAACCACCCATTGGGCTTTCTCGCCCTGTGTTGTCTACATTGATTGGCAGCTGCTCTCCAGGGTTTCAAAAGGAGTCTCCAGGGTTTCAAAAGGAGATGCCCAGTACTGTGGCTCACCAAGTGTTTGGTGGCCCATCCAACCAACTTTTGAGACCTTTCAACCCTTTTCTTGAAATACATAAAACAAAAATATATAATGTAGGATGAGTCCTTCTAAGTCTGGAGAAAGTTGCATCTAGTCTAGTAGCTCCCATTCCTATCTTCCACAGCGGCCAACAAAATGCCCCCGGATAGACACATAAATGACAATTTAGTTATATTGAAGATAGTGTGGAATGGATCTTTGGCACAGATCCTGAAGGAGAAAAGTCCTTCATTAGGACACGTAATTAATAATGTTCACGTGGTATGCCTTTCTTCTCAGTGTGTCCTTTCCACACATCTTCAGCCACCACAATGTGATTTACCATATCTGGAAGACTTTTAGATCATGGTGACTTCAGGATGCAGCACAACTCTGATCTCACCACATAAGGGTGCCTTCATAAGTAGGTCCTGGAGGGCAAAAATTATTGCATATGAGGCAGCTGTACATTGAGCCAGACAATTGATCCATCTAGGCTGGTATTATTTACTCTGACTGGCAGCAGCTCTCCAGTATTTCTTATCAGCTGCTATCTGGTCTTTTGAACAGAACATGTCGGAGACTGACACTGGGGCCTGGAGTCTGATGGCACCTTGAAGATTAACCAGCATGTTGTGGTCTAAGCTTGTGTCCATCACTGGCCCATTTCATCTGTTGCATGCAATGAAAATATGGAGCACTGGTGTTTAAAGAGAAACATTTTAGAGTTCCATTGATTTCAGTAGCAAAGTTAACCGCTTTCCACTCTAATCAATAGTACTTAAGCTTGGGTGTATTGCACCCATGTTATGCATTTCCCCCATACAGAGCTATGTTTAGAATAAAAGAAACACTGCTCATCCATATTTTCAAAACTGCCTGCCCTATTGTCAAATTCTTTGCAGGGGTTGGGGAGGACAATTCCGCAGTCTTTCTTATTCCTGCACATTGACTATGGTTGTTATTGTTGTTTAGTCGTTTAGTCGTGTCCGACTCTTCGTGACCTCATGGACCAGAGCACGCCAGGCACTCCTGTCTTCCACTGCCTCCTGCAATTTGGTCAAACTCATGCTGGTAGCTTCGAGAGCACTGTCCAACCATCTCGTCCTCTGTTGTCCCCTTCTCCTTGTGCCCTCCATTTTCCCCAACATCAGGGTCTTTTCCAGAGAGCCTTCTCTTCTCATGAGGTAGCCAAAGTACTGGAGCCTCAGCTTCAGGATCTGTCCTTCCAGTGAGCACTAAGAGCTGATTTCCTTCAGAATGGATAGGTTTGATCTTCTTCCAGTCCATGGGACTGTCAAGAGTCTCCTCCAGCACCACAATTCAAAAGCATAAATTCTTAGGCGATCAATTCTTCGGTGACTATGGTTAAGCAGGACCTATCGGTTCATAGGCACGGCACATGTGAAGTCATGTGCAAGGCCCTCCCTTGCATGGTACCATCCATGCCCTCTGCCCAGAAGTATCTCACCAGGTGGGCCAGAACCACTGCGCTAGCTTTTGGGCAGGTGGGTCGCTATTGCTTACGAGGAAGGAGAGGGGCAAGGTGGTGAGGAGGCTGGTATGGTGCAAATGCACAGCAGGAGCATGAGATTGGCTCTGCCAGTGTGTTTGTACTGTGCCAACCTCCCCACAGCCTTGCCCCTCCTTTTCTTACTAAGCAGCAGTGACCCACCTTCTGGGAAGCTGATTCCGCCCCCTGGCAAGCCACATCTGCCCCACCACAATATGTTTGTGCAGATGTGAATAGGGACACTAATTAACCAGGAGGTGTGCCTGGCATGCATGGTAGTCGTAGTACATTCTCACGACTACATTTGGCACCCCCCACATGTATCAAACACCTGAATTAGGCTTTTGTTGCTTTGCTAAAAAGAAAGTAAAGAAGGCAACAGGGAACAAGACACAGCAAGAGCCTGTGCAGTCCCACCCCTCTCCCAATGCCATCCTGCATGTGCACACCCTCTAACAATGTAGTGCCTATAGTCTAAAAAACGCAGCAATAGATTTCTGCATCTTCGGTCATGATTTTAAACATGTCTCTTACAAATGCACAGAAATGATGGGCTTGGGAATAGGTGAGCATTGAGTGCCTTGATATTATTTATGAAATTCTCTCTGCATTTTTCTCATTAGAGGTTATCTGTTAGGTGAAAGAAAGGGAGTTGTTGCCTGTGTTTATTTTCTCTGGAGTGTATTATTCTAAAGTAAGTACAATCAGTGTTTAGGAAAGAAATTGTCTTTGCATGATATAACATGAAAGGGGGAGCCTTGTCAGTGGAATTGCTCTGACAGCTCTTATAGCAGTTTATTACATGCCTTTTCACTCCACTTGATGGATTTGATTCTGAGGGTGGGCTTGTAAACTATGTTTTATTTAGTGCATTTTTGGCTACATGAAGCTCCGTTTAAAGCACAGAAGTGAAATGGGCAAATGATACTAGACTTCATTTATTCTTTTTCAGTCCTTTGGAAAATGACGGGAGATTCTAATAAGCTGCAGTACTCTTAAATGCATATATTTACTAAAACCTTCAACCTTCAAGTTCAGAATGACTATTTTGATTCAATATGTGGAATGCAAACACATATCTGCCTTCCCTACAGCACCGTATCCTAAGCCTTGTGTGTTTGTGGAAAGATTGACCTTATATTCTCCCTACAGTTGATATTCTGAGTTCTGGAATACTATAAGTGATCCTTTCACTTCAACAGATTGTCTGTAGGATTGGGGCAGAAATTTCATTCAGTTGACATTTAAAGGTGAACCTACCTAATTCATGCTTTTCATAACAGTATGTGAACAGAAACACAGCCATCCATCAGAATTAGCAGTTTCACTTAATTTCACAATGCAGTTCTCCAGCTAACTGTTGTGTGTAAAAATGCATGTGCTAGAGTACAGTATACATAAAAATGCATACATTAGTGAAAATAGCAAGCAAAAATATATATATTAGGAAAAATGCTTTGTAAATATGTATATATGTGGCAAAATTGCATACAAAATGTGTATTATATTAGGAGAAATTTACACTAAAATGCTGATACTGTTGAATTGTCACGATGACCTTTTTCTATAACAAACTGATGTGGAAATGTGGAGATCTAAACTTGAGATCCGAGAAATGAGAAACCAAGAGAAATTAAAATTGGCAAATTCACTCAACCCTATACCATGCCCCATATAAAACACTTGGGTCCCATATTGATTTCATCTGACATTTAGTGCTTCTGTTTAAGTAGACCATACTTAACCTGTATCCTGACTGACAATTCTCATTGTGGTCTTTTCTTTTATATTGTGGGTTTGATTAATGGGTTTAATGTTGAGATCCAACAACAGGGCTTAAAAAGAAAGTTGAATGTAACAGAATGAAATCACAGCAGCTGAGTTAGTGGCTAGAGTGTGTCAAAAGTAAATCACACCATACCAGGTAATAGATTTATTTATTTTTTAGCCTTTTATATAAGATACACCGAAGTATCTGGCTAATGTTAGTTGACTTCTGTGTAATTGTAAGCCTGAACATAACTGCACAAAGTTATTGTGAGAGAAGCTCACTCGAAATTAGTAGCAATCCTTCAAATACTGAGAGAAGCTCACTCGAAATTAGTAGCAATCCTTCAAATACTGAGTGGTAGAGCATATGCTTCACCTTAGAGAAGCCCCTCCAGATATGTCTGAGAAAAACACCTGTCTGAAATCCTGGAGATAGGGTGCTGGTCAAAGCTGACGATACGGGCCTGGATGGACCAATGGTCTGGCTCATGTTGTTTCCAGGCGACCTGTTTATTTATCATTCCGTTGGATCAATCCATCAACCTCTGATGGATGGTTTAGAAAGATTGGGTCCTGCATCACTTTTGCTGCATGTGTGTGCCAGTATCCATACTCAGAAGAGTTCCATCTCAACGCAGCTCCATCCTTGGAAGCATCTTTGGGTACACATAGTAGGCAAGAAACATGCCATAAAGATTCAGTCAAGTGTAGAAGTTTACTTGACAGGCATAAAAGCATATTGGTAGCAAATATATACAGACATTCTCCACTGCCATGGTCAAGACATGCTTAGAGTCCAACAAGAGTCCAAGACTCTCTCTCTCTCTGCTTCTCTCACCACAAGGCACAAGCAAGAGACTCGCAACAAGTTACGAGAAGTGACACAGAACCATTGTTATCAGTAATTCCTATCACACAGTGCACGTCCAAAGAACAGTTCCCACAGAAAATGTCCTCACATAGACAAAACAATCTCAGCCTTCTGCTGCTTCTTGAAACTTCTTCTCTGTCCTTCTCTGTTTCTGAAACAAATGATTCTCACACACACAGAGAGAGGAAAATCCAACACATTCATCTTGATTTGTTTGCCCAAAGATTGCAGGGACGTTGGATGACATTGACTATTTATTGAGCATTAATGCTGATTTGTTTGCAGGGAGGATACATGCCATTGCATCAAGCAATTTTTACCCCCATTTCCAGTGTGTATTCCCACCACTTCCCTGACCACAAAAAGTTCAGTTTGGAGGCGGGGAAAGTGGGTTTGCTGCCCAATAGAATTAAATTGTGTGACCTAATTTTGCTGGAATGTGATTGAATTGCACCCCAAGGTAGCAGCGGCCAGGAAGCACTATCTTTATAAGGAGGCTTCCTATGATCCTGACTTCACTCACCCGAAAAGGTTCATGAACCTTGGTGAATCCCGACTGAGCTCTTGGTTTGCAACAAAAGACCCAAGAAAGCAAGTTTCACCTTGCCGTGAAGTTCCATTCAGGAAAGCTGATTGTAGCTCTAGGGTTAACGTTCCACATGTTTGGAGGTGAAGCAAAAGTTATTAAAATAAAGTAGCAGAATGGAAACTCCCTCAGAGCAAATGGCTGTGTGTGGCATCTGTCCTCTTCCTTTTTCGTTGGCTCTCTCCCTTCATCGTAGCACAATAATGGCAAAGCACAACAGTTTCAGATTTGGCACTGGGGTGTGGGCCATGCCCAGAACTCCCAAACTGGAGTGGAAAAAATGCACAGGAGAAAACATGATAGGAGAGTTTTGAAATGTGTGCATCTGTTACATTCAGGAAATGATTTATGTCTACAAATTTGGCTTCATTCACTCAAACCGTAGCCTACGGTAAAACAGAACACACCTTTAATGCTCCACTTTCTGATGCTCTTTGGTATACAGTACAAAAGAAATGTTGTGGATGTCAGGAGACGACGGCCAAAGAGCAGGGTATGGGTGTGTGTTGAGGCAAACAATTGCATACTTCACTGGAAACATTTGCATATTTCACCATTTCTCCTGCATTATTTTTGTTTTTTTAAGTTTAACACACAATAATAATTAGGGGTGGGAATCACCTTGTGTTGCTGAAGAAAACAACAATGTTAGCTTTGGACTTAAAAGCATAGCAGGAAGAAAAGCGCATTCTCAGAGGCATGAAAGGGCAAGAGAATTATCAAATATCCTTGTCACACTTAACACTGAACTCACATTCTTCAGGCAGCTAATGCTTTCGGTACTTATTGATTCACTGTACTGATAATTACAGTAGGATCGATCGGTGTCTCCTGTTTATGCATGCACTCTGGATTGTGTTGGGAAGTGAGACTTTTAAATGATAATCTGCACGTGTGTGGAGTCTAAGGCAGACTTAAATTTTTTTAAAAAATCCTTCAGATTCAACAAGAAGAAATTCTAAATTCAGTTTTCCGGGGGGAAAGCCCACTTGGGCTGTGTACACAGTCATTTACTCGAACTCCAGTGCATTCCCTTTGCTGGTGTCTGAAGCTGAGTACACAAGATATTAGCCACAATCCACATGTAGTTTCTTGAGAAATGCTGCTGTTTGAGGCATTTCCCCTCAGACCAGCTTCCGTCCGATTTGAAATGTAAGCCGCCGTTAAGCTGAGGCGTGTATGTTTGAGACATCCATTGCACTTCCAGAGATAACAGATGTGAATTTATTTTTCCTCTTCGTTTTAATATATCTGTATGGGGTTTTTGTGGTTTTTGGAGGTCTGTCTAGTTTTTGCTCGGTTGGTTGTATGTTGCTTGCTTACAACAAACCAACTAAAGCAACTAACAAGTTGCAATTAATAATAAAAAATAAATAGAATAAATTCATTGAAAAAGTTGCTGGGTTTGTAGAGGTGTGTGGAAATAAACCAAGTAATGTGCCTCAGGTGAATATATCCCCCAGCCCCTCCTTGGTGTGCACAGCAAAGCAGCTTGAAATGCAGTTGGTGAGGGTGTGATGATTGACCTCGCTGCATTTTAACCTGTTAATGCATGCAAAGCCTTGATTTCCATTAAGTGCTGCTTTAGTTGCATCCTTTGCATTAGGGTTTTGGGCAGAAGAGTGAAATTTTATTTCACCTTTCCTTTTCCAAGGGTAGGAGTTTTGAGTCCTGCAATGGTAAGAAGAAGAGAAACGAAGAATGGTGCCTGGAGACATATGAGAGCATGCCTCTCTGTGTTCTTTGGGATGAAGGGCAGTATACAGCTTTAATAAGTAAAAAATAAATAAGTGAAATTATATGGCAAAGTGCTTTGAGTTTACTTTTCACAAAAGTGACTAATAAGTACAATAAATAATAAAATAATAATAATTTTGGCTGATTCCCCTTTCTCACTGCAGCCTCATATGATACCACCTGCAATACTTGGTAGTTCTTACTGAGTGTCAGGGACTGGGCAGAGGAGGAAGAGTGATGGAGACTGCCTCCCCATTCTGACCCTTCCAGGGAGGAGGAAGAGGAAGACAGTATAGATTTACAACAGGGGTTTGAAGGAGGTCACAGCTCAGAGGCAGATGAGGGGGAAAGTTGGGAAATAATGGGAGAGCCAGAGCAGCAGCTGGCTGATATGTTGTGGCACTAGAAAGCATTCCAGCCCCACCATCTCCCAGAACCTGGCGAGCCTTAAAAGTAGGAGAGCAAAGAGCTCAAAGTCTTTATACTTTCCTGGGAAACCAGCCGGGAGCTGCTGACAGCATCCTGACAATGAGAGGCTTTAGCAGGGGACACAGACAGTTGAAGAAAGGAAGAAGGGAAGGGAAAGGGCCCCTGCATGAACTTACCTTCCACTCATGCAACTTGGTAGGCAACCAAACCTAAAGAAATCTATGACTTGTCCCATCTTAAAGGATAACAGCGGATAAACGATTGAGGGTGGTGGTGGTGGTGGGATCCAACGCAGTTGAAACATCTAAGTGGTTTTACATTTCCCTTTACATTTGGGAAATTGTAAAACCTGTTTTATAAATTATATATGGGAAAGGCTATTGATGGAATAATCATTTTTGTAGTACATAGAAAATTAATTCTTTTGACAAGCAGATGCTTTTAAGAAACATTTGTTGAAAGCTTACATTTGTGTGGTTCTAGACTGTGTCATTATTCCAAATTTAGTTTGCTGGACAAAAAACAAAATTAAATACAATTTACAATTCCAGTATTTTAACATATGCTGCATTATGCATATTTCTTCCTGATATATACAAATATATATGTGTACACACACACACACACACACACACACACACACACGTATATACACATTCATAACCATTTCTGCCCAGTGAAGGAATGAATTCTACCAACCAGAAGCAAGTTACTACACATTAAAATGGCCAAAATCCAGAACAAACATCTACTATGTAGCTCTTAAATTAACATATGCTCACCATATGATTGAACAGGCATGGTCCAAAAAATGACCCTGGATTTAGCCAAGTGGACTTAGCTTGTCCACATGAAAGTATCCTTATTTTACAATAGTCTTAGCAAGATCACATTTAAATCAAATAAATATCCTAGGGTTGCACTGAAATAAATGATTTCTAGATGCCAGACTTTGTTGTTTTACTTAAAGAAAAAAAATTGAAATGAATCCCCTTTCATGTGTATTTTTCTTTATAGGTAGAGAAAATGTATCCTTTTTTTCTTCCACCAACATTCCTTGAAATTAATGCTAATATATACAGTTGCTGTGAACCATATTTTGTTTGATTATGTTAATCTATAATGGTGTTAATTTCCTTATATATGTGTTTATGTGTTTTAGAAACTTTTACAGTATCATGTTGGATTATTTGAGTCTCTGTTTGCTCTTCTGAAGTTGGATTCTAGCATAGTATTATAAAAGCACAACTGCAAAGAGGGAAGCCAAGCTGGATATTGCATTTCACTATTAAAAAACGGGCTTCTTAAGTTCTTAAAGCAAAAGAAGATGTGGATGCATTTCAGAAAGCAAGTGCACACACAAAGGTCTCTGCATCCAACCTTGGGCTCTCCATATGTCTTGGTTCAGGTGCTCCTGTGTGACACGTGGACTGCAAGCCTATCAATGTTTACTGAGAAGCAAGTCTCACTGTATTCAATAGGGACATAAGAGATTAGGTATAATGGTGTATTTCCACTGAGCTGAGTGGCACTCCAGGACTCCACCAAACTGGGGAAGCCAACACAATGCCCTCCAGATACTGTTGGACTCTGACTCCCATCAGTCCCTGTCAGCATGGATGATGGAAGCTGTAGTCTAACAATATTTGGAGAGCACTGCGTTAGCTACCCATGCTAATACAGGTCAAATCACAAGCTAATGAATAATAATAATAATAATAATAATAATAATAATAATAATAATTTCAGCTGATTGAAGCACCTGAAGCAGAGAAGTAGACATATTTTCTTGTCTCATGTCAATGACCTGGCCAGAAGGAGGATAAGAAGCTACTTGAAATGGAAGCCATAGGAAAGAGTTATAACATTCCCCCATGGAGTCAGAGTTATAACACTCCCCCATTTAAGGCAGGCATCCCCAAACCTGGCCCTCCAGATGTTTTGGGACTACAACTCCCATCATGCCTATCTATCAGGACTGTGGTCAGGGATGATAGGAATTGTATTCCCAAAACATCTGGAGGGCCGAGTTTGGGAATGCCTACTTTAAGGCAAGGCCTGCCAAAACAGCAAAAGTGCAGAGCATGGCCACAGATTCCAACAAACCCCTCTATTAGGGTTGGAGAACCCACGACCCTCCAGGTGTTGCTAGACTGCACCTCCCATCATCCCTGACCATTTGCCATGCTGGCTGGGGCTGATGGGAGTTGGAGTCCAGCAACATCTGGAGGGTCACAGTTTCCTATCCCTCCCCTATGCAGATCCAAGGGACAGGCCTTGCTGTCTGAGGCAAAGGTGGTTGCTGTCTGAGGCAAATGGTGCTTCCCCCATTTTATGTACAGATGCCAAACAGAATGGTGGCTGAATTTTACTGCAACACTGGCGACAGAGAATCCTCCTCCTTTGCTCCTGAGTACAATAGGTGGGGTACAGAACAGGCTACGAGGAACATATTTTTCCACACCACCCAATCTCCATGAGCAGTGCATGATTCCAGGAGTTCCATGTGCTGACCACCAGAGACTGTGTTGTCTTTATGTTATACGGTTTCGTTTACACATTTATACGACCTGCACCTAGATGGAGGGATCGCAGAGCACTGACATCCTGTGAGGGTCTGGCTTTCCTCCATATGAGCAGCACTGGATTCAAAAGACAGCAAAAAGCCATCCTCTGTATCATTCTCAGCTCCCTTAGAGTTCTTCTCCTCTTTCTCCTTCTTGCTGCTAACTGACTCCAAGGACCTTCCCCCGCCTAGGTCATTCAGAATTGAAACCCTTAACCTGGCCTTTGCCTCTGCTCACTAGCACCCAGCAAAGAAGCGGCCCAACTCCCCCTTGCCTGGCAGTCTGGCCCTCTGATGGTTTCATTGATAGGCCACTACCAGTCTTTGTCCTCTGCTAATGGCACATCCAGCTAGCTCTGCTGAGGTGGCTTGGCTCAGTAGCATAACTAAATCCAGGGGGTTTCCGTGTTTGGTAAAGCTGAATCAAATCTGGATCCATTCTAACTTTCACTAAATCGTAACACATTTAGGGGGCTGTATCCCCACCTCCCAAACTCATAAGAGTACAGTTTTGTCCGTCAGCAGAGAAGAATGCTCTGAGGGGTCAGGGGGAAAGGACAGGGGTCTGTTGCCATTACCCCTTAGCACTGGCCACTATATGGGGTGGACCTGTATGAATCTGCAGACACTGGGGTTATGAAAGATGGAGGAGAGGCATCTTGTGGAAGAAGACACAGGTCATTTCTCCCCTAATGTCCAGAACGCCCAATAGCAAAGCCCTGAATAATGATCCAGATGGTGATCTTGTACCAGAAACAAATTTTTATGTGAAAATAATACCCTCCAGAAGAGGGCCGAGTGTGACACAGGTTTGCAAATTACGGGATCCCAGTATCTCACAAAGGAAGCCTAATTTCCAACTGACAACTTTAATAGTTTCCCAAACTAAGGTGTTTTATTCCAGGTTTGGTATCATTATATTATTCTAAAATTACTTTTAATTATATGGCATTGATCTATTTTTATGACAGCGATGTGACAAGGGTCAAAAAGTATAAAATAATTGCTCCATGAATGTAAAATGAGAGAGATGTCAGTGTGACAGGAATATAATGGGTTTGCCACAGCATCCAGGCTGTAGAATGTGGCATAAAAATATACCATCCCAGCTGCTGCTGAGTACATATCCATATCTAAGTATTTTCTCTCAAATTTTCTGTGAGCTTTCAGCTTTGATGACTTAGTAAAGTCTGCCTCTCTTTCTAAAGTAGTTTGGGAGGCTAACTGAATAGTTTAAGGAAAGCTTGCCAAGATCACAGAAATGTTATAGAGATAAATAGGGATAAGTGAATTTTTCTTAATGTAATTTTTGAATTTTGCTGAATGGAATAGAAATGTAGAATTACTGCCTTGCTATTATCTACCATAGATCTTTCTCTCTCTCTCTCCAAACTACAAAGTACACATACATTCTGTTTAGAGGAATGTATATTCCCACTGGCCGCCCAACATTAGGTTGGAAATAAGATAGATTTACTTCCGAAATCTAGGAAATATTTTGGTTTGTTTCTGAGTCAATCTGAGTTCAAAAAACAGCTTCCCACAGCCAAGAGGGGGAATGTTTCTGTGTGAAGCATTCACAGCCAGAGATTGCAAGGCCTTGCGATTCTCCATGACTCCTGGCTGTAAAAAAGGGGCAAACTTCATACAGCCAGAAAAGAGAACATTCCTTATCATGCAAAACCTTAAAGAGATAGCCCTTTCTGAGCATTTCCCCTCCTGTGATTACAACTCTGTGCATGCATGTGGGGAGAGGGGAGCTGTGTCCCTTGGCCCTGCCCTCTCTACCCTATACTTGTCAGCATGCTCTGCTACCTTCCACATACTGGAGGGAGAAGTTCCAAAGTGGGGACATGTTCTATGTGTGTAAGGTAAAGGTAAAGGGACCCCTGACCATTAGGTCCAGTCACAGACGACTCTGGGGTTGCAGCACTCATCTCGCTTTATTGGCCGAGGGAGCCGGCGTACATGTGGCCAGCGTGACTAAGTCGCTTCTGGCAAACCAGAGCAGCGCACGGAAATGCCGTTTACCTTCCCGCCAGAGTGGTACCTATTTATCTACTTGCACTTTGACGTGCTTTCGAACTGCTAGGTTGGCAGGAACAGGGACCGAGCAACGGGAGCTCATCCCGTTGCGGGGATTCGAACCGCTGACCTTCTGATCGGCAAGTCCTAGGCACCGTGGTTTAACCCACAGCGCCACCCGCGTCCAGGGTCTAATTCACAGATGGCAGCCTCCACACACAGCACTTCAGTTCTTTCCCCTACAATGTGTAGAAGGTTGTTAGGCTGCGCAATGGAGATGCGACCAATGGAATGGGGCTAGCAAGCATGACCCCAATCTCACGTGACTGCAATTGTGTGGAGGTGAGCACCTGAACAGGGCTACACGTGAACACTTGGAAGTCCCTGTGCCTGGAACAAAGGAAACTGCCTTATGCGGAATCAGATTAGTGGCCCATCTAGTTCAATGTTGTCTACATTGACCGGCAGCACCTCTCTAGGAATTCAGATAGGAGTTTTCCCCATTCTTACCCAGAGATGCTAAAGATTGAGTGTGGGAGGTGCATGTAAATCAGTCACTGTACCACTGAGCTTTGGTTGGCCCTTCTCTGCAGTTGAGAGATCCTTGTGCCCAGTTTCTAACTAGATGTTGTTGTCCCCATGGATGTCAGCAGCATGTGTGAAAGGCAACAGTGCTGGTTCTTGCTTTCTCTATGTTCCACAGTTTTATGTGTGTGTGTGTATGTGTGTGTGTGTGTGTGTGTGTGTGTGAGACACTCTCATTAATACATTTCACCTATCAAAATGGGTAGCAGGGGGAAAAAAGCAAATGTTTCTGCACTGCACCTGAGCCACTAACTCTGGTTCATTTGGCACAAGCTTTCATAGATAGCTGCTCCACTTAATCAGTGTATGTATGGAGAAGTGGTTAGCTGGTAGGAATATATACACATGGATTGAGGTCCATAATTGGTCAATAAAGACATGCACTCTGGTTACATGAAAATCACTAAGGGAAGCAGCGTATCATTCAGCATCAGCAGCATTCATAAGACGGGATTCAAATAAAAAGAGAAAAGGTCTTTCTCAGTAACATCTCAGGGTGACATTTATTAAAGATGAAGGGTTTGATTCAAAACTGAATTGATCCAGCTTAGATCAGTGATACAACAAAAGTCAATGTGTAGATCTGGAGTAACTCTATGCAGCTTGCCCGCTGATCTTTCTGTGCACAACTGTGGCTGTGAATGTCTGACCTAAGCAACTTCATATAGGATTGTATTTATCCATCCATAGGGCACTTAGTGTACATTCCTAAATATTGATAAATAATTTAAATAAATAATTGATAGGACATTAAGGCCCACTGAAAAGGTTAAGATTACTTCTGTGTTGCACATGCATGACATGATGTAGGAGGTGCTCATGATGTTCTGAGTGTGCAACCACCAGCATCCATCTTAACAAACTGTTATCTTTCTTTTAAAAGCAGGCAACAAACTATGACAAATTTTACTCATGTAAGTCCGCAACTAAGGTCTTGTAAATCCAGGAGAAATCTTTAGATGTGCATAGTTACTGAATGCTTAGCCCAGATCCAAACCCAGTGATTTGTCTACTGGAATAGAAATGTCATTTGGACATGAATGGGACTATCATCTACACACAGCTGCTTGTCATCCTAGTTTTCAGTTTATAACCATATGAGACACACAAATTCCTCCTAAGAATTGTTGACAACTTTTGTTGACCATCGGCTGGGTGAGAACTGCAGGGCCTGCTCCCTTCCAGGGCCTTTTCCAACTGGCCCAGGGGGCGTGGCCCAGGCCCTCTCTCCTGGCTATAAAGGGACTCCTGCTGCAGTGAGGCCTCGGACCATCGGCTGGGTGAGGACTGCAGGGCCTGCTCCCTTCCAGGGCCTTTTCCAACTGGCCCAGGGGGCGTGGCCCAGGCCCTCTCTCCTGGCTATAAAGGGACTCCTGCTGCGGGGAAGCCTCGGACCATCGGCTGGGTGAGGACTGCAGGGCCTGCTCCCTTCCAGGGCCTTTTCCAACTGGCCCAGGGGGCGTGGCCCAGGCCCTCTCTCCTGGCTATAAAGGGACTCCTGCTGCAGTGAGGCCTCGGACCATCGGCTGGGTGAGGACTGCAGGGCCTGCTCCCTTCCAGGGCCTTTTCCAACTGGCCCAGGCCCTCTCTCCTGGCTATAAAGGGACTCCTGCTGCAGTGAGGCCTCGGACCATCGGCTGGGTGAGGACTGCAGGGCCTGCTCCCTCCCAGGGCCTTTTCCAACTGGCCCAGGGGGCGTGGCCCAGGCCCTCTCTCCTGGCTATAAAGGGACTCCTGCTGCAGTGAGGCCTCGGACCATCGGCTGGGTGAGGACTGCAGGGCCTGCTCCCTTCCAGGGCCTTTTCCAACTGGCCCAGGAACAAACTTTTGGAACAAACTCTTGGGAAGGGTGGGAAGTGTTCTGCCATTGCTTCCCTATTCCAGGGGGTTAATGTGCTTTAAAATGTCCTCAAGCAGTCGGTGGCAATTTAAATTTTTATTTCTTTTTTTCCATTGCTGGGGGTGGGTGGGATGGATATTTGGTTGGGGATTAATTTTAGTATAATTGTTCTGTTCCTTTTTGTTGTTGTTGTTGTTTTATTGGTTCTGTATAGTTTGTGTTCTGTTTTGAAGGGGCTAGATCAGGGCTGCCTGGGAGTGGGGCCCCAGCCATCACGATGGCTGGGACAAGTTCCACGGGGGGGAAGCACTGGGACATCCGATCTCGGTGATCATGGGCAGGAGGCGGAGTTACGCTAAGACCAGACCATGTCATTACCGAGGAGGCAGGTTTAGTCGTTGTTTGAAGACTATCCCTGCCTCCGGGTCTGGCCTTGACCGGATGGATACTGGAATCAACAGGGGAAACCTACATGACCTGAAGGTGTTGCTGTGTAATGCCAGGTCAATGATGAATAAAACCACTGCCATCCACGACCTGATTGTGGATGGAGGACTTGACCTGGCATGTGTGACAGACAC
This sequence comes from Podarcis erhardii, assembly GCF_964252035.2. Classification (NCBI taxonomy): domain Eukaryota; kingdom Metazoa; phylum Chordata; class Lepidosauria; order Squamata; family Lacertidae; genus Podarcis; species Podarcis erhardii. The sequence goes on from NC_138498.1 coordinate 98,306,835, forward strand.
CTGGTTGGAGGAAGCAGATGGGCCTGTCCTTGCCGCTGCTTGCCCACCAGGTTTCTCTTACGCACAGCAACCCAGGTCATGTGGGCGGGGAGGGGGGGTTGCAGTGATTTTTAGGAAGTCACTAGCTTGCACCAGGCGTCCTACTGGGAAGATCCAGTTTTCTGAGTGCATGTTCTGGAAGTTGGGCAATAGGGGCAGTACAGGATTCCTTTCGGTGTACCGACCTCCCCGCTGCACCAAGGATTCCCTGTCTGAGCTGCTTCAGGTCGTGGCGGATTTTCTCCTGGAGACACCTAGTTTGGTTGTCCTAGGGGATTTTAACATCCATGCCGACACGACCTTACAAGGGGCTGCTCGGGACTTCGTGGAAAGCATGGCCTCCATGGGGCTGTCCCTGAATAAGTTTGGCCCAACTCATAGTCATGGACATGCCTTAGACTTGGTGTTCACCTCTAGTGACGTGGGTGATCTGACACTAAGTAAAAGTGAAACAAAAGAAGTGCCATGGTCAGATCACTTCCTGGTGCAACTGGACTTCTCCGCAACCCTTCCCCTCTGCAGGGAGGTGGGACCAATTCGGATGGTCCGCCCCCGCCACTTAATGGATCCAAATGGTTTCCAGAGAGTGGTAGGGGATGCCTTATCCCATGTTGATGGCCTTTCAGCTGATTCCCTGGTGGCCCGCTGGAATGCGGAGTTAACCAGGGCTATCGACTGTCTGGCTCCGAAGCGCCCTCTCCGATTGCATGGAGCCCGGACAGCTCCGTGGTTTTCTTCGGAGCTGAGGGCGATGAAACAATCGCTGAGACGGCTAGAGCGTCGGTGGCAAAAAACTCACTCCGAATCTGACCGGACACAGGTTAGAGCTCAACGTCGAGCCTACCAAGTGGCGATAGCGACGGCGAAGGAGACTTTCTTCACCGCCTCTATTGCATCTGCAGAAAATAGTAGCAGGAGACTTTTTCAGGTGGTTCGTAATTTAACGGAACCACCTTTACCACCGGGGCTTTGTAAAGACCCCAAGATCTCCTGCAACGATTTTGCAAAGTTTTTTGCAGATAAAATCACTCATATTCAGAAGGAGCTAGACACCACCGTGGGAGCAGGGCTGGGGCGGGAGAGTGCTAGAGCTCTGTCTGGTCAAGTTGCATGGAATCGATTTCAATCCATTACCCCCGAGGATGTGGACAGGCTGCTTGGACGCGTGAAACCAACCACCTGTCTCCTGGATTATTGCCCATCCTGGCTAATAAAAGCAAGCCGGGAAGGGCTGGGCGATGGGCTCTGCGGGGTGGTGAATGCTTCCCTCTGTGAGGGAGCATTCCCAGATCCGCTGAAAGAGGCGGTCATCAAACCGCTTCTTAAAAAACCATCTTTAGACCCGGCCAGTATGGCCAACTATCGCCCAGTCTCAAATCTTCCATTCTTGGGCAAGGTGATTGAGCGCGTGGTTGCTGAACAACTCCAGGCACGCCTGGAGGATGCGGACCATTTGGATCCCTTCCAATCGGGATTCAGGCCTCATCATGGGACTGAAACTGCCTTGGTCGCGCTGGTTGATGATCTCCGGCGAGCTAGGGACAAAGGTGAGAGCTGTTTCCTAGTTCTGCTGGATCTCTCAGCGGCCTTTGATACAATCGACCATAACATCCTTCTGGACCGTCTAGAGGGGCTGGGAGCTGGGGGCACTGTTATACAGTGGTTTCGCTCCTTCCTCCTGGGCCGTGTTCAGAAAGTGGTGGTGGGGGATGAGTGTTCAGACCCCTGGGCCCTCACTTGTGGGGTGCCTCAGGGTTCCGTCCTCTCCCCCATGCTTTTTAACATCTATATGAAGCCGCTGGGAGAGATCATCAGGGGGTTTGGACTGGGTGTCCATCAATATGCAGATGATACCCAGCTCTACCTCTCTTTCAAATCAGAACCAGTGAAGGCGGTGAAGGTCCTGTGTGAGTGCCTGGAGGCGGTTGGAGGATGGATGGCGGCTAATGGATTGAGGTTGAATCCTGACAAGACAGAAGTACTGTTTTTGGGGGACAGGGGGCGGGCTGGTGTGGAGGACTCCCTGGTCCTGAATGGGGTAACTGTGCCCCTGAAGGACCAGGTGCGCAGCCTGGGAGTCATTTTGGACTCACAGCTGTCCATGGAGGCGCAGGTCAATTCTGTATCCAGGGCAGCTGTCTACCAACTCCACCTGGTACGCAGGCTGAGACCCTACCTGCCCGTGGACTGTCTCGCCAGAGTGGTGCATGCTCTAGTTATCTCCCGCTTGGACTACTGCAATGCGCTCTACGTGGGGCTACCTTTGAAGGTGACTCGGAAACTACAACTAATCCAGAATACGGCAGCTAGACTGGTGACTGGGGGCAGCCGCCGAGACCACATAACACCGGTCTTGAAAGACCTACATTGGCTCCCAGTACGTTTCCGAGCACAATTCAAAGTGCTGGTGTTGACCTTTAAAGCCCTAAACGGCTTCGGCCCAGTATACCTGAAGGAGCGTCTCCCCCCCCATCGTTCTGCCCGGACGCTGAGGTCCAGCGCCAAGGGCCTTCTGGCGGTTCCCTCATTACGAGAAGCAAAGCTACAGGGAACCAGGCAGAGGGCCTTCTCGGTAGTGGCACCCGCCTTGTGGAACGCCCTCCCATCAGATGTCAAAGCGATAAATAACTACCTGACATTCAGAAGACATCTTAAGGCAGCCCTGTTCAGGGAAGTTTTTAATCTGTGATATTTTAGTGTATTTCTGGTTTTTATGGAAGCCGCCCAGAGTGGCTGGGGAAACCCAGCCAGATGGGCGGGGTACAAATAATAAATTATTATTATTATTATTATTATTGAAATTATTTCACTTAAGCATAATATTCTAAATTTGTATTGAATTCGTCCTTATATGTGTGTTCATGTATGTTGTGTGTGTGTGTGTGTGTGCAGACAGTGGCAACTTATCCTTGATGCTGAATGACCACTTGGGTATATGAATATCATCACTTCACAAGTTTGCAGCCACTACGTAATTGTGACCTGCACTCAATTGTTATTGCAGTCTATTTTTTTGTTTAAAAATTACTAAATGGAAAAGCCAAGTAGATACATGGAAAACACATGAATACATAATTTTGACCGCTGAAAAGCCTATATATCTGGCAAACATTACCTAATGCATCCCTTAGCAACACTATTCCTTGGTTATTTGAATTAGTCCACTAGTGTGTTACAATATATAGTTGGAACAATATTTTATCCAAATTCCAAGTTAGCCTTTCCATTCATAGTTGGCCCAAAAGAGACTTCTGAAATGGAAAAAGAACAGAAATAAACCTAGAGTCGATTTTTACAGAGAGCTGCCAAACATCTGTTGAAAGGCAGCAGGGTCTTTGAACCCAATTCCCAGTCACCCAGTTACCCAGTTCTGGAATTTGGAATGGTTGATTACATTTCTTGAGCAGACACATACTGTGTAATGTCCTACTTGGATGTGTTCACTATGATCAATCCAAAACAAGTAACATTAGAAACAAAATTATATAGCGTCATGGAGTGCAAGAGTCCAAAAGGACTGCACCAGCAACACTAATATTTTGTTGCTGGTGTAGCCACAACACAGGGAAGTCTTCCAGAGGGAGCAAATAGACCCTGCTTAATGCTTTTGGTATCTTGCAATAGTTGTGATTTTCCATTTGTTACTGATTGGTAATTTAGTCTTGAACAGGTACTAAAAGGGAAGCTTCAGAAAACTTTCCTTAGAATTTTTCGCATCTATGCAGAAATGTTGTGTGTGAACTTGATGCATCTGAGTGGCAACCCAGCCAGATGGCTGGGGTATAAATAACAAAAATGATTCCTATTATTATCTGAATGGGGTGGGCAGGAATGGGTCAAATCTTTTCAGTCTCTGATCTCTACAAACCATCCAGAACTGACATGCAGATTATGTTGCTGCCCTGCCCATCAGCATGACAGATGGGAACAATAGAGCAGTCGGCGCTATTCATAAAATCCAGCAAAGCATTGGCAACTGCGTGTCTACTCAGAAGTAACTCCTACTGAGGTCAGTGGGGCTTACTCCCAGGGAAGTGGATACAGAACCACAGCTTTAAAAAAGCAGTGCTGCATTCTTGTGTAGCATTCCCATAAGCAAGAAAATGGTTTTACGAATCCTTCTGTAGAGTTTGCTTCCTGAGTTGGTGTTGTAAATGGATTGTCTTCTCCCCTGCACTGCCAAAATAAAACAATAAAAAATTGTGCTGCAGAGTAGCAAAGGTTGGTTATTTTGACTCCAGAAACACCTCAGTATGGTCTTAGTAATGTGTAGGAGATTGCTATCATGCTGATGTCCTGCTTGTGGGGGTAAAGGGTATCTTGAGGAAGCCATCTTATCAGAAAATCCATTCTACACGATGTCAGAATCAGGCCTACAGTTTGGTGGCCCTCCCATTACATATCAGACAGGCGCCGTTATCTGTTCTCTCTTCCATAAGGCCTTAAAAAATATATCCCAATAGTATCTGTATTGGACCTGAAATTGTTTTTTATACAAGTACAGTCGTACCTTGGTTCTCGAACAGAATCCGTTCTGGAAGTCCATTCGACTTCCGAAAACGTTCAAAGCCAAGGCGCAGCTTGCGATTGGCTGCAGGAGCTTCCTGCACTCAAGCGGAAGCCACAGAAGCCACGTCGGACGTTCCGGTTCCAAAGAACATTCACAAACTGGAACACTCACTTCCGGGTTTGCGGCATTCGGAAGCCAAAATGTTCGAGTCGTAAGGCGTTCCTCAACTAAGGTACGACTGTAGATGTTTTAATAGTTATATATATATATATATATATATATATATATATAATAGTTTGTTGTGATACTTCATAGGAAGCAATTTGCACATGAAATTGCAATAATAATAAATAATGATAATACACACCTACCTTACACTTTATATTACTGAAGGCTCACAGCATGGTTTACAATATGAAAAACACAAAACACAAAAATTCACAGTGTATTAACAAACAAAAACAATAGCTGAAGTCTTGTACTGTCTGGCTTCATCAGGGGTTCAGAGCGCTACTTCTATCAAAAACAATGTGGGGAGGGGAGTAAGACCTGCAGTTTTCTCCTTATCTCTGCCACATTTAAAACAGGGGTAGGGAACCTCTACCCAATGGGCAAAATTTGGCCTGGCAGGAGTCCCAGTGCTTTTGTGAACATGAGTAATCCTTTCCATCCTAAAATGCATGCTATTGTTTTATCTTTGTTTGCATACAGCTGTTATCAGTCTTCCTGCTTGATAATCTGAATACTAGAATATATTTTCAGGGTGGCACATAAAATCCACAAGGACATTTGTCACTATCAAGTGAGAAAAAAATTAAATCTGAATTCTGACTTTGCTGCAGCAGGAAAACAAGCTGCCAGTAACATCATCTGAAGCAGATGGTAAGAGCTAGCCGGAATATTCCTTCCTGCATCGCCCTGAAATAACAGAAAGCTACACAAATGTGAAGTGAAGAGAAGTGAGAAAGATGAATATAGTACCGGCTTATCATTCATGACTTCTTAGCAATAGCTTTGTCATAGCGGATGCGCCAGTTTCACAGCACATATACAAGGCTGAAGAAGATGGACGTAACGTTTGTAGAGCAATCAAAATGCCCTCATTTGGTTCACTTCAAATTTACTCTTCAGAAATAAGCCCTGGGGGGAAAGGGGAGGGTAAGGCTATCAATGGTTACCAGCCATGATGACTATGTTCCCTCTTCACTATTGGAATCAGTATGCCTTTCAATATTGGGAATCACAAACAAGGAGAGTGCAGGTGTGCTCAGGTCTTCCTTGTGGGCTTCCTATAAACATCTGGTTGGCCACCATGAGAACAGAGTGCTGGACTCGATTGCCCTTTGGCTTAATCCAACAGCAGGGCTCTTTTTGTCTCCTTGTGTCCCAAAGTGCTGTTCATTATTGCCATTTGCCTAGACCCCCATGATGTCACTAAGGTATCCCCCGCAATCCCCAACTTCAGAGCAGTTCTGAAACAATGGATGGGATTCTAATCACCAATCCTGTCAGTAGAACAAATAACTAATTTAGATCCTCTGAGCAAAGGTGAGTTGAAGACAACCCCATACCTGCTTTTACCTCACTATAGTTTTTTTGCCATGGCGTGGAGATGTATAAGATTATTGCCCGGTGTGGAGAAACCATTACCTATTTATGGATTTGTTTGATTTCTTACCCACCCTTTACCCTAAGGTCTCTGAGCAAGTTAAAATATTTCAAATTTCAATGTTAAAAACAAAACAAAAGCAAATCACATTCACAGGAATAGGGTCGGTGCTTAAAACTTACATCTCATGTGTCAAAGGAATTGTGTCCTCGGCATTTGATGGAAAGTACCAGAAACACTTTTGTGGAGAGGTAATTCCACAATCTAGGAGCTAGCATACAGATTACCCTCTTCAAAGGGATATCCCCACCTCCCAATTCTGAAGTTGATGGAACTCTGAAGAGGCCCCCTCCCAATGATCTTAACACTAAGAGGGTCTGGATGGGAAAAGCTTTTCTCTCTTTCCCATAATATTAGAACTTGAGAACATGCAGTGAAGCTTTCAAGGCAGACAAAAGAAAGTATTCCTTCACATAGTGAGTAGCTGAACTATGGAATTCACTCCAACAAGAGGCAGTGAGGGCTACCAACTTGGGTGGATTCAAAAGAGGATTGGACCTATTCATGGAGGATAATGTGGAGTTTGGAACAAACAGGGTTAAAACTCCGTGGTGCCCTGCATCTGGGAGGGGCCGGAAGCAGGGCCCTACGTCACAGGCTTTGTCTGTGAGAGTTACTTTCAGTTCTCACTGAGAGACGGAGAGAGACGCAGCTCAACCGACAGGCTGTGTCTGTGTGCTTTTGGAAAGCACGGAGGAATGCCTTTGGAATGGCGGAGGTTTCCGATGGACTGATTTATGGCTTGTAAATAAACGCTTCTAGAGATAAGAACCGATCTGTTTTTTGGACTTGATTTATCCCTTTCTCACATGGACTCAGGACCGCTGCATTTACTCTGCTAGGCCAGCTCAGAGCTTCCAGGGATACGGAGCTGAACTGGGAAGCTTGCTGGACCCAATATCTGCGCACAGGTTATGGATGGTTACGTGTTTCCTGACAAGTGTAAGAAGGGAGGAGAACGCCAGCTTTGAGTTGCTGTGATCTCCTGCCAGGAAGGGCAGTGGGAGATGCTGGGGAGCGGAGCCAAGAGCCAAGAGAGACGGCTGCTTCGGACATCCAGCTTGCTGGCAGAGTGAGTACGCTGAAAGCCCCGGGGGGAGGAGAATGGCTGCTGCTCAGGCACAGCAGGGCAAAGCAAGCTACCCCGGTGAAAGGCTCAATGGCACCAACTGGGAGGCCTGGAGTGAGCACATGTACCACTGGCTGAAGGGAAAGGAGCTGTGGGAATGCACGCAAGCAGATCCAGGCCAGGCCCAGCCCAAAGCAGACGTGGCTGATGCTCTAGAGAGAGAGCAGAGGGTGCTAGCCATTTTAAAGGGCAGTGTTCATGCATGGCTGTTGCCAGAGCTCCAAGGGAAGAAGCCCTGGGTCGCGTGGCAGGCACTCAAGACAGCATGTCAGAAAGCAGTAGCAGCCAGGCCAGAGGGGGCTAGAAGATGCCCAAAGGGAGCAGCAAGCCCAGGAGGGGCTGAGCAACGCCCAGAAAGCCCAGAGGGAGCTAAGAGAAGCCCAGAAGAAGCTGGGGCTGTTTTGGGGAGCTGTTTTTATGCTTCAACACATCTGAGTGATGGACTGTGTCCTGGGGAAAGGCTGGGAGCTGGAAAGAGGAAAGCAGTGGCAAGCTGTTCCTTAGGCGACGTGGCACCTAGGAGTGGGGGTGCAGGCCGATCCAAGAGCTCTGAGAAAGCCAAAGTCTCCCAGAGTTGTTTGTGCTTTGAGGCGAAGTCCAACAGCAAAGGGCATTGTTCTGCTGAGGCTCTGGAATGCAAGGTCAGCCACCTGCTAGGAAGCACGATAAGCAGCGTTTCACAGACAACAGAGCCTGGGAACAGCAGTAGCAGCCGTGCAGTAACCATGGCAACCAGGATGGACACTGACTTTGACACTTGCAGAGGCCCCGGTGGGGGTGCAAGCGTTGCCATGGCAGCTTTGGAAGACAGTCAGAGAGACACTTTATCTCTAATTATAGACACGGGAGCGACTCACTGTCTTGTGCCATCTGGTGGGCTCCTGAGGAACTGCAAGACAGTTAAAATTGGACGTTGTGTCAAAATGGCGGATGGATCTAAGAGACCACTGACTGAATCTGGGTCTTTATATTGTTCTTTCTTGGATTGTTGGGTGCAAGCTTATGTTGTCCCAGAGCTTGCGCACTCTCTTTTAAGTGTAACAGCCTTAAATGATGCTGGGTTCGATGTTCACTTTTCTAACACTTGTTGCTCTTTCTACAGGGATGGAAAGAAGATCTACAGCGTTGAGAGAACAGACAGGCTCTTTCTGGTGCAGATGCCTGTTGAAAATGGGGCTGGTGGAAAAATGGGACTAGTGGAAAATGGGACTGGTGGAGAAATGGGGCTGGTGGAAAATGGGGCTAGTGGAGAGTCCATTGAAGATGCCCATGTGCAGTGTGCAAATGTCCCACCACACGATGGTTGTATTCACTTGTGGCACCGAAAATTCGGACATGCCGGGTGGTCACTTGTGAAAAAAGCCGCAGAGAACACCATTGGTTGTAGGTTCAAGGCTTGTGACAAATACCTAGATTGTCAAGCCTGTAAGCAGTCGAAGGTCACAACATGCTCATACCCCAGATCAGAGAGGAGAACTAGCAAACCCTTTGAACTTGTGCATGCAGATTTGTCAGGACCCATGCCAACACCTTCTTTAGCTGGGTCTAAGTGGGTTCTAGTTCTGATTGACGATTTTTCGAAATTTAGTTGGGTTTTTGCGCTAAAATGCAAGTCAGAAGCGGCTGCATTGATCAGGGATTGGATCACTGCGATTGAACTACAGTTCTCTACCAGGGTGATTTCCTTTCAATCTGATCGTGGGGGGGAGTTCACAGGTTCTGCGCTGCAATCGTTTTTCAGGCAGAAGGGTATCAATCATCGATTGACGGCCCCCTACTCTCCGCAACAGAACGGGGTTGCAGAGAGAAAGTTTCGCACATTACAGCAATCTGCGAATTCTATGTTGGCAGACTCGGGTTTGCCACAGCGCTTTTGGGCAGAGAGTTATCGGACAGCATGTTTTGTACAGAACAGGGTGTACAATTCCAGTGTAGGCAACACACCGTATTACTTGTTGCATCAGAAGAAGCCGAAGGTGGGGTTTCTTCATGTTTTTGGGTCTGAGGCTTTTGTTCTCATTCCAAAAGCCATGCGCAAAAAGGGTGAGCCAAGGTCTAGGAAGATGATCTTTGTGGGCTATGAGCCGGGTTCAAAGGCGTGGCGTTTCGCATACCCTACTGGCAACCAGTCTAAGCTGCTTATTAGCGGCAGTGCTGAGTTTTGCGAGCAGAGTGGGTGGAAGCGTCTTCATGGGAACCCAGATGTTCTGTCAGACTCAGATGAGGAAGAGGAGGAAGGCGAGGCTGAACCTGTTGCTGATGCACGCAGTCCACAGCAACAGGGTCCAGCGCCAGTTTCTCCGAAAGGGAGTCCCAGGACCCCTCCACAGGTCACCATCAAGTCTGAGCTAAGGAGTGCACCATCCTCACCAGCAGAACCAGCTGTGCGCCCGAAACGGCGCAGCAGGTCAGAGGGGGATGTATCTGACACAGAGGATAGTAGGGTTGATCCAGGTGAATCAGGCGCAGTTCCAGAATTCACGCTGAGGAGGTCAGCAAGATCAACGAAGGGCAAGCCACCTGAAAGGTATGAAGCCACTAGTGTCTGGGTTGGTGTGGCTAGATGTGAACCTGAATCCTTTGAGGATGTTCAGGAGTTGCCTCAGGAAGAAGCTAGCAAATGGCATGAGGCGATGCAGAAGGAGATGAACTCAATGGAGTCTCTAGGTGTGTTTTCTCTCACGAAGTTGCCAATGGGCGAAAAAGCTGTTAGCTGCAGATGGATTTACCGTTTGAAACCCACAGAAGCAGGAGAACCACAGTATAAAGCGAGATTAGTAGCCCGAGGATTCACACAGAGGAAGGGTGTCCATTTCACAGAGGTATATTCGCCAACCTCGAGAGCGGAGACTCTGAGAATGCTTTTGGCGATAGCAGCACAGAGAGGTTGGAAGGTGAACCATTTTGATGTAGATGTCGCCTACCTGAACTCAGATCTCAAGGAGGAGTTGTACATGCTTCCTCCTCCAGGGTTTGAAGTCAGTGAACCAGGCATTGTGTGGCGATTGCACAAATCCATCTATGGATTACGCCAATCTGCCAGGAATTGGAATATGTGCCTACATGAAGCCTTAGAGGAGCTAGGCTTTAAGAGATCTCTTGCAGACAGTTGTCTTTACATTAAAGAGTCAGGCTTGAAACAGGAAGTGATCCTTGTGTTTGTTGATGATATCTTAGTGATGGCGCAGACGGGTAAACAGGTAGAAAAGTTTGCTAGAGAGTTTGGAAAGCGGTTCAAGCTGAAGCAGCTTGGAGATGTCAAATCCTATCTGGGCGTGCAAATCACAAAAGCAAGTGATGGAAGCTTCTTGCTTTGCCAGAAAGGTAAGATTGAACAGTTGCTTGAGAAGTTCAGGATGTCTGAGTGTGCAGGTGCTAGATCACCCATGGAGGCTGGTTTTGTAAAGGAGTGTCAGCAAGTAGAACGTGTGGTGTTCGAAAACACTGAGTTCTTTCAGTCAGCTCTGGGTAGTCTGTTATATCTGTCACAGTGGAGCAGACCAGATATAGCGTTTGCTGTCAATCTGCTCAGTAGAGAGGCCTCAAGTCCTAGTGTGCAGGCCTGGAATGGTATAAAGCGGGTGCTGCGTTACCTGCAAGATACCAAAGACTTTTGTCTTAGGTTGTCAGCTCAAGGAGAAGTCAAACTGACTTGCTTTGTGGACGCAGATTGGGGTAACCTTGAAGATCGCAAATCAGTGTCAGGTCTAGTGGTGAAGTTTGGGGACTCAGTGATAGGGTGGAGGTCCCGGAAGCAAAGTCTCATAGCGCTTTCATCTACTGAAGCTGAGTTCAGTGCGCTATCAGATGCTTGCAGAGAGTTGGAGTTCTATGTGTGTTTGGTTGAGGAAATCTGTGGAGAGGTTTGTCTGCCCGTTGTGGTGCATGAAGACAATCAACCGTGCCTAAAACTGGCTGAGACAGGGCAGTTCAAGGCGAGAACCAAACATTTGGACATACGTTTTCAAAATGTGTGTCAGAGCGTTCGTGAGGGGCTAGTTGCTCTGAAATACTGTCCCTCAACCAAGAACCTCGCTGATGGTTTCACAAAACCATTAACCTTCCAGAAGCACGAGGAGTTCTGTGAGGGTTTGTGTATGGGGAAAGCATTGTTGGCTATTGTCCCCAGATGCAGGACAAGAGGGGGTGTGGAGTTTGGAACAAACAGGGTTAAAACTCCGTGGTGCCCTGCATCTGGGAGGGGCCGGAAGCAGGGCCCTACGTCACAGGCTTTGTCTGTGAGAGTTACTTTCAGTTCTCACTGAGAGACGGAGAGAGACGCAGCTCAACCGACAGGCTGTGTCTGTGTGCTTTTGGAAAGCACGGAGGAATGCCTTTGGAATGGCGGAGGTTTCCGATGGACTGATTTATGGCTTGTAAATAAACGCTTCTAGAGATAAGAACCGATCTGTTTTTTGGACTTGATTTATCCCTTTCTCACATGGACTCAGGACCGCTGCATTTACTCTGCTAGGCCAGCTCAGAGCTTCCAGGGATACGGAGCTGAACTGGGAAGCTTGCTGGACCCAATATCTGCGCACAGATAAGACTACTAGCCAAGATGGGTATGCTATCCCTCCACTGTCAGGGAATTGCAAGTGAGGAGAGTGCTGCTGCGTTCAGGTCTGCTTTGGTGCTTCTCATATTGTAGGCATCTGGTTGGCGACAGTGAGAACAGGATGCTGGGTGGACTATTGGGCTTATCCAGCAAGCTATTCTTAGGTTCAATTGTTGTGGGAAACATCCTGCAACAGAATAATAATAAAATTTGGCCCTGGTGCTCATGCAAGTGGTCCTGTGAGCAGAGGTTGCACCATTCACTTAAACTTTGGGGAATGCGCCATATATCAAACAACTTGTGTGTGTGGCTTTCCCTGACATTGATATTAACAATTTGCTAGTCAAGTCAAATGTTGCATATGCATACTTAAGGGACTGGTCAAAAGGATAGTGTTAGAGCACATAAAAGGTAAAGGACCCCTGGAAGGTTAAGTCCAGTCAAAGGTGACTATGGGGATGCAGCACTCATCTTGCTTTTAGGATGAGGGAGCTAATGTTTTCCTCAGACAGCTTTCTGGGTCTTGTGGCCAGCATGACTAAACAGCTTCTGGTGCAACAGAACACTGACGGAAACCAGAGCACACAGAAACGCCGTTTACCTTCCTGCCGCAGTGGTACCTATTTATCTACTCGCCCTTTTGAACTGTTAGGTTGGCAGAAGCTGGGACAGAGCAACAGGAGCTCACTCCATCACGGGGATTCGAACAGCCAACCTTCTGATCGGCAAGCCCAAGAGGCTCAGTGGTTTAGACCACAGCGCCACCCGTGTCCCTTGTTAGAACACATGCTAGGCATCCAAAAGGTCTTAGAGTCAATCTCTGGGATCTTTCTTCAAAAGAATGTCTGCTAACAAGGCTGGGAGAGACCTCTGTGAGAGGCCTTGGAGACCCCTGGCTACTCAGAATAGACAATAATGGGCTAAATGGACTCAGTAGTCTGACTCAGTATAAAGCAGTCATATGTTCATATATCACCTGAAAATTGCTCGCTTTTTCATATTCAAATGTAACTAAAAAAAATGTTAGCTAGCAGATTTAGTCCACAGAGGAATAGGTAAATGCTTTGAGTGCTAATACTTCATTCTATAATTGCTCAATCTGGCCCATGAAAGAATCAAATGTGTTGCGGGGTTTGGGGGGTAATTGATTGTAACACTTAGGACACAAAATAAAAAGAAACTGAAATGACTTACAACTACCAACTGTCAGCGAGAGGCAGAAATGTACCATAATGCAAAAGCAAGTGACTTATTAGTATTATTTTTCTTGTTCTTGATCTAGGTCATCAAGTAGATTAATATGTATTTGCAAGCTGTTCATTCATTGTACAGGCACACGTACATCACGGTAAATATCTCCCATGGCACTGATAAACTCTCAGAGGCTATAGGCCAAGGTGTTTCTGCTCCAGCGGAGACATTTGTGCCAAGTACATGCTCCCGGTGATATAGTTAAAAGCATTACACTCAAAATGCAACTTTACAAGTCTACTGTGGTCTATAGCTTTTATTATTTCCGTGGTGGACAACTTGCTCTGCTTCTATTGTCAAGATGTTGTTCGGGGGAGATCTGTCTTGGATTTGGACTTTTGAGGGAGCTACACCACATTTCTCTATAAACAAACAACACTGTTGGAGCTGGTGGAAATATTCTCCCCAAAATACCGCCTTTTCGACCCCTAAAAGGTCTCCATCTAGAATTTGCCATCACCATTTGGAACTTGCAACCATTGTTTGAAATATGCAGCTGAAGTGAAAATATTAAAGCATACAACAAATATTAAAGCGTACGACTTAAACTCTGAATTATGTTCTCCCAGCCTTTCTGTTTCAAGAGGTTTATTTGTCTTGGTCGCTTTCTCATGCTCCGCTTATCTTCTGTTTTGTCTTGCAGCCTTTCCAGTGTTATGCAAGTAGTCAGAATTCCTACTCAGTGCGAGTGCTTTGCCACAGCGAGGCATTCTTGCTTTGCTGCCAGCACCTAATACTCTTTCATTTGAAGATAATAGTTAGCCTCCTCTGCCTTACTCTTGCTCCACTATGTTGGTAGGCTTCATCTACAGGAGCTTTGGGCAACCTTGTGCCCTCAAGATGTATTGGACTACAACTCAAAGCAGCCCCAGGCAACATGGAGGAGAAGCCTGTCAACAGCTACTAGGAATGATGGCTGTACTCTGCCTCCACATTCAGAGGCAGTAATGTTTCTGAATGCCGGTTGCTGGGAACCACAGGAGGGGAGAGTGCTCTTGTGCTAAGGGCCTGTTTCCCAACTTCCCACAGGCATCTGGCTGGTCAGAGTGAGAACAAGATGCTGGACTAGGTGGACCATTGGCCTGATCCAACAGGTTCTTCTTACGTTTTTATGTTCAGGACCATGCTGGCTGGAGCTGCTGAATGTTGTAGTCCAAAACATCTGGAGAGCATCAGGTTGGTGAACACTGAGCTTTGAACCCAAACCTCAGTCTGCTTCTCCAATGAATAGTGCAATCCTCTGAGCAAGCATGCTGGAAAAAACTGTACATGATTCCAACTGAAAAGCAGTATCTCAGGGCATAATGACATTACAAACATTTATGAGCTTTAGACCAGTATTACTGTCATGGCTCCCCACCCCAAGAATCCTGGGAAGTGTAATTTGGTGAAGGGAGGTTGGTGCTGTGCACACACAATGGCAGAACCAATTTGGTGCTTCCATTAGTGTGTCTACACAACACCCAGCTCTTTGATTATGGTTTGGCGATTGCAGCTGGTGCACGATACAGGTGTCGGAGCCTTATTGGGCCTGACAGCTATAGACCACAGAATGCTGGTACTAGAAGATCTGTACTGGGTTCCCATTTGCTACCATGTCTAAATCAAGATTTTGAATCTGACATATGAAGCCTTGAAGGAGCACATCTTCCCACACCATCCTACCCATGACTTGAGATCCACTGGGGAGGCCCCCTTGACAATTACTTAAATGAGAGAAAATCAGATGCTTCTGACCCACCAGGGGGCCTTCTCAGCAATAGCACCCTGGTTAAGGAATGCACTCCCCACACTGTTCCCAAGAACCACCTGGCACCAATGTTGCATAATTTTAGGTGGCAGCTTAGGACATGCTTCTTCAGCAGGCATCAGGTGAGATACAGGTAAAGAGATGGCTGGTCCAAAGTGGGTTGGCAGGTACTGCTACACACTGTGCCATGGACCCCTTTAAATAGGGTGTAGTTGGAGGGTGCTGTCCCATCACCAATGTTGAGGATTCAACCGCCTTTTTGGAATCAGTTCCTGTACGTAGAATTAGTGGCGTGTATGTGCGGTGTGTTGCCATTTGCCTCAAGCAGCAAAATATATTGGTCTCCCTCTGGATGCCTTAGAGCAAATCAGACCATTAGTCCAGCTAGCACAGAATAATCTACACTGAGTAGCTATCCTGGCTTTCAGGCAGTGGACCTTTCCCAACCATACATGAATGCCAAGCATATTCAAGACTTCATTTGCACCATACATTTAAAGCACGACTTCCCCCCCAAAGAATCCTGAGAACTGTGGTTTGCTAAGGGTTCTGGGAACTGCAGCTCCATGAAGGGTAAACTGCAGCTCCCCAGCTTTTGGGGGGCTGTCGGGGGCAAGCCATGTGCTTTCAATGTGTTGTGCTCTACACATAGCCCAGGTCACCCATCCCCCCCATCTTTGTGCATCCCTCCAGCACCTTATTTCCTGCAGCCAGAGCTCTCTCCCCACAGTCCCTACATATGCCCCTCTAACTTTGCTTCTTATAGCCTGAATCCTGCACATAGCTTCCCCCTACTTTAACAATACTAGGAGACAGAATGTGTGGGTGGGTGTTTGCTGTAGCAATAAGGCCTTCCACTTAAAATAAAATATCTAGTTTTAGTTGTTTTTGACAAAAGCAGGCCGTTGAGGAATTTTGCTTTGGCCAAGGATTTATGAGTTACGTTTCAATCATGTTATTGTTAATATAATGCTAACAGGCACCCATGTAAGGTAAGTAGTTATTTAGGCTCTAGCCAAATAAACAAGAGAACACTAAACCTCGCTGTTGATCATGGTAATACCCTCACTGCTATTATGAACGATTACCATTAACTGTTGTTGATAAATAGTAATATTGCACCTTATGTCTTTCTAAGCTGTGACTTTGTGAAGAAGAAGAAAAAATAAAGAAAAATGAGAATTTAAATTCCATATCGTGTCAGTCAACATGTAATCTAATATAAACTGACATATACAGCTAAAAGGTATGCATTAACATTAAGAGGCCCAAACTCCTACGATTAATATTACAGCGATGAAAGAATGAGAGTACCTAATTTTAATCCGCTTGTTTATCTACACAGGGTAATTTTTAGATCACTCGGCATGTTTTAATAGCAAGCATAAGATAATATCCCTTCTGCAAGCCCTGACATTTCCAGTTACATATACATAAAAGAGCAATGGGTTATGTTTATTGGACAGGTATACAAATAGCAAGCCATCATACCCATAGTTTATAAAACGTTATCTATTAATAAGAAAAGAGGCTCCAGAGACGTATAGGCTCTTAATGTTTAGGTGGAGTATTGAGTGTTTTAACTTTAAATAGAACAGGGATCTCACAAAAAGTGGTCAAAGCATAGGTTTGGCTGCCAAAGACAGTTTTTGCCATCGTAAATCTTAGCCTGACAATGCCACAAAAGCCTCTCTTTACCTAAACACTGCTGAGTTAGGCTTCTCATTCCTTGATTGGCTGATAGTCACTATGACAACTGATGCCACAATTAGACAAGTCCAATTCCACTTTCAAACATGCGCACAGTTCATTAATTCAACTGGACGTTTTGTTGATGGTACATTATGAGGGAGATATTTAATACCACTTTGAGGGTGGTTTTCTATAGCAAAATGAATTATACGAGCTAAGGAAAACAACATCGTCTGTTTCTGCAGTAGGAGTTCCATGGCATATGGAGTGCCACAGGTTCGTTATCTGGAAACCCAGCCACATTCTTGCGGTCAATGACCTAACAGGTAGAAGATTCAGGTCTATCATTTGGGAGATAACTTGCATGTGAGAAGGTTGCCGCTTTGCATCTGACTTAGTAAATATGGGGCAATATCCAGTGACACCTGCCAGCTTGCACAATAGTAAATATGGTCCAGTGACACCTGCCAGCTTGCACAACTTCCACCATGGGACTTCCAGTTTCCCTTCCCACCTCCTCCAGCTCTTTCTGAGCCCCCACCCTCCCATTGCTTCCAAAAATCTGCTCTGAGAAAAGTAGATACAGTGGTACCTCGGGTTAAGTACTTAATTCGTTCCGGAGGTCCGTACTTAACTTGAAACTGTTCTTAACCTGAAGCACCACTTTAGCTAATGGGGCCTCCTGCTGCTGCCGCGCCGCCGGAGCGCAATTTCTGTTCTCATCCTGAAGCAAAGTTCTTAACCTGAAGCACTATTTCTGGGTTAGCAGAGTGTGTAACCTGAAGCGTATGTAACCTGAAGTGTATGTAACCCGAGGTACCACTGTACTGGGGGCATGCAGGGGATTGCATAGGAGAGGAGAGGAGAGGAAAGAGAAGCCTCACCGTGGGATTGGACAACCACTTGTGTTGCAGTGCATCTCACTCACAGGCTAAGATGTGAACTTTGAACTTCACGTATGCTATATGAAAGCTTACTTCAGATGATAAAGCGTGCAGCACTATAACCATATTGATCACAGGGTTAAGTGAGAAAGAGGTGAGGTGGGGAGACAACTCATAATTGAAACTATGCAGTCTGGGCCCTTCAGGTCCAGTTATCATTTTGATTATAGTCTGGTTAAGTCACAGGTTTTGAGCAGTAACACAACACAGATTTTCTTTTCCTCAGGATTTGTTTTCTCCTATTAGCTAATTACTGTTTCTTCTTGTCTTTACTAATTTAAAGCCCTTTAAAAGCATGTCAGGGGAGTGCAATGTCATTTGCAGTGCTTTGTGTGCCCAACAGGCCAATGTTATATCCTGACACGCCTAAGTGTGACACTAATGCGATTATCTATATTTTATAGGCCATAAACCAAGCAAGTTTAGAATCTCTGATGATTCTCACGCATTATTTGTCCACCTCCATCATTCTAATCACTTGTCCCATTGAAGGCTTCACTGTCCAAAGAATTATGGAAGCAGATGCAGGGGTATATAATCAAAGAAGCTGTCAAGAATCATTTTTAGGGGAATGAAGACACTCAGTGCTCATTTCCCTGAGTACATGTTGTTTAATTAACAGTATCACACATGGGAGCCTAACAGAGCCACTTCCCATCTGCAGTTTGGACAGCTAATAGCAGATCTCTCCGTCCTGTACTTCGCTCAGGTTCCAGCCTCAACGTCAGCCTCTAGAAGGGCAAACAAGAGTGTTCCTCGGTGGCTACATGCCACAAGACACTGTGCATTCATTAAAAAAATATGTATAGCAAGGGTTTGAAAGGGCATTGAAGCTTTCAGATTTTTCTCCTCTGCTTAAGGGCTAGAAGTTTAAGAAGGAGAATGAGAAAGATGGCTAAGATCTTCAGAATTATTGCAAATGACGTCTTACAGCACAATCCTGCATATGCCTACATGAAGTATGACCCAACCAGCCACAATGGGCACGTTCTACCTCTAGTTTTGGGTGGCGTAGGCCTCTGAGTACTAGTTGCTGGGAAGGTGGGGAGAGTGCTGTTGTGCTAAGGTTTTGCTTGGGAACTGCCCATGGAGATCTGGTTGGCCGCTGTGAGAGCAGGATCAGGACGCTGGACTAGATGGGCTTTTTGCCTGCTCAGGTAAGTGCGTATAGGACTGCAACCTTAGCTACTCAGACAGAAGCTGGAGGTGATAATAAGGCAGGAGACTTGCATGTGTTGCTTGTAGTCCGGGAAAATAATGTGGCTTGGACAATATCTCGTATAAAACTGTTTTAACCATTAATTGAGCCAGGCCACAAGCTGAGGAGCCACAGGCTTCATGATTGCCATGGGCCCACTCCTTGATTCTGAGAGGGTGGAATTATACATAAAGGTTGATCTGCACATCTTAGGTTTTGTGCTGTTGTGTTATAAGCAAAGGACAGGCTTGTTATAAGCCAAGGAGAAAGAGAGATGATTTCTACAAGCATCTGAACTCATGCACCTTACTATAGAATGCACAATCTCCCCCAGGTTTTACACAGGAAGAGAGGATATAACACCTTCTGTTGGTGTTTATATTTAATGTTCAAAGCTTCTCTCATACTATTTCCAGGAATGAAATGTGTGCTACATCCTCTTCTTCTGCTGGCAATGATTAACCTTTTTTTGAGGCTTCAAAAGACCAGACTTTAGTCATTCCTCCTAGTTAGTGGCTTCTATGGGTGACAATTGCAATGTAATATAATGAGGCCTACTTCAGCTTCCTGCCCAAGTTGCCATGGTTATCCCAGGCCCTCCTTGCAGTGAGGCTCCAATTTTTCTTGACCAATCAGAACTACAGAATAGACAGGATGTTATCTAGAATGGCTAACCAATCTCCTAGGTGTGTGTAGGGCAATTCTGCATTTACTCAAGAGCAGCACCACCTTTTTAGCCCCGCTCCTAACATCACAACCGCTTCCTTCAGCAAATGCATATTCTGCACAGTTGTCTGTAAAGGAACTGCAATGCGCAGACTCCTGCTCAAGTGGAAGAGCTTTGTGCAGTTGTGCAGGCATACTGAGCAAGAAGAGGCTGATGTGCTGCAGTTTCTTTCCAGACAACCTTGAAGAAAGTGCAGTTCCTGAAAGAATAGGTTGCATTGTGGAGTGTGGGGCTAAAAGCGTGGCCTCACTCCTGAGCAAACACAAAACAAAGTGTGTAAGCACAGCTGGCACACAGAGGAAAGATCCTTTCCCTGACAGAGGTTTACAAACAAATCACAGGTTCCAAATTAAGACTCATTATTGAGAAGAGGAATGGAGGTATAAAGGATGAGGGTGAAGACAGATATGAGGCATAAAGAAACAAAACCATTCACTCTCTAAGTAAACTGAAACTAAGCAATGTCAAAGGGAACTCTCAAAATTATTTGTGAGGAGCAAGGATCAGCCATGTCTAGGGCTGATGAGAGTTGTGAGCCAAAACATCTGGAGGGCACCAGGTTGGGAAAGGCCACCCTTGCTTTTCTTTCATCCCCAGTTGAAAACATATCTTTGACTTTTGTGAGCGCTTAATGAAATTAACTGTTAAATGATGAGGCTGTGCGTGCTCTTATTAAGATGGTTTTTGAGTGGCATTTTTTGTTTTACTTTTTATATTTTTATGTGTTCCTGTCTTTCTTATGAATTTGATTGTAGTGTTTTATGTTTTGAATCTTAACATGTAACTTGCCCAGGGATCGTTAACTGATGAAGGATGGGTTAGAAATAATAACAACAACCTGTGACACTGCAGAGGTTTTTGGACTTCAACTTCAGTCAAATCTACCCAGTGTGTGGCCAATGGTCAGGGGATTATGGGAATTATGGTCAGGGGATTATGGTGGAGCACAGGGTCACAATTCCTGATTTAGGCAAGAGAGTGATTAGGGAGGCCTTAAGTACCTTTCAACAACCCCAAAATGTAGAAGTAAAATGTCAGAACTGGCAGAGATTTCCAGACTTTTACTATTAGATGAACCAGTGGGGTGGGGTGGGGGAAGAGGGTATTCCAGCTTTTGTACATGCAGGGCACTCAGGGCTGTCTTAAGCATATGCAGTGCCGGGGTACAAAGATCCGGCCAGTGCCCCCCCACCAGGTTGCCTAGTCCCAGGTGCACAGGAGGGCAGAGCCGGCCAGCCGCCTCGGCATCTCACTGGCTTGGTCACCCCGAAACTCTCAGTGCAGAGCCTCCCGCAGCAGAAGAGCCCACTATGGTGCTCCGACTGATGGGTGGGCTCTTCCCCATACTCAGCTCTCGGGCCCCAGACTCTCGGCCTGGCACCCCTGAGAGCCCGCACCCCTAGCGCCTATGGGTAAGATGGCCCTGAGGGCACTTGAAATATAGATAATGGGCGAGCTAGGTCATTGTACCAGGAGCATTGACTTTTTGTTTTTAAAGAGGGAGGCATTTTAAATTTTTTTTTAAAAAAACAGATGTGAACTGAAGACATTTCTATTTGCCCAGGCTTTCACAGTTTTATATCAGTGTAAGTAACAAGCTGTTAGCAACTTTAATAATATATTTTTAGTGCTGTTTTATTGTATGTTTTACATGCTGTACCTTGCCCATGGCTCTTCTAGGAAGGGCAATAAACAAACAAGCTAACAACTAACAACAACATCTTTATTCTGATTCTTTTCTCAGCATACTCCCATCCCTCTTGCGTCCTATTGGGATTCCTTAAGATCATGCAAGAATGCCTTCTTGATTATTCATATTTTATGCAGAAACATCAGGAAGCATGAAAGAAGGAGTTACTTTCCAACCGTGACTTGCCAAGTAAGCCTCATCTGGATATCAGTGCAATACATTTTCTGAGTTGGGCCTTTGCTGCTCTGGGCTAAGCCCATTGGATTTGTTTGGGACATTTAGCATTTGTTATGATATTCACCTGGTATTTAAATGCACATTTTATGTGCGCCACTTTTGTTTTTCAAGTGTTGTTACAAATCCCAGATGTTTGGGCTGGGGCAAGCTACAGCTCTGGATAAATAATGCCATAAAATAAAAATTACCTCAAACAGCATCTGAAAGAGTCCTTGGAAGCATTTTCATACTCCCGCTTTCCCCCTCGCTCCCTCTTCATATTCATGCAGAAGGCAGGCTACAAATAATTCAACAAGCATGCTTAAAGAGAACACGCAAAACAAAAGCAAGAAGCCTAATAGAAGTGTCCGTGTTCTTGAGTTTTGCAGCACTAATGGATGTCTGTCTGCAGGGATTCTTGGGGCAAGTTGAAATGTAAGGCCAGATTAGTGAACTGAGCCTCATTTTCCTGTAGCATTGTCTTTCTCCTCCCAACCCTGCTCTGGCCACCTTCAGTTTGTTCAGACCAGCAATTCAACTTCAACCCCAGCACCAAACTTGGAACCCCACTTTAATTTCCCCTCAATATTGTTATTTGTTTCTTCTTTCTCGTCTACTCACCTTTCCTTCTTTTTCACTGTTATGTACTGATGTTCTCACCCTGGGCCAGCAGGGGGATACTGTAGATAGTTAGGCAAATGAAGGATTGAAAGTGACGTTCAGTGATTGGATAGTTTGTATGCAAATGAAGGATCGAAAAGTGACATTCTGTGATTGGATAGTTTTAGAAAGTTGCAACAGTTACAATTGTTCTGGAGCTCTATATAAGCAGGCTGACTGAGCTCCTCAGTTATTTCTGTTCCAGTTTACAAATAAAGAGCTGCTTTGGAAGAATCGCTGTGTCATCTGATATGTTCGCCCACAACTTAACATTCACTCTCTCTTAAAACATGACCCAACAGTTATAATAATAATAATAATTTATTATTTATACCCCACCCACCTGGCTGAGTTTCCCCAGCCACTCAGCTACAGCCACCCCAGTCACTCAGTTACAGTGATCAAAGGTTTATGCCAACCTCCCCCAATTTGTGGCCATTCAGCCATTGTTGGATTACATCTTCCATCTTCCTTGATCATGTTGACTCCAGATTATGGGAGCTGGAGTCCAGCATCTGGAGGGTAATGGCTTGGAAAGGCTGGCTCATGTCCATAGGCCAGGGATGTAGTAATTCAGGTCGCAGTAGCAGATTTTTAATATCAGATTTCAGAAAGAATAGCATGAATCCTTAAGAATTCCTGGATTTGAAATGGCTTGATAGAGTTTCATTCCTAGCTAATCCAAGCCAATGGCAATGGCAGTTAATTGCTGGATAAAACCTTGGGTAAAAGTTCTAAAACTGATGGATAATGTTGCACATATTGTTGCTGGAACATCACCAATCTAGCATTATTCCAATGACTTGATGCTCGGCAGAGAGGCCCTGTATGTATTCCAGACTTCATGGAAGCTGCTGTATATTCCTGTATTTTTCCTTTACACGTCAACAAAACTACGCAAGTATTATTAAAATATAATGTTCCTGCTCCTTCTTTTGGTGTGTGTGTCTGATTAGATAAATATATTCTGCAACCTATTTCCAAAACAAGTGTCGCTTCTCGCTAGGCTGGACTTGTTATGTTGCATCTCTGCACATTAAAAGTTAAAAATTATTTAGCCTGATTTGTTAAAATTTTCATTAATGGCAATTTATGTCACTCAAACAAACCTCCTTAGGAAGAACATGGCATGCTTGTACAAACCTATTATGAGAGTTGTCAGAAACATTTGTCCTTATGAAATATAAATAGACAGTGTGTTAGATGATTTAGTACGGAATCAGTTATTCATTTAAAAACAAACATGTTTTTTTAATTTCATCTTTCAGCAAACCAGGTCATGTCGCTTTCAGGCTAATGAGAATGCATTTGTAAATATCACAGGGAACAATATATTCATTTTTGATGGGGTAGCATATTGGCAGGACAAGAGCATCATCAGCTATTTGGAAGATGTAAGGTCTCTGACAGAGGATATATCCTTTCATGCTAAATTATCATGCTAAATGGGTGGCTCTAGAAGACCACGGTTTGTCCGTATAACAACTTGGTAATCCAGTTTTTCTAATGCATGCAAAAAACTCTGCTTCACAAGCCCAGTGTTGGCATTCAGAGCATGTGAACAGCAATCACGTGTGGTGGGCTGTGTTCACTGGCTCTGCTCCCATGCTGGCCTGATCCTGATATCTGCACATTGGTGGCCCACATCTGTTGGAGGGATCCTTCTCCATGTGATTTTGAACCTGGTTTCAAAGATTTTCACATCACATGGAGAGCCCACATGTGTAGAGCAGGAACACTTGGGCAGCAGAAGGTGTGGCCAACAATCAATTATTGTTCACATAATTTGCATACCCAAACAGGGCTTTAGGATATCAATGAAATAATTATTTGCATTATTTGCATATTTCATGTATATATACATTTAAAAGAATACACGTTCTATAATTGTTTTGACCTGTGAGTTGGAAAAACACAAAATCCCAAACAGGCCTGTTTAAACAGTCTTGGTTCTAAGTGCAACAGGACTGACTTACAGACCCTCCAAGTGTCCCTATTTTCCAGGGACATCCCTGATTTAGAGAAGCCACCCTGGTTTCTGATTTGATCCCGGAGTGTCCCATTTTTCTTTAGGACATCCTTATTTTCACTGGAGAAATGTTGGAGGGTATGGATTTACTCTACACAAATTTTATTTAGATTTACTTTCCAGCTGCAGGGATCTCGAAGAGTGTTGGGGACATCTGAACACTCTACCACAGGCCTAGCCTCTGCTGCGGAGTGCCACCACAAGTACTTTGTGAACATACAATGAAAGGCTCCTATTGATGCCTTTGTCCCTTGCACATTTGTAAAACGTCACACAGGTCTGGGAAATCCACAAAAGAGATGGATGGCCTGTGGCATGAAACTCTGATCGGGATTTGTTGCTTCCATCTCATCTGGAGTCTGGATTGTGCTAGGTCAGTTTGTGTTGATAAAAGCTTTGCACAGCTTGATGATACAAGATCAACCTCTAAGCAGATGTAGCAGACACACATCTTGGCTCTTTCTTCACTTTCGCTGCCTAGCTCTGCTGTGCCATTTGCGGTGAAATTATGCAGTTTCTGTATACTGCAAACGTTTAAAGATGATTGTGTATTAGCATAACTTGAGTTTATGTTTTCTAATTAGAATTAATGTTGGAAAGATCTATTGATGCTGATTCCGAACATGAGTGCTGAGCTTCATAAAACTCCAGGAAAGGGAAGTCTTTTCTGAAACAACTGCTACACTCTTCTGCACCAGACTTCCGCAACCTGATGCCTTTCAGCTCCCAGCACCCTTGTCAATTGGCTGTGCCTTGAGATCTGCCGGGGAAGTGCCATTTGCTCCTCTGCCTTAGGTGGTCTTGGACTGGCCAAAGGTCAAAAATAATGGGAATGATTTATCACTGAAAGCTTGAAGTTGCATGCTAACCATGCAATGTGTCCAGCTTGAGGATGGAAAAGTGCTTTCGAAAATTATTGAAGGGCACAGAGCATAAGAACAGAATAAGAACCTGCTGGATGAGGTCAATGGCCCATCTAGTCCAGCATCCTGTTCTCACAGTGGCCAACTAGATGCCTCTGGGAAACACCACATGCAGGATTCAAGCACAAGAGCACTCTTTCCTTCTGCTGATTCCAGAAACTGATGTTTGGAAGCATTGCCTCCTCTAGCTGAAGAGGCAGAACATAAGCATTATGGCTAGTAGCCATCTATAGCCATCTCCTCCACGAATGTGGCACACACACACCCCCCCCTCCATATTCCATATGAGCAAGAAAGAAGTATTATCACATTTCAAGGACCCATTTCAGCTAGACAAAAGCACTCAAGGAGGCCACATAGAAGGGTCAGTGAGGTCACAGTGTGATGAGTCCTTCTGAGGGCCAAACTGAGAGGCCCAGAGGACCGCTTCCCCCCCTCAAAGTCTTGCGGTTCCTCACTTCAGATCACAAGGTTCAATCAGGTATATAAGGATGGAGACAGTCCTCAAGATACTGTGAGTCGTGTAGAGCAGTGGTACCTCAGGTTACATACGCTTCAGGTTACAGACTCCACTAACCCAGAAATAGTACCTCAGGTTAAGAACTTTGCTTCAGGATGAGAACAGAAATGATGCGGCAGCAGCGCAGCGGCAGCAGGAGGCCCCATTAGCTAAAGTGGTGCTTCAGGTTAAGAACAGTTTCAGGTTAAGAATGGACCTCCAGAACGAATTAAGTTCTTAACCCGAGGTACCACTGTATATTGTCTTTCAGTGGGTTCAAGATGCCTGTTAAGGGTCTTGTGTTACCAGAAACCTGTCTGGGATTACCAGAGATACAACAGCTAGTGAGGAAACAGAGACTAGCATGGGGCAAAATTCAAAGGCCAACTGGGTCATGATTTTATTTATGAAATTTATACACTGCATGATTATTTAAAAAAAAATCTCAAAGTGTTTTACAAAGCACTTTATGTGTTGCTCCTTTCTCTCGTCTGTATAATAGTTATTTCCATGTACAGCTGTGTAGTTGCGAAGAGAGTAAAGAAAGAACGAAAGGAAAGAGACAGAAAAACGTTTGGGCACCTACCTTACTGTCAGAACCTTGTAGGGCAAAACTAAGTCGCCCGGTAAATGTATCTGTTTGCCTTAGCTATGCTGAGCATCTTTGGGCACACTGTGAAGGTGAATCTAGAGCTTTTCCTGCCTCTCAGTTTTTGTCTCCACGATCCACTTCAGGTGGATGTAAAAATCCAGCCCGATATTTACTTTCCACCTGAGGCAAACATTAGTGACTGAAGCCTATGCAAGTGTCAGAGAGGTCAATAAATCCTTCAACTTTGTTAAATGTGGAATAAAGGAAAGAAAAAAACTTGAATTAAATTTGTGTGCCCACTTGAAATGGTCTCTGGCTGTGCCTCTGAACCTGTGCTGGATTTTTGCATGAAAATATTCTCTTTGTCCCTAACTGGTGTTCTCCTTCAAAAAGGAGTCAGGTTTAAAAAGCTGGCAATAATGTAAGATTTTTTAAGCAAACAGTTCAATATTTCTTTTAATATGATCTCTGTATTCAAGAGCTCTTTGATTTCTCTCTCTTTTTTCAGGCTTTGAAATGGTACCTCTGCTTATATAAAAAAGGGCCATCCATGATTTTCGTCCTTTGTTCCTTTATGAGCTTTGTCACTGGTTGAGCGACATGTTGCGAAAGCCAAGAAAATATTTTTTCTAAAAAAAATAGAAATTGCAAACTGTGCTAAATACACCTTTTGTTATGTTTAATATAAAGTTCACTATGAAGACCTGTATTGAATTATGCATTAATTTCTTTGCCAAATAATTCTTCAATATTTTTTTTGAAAAAAAGAATCTTAGTTTTTCATACAATGTATAATAATTAAAAGTGAAGCAAAAGAGGCAGCAATAAATCAAGGACTACAATACAGTAAAATATTATAATTAATATTTTAGCATACGTTTTGATTACTTTTAGAATAAGCACAAGAAATATCAATTAGAATATATATTCAAACACTGCTGCTTTTGCCCATTATACTGGGGAAAGGGGCTATTTTTAATTCTGGATATTGCATACAAAATAATACATAGTCCCTAATTAAATATAAGGCTGCAATTCAATCGAGAGCTTCTGCTGATGTCACAAATAATAAGCGCACAGCTCGAGGTATCAGTGAATGGCAGTCAAACCCAGAGATTGAATTACAACTTCAGCGTTCCGTCTGTGGATCTGTATTGTTATTTGTAATAGATGGAAAATGATTATTATTATTTTTAAATACAGACAAAAAGAAGGAAATTTGACTTCAAAATCTGCGACTAGGTGGTAAAAGATTAGAGTGCATGTGATTATAGAGAATGCTGCCTATTGGAAATTGAAATGTAGAAATGTGCGAGAATAATTCCAGTCTTTTACAGTCTATATTCTGTTAAGTATATAATGGGGTATACTTTTCTTTTCCTTTCTTTCTGCTTCCGTGGGCTAGGCTTCTCTTCTTTGGGGTTCAGTTGATAAAGGGGGAATGGGGAACCTGTGGTCGTCATGTTGTTGGGCTCCAACTCCCATGCCTGTCCACTGGCCAGGCTGGCTGGAGCTGTTTGGAATTCAGTTCAATAACACCTGGAGGGCTATAGGTTCCCCAGCCCTGATACAGATTTACGCTTCAATCCAGGTAGGGCATACATCCATGGAAGGATGCTCACGCACATGCATCCAGCTCATGAGCTGTGCATGCAATAGGTGTTGTGCATCTCATTCCAAGCCCAACCATGACAGCATGGACAGATTCCGAGGCCCATGCTGAGAATTCATTCAGCCCAAAGCAACCTCTTCTGCTTACTGTAGGGTTACCAGACATCCCCGTTTCCCGGGGACAGTCCACGGATTTGCAAATTTGTTCTCGGACAAATTCCATCCCCGGAATGTCCCTGGATTTCATCCAATGTCCCCGGGAAATGTGGCAGCAACAGCAGCAGCAGTCTCAACAGCCCAGAGCCTGGTAGCGCAGTTGGCTCTGGCTGGCTTCAGGAGCTGCCCACTGCTGTGGTGCCCGCCATTTTGCCTCGCTGGAAGTCCCCTTATGATACATCATATGGGGACTCAGAGTAGGGGATGAAGACACGGTGCTGGGCGCTGGCGCCGGGCAAGAGCTGTGCGAGGTCATTGAACTCGGTGTGCCACTGCAACTTGCCACTCAGCTCACTGTCGGCACCGCTGCCCAAGGCAGTTGGCTCGGCCTCCAGGTGGTGCTTGGGTGGCTGTGGCTGCTGCTCGGCTTTGCCATTGTGCTCCTCAACTTGCAAGCAGCGGCTCAGCTTGTTGGCCAGATTGTCATTGGCCATCACAGACGAGAGGTGAGCAGGAGACGAGCTGATCTGGTCCAAGCGCACCTCCTCCCGCTTGCTTGCCACTGGCTCTGCCCTGGACCCACTGACTGGATGCGCCATGGCCTGGATGGGCAGCCACTGGATGATGCCTGTGCAGGAGACGCCCAGACAGGCGGGCAGGGCACCAGCAGCAGGAGGGGGTTCTGCTAATGCTTACTCCTCAGTAAGCATGTAGGGGATTGCAGTGCAAGGAGGGAGAGGGAGGGAGGGGGAAGCACGGCTAGCGCTCCAAGAAAGGCCAGGCCCCAGAGGAAGGCCACGCAACAGAGGAGACCACAGAAGAGAAGATATTACTTCTTATTTTTTAATAACTTTCCCCCTCTTTTATTGATTGATTGATTGATTGATTGATTGTGTCCTCGGATTCATTGAAATAAATCTGGTAACCTTAGCTTACTGGGCACCCACGTAGGTCCCTGCATCTAGCACAAAGCTACACTTTGGGAAGGACTCCCTGCTCCCTGCTTCTGACAAGGCCAACTGAAGGGCAAATCCAGCTACTAGGGCAAATGTAGCAGCTTGCACACTGCTTTCAGAGCAGCTCGCACTGCTGCTTGAGAAATGTCAACTCCAGAGCAGTGCTGGCCTGGCCAAAAAAGCGTCACATAAGGCCCTCACTGTTTCTCATTTGATAGGTGCCTTTCAGAGCAGAACATGGAACACAGGAAGCTGCCTTATCCTCAGGCACACCACTGGTCCTTCTAGTTCATTATTGTCAACACTGACTGGCAGCAGCTCTTTAGAGCTTTAAGCAGGGAAGATCTGAAGATGCCTGGGACTGAAGCTAGAACGCAGAGTGTGCACTCTTCCACTGAGCTATGGCTCTCCCCTAAATATGAAGGGATGCTGCTCATTTCCCGGGTGGAAGAAGCACCTGTCAGGTTAGACGTAGTCATCAGTCCCTTCCATACAGCAAAAGTGAAGAGAAGGGCCCTGTGAAAGCACAGCAGAGTCCATTTGAAGCCCATAAACTATCAGTTATCCTGAGCAGTAGACAGATCATCTCTTTAATGCTGTTTTGGAAGTTCATATGAAAGGAAGGTTTCGATACAACACTTTAGCACTCCATCTGTGGATAATAATAATAATAATAATAATAATAATAATAATAATAATAATAATTTATTTGTACCCCACCCATCTGGCTGGGTTTCCCCAGCCACTCTGGGCGGCTTCCATAAAAACCAAAAATACACTAAAATATCACACATTAAAAACTTCCCTGAACAGGGCTGCCTTAAGATGTCTTCTGAATGTCAGGTAGTTATTTATCGCTTTGACATCTGTTGGGAGGGCGTTCCACAGGGCAGGCGCCACTACCGAGAAGGCCCTCTGCCTGGTTCCCTGTAGCTTTGCTTCTCGCAATGAGGGAACCGCCAGAAGGCCCTCGGCACTGGACCTCTGTATTATTAGGTTTTTAATTATGTTTTAAGTTGGAAGCTGCCCAGAGTGGCTGGGGCAACCCAGTAAGATGTGTGGGGTATAAATAGTAAAATGATCATTATGGAATGGGATGTCCCTATTTTCATCAGAGAAATGTTGGAGAGTATGGTACTATTATTTGTAATAAATGGGAAATGACGAGAATGATTAAACACAGACAGAAATAAGGAGATTTGACTTCAAAATCTGTGACTTGGTGGTAGAAGATGAGTGTGTGTGTGTGTGTAACTTTGAACTGGCAAACTGGCTGCAAACATTAACTGTTGCTTGAGAAACAGTTTTCCCATGGTCATTCCATTTTAAAATGGTATTTTGAGTGAGAAGAGGGGCTGTTGAAACTTGAAGTTCTGTTTTTATAACACAGAGGACAGCAAAGTATAAACAATGAAAGAACAAACACACCAAAAAACACCCAACACCCAAAACAACCGTTCAAGCAAGCCTTACTGATTTTATCCACATATTCCAGGTGACTCACCATCTGTCTACCTGCCAACATCTGAAAATAATAAGTTATAGTAAAGTTATTACCTAGAATGACATGAACTTTGAAGTAGCTAAACCTAAATTAAATATAAGCATTCCAAACAGCTTGAGGCTAATGAATGTAATAAAGACTCACTCACCCAACTTCATCCTTGTTTGTTTCTGTTTTTTACCTCTTCCCTTTGCCCATGTCTCTCATCCTAGGTGGTTGTAGACAAATGGAGGTTAGTGGAAATAATGGAAAGATTATATTTCTATGAGATATGGGGTTTTTTGTTTATGTTTTGTTTGGGAGGGGGCAGGTAAGGCTGAATGCCTGCCCCCCCTTATAATTCTTGGACTAGCCAAACTAACTTCCTGGTGATGTGACAACTTAGGTAATGGGCCATTAAGAGAACAAAGGAAGTGGATCTGTGCCAGATGAAAATGGATGCGGCCCCTTCCCTCAGCTTACAGGTTGTTAGAAAGACAAAAGGCCAGAGTAGAGAGCTGAGTGATATGTGCTAGAAGTTAGAAGAAAAGCTGCAGAGTGGGAAGCCAGAGAGAGGCAGAGTAATGCTTGATTTATGTTTGGATCTAAGGCTGCAGGTATGGGGGAACTCTTGGGAAGTTAATGCTGTGAACCCCTCCATTGTAGGCTCAGGTTGGATATACAGTATGTGTAAATAAACCATATATTATAAAGGCACTACAGTCTCCGTTGTGCCTCATTCTGAAGGAAACACAAACCCAGGATAAGCTCCTAGAACCCCTGGAATCTCACATCACTCAGAGATTGGGGTGATGTGCAACAGCATCTATTTGTCAGTTACAACCGATAGACACACCTTTAAAGTGAAACACCTCAGAAGTTGGAACAAATCTGCATCATGCAAAGAAAGGCTTCCACTGCTGTCAGTTACTGCCAGTTGCACCAATTTACACCAGATGAGAATGTGGCCACAGAAAGCCTCTCCCCAACGTAATGTATATATATGGGAAATCCCTTTGCACTGCTCATTGTCCAGAATAAATTGCACGCTGAGTGCTTTGATGCCAACACGATGCTCTGTCTACAGGAGTTTCTTTCCTACGCAGTCTTAGAAAACCCAGACGTTAACCTCTGAAAAGAAGCAGCAGCGCATTAATCTATTTTTACCACACTGCCTTCCTTGATGAACTCATACATTGCCCACAAATTTGTTATACTTGAAAAAGCTACTAAACGGAGGTTATGTTTGCCAGATCACTCTCTCTTTTTATTTCATTTTGAAAAACCCCGAATGCCTTAATGAAATGAAATAAAAAGGAATGCAGGTAACAGTATTAAAACCAAACCTGTCACTCAGAAGAATCAAGGACACCAGATGCATGTTCACCGTTCTGCTTCCATGTACTATATTGCCTGTCTTTCAGCAATGCTTGCTTCTTCCTCCCAGCTTACCAGGTGACATTAAAGGAATTAATATCCCCCCCCCCAAAAAAAAAACTTTTAATAGCAGCTGTCACCATGCTGGCTCCAGTTCACCCTCTATAAACGTTTGAAAAAAAAAAATAGGTCCCCCTACAGCTGCAGGCCCCAGACCTGTGCCCCATAGTCCAGCCCCAGCAGTGTCACTGAGTGCACAGATCTTAGAAGCTTAGAAGGGGAGAAACCATTTCATACAAATGTAAGAAACGCTGCCTTGGCATAATGAGACAAAGTGCTGAAGATCTTGTTTATTTCATAAATAAAAATAGGCACCATTTGTTAGTCTGTGGTGGAGTTGCTTGTTGAGGAATGTTTCTGGCAAGCTGGCTACTGGAAGATGGAATCTGCTCTTTAAACAGAATCTGTCAAGTTTATTGAGTCTCTTGGGAGAACAACCCCCCCCCCCACCAAGCATTGCATCTCACTTAAAAGAAAAAGAAAAAGAAACTCCTTTTAATGTGAACTTTGAACTTAATATGCTAGCATGTCGAGGGTTTTTTTAAAAAAATATTGCCACGCAATAAGAGTGCCCCATTGCTACTTCCTGAAGGTTTGCTCCATACCTATTCTGTGGTCCCTATGTACCAAAAGAGAGAAACAGATGGATGTACATATTGGAGATACACATGGACCTTCCGCTGACAATCCTGGTCAGGATGCTGCAGTGTTTGATGATGATCTGGAGACAGCAATGATCTCCAGATCTTAGCAGAGAAAGGTCTCTGCTAAGCCCGACGCAGACCCCATCCTACGCAGGCAGCTGCTTATGAAGGGGATACAGAATGCAGTCACACTTTTGAGAACCTAGCCATTATTCCAATGAGGAAGTAATTTGCAACAAACACCTTAGAAGGTTATTGTTGCCATTGATTGACTGGCTAAACCCTGAAGAATACTAGGATACAAATAATATTGGCTTAGTTAGGGTCCATATCAAAACACAGCCCTGCCTCCAGTGGCAGGAGAGGAGAAGCAGCCAGGACAACTGCAGAGCAGGGAAAACGTTTACCATCTTCCTGTCCTGCTTTTGCTTCCCCTGAGGGACCTCCCTATCAACCTTCCTGTCAGGAATTATTGATGGGATGGAGAGGTTTTTTTAAAAAAAATGTTGGGTTGATGTGAATGTTTTTTGGGGCTGTGTCAGTGTGGAATTTGTATACTTATCTGTGAGTTAGTGAGTGGAAATGTCTGTATGGTTGTTGTTGTTTTTAAAAAAGTTCATATACTGCTATTTTTTTATTATTGTTATGGGCGGGCTGATGGGCTTTCTTGGGTTTTGTTTCTCCTAATGTATTATATGGCGTATCAGTGCATTGCATGATTCCTCCCCTCTTTCCTGTATGCATGTGTGCATATACCGAGAGGTGCTTTGGGTGACAAGTGACTAATAATTTTAGTAAGTTTAAAAATGTAAATTAAGAAAAAGACATGGGAAGGTAGCCATTCAATGAGAATGAAGGCTGGCAACATGAACCCTGCCCTTTTGGAATCCCTTGCAGAAGTTTTTTGGGGCTGCAGTGCCTAGAGACAATGAGTCAAGTTGTGTATCTACAGCAGTGACCAGAGGAGGAAGGCGCAGAGAGAATAGACGCCATGCTGCATCTGTAACAGAGAAAATGGATGCCTTCATCTGCCCCAGCTGCAAAAAAAAAGTCTTTCCCATATCAGTCTCTACAGCCACAGCAGGCACTGTAACTCTCCAACGGTTTGACTTTACCCCCCAAGGCACACTCCTCCATTGACTCCCAAGACAGATGGATGTCAGCCAATCTGAATCAATGGCGGATGCTGTAACACAAAAATCCAGTGGGTAGGGAGTTTTATTGGCATGACTATGTTCCAAGAAGCAATAGCGCTGCTGGTGATCTACTCATCTGGGGACTTGTGTTCAGCTATGTACACCACAATTCAAGAATGATGGTGGCAATGTAGAAAGGATACGAAAGAAGCCTACCGGAATGAAAAAAGTATGGAGGGCACATATCACGTTAGGTTGCTGGGAAAGTTAAAGGAGCAAAGATACTGGCAACTTCTGCAATTTTCTTTCTCCCTTCCATCCCCCCCCCCCCCGCAAAAAAGAACACAAGATGAAAAAGAGAGAACAACTGCCAGTGCGATTCAGTTAGGTAGGGCAGAATGTGAAGCAATGGGTTCAAGCTACAGGGAAATAATTTAGTCTGTTTGTAACGCAGAAAGGAGGCCGTCTTCATAGAGGCACCCACCCTTTCTTCAGTCCAAGAACCGTGCTCCCTTGGTAGCTCAGTTGGTTAGAGTGTGGTGCTGATAATGCCAAGGTTGCAGGTTCAATCCCTCAGAGTCCCTTCCAACTCTACATTTCTAGGATTCTAGGATTCTGTACAACTCTCCAAGGGCCATCTTTCAGTGGAGTATGGGGCCAGAGGCAAAAGTGGGTGGGGCCATGGATGCACACTTTTTCTTTGTGCAGTAGGCTAGTTGCTACACACTGTCACACGGCTCATCCTATTCTCCATCCAGACAAGCAAGATGCATTATCAGAGTCCAAATGCACGTTACATTCAGAGAAAAACACCCAAGGTGCAAACAGGGCCATTGAGAGCATAGACTGGGAAAAGCTCTCAGGGCCAGACAGAGAGAGGCCTGGGAAGGGGGGCACATTTGTCCCTGGGCCTGAGGTTCCCCATTCATGCCCTGGGTTATACTGTATACATATATACATCCTCCCCTTTGTTTTCATTTCTCTACCAAATGACAACTTTTATTCTTACTATTTAGGGAAAGCGTTTTCTGGCTGCCGAGTTTTTGTGATTTATTGCTGCTGCTTGAGATTGTGTAATTGCTATTTAAATTCTGTTTGTAAATTGGCTTAATAATATCTTTGGTTTTGACTCTAGCTTTGGTTGATTCTGCTTTTAATGTGGCTGCTGATCTCTTTTTAACCGATGTTTATTTGATAATGATGTTGTGGTTTGATTCCTTTTAACTCAAATACTGCTTCAAGTGCTTTGTAAGCAGAGAACATGACTAATACGTTTTATAGATGCCTACAGCACATACATGCACATATATACGTAACAGGAGTGACTTCCTAACTGGAATATATATGAATGAAACATGCTAGTTGGGGGATTTAAGAAGCTGCCTTTATCAGAGAATTATAGTGCAAGCTAAACCGAAGATTGGCTGGGAGGAGTAGGTTTGGAATAGGGGAATATTGGGCTCCACTAGTGTAATTCACTCATCCTGGCTCAGCCCGGGATACACCAACCGAAGTCCTACAATCTAGCAGAGCAAGGGCTATGTTGTCTCAGCTAGCGGAATTTAAGCCAGAGGAATTTATGCTGGCATGAAGCTTCCAAAGGGGGCATTCCAAGGGCGGGCAAACCTTTCAGCTCAGTCACATGACCTGTCAATCCAATGGAACTTGGGTTGCAATTCAACTCTGCTTTAAAGACATGCTTCCTCTCTGCCAGACTTGGGGCAGCTCTGCTGACAGTAGCCCCACTCCTTAACAGAGCTTGGAATAGGGGTGACGTACGCTGGATGAACCTGAGACCCCCGGGTAAGAGCAGTATATAAATTCAATAAATAAAAATAACTTAAGCCAGGGTAAATTCCACTGGTTTCCTGTGCTTATGATTTCTCTGCAGTAAAGGAAAGCTGAACAAACTCTGAAAGGTGTATAGGATATTCTGAATAAGAGAAGGGGGCCTAGATTAAATGGCCCATAGGGTCTCTGTTCAAGTACAAGGTTCCCTTGACCTGGACCTGCGATATTTTCAGAAGGCAAACTGGTTTCCTTATACGTGCAGAATCAAGTCTTCTGTATTCCCCGGTAAAAGGAAAAATTCCATCCTGGCCTTAAAATTGGGAGTCATCCAGAGCCCACAGCTCCGCACCAGAGTTGGAAATCTTGCAGTATGGGGACCCCACCCAGCCACCTAATCATGCCTTGAGCTATTAATAATATCCATGAAAAACAAATAAGTGGAGGCTTGGAAACTGTTTGTTATGTTCCTTCCATTCTCTTAAATACATTTTCATGACTTTATAGGCTGTCCCTGTCAACTTTTTTTCCCCTAAAGTTTCCAGGGGAATTTCTTTTAATTCATTTTTGTATTTGTTTAAAAATATATAGAACAAAATTACAACCAACAAACTTCCCAGAAACCCTCCCCCGCCCCCGTACAACGGGTCGCCAGTATTAAGGTAAGAATTATGTTATTCTCTCCACATCACCTCAGTGATTCAGTGCAACGTACGAGTAAAGGTCAGAAGAACCTGGTGGTGCTCCAATTTGTCCATACAGATGGGAGCACACTAATGATATACAAAATCATGAGGGCCATATTTGCAGCTGGCAGTATTTTTCAGTCTGTTGTCGTTGGTATAGGCGATACATTTCCAATGTATGGCACAAAACCTTTGTGGGGGGGGGGGGTTGGGGGGGTAGGTATCTTTATTTCATGTGTTCTTTTTTATAATATACCATAACTATATAGCTGGTGACTTTATATCAAAGTTCAGTAATCAAATCCTGTATCTCGTCCCCAAATCCCGGTGCAATTGGGCATTTCCACTCAAGGTGGTAATACGTTCTGCCACGTCCACAGCCACACCAACAAAACAGTGTGTGTCCCAGGATCATGAGTGACAACTGGACTTGTGCCCTACACCATTTGTACAGGAAATCCACACTGGAATCCTGATGAATTTTCGTGAATTGTTGCAGAAATGTATAGAGCTGAATTTAAGACAGGAACAATGGGAAATTTGGAGAACCGAAACTGATCCGTTTGTCCATTCCTAATAGCAAGGCATGTGGCCACATTCTGAGCCATACCTTATAGTCTCCACTCACTTCTCACATTCTCCCAGCATGAGATGACCAA
The DNA here is from genome assembly GCF_964252035.2 of Podarcis erhardii. Classification (NCBI taxonomy): domain Eukaryota; kingdom Metazoa; phylum Chordata; class Lepidosauria; order Squamata; family Lacertidae; genus Podarcis; species Podarcis erhardii. The sequence continues at coordinate 98,343,467 of NC_138498.1, forward strand.
GTCTCAAGGCAGGAGAAAACTGATTTTCAGAAGGCAAATGGATAAGTAATTTCAGAAATCATCTTCAGCGGTAAACCATTTCTTCCTGTGAGGAATACTGTGCAAAATGGAAGAGGTTCCCTCTCTGAACTCTACCACAATAAGGGTCTGTGTGGATCCTTTTCTGTATGTTTCAAGCAAACTCTCAAACGGGTTTCAAAAAGACAAATGCTATATCAATGCAGATTTCATACACCTTTTTCTCTCGACATGAAGAATAAACATGCAAGTATATGCGGACATAAGCACATGTATGGATATCACAAATCATGTCAACCCTTGGAAACTTGCTTGGTTTTACTTTCAAATAAAGAGCAAAACAATGTGTTAAACAAACTACAGAAAATCTCTTTAATCTGAAAGTAAAGCAAGCCACATCCTGCTAGTTTTTCCACACACAGAGATCAGATTTTAAGCCACAAATATTGAATGGAGAGGTATGAACCAGCAACTGCGTTCATATATATATATATATATGTGACAAGTCCCCAAAAGACAGGAAGATAGTTAACAGTGCAATTTTTTGTCAGCGTAAACAAGCCATTCCTATTATCACTGCTTTAAGGCTTCCTGAATGCATTAGAAGTATTACATATAGGAAATTATAGAAGGCTGTTGACCTATTTTATTAACCTCGCAATGTGTAAGGCAACATGAAAAAGACGAGGCAGAGTTTCTTAATGTGATGCACGTAAATAGTTTCTTAACGTTTAAGAAAGCGAGTGCCTTGCAGCTAACGATAAGTGTGCTATGCAAGGGGTTTTACTGCCGCCTTGTGGACAGTTCTTGGGCCTAGCGAAACGCTTTCAAAGTGGTTGGCTGGCAGTTACACTCTGAAGTTCAGCTGCGCACAGCCTCTTAGAGGATATCTGTACAGTTTGTCTATGAAGTGTACAATCTTTTTGTGGAATAATTTTCCCTTAGTAGGAGACAGGCTACCACAGGGAGTGGGGGGTAAAATAATAGGCGTTGCGTGAAGAAACAGGCTCCCCTGAGCTACTACCAAAACAGGAGTCAAGACTACAGAGTTTGTTTATTATTCATTAATCTTAAAGTCTATGTTGTTTTCGTTATTGAACAAGTATAATTCAGGACACATTTTCAGGTGAATTTCTTGTTATTACTGGTTCTTATTATTACCCCTATTTTCAAAAAGGGGAAAAGAGAGGACCCAAATAATTACCGCCCAGTCAGTCTGACATCAATACCAGGGAAGATTCTGGAGCAGATCATTAAGCAAACAGTCTGTGAGCACCTAGAATGGAATGCTGTGATCACCAATAGTCAGCATGGATTTCTGAAAAATAAGTCATGTCAGACTAACCTGATCTCATTTTTTGACAGAATTACAACCCTGGTAGATGAAGGGAACGCAGTGGATGTAGCCTACCTTGATTTCAGCAAGGCATTTGACAAGGTGCCCCATGATATTCTTGTAAAGAAGCTGGTAAAATGCGGTCTTGACTATGCTACCACTCAGTGGATTTGTAACTGGCTGACTGACCGAACCCAAAGGGTGCTCATCAATGGTTCCTCTTCATCCTGGAGAAGAGTGACTAGTGGGGTGCCACAGGGTTCTGTCTTGGGCCCGGTCTTATTCAACATCTTTATCAACGACTTGGATGATGGACTCAAGGGCATCCTGATCAAATTTGCAGATGACACCAAACTGGGAGGGGTGGCTAACACCCCAGAGGACAGGATCACACTTCAAAACGACCTTGACAGATTAGGGAATTGGGCCAAAACAAACAAGATGAATTTTAACAGGGAGAAATGTAAAGTATTGCACTTGGGCAAAAAAAATGAGAGGCACAAATACAAGATGGGTGACACCTGGCTTGAGAGCAGTACATGTGAAAAGGATCTAGGAGTCTTGGTTGACCACAAACTTGACATGAGCCAACAGTGTGACACAGCAGCTAAAAAAGCCAATGCAATTCTGGGCTGCATCAATAGGAGTATAGCATCTAGATCAAGGGAAGTAATAGTGCCACTGTATTCTGCTCTGGTCAGACCTCACCTGGAGTACTGTGTCCAGTTCTGGGCACCACAGTTCAAGAAGGACACTGACAAACTGGAACGTGTCCAGAGGAGGGCAATCAAAATGGTCAAAGGCCTGGAAACGATGCCTTATGAGGAACGGCTAAGGGAGCTGGGCATGTTTAGCCTGGAGAAGAGGAGGTTAAGGGGTGATATGATAGCCATGTTCAAATATATAAAAGGATGTCACATAGAGGAGGGAGAAAGGTTGTTTTCTGCTGCTCCAGAGAAGCGGACACGGAGCAATGGTTCCAAACTACAAGAAAGAAGATTCCACCTAAACATTAGGAAGAACTTCCTGGCAGTAAGAGCTGTTTGACAGTGGAATTTGCTGCCAAGGAGTGTGGTGGAGTTTCCTTCTTTGGAGGTCTTTAAGCAGAGTCTTGACAACCATATGTCAGGAGTGCTCTGATGGTGTTTCCTGCTTGGCAGGGGGTTGGACTTGATGGCCCTTGTGGTCTCTTCCAATTCTATGATTCTATTATTAGGCTGAAGTCTTCAAGGACAGTTGTATGGATAGTTTCTTCTCATTTGTTAAGTAAGATCAAGGAAGCCAGAGGGTTGCATACAATAACTGAAGTATATCAGTAAGGTTTATACTGTACATATACAACAGAAACAAATTCCTTATCTATTAACTTTACCGTTTTCAAGCATTCATTTATCCACATGACTAATATTTCATAAAGGATGCTGTTTTCACTCCCTCTGTCGCCCCCTCAAATTGGGTTAGAATTCTTATTTTAAACTGGTTGTAAAATGTGCAGGAGATGAAAGGGGGACGTCTCTCTGTTTATTCTCACAATGTTAATTGCATGGAGAAATGTGTCAAAGGGGTTTGTCATCCACACAACAGGACCTTCCTCAATGTAATTCTGTATACAGAGCATTCCAGTATACAGATGAAATTGTAATATATTTTTGTTTTTTTAAAAAAATATGCTGAGAAGAAATTCTAGCTTAGATACTGTGCAAATGTCTGGCATTGTTCTGTTTTTGGTATGCAGGTCTTTGCTTTCCTTTTTATTGCAACAGATATTTGCTGGAAATACTTCTGTACAATCTGCGGCACTGTATGACCATGTCTGATGTTGGGAGGAGATTTCAGCAAATAAGCCGTGATTACTAGCAGCTCATCTGAATAAGTTGGAAAGGATAGATCAGGGATGGGGAATTGTGGCCTTCCAGAAGTTGCTGGACTACAGCTCCCATCATCCCTGACTTGGCTGTGCTGGCTGGGGCTGATGGGACTTAAGAGTCCCACAACATCTGGGAGGTCCCAAGTTTCCCATCCCTGCTTTAGGTAAAATTCAGTCTTGTATTTCCCATTTGTTTCTAATATATTAGAAGACTCCCACCACCACCACCACCCACTAAATCAGGAGGGCAAGCTGCTTAAGCAGCAAACATGCAGTTATATATTTTGTTGGATTAGCCAGTCATCATATATAATCTAAAGCTTGACAGACATGTTTTCTAAGATCAGTGTGGTACAGCACACAGGGCTTGTTACTAGGAAAGGCAGCCTTGGGCACTTCTCTCTCACACACATCTTAATTCGGAGCAGTGCTAGACATTTCAAAGCTGCTGCTGCTCCATCTCTTTGCTCCTCCTTTGGAATATCTAGCACGATGTGATATCATGATGCTGTGCACTGGTCTGCTTCCAAGGCTGACAGCCAAAAAAGTGAGAAGGAAGCTAGACGGTGCACAGTGCACTGCTGCCACAAGTCTTGTTGAAATAAATATCACGCAGAAGAGAAGGAAGGGGAGTGTTGGTGACCTGACTTGCACATAACACTAAGCCATACTTTGATTAACAAACTATGAGTTCAGCAGATGGCAAACCACAGCTTGTTTCTCTAAAGTTAAGTTTTTTCTCTGGCTGTTCTTGCCTCATCATGCCTTTGTAGCCAGGTGTGTACCTGGGAATGGCATGTGGGCAAACCAATCATGGCTAGGCTACAGTGTTGGGTTCACACATAATACTAAGACATAGTGAAAACAAACTTTGGGGGGTATTCTACCAATGCATCACATCAATGCAAGGATTTCTGCTTGTGCAACAGGACTTTCCTGCCTCTGCCCTGCCCCCAGCTGCACATGGAACATGTACCCTCCCCAAATCTGCTCCAGAGAGTTGAGAGAACCCCTAGAACAAATTTAAGGAATGGGGGTGGGAGAAGGGGAGAATGATCTGTTGCACAAGCAGAAATCCTCGCACCACAGAACGATTGCCTTAGAACATTGGATTTCACCTGATAACTTCAGATGGTGGCTTGTTGGCAGTAGACAAACCATAGTTAAGCTTCCGGACAGGATTTACACATACTGCTAATCTATTGTTGATGAAAGCATAGTTTATTAAAGCTTGGCTTAGCATTATGTGTGAACCACACCAATGTTCTACTCTTATTTTCCTGCATTGTTAAAGCTTCAGAATAATGGGGGGAAATATATTTGTTTATAGGCAAATAGCCTGATCAGCCATAGTTAGCTATGACTAAGCCTCACTTAAAACAACACTTTCTTAGTTTTCTTTTTATAAAGGTACATAATTTCCCTGGAAATTCTCCTACACCTATATTTTTATTCAACAGCAGAATAATGCAATTTCTACAGCTGGATTTATGCAAATTATGAGCATTCTGTAAAACAGCACAACAGCTAACTGCAATAATATGCTCTGTGCAGGAGACCTTAAAGACTGCTGGTGCATAACCTCCTTTCTCTAAAGGGTCAGCAAAGCCCAAGGCTGAATTATTTTCACTAATTCAAATGAACAAAGAAGTTAACTATATAAAATATCATGTAATAATACTCTAGTTATGTACATTAATCCCAAATCCCAATATACCATAAATAACATTGATAAACCTCACAATATGTAAGGCAAATTTATATTAGAAATATATTAGGACTCAATGATATATTTTTGTACATTATTTATCTAATTTACTTATGAACTGCTTTAATATTTTGTTAAAGTCCTGAAGTGGTATAAAAAAGAAAAGAAAAGCACACAATACATAATAAAACAATATTAAATACAATCCCATGGCTTCACATTGACCAGTAATTTATATTTGACCAATGTCACTGCTCTGAAAATGCTTAGGTGAATGAAATAGCTTTTAGCATGCACCAAAAACATTAAGTAATAAATGTATGCCATATTTCCAAGGGGAGAGTATGCCACATAACTTGTGCCACCACCAGGACTGCTGAGAGGTGGTTACTGGGGGTTGTTGTTGTTTAGTCGTTTAGTCGTGTCCGACTCTTCGTGACCCCATGGACCAGAGCACGCCAGGCCCTCCTGTCTTCCACTGCCTCCCACAGTTTGGTCAGACTCATGTCTGTAGCTTCGAGAACACTGTCCAACCATCTCGTCCTCTGTCATCCCCTTCCCCTGTGCCCTCCATCTTTCCCAACATCAGGGTCTTCTCCAGGGAGTCTTCTCTTCTCATGAGGTGGCCAAAGTATTGGAGCCTCAGCTTCAGGATCTTTCCTTCCAGTGAGCACTCAGGGCTGATTTCCTTAAGAATGGATACGTTTGATCTTCTTGCAGTCCATGGGACTCTCAAGAGTCTCCTCCAGCACCATAATTCAAAAGCATTGATTCTTTGGCAATCAGCCTTCTTTATGGTCCAGCTCTCACTTCCATACATCACTACTGGGAAAACCATGGCTTTAACTATACGGACCTTTGTTGGCAAGGTGATGTCTCTGCTTTTTAAGATGCTGTCAAGGTTTGCCATCGCCTTTCTCCCAAGGAGCAGGCGTCTTTTAATTTCGTGACTGCTGTCACCAGGGGGTTACTGGGGGTACTAATGTACCAATGTACTGGGGGCCGACTCTGAGCTTCCTTCCTCCCTTCCCTTCCCTTCCCTTCCCTTTCCTTCCTTCCTTCCTTCCTTCCTTCCTTCCTTCCTTCCTTCCTTCCTTCCTGTCTCTAACCCCACTAGAAACAAAGTTATGAAGCAAAATGTGAACATCCCCTTCTAGGCCATTTTAGCAAGATGAGCCAGCCTGACTGTTCCTACCTTTTTTAGCCAATGAGTGAAGTCAGAGCAGTAAGTAGAAGCAATGATTGACAAGTGTATTGTGCCTACTTGGTGAAGTGAACCTCTGGGATCCTAAAGAACTGTTATTTCCCCCTCCCTTTAGCACACCTTTCCTGCTTTTGTAGTCTTTGGAATCTCGGTCGTCTTCCTTTCCTTAGGAATCAGGATGCACCTTTCCTGTGGTGCATTCTTCTGAGATCAGGTACTCCCTAAAAGTTATTTTCTGCAAATACTACTACACAATACATATGGGTGGATGTTAAAGAATCACAGACACACCCCAAAAAGGCAAATGCAAAATATGAAAACTTTTCAAAGAGGCTTCGGCACATCAGAGATTTTATTACAGGGGTGGCCAATGGCCTATATAATCTTAATCAAATTTTGTCCTCTTTTGCAAGGGGGGCAGAGGACCCACTCCAAACACAGTGTACAGAGCCCAGAAAATCCTGTTGGCACCCCTGGTAGTTACACTGCACCATAGTGCTATACTGTCAGGTTTATCTGTGCTGTTTTTTGTATAATATGGATTAGGATATATTTATTTTTAATTTATGGGATATTTTAATGTGTTTATTTGTTCATTTATGTTGGTTTATAGTTAAGGCTAGATCATTTGTTTGGTTTGTTCATTTGGTCTTTCTAGTACACACAAGAAATAAATAAGGATTTATTTACTGACCTAGGATGCCAATTCTACACATTTTTTGTTACTTTCTGTTTTTGAGTGTTGTTCCCCACTTTAAACTTCTGGGGATATGTCAGATTAAAAATCCAAAGAAACAAATAAATGCACAATTATTTTGTCACAGAATCAGATCACAATGAAAATAACAAAGAAAGCAAGAAAATGATTCATTCTGCTTTGGTTTTTCTTTCTTTCTTTACAAGCCCAATACTGCAAAAACGTATTTAATAATCTTTAGACCCTTATACATTTCTGAATCTTCCACAAGCTTTCATAAAAACAGCCTCAATATACCTTGGCACAATATACAGCCGAGTAGCAATAAAATACAAATTTTCTGAAGTGCTGGCATTTGAGAAAAATGTCACAGTTTCCCAATCTTATCCAAGCTGATAAGTCTTCAGGATGTGTTTCCTATTAGAAAATGATTTTTTTCTAGTGGTCTTCCTGCTGAGTCACGACAACTTGGATTGGTCATTTTCATGAAACCCACTATAGATTTCAAGCTCCCACAGAGTCCTAAACATGTTATGCTCTTCCTTCCTTTCATTTTTTTTCATATAAAAAAAATGGAACTTGAGTTGAAGGAAAGACAGAAAGGAAAGCTTCAAGAGAAATACACAAGAGTTTCTGTTGTGCTTTATTTCTATTTTTGTTTTCATATATAGGCAATGATAATAACAGGCAGTCATCAATGCAACTAAAATGCTTGCCTGCAGTGAATCCTTCCAATGGTTACCAGCGAGGGCATAAATTCATCTTCAGTCATCCAGTTGTGCCACCAACACACAACAAAACCTATTCACCAGTCACCATGGGTTGGGTAGCAAGTATGGCTGATCCTGGGTGGTTGTACACAAAATGCTGTTTGGTCCTAAGGAGGCTTAGATTATTAGGATGAGGCTGAAGGCCAGATAATAGATCTGAAAAAGCTACACCCAACATTGATCATTTATGTAGCACAGGGTCACCAACAGGGCACCAGCAGGCTTTCCATCAGCACTTGTGAAACGTCTGTTGGACTACACCGAAAATCTGTAGGACTGAACTGAACTTTAGTCATGTTTGATTGCCACATTCTCTGTTGGGGCATAATGGTTAATGCCTGTGCATTGCTCAACAACAACAACAATAACAACAATAATAATTGATAGCCCACCCATCTGGCTGGGTTTCCCCAGCCACTTTGGGCGGCTTCCAGCAGAATATTAAACTACAATGATTCATCCAGTATTAAAAGCTTCCTTAAACAGGGCTGCTTTCAGATGTCTTCTAAATGTCCGATAGTTGTTTATTTCTTTGACATCTGATGGGAGGGCATTCCACAGAGCGGGCGCCACTACCAAGAAGGCCCTCTGTCTGGTTCCCTGTAACTTCGCTTCTCACAGCGAGGGAATCGCCAGAAGGCCCTCGGTGCTGGACCTCAGTGTCCGAGGGGAGTGAAATTTAGCAGAACATTCTAGTATATTGATGAAAAAGCCACAATTCCACAGCGCAATAGGTAATGCAGTGTAAAAGGAACTTTAGAAAGCAGGACAGAAGGGCTTGCTGTCATTCACTCACCTGTTTATTGGGATGCTTGGGATGCAGCTAGGCTGCCTGCCTGCTTTCAAAATGGCGCCCTAAGGATGTCTTGGGAGCCGTGTTATTGCTGCTCCTAGAGGTTATTTTCAAGACAGGCAGCCCAGCTGTGTTCAGAGTGCACCACAGGTCCAAGAGCTTGGGTTAAAAGAGCAAAAAGTCAGGTAATTAAAATAAATATAAAAAGTAGGATAGTAAGGTGATGATGCCCGGCCCTGTGGGACCATAGACCTCTACCTTAGCATCCACACCTAGCAGGGCCACTGCTGCAGGGAGGGTGGCAGGAAGGCAAATGGGCAGCAGGTCAGTACTTGGGTCCCTTTGAGACCTGGGATCTGGGCAATAGTACACCCTGCATTTGCTTGTTGGTGGCCCTGCTTGGGAGTAAGTCCCACTGAACTTAGTGGGACTTATGCTTGAGTAAAGGTGCATAAGAATCCTACAAATTTAGTCTTGGTAACAGCAACTGACATTCCTGAGCATACCTAGACTCCAAACTTTCAGAATTACAAGCTATGAAGGTTCTTCCTCCCCACCCCCCAACTAGTATTCCGTCTATAAAAAATGAATGACTTAGCCCAACAGACAGTCATAACTCATGAGCGAAAGAGATGTGATCAACTTTTCATAGTTACTTCTGTATTCAACAGGTTTCTTAAGAAGAAATATTGGTTCCATTTGCCATTAAGCATTACTCAGAGCTTCATTTGGCTGGCCGATTTAAAAAGGTTTAGCATATTCAACACTCAGGCAGTTAGGGTTTCGGGAAGGCCTCAACATAATGTCATTAAATGTTCAACAATGACTTGAAAATAAGTAGCTTTTGGAAGTTATATGTCTTTGAAGTCTCATTAATTAGTCATATCATCGGGAATGTATGGCTAAAGTAAATTACAGTGTTTAAAATATCTACTCTTTCAATGTGAAAAATGAAAGAATCCAGCTACCTTGTCTTTATACTAATGAAGATATTATTAATTGGTTTAGCAAAAACATAGATCTAACCATAATGTGCAACAGTTATTAAAGATAATTAACTACAGATCATTGGTTTGAAACATCTAGTCCAAAATGATTTCTGAAGGGCACATTATTCTATGAGATAAAATAATTAAATTTCTAACTGCTGCATAAGACAACTGTGGCATATCTAGTGTTTTAATTTCTTTTGTTCTACTCACATGGCACTCTTCTGTTTTAGATGTTGAAAATGCTACTAGTGTTTAACTATGAACAGCCTCTGTAAGTGTGTAAGACTGAAATGTTTCATGTTGGAGGAGAAATGACTGAAAGAAAAGGATTAAAAATGACAGCCCTACTAATAAAACCACACACAGAGAGAGAGAGACAGACAGCTACATATTTTCTTATGAGAAAGGAAAGCAGGTTAAGAAGAGGGTTGGACACATTCTTCTTTTTAAAATATTCAGAATACAAAATGGCCACACAGATTGTAGCCAAGCAAACATGTTCCAAGGAGAAAAAAATACCCACAAGTATAAACTTTGCTAAATATTTGCAGGTTGAAAGGTAGTGGAATTGTACATTGGCATCCAAAATAAAATTAAGCAAGTGACCAAGGCATTAAAACCAAAAGAAATTTATATCAACAATACATTTTAAGGCCTAACTTTGTAAATAAATATCCACCAACCACCACCATGCTCCATAATAGATTTTTAAAAAATATAGATTGCAAATTAAAAAGCCAGTCTGTATTAATGAAATGACACAATGTGTAGACATAATTTGGCTGGGGAAGTAATTGATTTCAAGGCAAGATTTCCACTTCATGGCCCAGATCCAGAGCAATTCTTCATGTGAACACATGGAATATTACAGGGAGAAAAGAGCCTTAAGATGTTTAGAATAGGAAAAGCAAGTGCAAATATCAAGCATATTGAGCTGTACTTCCAGAAGCCATTCCTACTGAACCTTTCCTTAATAAGCAGCTAGTAATGGCATGAAAAGCAAGAAATGGCCACTCCTACACAGTGCTATAATAAGGCGAGAGGAAAATTAAAGATAGAATGGCCTGCCTAGTAACAAGCTTCTGTATACGGGCTTCAATGCACTATTTCATATGGGGATTGCTGCGTGGTTTTACTGGAACAGGAACAGGACCAGACATGACATGACAAGGCCCTAAGTAACGTCCTGATTAAGAGGCCCCATAGCATTTCTAAATTAAAAATTAAAAAATGTGTACTATTCCAATGGAACAGACAATAAAAATAGAAATAATAAACTGTTGTATACAGTGGTACCTCGGGTTACGAACTTAATTCATTCCGGAGGTCTGTTCTTAACTTGAAACTGTTCTTAACCTGAGACACCACTTTAGCTAATGGGGCCTCCCGCTGCTGCTGCGCCGCCACAGCGCAATTTCTCTTCTCATCCTGAAGCAAAGTTCGTAATCCGAGGTACTATTTCTGGGTTAGCAGAGTCTGTAACCTGAAACGTCTGTCACCCAAGGTACCACTGTATATACATAGGCAAGGATGCAACTAAAAACGAACCACCTGAATAAAACATATATCTTTCAATTAACCTATCTGCATATGAAATATCTTTAAATTTAGTAATTTTTCACCTCATAATCTGAATCGCTAGCTGAAGCTCACTTACCTTGTGCGTAACTTAAGAGGTGGGGAGTTCACATGACCATCCATTTCAATGGTACAATGAAGATGGCTGTCAGTAGTGAGTCCACTGCAGGTGTTCTCTGTGAATGGGTGAAGACGGCAGCTGGGTCACACATGCAGACCCCACCCTTCTGCATTCCCATCCCTGCTGTAGACCTTCCTGCTCGATGCAGAAAGTTTGGGGTAGAAAAGGGGTAGCTGGCGTATGAAGGGGCCCGTGTACACGTCCCCTAACTGCAGCGAGAATCGCCTTTGCAGGCAGAATACATGAACAAGGCTGTGAGTCTTCTTTTACATCGTATGCAAACAACAGTCACTGGGCCAACCCTTATTTTCCATCATTTTTGGACTTGTTAGGTCACACACAGAGAGAATATAGATCAGGGATGGGGAACACTTTTCTGCCTGGAGGCCACATTCATTCTTATGCAATCTTCCTGGGGCTATAAATTGGGTCGGGCAACAAATATAAATTTTTGGTATGTGCAGTAGGCTAGTTTTGACACATACTTGAATAGAGCAGAAATTTAGCACTCATTTTGGTGTTGATTGCATCTAGAACAAAACCCCATTTGCCACCCTGTGGACCTGGAAAATCACAGGAGTTTTGCACTGTAATTTTTCAGTGGTTTTGACGGATCACTCTGCTGCTCCTCACATGACAAAACTTAGTGAGGAATTATTGTGCACAATTCTTTCCTGCTGTTTTCATGGGTGCATCATGGTGGAAGGGAAGTGTGTGTGTGTATAAAGGGAGGGGGAAGTGTCCCATGATGCTCACTGTTGTGTCACACCACGCCCACTGTTGTGAATGAAATTTAGTGTGACATAGCAGTATATCAGTCAAAAAGCCTCAGTTCCAGAATCCAACAGGTAAATGCAGTGGGACAGGAACATTAGAAACCAGGACAGAACTCTAGAGTTAACAGCTAGCAAAACTAATGCAGTAATCCCCACATTTGAATGCACACTTAGGCTGGATCTAGACACATCAAAAAAGTGTTTCAGGAAAACACGTTCTAAACTTCATAAAGGGAAATCACGTTGGTGAAAAACTGGACTCCACAGCGCCATGTGGTGTCACAGTGTTATAACACATATAAAGCGCTTTTTCTTTACCAGTGTAGCTGAGTCCTTAGTTGGATTCAAATTCATTTGAAAAATATGATGTCTCAGCCATACTTGGGGAAGATCAAACTGTTAACCGCACCCACACTTGGCTCTACAAACCCCTAATGTGGACTCATGCTTCAGTCACTGCTCTGCATAGGTAAGGAAGCAGCATACCTCAGAAAGGCAGCAAATAGGTTTTACTGTACTTTTCCACATATAAGACTAGGTTTTTTTCTTAGAAATGATGCTAAAAAGTGGGGGTCGTCTTATACATGAATAGTGCATAGGGTGGACATTTGATTGGTTGCTGCCACGGCTGTCAACAGCTATTGGGCATGTTATTGGTTGCTATGTCAAGGGCTGGTGTTGATTGGCTGACGCAGCAGCAATTGGCCAGGCGATTGGCAGCTCCTGCCAGCGAGGGGACAGATGAGAGGCGGATTTTGCAATGCGTGTGGGTGAGCGATTTTTGGCAAGCCCCCCTAAAAAAGCTCAACAACCCTCGGCAATCCCCCTCCTATTTTCTTAAATTAGAGTCCCCCCAAAACGGAAAAATACGGTAATTTGAAAAGTTATTCTCATCATTTTATTTAGACCAAAAGAAGGAAAAGAAATTACTTAGCCAACTGTTAACCTCCGGCTTCAGTCTGATTATTCTCTCCTCTATGACCACAAGCCTCCAGGTCACTTGGTAACCTTCCAACGTGAACTCCAAGAGGCCTGCCTCAGCTGCTGCTCTCTTGTTTATATGGCTCCCTGGCATGAAGTAAAGATGAGCCATTTGAGTTCTCTCAATATGCCAGATGATATACATGCTGGTGCATCTGAAAAATTCATTGCAGGGGAAAAATATGATTCATATAAGTAGGGAACGGGCCTCTGCTGGGCCTTCACTGCCCAACCATCACTGCCATTTTGCTTTCTGTGTGAGACGTAGGTTTGCTGCTTCAATCTCACCCTGGAAAGAAGGGATGCTCAAGAACAGGACTCAGAAAAAAGGAAATTTGTGACATTTTTAAGCTGAGTGGTGGAGCACTTTGGAGTGAAACATTTGATCCAGTGGGCCAGGGAGCAGGAAAGACTTTTTATGTATGTAACAATAGCAGCATGGATGCTATTAGCCCAGAGATGGAAAGAAGATAAAGTCCCTACCAGAAAAGAATGGCAAATTAAACTCTTGGACTATGCTGAAATGGAAAAATTGACCGGGAAGCTCAGGAACCAAGAAGACCAAAACTTCAATAAGGAATGGGAAAAATGTATAATTTATATTGGAGACCATTGTAAGCAGATGAAAACATTAGCAGGATTGCAATAACACTTGTAATGTAATAAGTACTATGGAGATAATGGAGTTCTTAAAAAAATGGATTACTGAAAAAGATGCAGTAGAAAATATTTAACAACAAAACCCATGGAGGGGAATCAGAGATTCGGGGGAATCTTTTAATTGTGGATGTGTGTTATGATATTTTCTATAATTTTATATTTGTAAAATCAAAGAAAAATTATTTCTTCTCGCTCCCCTCAACCCCTGCGGGTCAACATTGATAGGTGGGTGTGACCACTCCTTGGTCAAATATATGATGCCATGCAGTACACACAAAGAAATCACTATGTAAAAAAGCCCTCACATTGTTTTGGATTTGAAGCAGCCACTATGGAAACCCATGTGCTTGTAATTACCTCCCAGAATACCTGTGCGATGCAACTTCTCTTATTTCACTCAATTCCCCTCTCAAAACAGACATTTTGCCCGAAGCCTTGGTCACCTTGTCTTTATGCTTAGCCCTCTTCCCCTCTGAAAGTTCTTTGATTTTGTAACCAACACCCACCCAAAGATTTATCTGCTAGGGATGTTTTTACCGCCTCTAAAGTTCTTTTGCTGATAAAGATCCGTATAGTTAAAGCTATGATGTATGGAAGTGAGAGCTGGAACATAAAGAAGGCTGATCGCCGAAGAATTGATGCTTTTGAATTATGGTGCTGGAGGAGACTCTTGAGAGCCCCATGGACTGCAAGAAGATCAACCTATCCATTCTGAAGTAAATCAGCCCTGAGTACTCACTGGAAGGACAGATCCTGAAACTGAGGCTCCAATACTTTGGCTACCTCATGAGAAGAGAAGAAGAGAAGACTCCCTGGAAAAGACTCTGATGTTGGGAAAGATGGAGGGCACAAGGAGAAGGGGATGACAGAGGATGAGATGGTTGGACAGTGTTCTCAAAGCTACCAACATGAGTTTGACCAAACTGTGGGAGGCAGCGAAAGACAGGAATGCCTGGCGTGCTCTGGTCCTTGGGGTCATGAAGAGTCGGACACAACTAAACAACTAAACAACAAAGTTCTTTTAAAAATGTCAGAGTCAAATACTTCAGTCCTGTGCTCATCAAAGCAATCTTAGTAAAACAGATGTTAAAAAACCTGAAGGAGATCTTTGTCTGGTACCAGCAAGACATCAAGGTGGGCACCAGCCAAATCTCAACAGGAAGAGGAATCCAGAGCTGATTCACTTGAAATGTTTCCCCCCCCCCCTAATAACCACCCACCAAATCTCAGATGGCACGGGATCATGAGGAACAACCTATGTCGATGATCCTAAGTGCAGGCAGGGCTATATAGAGACAGTTGATCCTTCAAGTACCTGACTTCGAGACCTGAAGGACTTTAAAAGTCAAGACCACCACTTTAAACTGGGCCCAGAACTGACTGCTGAATTGATAAGTGTCTGAACTGGGCTTAAACTTTAGCACCTGGATGAGCCTAATGACTGATCAATCTGTTAGTGTATGTGCCACTCAAATCTGCACCATTTTACCAGACAGCCTCTTACATTCCCTATGAAAAAAAAATCCCATCCTCAAACAATTAAGAAGAAAAGGTCTGAGCTCAAGGCTTTGTATTTTCAATTAATGGCTTTGTATGTGTGATATTTGCAGTACTACTTATCTTTTTTCTTTTCTTTTTGTTTAAACCCCTCTAATCAGCATGGGTAAGAAGAATGCAGGAGTAAAGATTTAATATAGATGCTCTCTCAAGTGCAAATTTGGTTGTCAATGTTGTTTACATTTACCAAACACTGAAATTTTTAAAAAGTGTATGTTTGATTATGTTTCACGTGGGGGTGGGGGAAGGGCTCCTCAGGCAATCCTAAATGTTACAACCAACTAACATTTCATCTTTATCGTTTCCAAATAACAAGTTAAAATTAACTGCTTCATCTTCATACAGCTCACTCCTTGAGTAGCTTAAACTTACTTTTAACTGTTACATGCCAACAAAACAGGTTGCTTAATTGATTTGACCTTTCACAGTATTTTTTAATTTTCAATCTTAGTTTCATTGTTCCATCTGGCGCTTTAAAACGACATCTGGTTAACTGTACTTAACCAGCTGATCACTGTACAGTTATTTTTAAATGTAATGTATGCTTAAACAGATGTTATTTTTATAGATGCAGATCTAAACTGCACTTGTATACGTGCAATGTCTGCATAAGCTCTTTCTGCAACTCCAGTGTTGACACCAAAAATTATAAGCCAGGATACTTATGAACTTTACTATTACATTACTGCACGTGGGCTGTTTTTTGTATTGGGTTTTTTTGTAGCCTGTTAGGTAAACATCAATTCAGTTATTTTCTCTCTCTTTGGTGCACATAAATAAAACATTAGCATTTAGCTGATAAAGAGAAGTACATTTATACATTCAACTGCTGTCAACAAGAAAAAAAACACCAAGAATTTATGGAACAAATAGTGAGAGCAGTGTGTGTGTGTGTGTGTGTGTGTGTGTGTGTGTTATCTGTCCAGAAATCCAACAAAGCAGCTTTGTGTATCTGAGTGGAGCTTCACCTTTACTGGCTATGAAAACAGCAAAGAGCCTTGTGCATGAAACCAGGCTTGCTCCTATCCATCTGAGGATGAAACCCTGCATATTATGCAGTCGGTTTATAGGTCAGGTGAAGTTTTCAAGTGCAACAACATCCATAAACATATTGTTGCATCTATATCATATACATACAAATCTGTCGCTTCTTTTGCTCTGTTTCACATTTGTTTGCTTGTGGTTTCGTTCCCTTCCCCACCAACTGTAATTTGATTTTATGTTTGTTAAATCCTGCCAGTATGCTTCCCCACCCCCGAGGAATTATTATGCAGAATACTGCATTTTAAGATTCATTTTACAATGCAGGTGACAAAGATTGCATTTGGGCTTCTCCTTATACCTTTTCCTTTCTCTCTGTCTGTCTATCCCTGGAGAGCTGCTGCTGGTTTGTGTAGATGGGCCGGTAGGCTGGCTCAGTATAAGTCACAGAACCATAGAATCAGAGAGTTGGAAGGGACCACAAGAGTCATCTAGTCCATTGAATGTTAAGAAGGATGCTAGATCTTTATAAAGAATTTGGCACCACTAAATTAGATGCAGTAATGAGGATAAGTTATTTAAGGAGAATTTAAAACTTTTTTGAACAACTATTAGATTATATTTAAAGTATTAAGATTTGGTTAATTAAGTTGATAAATTGCTGAAAAAACTTTATTGGTATGGAAGTAGGAGCGGGGGATGTGAGGAAGTCCAAAGAAGTGCTGAAACTATGTTAAGAAATATGTTTTTATTGTTTGGTTTTATTCATTGTATTAAAAAATCTTTAATAAATATTATAAAAAAAAAACCAAGAGTCATCTAGTCCAACCCCCTGTGATGCCGGAATGTTTTGTCCAACGTGGGGCTCGAACACACAATCCTGAGATTAAGAGTCTCATGCTCTACGAACTGAGCTTCCCATGCTCCTATTGCCTTCTGTCAGAAACATTATATTTTGTATGTGAACATCCTTATTGTCCCAGCAGTTTAATGTCAGGATTATTCCTTTCTTTACTGAACTGGTTTGGCCGGTTCGATGAGATGAGAATGAAAAGGGTCTGCTGCTTTGTCACAAATGTCCTTGTGTCTAAGCATGCTTTTATGCAGTGGTGAAATCAATGTCTTCTACTGTACTTTAAAGAGATGGGGCTATGTTGTTGCATTAAAAAATTGCAAAAGCCAGCAGAGAAGCAGTAGCCGTATATTCAACTACATCCTTGCACTGGTAAAAGGACTTCCCCTGCTCTCATCCCCCACACTTTCCCTAATTCTGTTCCTGAGACTTGGAGGAACCCCCAGAATTTTTTTAGGGGATGTACAGGAGCTGGACAAGGGGGACAGTCCCACCACGCAAGCAGAAGTCGTTCCACTTGTGCAAGGATTTCCTTAGCACCACATTGAACACAACCCTGAATGCATTCAATTTGTGCTTGGACAGACTCGCTCATCAAGACTGGGGACCCTGCAAAAAAGCAGGCTTCCCTGTGTACATATAATTGAAAAGTTGTAGCCAGTAGAGTTGTCCTGTTTGTGCAATACCTTCTGCCGGTCCAATGGGACTTCCACTCCCTCTCATCTTCATATGCCCCCATCTATTCCAAGCGTTCCACCAAACCTTTAGAACAGATATTTGGGAAATGTTGCACAGGGAAAGAAAAAGAAAAGGAAATCTCATTGAGCAGGCAGAAGCCCTTTCACTAATGAGACAACTTTATTGTATACAATATAAGAGTGTATAGCTGTATGTGCTCTGAACACTATATACACAGCCAAGCATACTGTTATAGTTGCATTATTATTATTATTATTATTATTATTATTATTATTATTATTATTATTTCATGTGTCTTCCTCCCTTCCTGCGAGGGTATAAGACCTTTAATTTATTCAGGTACATAAATCCAAAATCCAGAGTTTATCTCTTAGGTTTATTGCAGAGACTAGTTCTATACATATTAAACTTCTTAAAAGTTTGGAGAGGTTAATGGACTATGTGGCGTACTGTACATCCTGTCAGATTAAATTCTTTATGTAACAGGATGAAATATTTTAAGTTTAACATAATATACAAGGCCACAGAATTACGTTACACAAAGGAAGTGGCCGCAGTCTTTGAGGGCTTTTTTTTTCTGCCTAGAACTTTAAAGCATCATTCTCAAGGTTAAAAATTGCTGTTATACATAATACCTCAGTAATTGATAGACATTTTCTCTCTCCAGAGTCCATTTTCTGTGAAAAACACCACATAACATCTGTTCATAAACAGTCCTTCTGTGAGAACACTGACACAGGTCTTAGGCTTCTACCGGCTCAATTCCCCTGCCATACAC
The DNA here is from genome assembly GCF_964252035.2 of Podarcis erhardii. Taxonomy (NCBI): domain Eukaryota; kingdom Metazoa; phylum Chordata; class Lepidosauria; order Squamata; family Lacertidae; genus Podarcis; species Podarcis erhardii. The sequence continues at coordinate 98,361,836 of NC_138498.1, forward strand.
AGATGGCATGGCGTATTTATACAGCTGAATTCCTTGTAATATGAGCCTGGCTATATCTTCAGGTAGGACCATAGGCAAATGTGCTTAAGCTGTTCCTACCTCCCTACATCAAGACTGACACAAAGACAAATTGTAGTATCACACCGTTACGTAAGGTTGGCTTCCAAATCACCTTCAGAAATCAGCACATACCGGTAATTCTACAGAGACAATGGCATTGATTGAGATAACAAGACCTCCGTGTCTCACTTTAATATACTGTGTGATTGAACACACAAGGCTATTCAGAAAGACTACATTGTATGCCTTTGCCCTTGTAAGGAATTCCAGTTTAATAGTCAAAATTAGCATTCAGTTTAAAAACAAACTAAGAGCTACCAAAGGGGGGGGGGAGGCATACAATAAGTGAAAGAAGAGGTAACAAATGTGGGGTAAAATGTGACAGACATGAGTAGCTGTGGCATGTTATTACAGTCAAACACCACAAATGCAAGATTCTCATAGGCGAAGGGTTTCAATATGTATAAAAGTGGAAGGACCTCAGACAGGTAGGCTGTTGATTGTTTATTGACTGCTAGACTGGTAAAGAACAAGGGATTTATATGTGTTGTATGTGTGATATACATCATCATCATCATCATCATCATTATTATTATTATTATTACCCTATCCATCTGACTGGGCCTCCCCAGACACTCTGGGCAGCTCCCAACAGAATATTAAAAGCAAGATAAAACATCAAACATTAAAAACTTCTCTAAACAGGACTGCCCTCAGAAGTCTTTTAAAAGTCAGATAGTTGTTGACATCTGACGGGAGGGTGTTCCACAGGGCAGGCACCGCCGCTGAGAAGGCCCTCTGCCTGGTTCCCTGCAACTTCTCCCAGGGAGGGAACTGCCAGAAGGCCCTCGGAGCTGGACCTCAGTGGGGGGCTGAACGATGGGGGTGGAGACTCTCCTTCAGGTATACTGGGCTAAGGCCATTGTGCCAACAGATGGCGTCGTGGAGTCCCGTTTTTCTCTCCCTGTTTTCCCTGTTTAAATGTACAATGCTTTAAACTGAAACGCTTCTTGGATGTGTCTAGATCCAGCCTCTGTGTGTACAGTGGTGCCTCGCAAGACGAAAATAATCCGTTCCGCGAGTCTCTTCGTCTAGCGGTTTTTTCGTCTTGCGTAGCAAGCCCATTAGCGGCTTAGCGGATTAGCGCTTTTAGCGGCTTAGCGGATAAGTGGATAAGCGGCTTAGCGGCTTAGAAAAAGGGGGGAAAGGGGGGAAAGTTGGAAAAACTCGCAAGCCCATAGGGAAATTCGTCTTGCGAAGCGCCTCCAAAACGGAAAACCCTTTTGTCTAGTGGGTTTTTCGTCTTGCGAGGCATTCGTCTTGCGGGGCACCACTGTATGTGGAGGTGTAGTTTGCTTGTAAGAACCTGTGTTCGTCTTCATTCAATCCCAGTGGGTTGACCCAAAAGAGTTTGGTGAACAGCCAACCTTGCTGGTTGGGCACCCAGGGAGTGCAGAAAGACGGCAGGCACCACTGTGTCTCCAGACATCCCTGCATGGGAATGGTCATTTTCTGGCTGGCCACATGGTGGCACAGCAAATCCCACATGCGCCTCTACCATGGAAAAGTGCAACAACAATAATACAGTAATACCTCTGGTTACGCACCGTCCTCCTTGTGAACACTTCCGGTAACAAGGTCCGCTAACCTGGAAGTAGGTCTCCTGGAAGCCAACTTTGCCCCAGGATGCGAATGGAAGTTTCACACCAGAGGTGCACGTGCAGCAGGAGTCCCCATTAGCGAAAGCACGCCTCATGTTAAGAACGGTTTCAGGATAAGAATGGACTTCTGGAATGAATTAAGTTCATATTCAGAGGTACCACTGCAATGTAACGAAGAATTTGCTGCCCTTTTAAAACACCCCAAATGTGGTGTAGAGCCAGTGCGGTGTAGTGGTTAAGAGCGGTAGATTCGTAATCTGGGGAACCAGGTTCGCTTCCCCGCTCCTCCACATGCAGCTGCTGGGTGACCTTGGGCTAGTCACACTTCTTTGAAGTCTCTCAGCCTCACTCACCTCACAGAGTGTTTGTTGTGGGGGAGGAAGGGAAAGGAGAATGTTAGCCGCTTTGAGACTCCTTCGGGTAGTGATAAAACGAGATATCAAATCCAAACTCTTCTTCTTTAAATCAGCTGCCCGAGGCAGCCACCTCACTCTGCCTAATGGTAGGGCTGGTGCTGGTAGGAGAGCCCCTCACTCAGTGAGGGAGCAATGCTTTTCATGCAGAAGGTCCCATGTCAATTCTGCAGCATCTCCAGTCAAAGGATCCCCTCAGGCATGCCTGTGCCTGAGGCACTGGAGAACTCCCCTCTCAGGCTTTACCAAATTTAATGGATCTGTAGTTTGATTTGTTAACAACACAGTTCATATATTTTCTATCCCAAAATAATTTCTCAATCTGACAATTATTTTTTTGAAAGACAACAGCAATATCATAAGCAGCCCATATTTCCCATCATTTAATTACTTGACTCAAATGGGGGTTTCAAATTGTTTCGACATATATTATGTTTCTTGTACACCTGTTGAAGTTCCTTTTTTTAAAAAAAAAAAAATTACAAACCAACATTTTATTTGAAGAGCACATCTTTGATTTCTCCCTTAACATTTGGTCATTATAACACCTTGTTCTGTTTATTGGTACATTTTTTAATCATCAGGTTCTCGTGTGGTTTATAGTCAGTGTTTTGTTTTGCTTTCTATATGTTTAGGTAAAAATGTTCCAAGCAAAATAGGTGAATGGTATTTCCTCTGCAAATCGAACAGCAAAATGATCCTGAGTTCCCTTTTAAGCTGACCTCTTGGGGTACTTCCAGACGGTCACTATTTTCAGGTGGGATTAATACACATACTGTACCAGCAAATCCAGGTTGCACAGTTAAATTTGCCCAGCAAACCTGCTTCCCCGATGACTTTTTTGCAATAAGAAAAGTGATAGGGAAATGCAGTTTAATGTGTGGGATAACGTTTGATTGACAAAGCACCACCTAACCTCCTTGCATACCTACCTAATTTGCTGTTTCGTGTGAATTTTGAAGGAAGTCTGTGTTTCGGCTCCCATATTTTTTCAGAAAGTGTGAATTAGGTTGGTTCACCTTTAAATGTGAACCGAACCAAATTTCTCCATCATCCCTAGTGCCCTTTCGTCTGTGCAGTTCTAACCTTTGCATGTTCAGACATACGTTTGAGGTGGGTTACTGCTATCAATATATCCAGTCTCTCTTGTTTTAGATGCAAGAATCATGATTCCCACTAAGAAAGCTGGTCCAGTAAGAGATATCACTTGACAAATTTTGTATGATAATTATATCATATAATATTACTGATGAACAAAAGCTGATGTCTGAGGGAAATTTTGTCTTGATGGAACATAATAATTATAGAAAAATACACTGTAACTAAAGGTATATAGGTTAGTACAGAAAACAAAACTTTTTAAAACTAAAATCTCAGCCTAACTTTTGGCAGCGCTTTCTCAGAGTTCATTCACAGAGTCAACTTTACTGACTCAGAGTACGTATGTCCCCATAGCTCTTGTGCTAAAGAAGATATTTGTTTTATATTTACCTAATGATTGGCTCCTCCCAACATTACTGAATAACATAGAGATCTTCATAAGCTATTAAAATCAAAACTAGATATAAAACTAAACATCTAAAACTATAAAGGGAGTTGTAGCACTCAGTGATTTTTGTTGATTTCAATGAATTTTTTTTGTTGGCATCTGTCTGTCTCAAGAGACAATGGAGAAGACAATGATCCAGAAGATCAAAAGAGACTACGAGGCTCTGGGCAGGAAATTGAAGCAATTAAATGCACAAATTGTCATCTCATCTGTCCTCCCAGTTGAACAACGTGGCCCAGGGAGAGAGGGAAAAATAGTGGAAGTGAACAGCTGGCTTTGCAAATGGTGTAAATAGGAACGGTTTGGATTCTTAGATCACGGACTGCAGTTTCTTGAAGATGGACTTCTGGCAAGCGATGGGCTGCACCTCACAACGGTTGGGAGGAATGTTTTTGCCAAAAATCTCAGAAACCTCATCAGGAGGGCTTTAAACTGACTAATGTGGGGGAGGGAGACAGTGCTCCTGAAGGTAGGAGTCTATCAATTGATGAAGATGATCATCCAAATGTCATAGACCAAATGGAGCAAACAGCACGCAGACCTAGTGGTGGGAGGAAAAAATCCTTAAATAAGAGACGTGGGGGAATGATTAATGGACTTCACTGTCTGTACACTAATGCGCAAAGCATGGGAAATAAACAAGATGAGCTTGAGCTCTTGGTACAGCAAACTAAATATGACATAATAGGCATCACTGAAACCTGGTGGGATAAGTCCCACGATTGGAATGTAATAATGGAGGGATACAATCTATTTCAGAGAAACAGACCAGACAAGAAAGGAGGAGGAGTGGCGTTATATGTCAGGGATGTGTATACCTGTGAAGAGATCCAAGATTTACAACCTCAAAGCCAAAGTGAGAGTATTTGGGTCAAAATTAAGGGAGAGAAGAATAACAGTGACCTCATTGTGGGAGTTTACTATAGATCCCCAAGCCAAACGGAGGACATAGATGATGCCTTCCTGGAACAGATGGCCAAACATGCAAAAGGAAGGGAGATAGTAGTAATGGGGGACTTCAATTACCCGGATATTTGTTGGATGTCAAACTCAGCCAAGAGCATAAGGTCAAACAGATTCCTCACTGGCCTTGCAGACAACTTCATTGTCCAGAAAGTGGGAGAAGCAACAAGAGGAACAGCCATTTTAGATCTGGTCCTAACCAATGTTGATGACCTGGTTAGTGGGGTAGAAGTGGAAGGATCATTAGGCGCGAGTGATCATGCTCTTCTGAAGTTTACTATACAGCGGAAAGGAGCAGCCAAGCATACTAGGACTCAATTTCTTGACTTTAAGAAAGCCGACTTCATGAAACTTAGGGAAGTGCTGGGTGAAATCCCATGGACAGAAATACTAAAAGGAAAGGGAGTTCATGATGGCTGGGAGTTTGTTAAGAGGGAGATAGTAAAAGCACAACTTCAGGCAATACCAATGAGACGGAAACATGGAAGGTGCCTAAAGAAGCCAGGGTGGCTATCTAAAGAACTTTTAACTGAGTTAAGTTTTAAAAAGGATGTGTACAAAAAATGGAAAAGGGGGGAAACCACCAAAGAGGAATTCAAACAAATAGCCAGCACATGTAGACACAAAGTCAGAAAAGCTAAAGCACAGAATGAACTAGGTTCTGGAACCTAGTGTATGGAGGATTGAAAGCTGAAAATCAACTAACTCTACCACCAATTACAGAATCCAAATGGTCCCAATATTTTACATCTGTATTTAACAATCTACACAGTGAACTTAAAGGAAATGAAACCACTAAAAATAAAATAAATAAACTCCAGGAGTGGCCAAGGGTAGAGGAAGAGGAAATTAGAGAGATAGTTAAAAATTTCAAATCGGGGAAATCTCCAGGGCCAGACGGTCTACCAATAGAATTATTTAAGACCTATATAGATTGGTGGGCAGAACCCTTAGCTCAACTGTTTACTCTTATAGATAAATACGGGATCATACCTGAGATATGGTTAAGATCAATAATTATTCCAATCTTTAAAAATGGCGACCCAAAAGAACCAAGGAATTATAGACCGATAAGCCTACTATCAGTGATAGGGAAAATCTACGCTAAGCACCTCTTATCTAAACTCCTTACCTGGATGAAAAATCTAAACCTACCAGGGAAAGAACAAATAGGTTTCTCCAAAGGTTGCTCTACACTAGACCACTGTCTTATACTCATGCATCTGGTTGCATCTGGTTGAAAAATACAGATCCCAAAGGCAATCTAAGATATACGCTGCTTTTGTAGATTTTCGTGGTGCATTCGACTCAATTGACCGTGCATTCGACTCAATTGACCGCCCAAAGTTGTGGAGGAAACTCGCAGAATTAAAAATTGATCAGCGCTTATTGATTCTAATGCAAAATCTACACTCTTCTAATACCTGTCAAGTCAAACTTAACACCAAAGGTCACCTTTCATCAGATATCCCAAACTCGAAAGGGGTAAAACAAGGGTGTATTCTTGCCCCCTTTCTATTTAATTTATTCCTATCAGACTTGCCAGATTACCTTCAAAAAATAGAATCACATGCCCCTAAACTTAATCAGAAGCCAGTTCCTCTCTTATTATACGCAGACGATGCTGTCCTACTATCATTAACGAGCCTGGGTCTGAAACGTCTTATATCCTCACTGATCCCTTACTGCGAATGTAACAAACTCTCTATAAATTATGAGAAGACAAAAATTTTGGTCTTCTCGAATGGTTGGAAATTAGAGAAATGGAAAATAAGAGGGCAAGAAATCCAACAAGTGAAAATCCATAGGTATCTGGGAATCTTATTCCAGAGCAATTTAGGGTGGGTAACCCATCTCACAAATGCCATAAAACAGGCAAAGTGCACCTCATCAGCAGTTGCCCGTTTTTATTATCAGATAGGTAATCAATTTATTCCTGCGGCCATTCAGATATTTCAAACAAAAGTGCAATCCCAGTTACTTTATGGAATCCCGCTATGGGTCCAAGCATATAACAGTGATTTAAAAAAAACTCATTCCAGCTTTTTGAGACGTATTCTTGGACTCCCAGCTGTGATCAAATATGAAACAATGTGTGCAGAAATAGGCATACACACACTGGAATATTGGGCATGGTCCACCTCAATAAAGTACTGGTTACGCTGCCACTTTCGCTGCCCTCCATCAAGTCTGCTCGCTGATTTGCTCAAAGACTCCTATAAATCAAGATGGTATCAGCACCTCGAAAAAAAGATTGAATCTTTAGGCATCGAGCTGGAGCCCCTGTACAACTCTAATGAGCAGTACATTTTTCATAATATCCTAACTAGACTAAAGGATGTCGAGAGACAAAATATTATGGCAGCTGTAAACAAAATTTGCTCCCCCACATTCTATGATTTAAATATCTTAGATAGTAGAGCCAATTACGTCACTAAATTAATAATCCCAGCCCAACGTAGGGCTTTTATGCTGGCCCGTTTAAATGTTTTTCCCTCAGCATTTGTCAGGGGAAGATATCAAAACGTTCCTAGAAACAAGAGATTCTGCAGATGCTCTATGAATGTCCCGGACACTGTAGAGCATATTCTCTTTCATTGCCCATTGCACAGTACGCTCCGTCAACGCGTGCTGTCCCCTCTTTCGGGTGGTCTGGAACCCCAGCAAGGTAAATGTGTGGGACTTTACCTATCCGACGCTGACCAAAGGGTAACGGCGGGGGTAGCTGAGTTTTTGGCAGCAGTCCTCCAAGGAGCAGGTTAACAAGGAAAACCACTGATTTTATATGTATATATATATATATGTATGTAACCATCTGCTGCCTTTTTATATACATTTCAAGGTTTTTATATGTTATTTTCTCTTTTATGGTTTTATTTGCATAATGCCTAATAAAGGTTTGATAATAATAATAATAATAATAATAAAAGGAAAGGGAGTTCATGATGGCTGGGAGTTTGTTAAGAGGGAGATAGTAAAAGCACAACTTCAGGCAATACCAATGAGACGGAAACATGGAAGGTGCCTAAAGAAGCCAGGGTGGCTATCTAAAGAACTTTTAACTGAGTTAAGTTTTAAAAAGGATGTGTACAAAAAATGGAAAAGGGGGGAAACCACCAAAGAGGAATTCAAACAAATAGCCAGCACGTGTAGACACAAAGTCAGAAAAGCTAAAGCACAGAATGAACTCAGGCTTGCTAGAGAGGTTAAAAGCAACAAAAAAGGCTTTTATGGGTATGTTTGTAGCAAAAGGAAAAACAAAGAAACAGTGGGGTCACTCAGAGGAGAAGATGGTGAAATGCAAACAGGGGATGCAGAAAGGGCTGAACTCCTCAATGCCTTCTTTGCCTCAGTCTTCTCCGATAAAGAAAACAATGCCCGACCTGAAGAATTTGGAGCAAATGATTCAGCAGAGGAAACACAGCCCAGAATAACTAAGGAGATAGTACAAGAATACTTGGCTAGTTTAGATGTATTCAAGTCTCCAGGGCCAGATGAACTGCATCCAAGAGTATTAAAAGAACTGGCAGATGTGATCTCAGAACCACTGGCAGTCATCTTTGAGAATTCCTGGAGAACAGGTGAAGTCCCGGCAGACTGGAGGAGGGCAAATGTTGTCCCTATTTTCAAAAAGGGGAAAAGAGAGCACCCAAATAATTACCACCCAGTCAGTCTGACATCAATACCAGGGAAGATTCTGGAGCAGATCATTAAGCAAACAGTCTGTGAGCACCTAGAAAGGAATGCTGTGATCACCAATAGTCAGCATGTATTTCTGAAAAACAAGTCATGTCAGACTAACCTGATCTCGTTTTTTGACAGAATTACAAGCCTGGTAGATGAAGGGAACGCAGTGGATGTAACCTACCTTGATTTCAGCAAGGCATTTGACGAGGTGCCCCATGATATTCTTGTAAAGAAGCTGGTAAAATGCGGTCTTGACTATGCTACCACTCAGTGGATTTGTAATTGGCTGACTGACCGAACTCAAAGGGTGCTCATCAATGGTTCCTCTTCATCCTGGAGAAGAGTGACTAGTGGGGTGCCACAGGGTTCTGTCTTGGGCCCGGTCTTATTCAACATCTTTATCAACGACTTGGATGATGGACTCAAGGGCATCCTGATCAAATTTGCAGATGACACCAAACTGGGAGGGGTGGCTAACACCCCAGAGGACAGGATCACACTTCAAAACGACCTTGACAGATTAGAGAACTGGGCCAGAACAAACAAGATGAATTTTAAGAGGGAGAAATGTAAAGTATTTCACTTGGGCAAAAAAAATGAGAGGCACAAATTCAAGATGGGTGACACCTGGCTTGAGAGCAGTACATGTGAAAAGGATCTAGGAGTCTTGGTTGACCACAAACTTGACATGAGCCAACAGTGTGACGCGGCAGCTAAAAAAGCCAATGCAATTCTAGGCTGTATCAATAGGAGTATAGCATCTAGATCAAGGGAAGTAATAGTGCCACTGTATTCTGCTCTGGTCAGACCTCACCTGGAGTACTGTGTCCAGTTCTGGGCACCACAGTTCAAGAAGGACACTGACAAACTGGAACGTGTCCAGAGGAGGGCAACCAAAATGGTCAAAGGCCTGGAAACGATGCCTTATGAGGAACGGCTAAGGGAGCTGGGCATGTTTAGCCTGGAGAAGAGGAGGTTAAGGGGTGATATGATAGCCATGTTCAAATATATAAAAGGATGTCACATAGAGGAGGGAGAAAGGTTGTTTTCTGCTGCTCCAGAGAAGCGGACACGGAGCAATGGATCCAAACTACAAGAAAGAAGATTCCACCTAAACATTAGGAAGAACTTCCTGACAGTAAGAGCTGTTTGACAGTGGAATTTGCTGCCAAGGAGTGTGGTGGAGTCTCCTTCTTTGGAGGTCTTTAAGCAGAGGCTTGACAACCATATGTCAGGAGTGCTCTGATGGTGTTTCCTGCTTGGCAGGGGGTTGGACTTGATGGCCCTTGTGGTCTCTTCCAACTCTATGATTCTATGATTCTATGATTCTATGAGTGTGCCTCCAGGGGTGAAGTCAAACCAATGCATTTAGCAGCACCGAAGGCTGGGCAGTGTGTATGGAGGTCCTGGGCTGCCCAGATGACAAGACCTCCCTCTTGGCCCCACTGAAAAGCAGAGCAATACATTTGGGACCAGCTTGCCTTCAGGAGTTTCTAGAAGGAGGCATACAAGGCACCATCCAACTGCCTTGGGGACTCCACTCTGGATTTGTGTAGAGTTTACTCCTTAGCCTCCCCCCGCCCAAAGATATCTCGCAAGGCAGTGGAGAATTTCAATGGATATATTTTGGATACCACCCTTGGTTTGGATCTCAGTAACTTGTGAAGAGGTTTTGTAGGCTGCAGCTCAACTGAGGCCCAGCAGATGCCTTATTGGAACTGAGATTACTGAATGACATTTTGGCATTTTTATTTTCAAATTTGACTTATTTGGTAAGAATTTTGCGATTAAAAAAATGTTCTGATTTTTTGGGCTACCATTTCAAAGAACAATTTAAAATGTAGTACAATTCATGTTTTCTTTTATTTTGTCTTCCTCCTTTCCCCTCATTCTCACAAAATTTCACTCAGCCTACAATTTCTTGCCCTTCACTTATTCCCCTTGCACTTCTGCCTTACTGCCAATTCCCTCCCAATCTTCCCAACCACCATTATTACAAATGTAATGCATGTTTGAACACAAGATGAGAATCCGTGTCTTGAATATGTATTTTATTTCACAGGCTACAATACATGTTTTAAGGGGGATTGCAAGAATGATGTGAAAGGCTAGATTTAAATTACAACTGAAAGGTGCAAACATAACATAGGCATCACTCCCCATTTTAAAACAGGTTGCAGCCTAAGTAAAAGCACTTGTCAGCATCTACAAAACAGTGGACCAGGAACACAGTGCATTCATGACATGCCATAAAAGTCTCTGCCCTCCCTCCACCCCTGCCCCAAAACAATTTGTTTTCTCCACTGAGGCAGAAAGAACCCAAACTGAACATAGGCTATCCAATGGGCAGTAATGCTTTTCAATCACCAGATCAAATAAGTTATTACAACCAGCATCTAAGGCAATGGCAACTAGCCATTTGGTCATGTGTGCCACAAGGACACACTTTTTTGCTTCCCACTGCACAGTCAAGACTCTCTCCCTCGCCCCCAGGAAATACGTATCTGACCTGCTGGGTTGATGAGTTTCAGTGGACTGATCTCTTGCTTGAATCTGTTCTTATCTGTAGTCCCTGTATATGGTTTTATTGTATGTAAATGGGTTTATGTGATTTGTTTCTGCATTTTTTTTTTGTTAACCTTCCAGGTAGTGGACAGCATCGTGGGGGCAGCTGCACCCACCTGACCTCCTGGCAGTTGTGTCACTGGGAAAGAGAGGGGAAAGGGCGAGGCAGCAGGGAGATCAGGCTGGTTCTCCAGTCTCAGAGTTCCCTAGGCAGAGGAAATAATTGTTAAACTACCTTGATGTCAGGGACCATGCTGCACAGATGAGGAATGGTGGGAGCCTCCCTCCACTCCTGATCAGGATCCTGAATCTTCCCAGGAGCAGTGGGACAGTATAGATTTGGAACAGTGGTTCACAGAGGGACATAGTTCAGAAGACAAAAGTTGGGAAGAACTGGGTGGTGAACAGCTAGGAGAAGAAGAACCGGGGGGGGGGGGGAGAGTTCTCCAGTTCTCTGGAAAGTGTCTAGCTGATCAGTCCAAGGTCATGGAGATTAGATAAGGTAGATGCACAGAAGACACAGTGGTTGCGAGATCAGGTTGCAAGGCGAGGAAGTGACGAGGGTGACTTGGAGGGAAGTGGGTGAAAACCTTAATTGGGAGCACCTTTACTCCAAGAATGGACTCTTTGTTTTTTCGCTGTGATCATTAAAATCTCTTTAAAGGGTAAGAGACTATTTTTGCTTTGTTCTGCTTATCCATGGCCAAAGGGAGGGAGGAAGCCACTTCCCCGAAGCCTGAAACTTGAGAATTGCAACTCTGAAGGTGTATGGGGTCTCTTAACTGTTCTTAGCACTCATAACAAACTATGGCTCCCATGATTCTTTGGGGGGAGGGAGCTTTAAAGTGTTTAAAGTGATATAATACTGCTTTAAATGTATAGTGCAGATGAGACCATAAAATCCCTCTGCTTGCGCCACCTAAGGCACCCATGATCCCCACTTATGATCATTTTTAACAGTGTTAAAATAATTCATCAATTGCACAAGTAATCTGTGCCATATCTAAAGGATCATTGTTGGGAATGGTAACTCACTCATAAATGATGTGTGGAAAATTATTACTATTTATTACATTTCTATAAGGAAACATGATACCGACTTTTCAGAAAATGTTGACATTTTCTGAATAGTAACACTGCAAATAGATTGTGCCTATTTCTAGAAGAATCTCTCCAAACCAGGTGAGTGGATGAGATAATGGCAGAGCAAAGGTGCATTGGGACAAGTAATCTGAACTTCACAATGACTGACGAGTTCTGAATTGGCTATAAGTACTCAGGTCACAGTATGTTAATTCAGTGTACTGTCTCAGGGATAAGAGTAAACAAGCTGTTGGGAATTATGAAGAAAAGCAAAAGCAAAAAGATAAGCACGATGCTCTTATATAAATCCATGATGTGCTGAAATTTAAGAATAAAGTCATCAGGTATGGTCATTCCATCTCAAACGAGATATAGTAGATCTGGAGAGGGTGCAGAAAAAGGCAAGCCAGGTGGTAAGAGTCTTTTAAAAAGAATACTAACAAAGGTTTAAACTATTGGGTCAACTGAGACGCAACATAAAAAAATACTTTATTTGTAAAATTTATTGCATATGGGTATATCCTGCCTTTCCTCCAAAGTAGTTAAATACGTACTTCTTCACCCTTTTTAATTTCCACAACAACCCTGTGAGGTAGGCTAGCCATAGGTCTGAGCTTCATAGCTGAGTGGGAATTTGAACCCAGGTCTCTTCAATCATACTCCAGTGCCCTAACCCCTGCATTTCACTAGCTCTTACTGAAACATAATAATAATAATTTATAATTAATAATAATAATAATAATAATTTTATTATTTGTATCCCGCATATCTGACTTGGGTTGTCCCACCCACTCTGGGCAGCTTCCAGCATATACAAAAACAGTATAAAACATGACACATTTAAAACTTCCTGAAGGTTCCTTGCAATCATTTCCTGGGTCTGAAATCCCAACAGAGCAGTGGCTGGCTGTTGTCAATGAAGGAAAGGCACTGCGCTTATGCACAAAGGCAATCCCTGTTCCATTATTACTTACTTTGAAGGCTGGCGAACTGAATTCTGGAAAGGAAAATGGGGTCCCGGACTCCTGAGGAGTTTAGTGTCAATTGCTGACTAAAATTAAAGCTCAGATATAATGCTATTAAAATCATGCACTGGGGAGAACAGTGTGGGGAGAGTGATTATCATTTGAATTCCCTGTTCTGTCTCTGCGATTTGAATGCAGTCCATCTGCAGCTTCGTTTCAACATTCTATTAAGGGAAGTAGACTGTTGGATGTGATTCCTTGGCTCTCCAGTTGCATAAAAGCTCCTTTTCAGAATCAGGTGAATTTAATATGATCTAGAGGACAAATCCCTCCATCCTCCCCCCTCTTCACTCTGTCTCCCTCCCTCAGATTATATGTGTGAATAAATTTCCTCGCCAACTTAAGTGTTTTCAGGATCAACCACTTAGCCTGCACGCATTCCAGGACAGGGACCTTGCCTTCACGCTGGTCTCTAATGCACCCCAGCACAATATTAGTGCTATAATAAATAACAATCCCTTAGCATTAGGTGGGCATCTCTCTCGCAATCAATTTCCTGATGTTGCAGGATGGCGGGCCTCCGTGGACTTTGATCCTTCCGAGATTTTATGTTTCTATCATAAGAGAATCATAGCGCATAAGCACATTTTTACTAACGCCATAAGTAAGGTGCCAATATATATTGCCCTGACATAAAAATGAATATTAAAAAGAATGGAGAACCGTTTCGAGACCAGAAGAAAGAACAGAATAGCCACAGTGGCAACCCTTTTCAGAGATCTGAAAAAAGAAAGGAGCCATTACAAAGAGCTTTTTTGAACCAAAACTAAATCTTTTACACACTGTTTTTTTTTTATTCTTGTATCTTCCAGTTATCTCTGCTCTCATTCTACATACACACCCATTGTAATTATATATCACAATCAGATAATTCATTCTGAGTACCATCCCTAGTATGCTTCTTCATTCATTTCAATGTCGGCAGGTGATGTTCACATGCATTTCTTCCTGCGCAAGGAATGGTCTCCTCCTGTGCAATGACTGGGGATGCTGGCGCGGTGCAAGGAATCCATGCGGGCAGCTGACAGCATCAGCCCATGACTTTCTGTACAGGAGTGAGAGGATTTATTTTAGCACCAGTGACCAAGGAACAAAATCCAGCAGCTAAACTTGTGCTTAGAACAAAAGCCAAGTAAATAGATGATGACAGGTGACTTTCTGTGCAAAGGTTTTGTCATTGTCATGGGATCCTTATTTTTTGACTCTGCAACCCACACCGTTTACAAGGCTCAGTGGTAAAGGCTTTGCAGACAGAAGATCCTAGTTAAGCCCCTGGCATTTCCTGTTAAAACAAGCACAGGTTGAAGGGCAGGAATGTTGGCCATTGCCTGAGATCTTGTGAGAGCCACTGCTACAAAGCTGAGCTATGTGGACCCATAGTCTGACTCAACAGATCACAGCTGAACCTTTGTTGTTGTTGTTTAGTCTTTTAGTCGTGTCCAACTCTTCATGACCCCATGGACCAGAGCACGCTAGGCACTCCTGTCTTCCACTGCCTCCCGCAGTTTGGTCAAACTCATGTAGGTAGCTTCGAGAACACTGTCCAATCATCTTGTCCTCTGCCGTCCCCTCCTCCTTGTGCCCTCCATCTTTCCTAACATCAGGGTCTTTTCCAGGGAGTCTTCTCTTCTCATGAGGTGGCCAAAGTATTGGAGCCTCAGCTTCAGGATCTGTCCTTCCAGTGAGCACTCAGGGCTGATTTCCTTCAACATGGCAAAAGAGAAATCAGAACCAAGTCTGCAAATGACTATTCTTGCCTCTGCAACCATTTGAAATGTGTCTTACGCGGCCCTGCCCTGTTTAGAAAAAGTGATTCTCGCATGGTGAGAGGTAGAGTCTGTTACTGTGAAAAGCTTAAGGAAAAGTGTACCTTTTCCATTGTGTTGATCACTGAAGCGATCAAGATAATTAAGCCTGGTTCAAGGACTCCTTTGTCTGGAGATCTAGAACAACAACGGAAAATACACACAAGATTGTTCGCAACTTCATATGAACTGATTAGGCATGCTATGGATATTTAGAGGCTTGTCAATGGATAGCTTGCGGGCATTTCTAAAGTAACCGCAGTTCATTTGAACTTCAGCAATTGCATTGTGACTGGACAACATTAAAAATGAACCATGCAGCATGCCCAATATGGGTAGATATGCTAAATCAATTAGATGCAACAGTGTCTGAAAAGCTTGTTGTCATCTTCTGTGGTGTCTATTACTTCTTATTGTTTTAAATAAAGCAGTGACAGCTTGACCATGCCAATATATCAACCACTTGTTTCTCATCCAATTTTATTTGAGTAGCTGGTGTAAGATGAGCTGGTGGTCAAGGGACAAACTGTGAGAAATTTCTTATGGAAGACTTCATGCTTTTAATGAGACATGTCGCAACTCAGAGATACTATCCATACAGGATAGCAGTATTTGCAACAGATTCTGTCTGCAGAAACAACATTGATTTGCATGTTGCCTTTCCATTACAGTGGTACCTTGGGTTACAGACGCTTCAGGTTACAGACTCCGCTAACCCAGAAATAGTACCTCGGGTTAAGAACTTTGCTTCAGGATGAGAACATAAATTGCACGGTGGCAGCAGGAGGCCCTATTAGCTAAAGTGGTACCTCAGGTTAAGAACAGTTTCAGGTTAAGAATGGACCTCGGAACGAATTAAGTTCTTAACCTGAGGTACCACTGTATATCATACCCTTCAACTGTCCCCAAAAAAATCAGGACATCCCATTTTTTGGGTGTTGTGGTCTGGAAAGATGCACATCTTTTGGGGCTGTGTGAGATTGTGGTGCCCCCCAAAAGTATGTTTGGGGGCACTGTGATCTTGCATGGGTCACGTGACTCACATGGGAGCACATCCTGATTTTCCATGGTGACATGATGGAGGGCACAGGAGGCTGAATGGGGCACCTAAAATATAGGAAGGGACAGAAGCAGCAGATCAAGGAGCTAGCACTTTGCTCAAAGTTGCCATCATGGAACAGGGTCTGGGAGTTAGCCTGCCATCCCCAGAGCCCTGGAAAGTAGCAGTCCCATTTCCTTACGCTGTGCATCTTTCCGCCTTTATTCCATAGTGCAAGACTGGAAGACCTGGTTGTTAATATATATTATTTCAAGGTCTAATCAGTATATTTTGCTTCACTTGTGTGTGAATGTAGTCTAGGAAGTTAACGAAACATGAGTCAACTACCTAAATCCTAAAATATAACAGAGATGTTTATTTTCAAATAATGGAAAAAATTCTTCTCTGCCCAACTTGTAGGAGGAAGCTGTACTCAACATTTCACCATTGTTTATTCTTAAATAACTAATCATCCCTCCTTGATCTTTCAAAAGTTCCTGGCATTTCACTGGTTTACACATTGATTGAATACTGTTCCCAGAACTGCAGGTGGCATGGTGCCAAATGCTGTGATAATCAGTTGTAAGATTTATTCCAGTTGAGAAGTATTATAAACATAAGGATTCATAAGGTTCAGTGTTGAAGATGAATACTAATGCTTTCCTTGAGATGGGTGAAAACCAGTGCGCTCTCTCTCCCTCTCTCCCTCTCTCTCTGTCTCCTCTCTTTTACCTCTGTGAACTTCCAATCTGAGATGATGCTAGTCTTTACAATCTCCTTCTGCAGATAGAATTCATTTTGAAAGACAACCTCATTAAGCTTGGTTTGATATATGCATTAATAATTATCAGAAATTTTTATAAATTAAAATACAGCTTTCCTGTGACATAGACAGTATTTTTTTTAAAGGATCGTAAGAAAATCCATAGATTAGGTACTCGGTATTGGATCGTTAGGTATGTTTTCTACAATAGGATGTATTAATATCCTAGTAGAGGGCTGGAGCTCCTCCCAACCTAGCAGTTCGAAAGCATGTCAAAGTGCAAGTAGATAAATAGGTACCGCTCCGGCGGGAAGGTAAACAGCATTTCCGTGCGCTGCTCTGGTTCGCCAGAAGCGGCTTAGTCCTGCTGGCCTCATGACCCGGAAGCTGTACACCGGCTCCCTCGGCCAATAAAGCAAGATGAGTGCTGCAACCCCAGAGTCGGCCACGACTGGACCTAATGGTCAGGGGTCCCTTTACCTTTACTAGAGGGCTGGAGAACAGAAAGATTCAAAAGCAGAAGCAGGGAAGAGAATTCAGCAAACCAAAATGAATAGGAGAGGGTTTGGGATTTACTTTGGCTTTTTAATGTATAATGGAAAATATTTCAGAAAATACAATATATATATATATATATATATATATATATATATATATATATATGGGAGGGAGTCCTACATTAGCAGCAAAGCACATTTTTGCATGCCTATATATATCTCAGAGGAGCTGCTAGTCAGAACTGAAAACATTCAGGTAGATGGACAACAGGTCAGATTCAGCATAGCTCCTAATATCTTCACAATAAAACTTTCATAGGTTATAGAACCTCAGCGATCACACTGACCAATGTACCCATGATAGTTTAGTGAACAGTATGCTAATAGTCTCATTTTCCATTAGTTCAGGGAAGAGAAGCCAGTTTTCTTAACTAACTACAATGCAAGCAATATGTCTGGAGTACCCATTTTATGCATGTAACCTACCTGAAGCCACTTTTAGCTAGATATATGGCATACGGTCTGTTTGAAGGAAATTATTATAATCCACAAGCCCTGGTGAGCTGGTTCTTATGATTCATGGGCCACATGGAAGTGACTTATTTGCGATGTAGTCCTATAAGCCTTGGTAACATCCAGAGACCTGAACCAAGTGGCCCAAGCAGTTTCTCTCTAGAGATTCCATGAGGAAGCAGGTTCACACTGCTTTGGTAATATTATTGGAGGGATACAACCACATTGTCGCCCCAGCTGTGTTTTCTGCTTCATTTGAACACCATCAGAATGCTGCCACACTACACTGGGTCCCATAGTTGTTCTTAATCACTTGGTGTGATTTCTAAGGTAATCTTTGGAAAGCAGGGGATGATATTTTTCTATCCATGTTTGGCCCAGGATAGAAGTCAAGTACCGTTACTTGGAGACAAATTGATCTCTCCACCCAACACCCTCAACACACTACAGAAAATCTCATTATGACAAGGTTTGATCTAGTATGTTTAAGTTGTATAAATGGTGTCAGATAATTCAAGAAGATATATGGAAGCATTATGAATCCCTAAGGCTTCTACTTTTACATCTTGATTCTCTCTCTCTCTCTCTCTCTCTCTCTCTCTCTCTCTCACACACACACACACACACACACACACCTACCTTTATATATTCTGTTGAGCTGGGAGTGGGCTGTTGGTATCGGTGTGAAGAGGATCCACTGCAAAGTGACATATTTGAGAAATAATGCATTACAAAGAAGCACTTTATTTATTTATATATAATTTTTTTAATGCTCATTCACTCATTCACAGGGCAGTGGGGTGATGGCGCCATATTTCATTTTCATTGTCATCCAATCAATGCATTTTATTAATCTAATTTGGCTGAAGTACAATGTGCTGCATCTATTGATGCCATGTCAGTAGTCAGTAATGAAAGGCATCACACTGTACTTAAGAGTTTCACTTAACAATCACTGATCATTATAGCTGAAGATGATGGATATTTTTCAAACGTTCTGCCTTTTCAGCACTGGCTGAGCCCAGTTTATTGCTGTGTTCATGGGAAACTTTGGATAAATTTCCCTTGACAAAGTATTAGCGATAGGAATTGGCAATATATAATACAAAACTACATGCGTGCTTGCTCCAAATTTATGGGTGGAAATAAATATCATTGATCACATGGGATAATAAATATCATGGATCACAGTGACCTCTGGTCTATTGATGGACCACTGCTTCCCCCAGCATGTTTCTAAAAAGTTTGAAAAGGGCATGTGGGTCTTTTGTAGCCATCACTCCCTCGGGGAGAGAGGCAACAAGTAAGAACAGTCTCAGGGTTGGAAATCAAAGGCAGACGAGCCACTTCTGCCAAATGGAATAATTGTATGAAACTGATAAGGGCTGGATGTGGGAAACCAGACAAAACAGAAATGTTTTCGATCTGCAGGGCTACGAAGCAATTGATCCAGTAGCGCTGTTGATTAACCCTGCTTGGAGTAGCACTCTAGCTTGTGGTGTGTGTGTGTGTGTGTGTGTGTGTGTGAATGTGGGATGTTCCTGGATCTAACCTTGCTCCAGATTTCCAAGTGGAGACAATGGCCAGGATTGCCTTTGCCCAGATTTATAAGATACACCAACCTACTTAACGTAGACCTGGCCTTGGTCACATACCCCTTAGCTACGTCAAGACTGGATAACTATAACTTGCTCTGTGTATGGCTGCCTTTGAAGACCATTCAGTTGGTTCAAAATGCACCAACAGCAATATTGACTGGAGCCAGGTTTTTGGAACTTATGACTTCATTTTCATACCAGCTGCACTGGTAGCTTCTCCATTCACAGGTGCAATTCAAAGAGTAGGTTATTACCTTTAAATCTCTTAACAGCTGAAGGCCAGGGTATGTGAAAGATCACTCCCACCGCGGATGATCCTGCCCATTCATTGGGTCAGCAGGAAAGAGCCTTTGCATGTCCCACTGCCATCAGAAGCATGGCTGGTGAGAACAAAAGAAAAGATTTCTCAGTTGCAGTGCCCAGGATCTAAAACTCATTAACAAATTCATCTCTCCCATCATCATCCATCTTCTGACATCACTTGGGCTGCATCTAAAAGGTAAAGGTACCCCTGACCATTAGGTCCAATCGTGGCCGACTCCGGGGTTGCAGCACTCATCTCGCTTTATTGGCCGAGGGAGCCGGCATACAGCTTCCGGGTCATGTGGCCAGCATGACTAAGCCGCTTCTGGCGAACCAGAGCAGCACACGGAAACGCCGTTTACCTTCCCGCTGGAGTGGTACCTATTTATCTACTTGCACTTTGACATGCTTTCGAACTGCTAGGTTGGCAGGAGCTGGGACCGAGCAACAGGAGCTCACCCCGTCGCAGGGATTTGAACCGCTGACCTTCTGATCAGCAAGTCCTAGGCTCTGTGGTTTAACCCACAGCGCCACCCGCGTTCCCAGGCTGCATCTACACAGCAATAAAAAAACACTCTGAAAATGTTTTAAAGGTCACAATGGAAAATTTCAGAGAGTTCTGATTTCAGCTCTACAGTGCCATCTGGTATCATAGTGTTATAACACATTTATAATATTTTATTTTTATTTTTATTAATGTAGCTGAGTCCTTGTTGAAGACATCCATGTTTCAGCAGGCCATTGGCCTGACCACTGTGTAATTATTATTTGTACCAACTCAGACCCTGCAGTCATCATCTTTGGTGCTTCTTACTTAGTGTGCCTCTTCCACGAGAGGCCTGGGTGTGGCAACATGAGAATAGGCATTTCCTGCAGTGGCTCCCCAGTTGCAGAATGCTCCCCCACCCCAGAGAGGCTCACCTGGCACCATCATTATATATCATTAGGCAGCCGGCAAAAATTTTACTCTATAACCAGACCCTTTAGACAACATCTGAAGGCAGCCCTTAATACAAGAAGGAGAAGATTTAAAGATGTTAATGTTTAATTTAAAGGGTATTAAAATTGGGATTTGGAAAACCGTTATAAGGATATGCAGTGAAATTCAACTAAGGGGAAACGAGGAAGTCGTTTTACAAAGTAAATAACTGTTATTTTCAATAAGGTTATGATTTATGTCTGTTATGTTTTGTTTGTTTTATGTTTTTGTTTGTCATTGATATTGTAAAAACTAATAAAATTTTTGCAAAAAACAAACAAACAAAAAAACATCTGAAGGCAGCCCTGTTTAGGGAAGCTTTTAAAGTTTGATGCGTTACTGTATTTTAATATTGTGCTGGAAGCCGCCCAGATGGGCGGGGTATAAATAATAATAATAATAATTATTATTATTATTATTATTATTACTACTACTACTACTACTACTACTACTACTACTACTACTATTTGGCTTTTAGCTATCTGTGGCCTTTTGGAAGGCCTTTTTCATATATTTCTTTTTTCCTCTTTGTTTTAATGTATTCAGTGTGTTTTTTCTGGGGGGACGCAGGGATACGCATACCCCTAAACATTTTGTGATTCTAACTGGTGAAGAAACTATTTTTAAAAAATTAAAAAATAGTTTCTTCTCTAGCACGGTGAATCATCAGTTCCGTTGCTTTGTACTTTTGTCCATTTGCTGTATTTATTTCCCTTGATTTGAACTATAAAATGGTGATTTTCTTGAGTCAAAATGAGAGTACCCCTAAATATTGTTTTAGAAAAAAAAAAAAAGCACTGAATGTATATCTGTGTGGGGCTTTTGTCTGACTATTTGTTCGGTTGTAAGTTGCTTTGGGTTGCCCTGGGCAAGATGAAGTGATTCACCAATTCAATAAAAAATAAGGATAATAAGAATTATTCTCCCAGGAACTGGCTGTTGTTCTTTTTTTTAAAAAAAAAAAAAAAGTTCCTGTTATTGCACTGGATATATGCTTCTAAAATTATCCAGCTGGGCTAAAGTAGATTGGCTTCATCATCTTCCCTTTCCCCCTAATTGTTTAATGATGTTAGCCACCCTGACTGCTCCATCTTAGAATGGAAAAGCATGTGGGTGGGGAGAAGGGGAATCCAGATACATAGATAGATAGATGATAGATAGATAGATAGATGATAGATAGATGATAGATAGATATAGGAAATCTGTGACCCAGGTTCCTTGGGTTCTCCCCTAACAATGTCCCTGGTGACATTAGCAATATTTGAGGTACTAGCAGAGCCTAAGCTAAAACGAAATGGCAAGCCTTTGCCTTTTTCTCCCCTGTTCCTTACTACCTATTGCAAAGAAAATTCATAAGGTGCCCCATAATTCAGCTATAAGAACTTCTGGGAACCTGTTAATTATCTCAACAGGTCAGGAATGTAATGGCATTGGTACCCTTTAGTAACACACTATAATTGCTGGACAGTAAGAAACTCATTTCTTCATTAAGAGGCCAAGTGGATCAAGGGCGGATGTTCAGCATTCTGCTAGAGGCTTGGGGCAGGGGGTGAATGGTG
Source organism: Podarcis erhardii (assembly GCF_964252035.2). Taxonomy (NCBI): domain Eukaryota; kingdom Metazoa; phylum Chordata; class Lepidosauria; order Squamata; family Lacertidae; genus Podarcis; species Podarcis erhardii. Next base: position 98,383,898 of record NC_138498.1, read on the forward strand.
GTGGGAGGGAGTCCCTGAGATGGGACTGAAGAAGTTTTCACCCAATACCATTTATAGCTAAAGGCTCATTCACACTTCCACTCGTCCCATGACTAGATTTGAGTCATTTTCCATTTGTTCCAGGTACTAGGCATGGGTGCAAGTGGTTTTGAGTTGGAGAAAATGGCAATCTGCTGAAAATTCAATTGTCATTTGGGCTGATTCAGTGGTAAACTGTGGGTTTTCCTGGGGGGGGGGGGGGGATTGCAGGGCAAACAGAGGTGTTGACAAGCCCCAAATATTGTCTGTGCATTTTGGCTTATTCTCCTACGACATTTAAAATGTCTTGACTCCAACTGTATGAGGCAGTGGCTCACATGTGTCTTTCAACTTGGAGCTTTCCTAATCATGTGTAAAATAAGGAATGGGGATGCAAAAGAGGATTGTGAGAACACCCCGAGAAATACAGTATGTCTAGTTTTTAGCAGAGAGATGGCTTATTCAGTGGATGCATTCAAGCTCACCTACGCTTCCACCATGGTTTCTCATAGGATGGTCAAAACATTCCCTTTGAGAAAGATCTCTGGACCATAAATGGTTAGAAGTAGTTTTAATTGCTGTGGTTAAATTGTTGGCATGTTCTCTCTCTCTCTTTGCTGTTTAGTGTTTTATGGCCTTTTGTCTATTTATGACAGTCAAACTGTTTCTTAAAATCATTGTTTTAACTGACATTATAAGATTCCTCAGGCTTCTTGATGTTTCAAATGATAAAAAATGGGCAGTATGTGTTGATATCTCCCCCTTCCTTTTCACTGCTCTCTATTCCTACTGCAACCGGGCCCAAATTAATTAGCCCCCATCTGATATCTGATACTGGAACTATGCCCACCTGCAAAAAAGTAACTCGGAAAGAGGAAGAAAGAGAGAGAGACTGAGGAAGAGTGTTGGGTTTAGCATCGTTTTATCACACCCCCTTTGGGCTGAAAATTGCATTCCATCCCCAAGTTTTTGTAGCTGGGATTCGTGCAGAGCCATATATTGTAGATCATGGGTAACCAAAATGGTTCCTTTTAGATGTCATTGGACTACACCTTCTATCAGCCCCAGCCAGCATGGCCAATATTCAGGAATGATGGGAGTTGTGGTCCAACAAAAACTGGGGGACACCATGCTGGACATCATCTAAATCACCACTTAGATTGTGTGTTAAGTCCTTTATGCTCTACATGTCACAGTCCGGGTTACAGGCTGTCGGAGTCCCAGCTTGGTACGTCAGGACTGGGGTAGAGGTCAGGAAGCAGGAATCAGCAGTCCAGGGACCAGGAAGCCAAGGGTTGAAGAGTCAGGAAACCAGGAGTCAGAAAGCCAAGAGTCAGGAAGCCAAAGCATAGCTAGGTGGGTAGCATGTTGCTGTGGCAAAGAGCCAGAGGGAAATGCTGGTCTTATATACCCCTCCTGGCCCTTGCCACCAGGTGCTACAAGTCTTCTGTCAAGCCTCACCTGTGCGGCCGCACCTTGCCTTTCCAGGTTAAACTCAGGAAGGCCCCAGTCCTGCAAGGCCCTACCAGTCACAGGGCCTGGCTCCTGCAAGCACTCCTGACACTACAGTGAGGGGGAAAGGTATTTGATCCCCTGCTAAATTTGCCCGTTTGCCCTCTGACGAAGAAATGACCAGTCCATAATTTTAAGGGCAGGTTTATTTTAGCTGTGAGAGACACAATAACAACAGGAAAAACCCCAGAAACCCAGTAGACAAAAGTCAGATATTGATGTGCATTATAATTAACTTATTACTTCTATTTCAGGGCAACTGATAATGATGGCCAAAGTTTACTGTTATTCCTTACGTGGCTCCCAGTTAGTAGTAGTTGCAGCTACCTAGCATATCTTTTAATGTGAACTTTCTGATTAGACACATTTATTCTCTCGCTTCCCCTTGAATATCAGAGCTATTTACAAGTAAAACAGATCTCCTCGCCTCTCATCTGAATCAATATCACAGTTCCCCCACCATCAAACTTACAAAAAGAGCAGCTGATAATCCCCAAACAAGCAAAAACCTAGAGCAGTAAGACCACAAATGAGCAATTGTTTTCCATTCGTGCACTTCCTTCAGATTTCTGGGCTCTCAGAGGCATGAGCCTCATGTGCTATTTCGAGAGATTTTCTGCACCGTTTGTAATTAAGTCTTCTCAAGGCATTCGGGGCTTGAGGGAGAAAAAGTTACAAACAAGAACGTGTCCATCAAGCAGGTTTTTCTGAGCACTGACAGCTCTAAATGCAGGCAGCTGCAATACAAGCTTGTCCTCAAATCCTTGACAATGACCTTAACCCCGGGGCGAAAGATAATGTAGTTGCTATGGCTGTTCTACAACGAGTGTGTACTGATCAGAGGCTCATGATAAAATATGTATATATCTCTATATTTCCCTTCCTTTGTAGAGTATTGTTGGCTGGTAACTGAAGTGATACCATAACATTATCTCCATGACAGTTTGAATTCCACCTCTCCCCACCCCCTCCCTCTCTCAAAACAGCCATCTAGACCCATCGCTCTATAGTGTCTCCTGCATTAACCCTTCAAGACGATGTCTCGGTGTAAGAGCTGATTGCAACCCATTTAAGATGTTCTGCAATTCATCTTAGAAGAGTAGAGAGGGCTGCCATTACAGCACAATAGTCATAAAACTGAAATTACAGCTTTTTCTAGGGAACAATAATATTGTTTTAAAGGTGCTGGTGAAGCTCCAGTTTCTCTCAAGGAGACACAAAGTTTTCAGGCAAAGTCCTACTGGAAAATACCTGTGAGCAACAACAGTTCTAAATTGCATGAGTAGCCAGTGGTACCATTAAATGTCTATACCACCTGCTTTCCATGCAGAAGCTCCCAAGTTCTGCTCCCAGTATCTCAAGGCAGGTCTGGGAGGTACATCTATTTGAAACCCTGGAAAGCTGCTGAAAGTGGAGATAGGTGTAGACATTATAGTTCGCTCCAGATGTTGTCGGACTAAAGCTCACATCAGAAAGTGTCCTCTGAGAGTATCAGATGATATTTCTGTGGATCTTGCGGCAACATGAAACTTAGCTTCTGGATATTTATACTTTGCCAAATGCAACATTATTTTTTACTTGCATCTCTCAAATTCAGCTATGGAAATGAGAAAGCAGTAGCCAAAGCCATGCATCTTTTAAATGTCACAACAGAAAGATGTAAGTCTGACACATGGAAGTGGCAAAGTCCCAATGCGCCTCTGCCAGCGCCATGTATCAGGCTCCCATCTGAACATTCAGACATTATGAAAACTCACGTCATAAGTCGTTTTATTCTTTTTCGCTGTTAGCACTTACATACAGTCAGAGTGCAAAAACTATGCACGCATGTTCCACTTTGGGTATGTGTTCTGGGATTCAATAGAAATCCCAGATTGACGTACATGTCATGTGTGCAGACCAGGATTGTGGTGATGACCTAAATACGGTTTACACAAGTTTCCTTATCCCCACATGGTAATTCATATCCAGGTGGCTATTTCCTGCTTTGCTGTGTGGATCACATGATTGGACCCTACACTCCTTGAGCAGAAATAAATGCTGATATAGACAGGCATAAAATCGGAAAGTGTGTTTGTGTGTGTGTGACAATCCTGGGGCAACGTTTTATTTTTTCAGTGCTACCAGTGGTGGCATTTGTAATCACTGGCCTGCTATCTGGACTGGTACTGTGCGAAAACCTGCCCTCTTCCCCCAACAAGAAAGGCTTGTTGTTTTCTTCCTCATCCACAGGGTGCATTATCATTTCTTTAGAATTTGAGTGGGTATGGGCTTGAACTTACCTTATACTTCCAAGGTAGGCAAGGGTAGCAGTTTTCTCCCTCTTTCCACTAAATGAGTCTCCAGCACTCAATACCGTCCCATGTTGGCCTGGGCTTCCTGATCTGAAAATGCCCCATGGGAGGAATGACCTCATTACATCTTTTACTGGACTTTAATTTACACACAGGAAACCAGGGAGGCTGTCTGTCAAGTATCTTAGATCAGTGCACTTGCTGGTTTTGTTTTTGAGAGGATCCCTTCCTTTTACCTTTCCTTTTGCCTTTAAACAAATCTTGCTGCCCCAATTTCTTTAAAAGGAAAAAGGCCTTTAAAAAATAAGTGAAAAGAAACAGGTAGCAGGTGGTAGGAAAGACTCTTCTCTGCCCGAGAACCAAAGCTCTGGATAACTGCATCCAGTCCGAACAAGCTTAGGGAAATCAAGATGGTGACCTCCATATATTCTGGACTACAACTCCCAGCATTTCCAAACTTTGGTCATGCCAAGTGGGGTTGAAGGGAGTTGTAGCCCAAACATCTAGAAGGCACCATGCTGGTGACTGCAGTAGCAGACAATACTGGGCTAGATAGTAGCATAAAAGGTAATGGGACCCCTGACCATTAGGTCCAGTTGTGACTGACTCTGGGGTTGTGGTGCTCATCTCGCTTTATTGGCTGAGGGAGCCGGCTACAGCTTCTGGATCATGTGGCCAGCATGACTAAGCCACTTCTGGCGAACCAGAGCAGCACATGGAAATGCCGTTTACCTTCCTGCTGGAGCGGTACCTATTTATCTACTTGCACATGACGTGCTTTCGAACTGCTAGGTTGGCAGGAGCAGGGACCGAGCAATGGGAGCTCACCCCGTTACGGGCATTCGAACCGCTGACCTTCTGATCGGCAAGATCTAGGCTCTGTGGTTTAACTCACAGTGCCACCCGCGTCCCACAGATAGCAGCATACCTATTATAATAATTATTTTTATTTATTCAATTTGTATACTGCCCTTCATCTGCAGATCACTGGGCGGTTCACAACACAAGGCAGATCCCTACACTCTGTGTTCATCGGACAGCTCTGCTTCCCATTGCACGTAGGGAAAAACATGAATAAGGTAAAGACTATTGGAACTGTTCTAAAATTGTTAGGCCTGTGCAGGCCACTTCACAGCTGACGGAAAATCCATGTTTCCACAGATCCATGTTTCCACAGCATATCAGCGACACCTTTTCTAGATAATTTTTGAAGAGGAAAATTCTTAAGAAATTCTCTCCAGAAAGAAATTCTCTCCAGAAGCAATTAAAAAAGGGGCAGATCACTTACGCTCATGGGCATAGCCGGGGGGGGGGCAGGGGGGCAACTGCCCCCCTAGATCAAGTAAAGCAATAGAAATACTTAACTGACCCATTACGTGGGTTCAGCCCCGCATAACAAAAGTCCTGCCCCCCAACAAAAATCCTGGCTATGCCCATGCTTGTGTTCATCTGCTAGATTTCACTGCTTGATCTAACATGCAAAGCTGCTTTTACACTTAGAACTCTTCAGGAATGTCCTTAATTTTATGATCCGCTGGTGCCATTTGTTTCCTCAGGAGCATAGGCCAGGCTCAGATTTCAAGTGGTTATGGGATAAAAATGCCCCTTCACTATGACATGGCTCAACAGTGGCCTGCAGATGTTGTTGACTATTGTTTCATAACTTTATAGAAATACCTGATCTTTTTGCTGTCTGTGTTTTGAGCAAACAAAACCGAACATATAAATTCTCAGGAACATTCACAGACATTGCGGAATCTCTCTCATTTGTCTCCTTTAGCAAAACCACTAAGGAAACAATTCATGCTTCTCTTTTTTTTTTTAAAAAAAAAGTATGTTTCTTTAATATGCTTCTGAATCCAACTGGAAACACATATAGTGGGGAATGGGTTGTAATTAATTTCTAACATTTCAGCAGCAAACAGTTCATTCTTGGCACTGGGAAAGCGTAATGAAAGTGTTAACTTTGGAGCCTTGTCAGACAAATTTTATAAACTTTGCCAATGAACTTTGAATTACCCTGCCCCTTTCATATTTTCCAGTTAACATGCGTATATCTGCTCCTGCCATGTAATCAACTGATTGTTACACAAGCATTTTCTAAAGCTATGACAAACTCAGATTTATGAGGTCAACAGGTTCAGACTTAATCCATTCAATAGCTGCAATTTATCGTCTGATGATAATTGTATACACAAACATTGTAATGATTTAGATGACATAGTGTAAAGATGAAATCCGTTTATTTTAAAAGGGTTTCTAACCTCTAAAATATGTTGCTGTGAACACCTTTCTGGGGCCGCTTTTAACAACATGGTTATTATTGTTTTATTGATCAGGTTTTTATTACTGATTTGACACTTATATTTCACGTTAATCGAAAAAGGTGTAATTTTTCCACAGGAAATTTAACAAGACTATGACTGTAATTAATTATATCATTACTGTGTTTTCAGTGCATTCCATTTAAAGGGGTCTGGAGAGGAGTGCCTAATTCATCATACATTTATTATAAGGAATATGTAAACCTCTTTTAAACAGACAGAGAGCATGATCCTTTTGGAGGAGATGGGATATGACATAGGCTCTATATTTATAGATTCTTGCCTTTATGGTGACCTGGTTTTTATATATATATAATGACAGCTATTTTGGAATGGGATTGTAAATTAGCAACTTAGAAAGCCTAGGCAGCCTGCAATATTGTCATTGGCTACTCTTAAGCGCTAATTAGCGGTCATTCTCTAATGCCTTCCATAGATCAAGATCTACAGAGACTGCAGAGAGGGAAGAGGTAGCAGGGCAAATAACAGTGAAAGTTTCAAGCAGACTTTTCAGGAGTCCTTCAATATGCACTCTCAAAGCACCATTAAATATTACTGCAAGCACACTTTGCAGGAGACACCAGCCGCTACATTTATATATCTTCCCTAAACATAAAGCAATGCTTGCTTGCGGTGATAAACTGTGTACAGACTTTAAAGCATTTAGCCAAATGGTGAAATTTCAATTGATCTCCAGTTTATTGCCATTGATCTTTTCCAAATGTAACTATATTTACTCCGGGGAAATATAAACCTGTATATATACACGGGGACATAATTTATGTCCTCAGTCAACATAAACTCCATAGTGGGAGTTGCAGCTCTGTGTTGTGGAGAAACCAAATGCAAAAAAGAGACTTCTCTTCCATAAACTCCACTCCATATCCAGGTTTGTGTGATATTTATAATTTGTAAACTTATCACATACATTCCGATTCCATTCTTGACATATTGCCACATATGTCTAATTCATGTGTGTAATAAAATATTATAAGTGCATATAAAAACAATCTCTCAACTTACATCTGTGTCTTCTAAACACTTCAGCATAAATAATAATCACTTTAGAGACGTGTAGCTGCATGCATAATTATAGTTCTCCACTTTTTTTATATAATTTTTTTTTAAATGTTAGGCTTCAAAATTTAAATTTCCAAAGCGTACCATTACATATTTGAAAAAGTATTGGTTCTGAATCTTGGATCTGTGCACAATTTTATTCTTGATACTAGCCTCAAAGAATTCTGCTGAACATTCCCATTCAAGTCAGTAATGTCATGGTGGTTTGAGAGAGCTGATGCACACATAGTTCTCCCCTGTTTTCAAGGAAGGTCTCCACCTTCCCATTCATCTCAATATGCCTTTTCTGGTATGTACGTGCCATTTTGCTCTCTCCATTGAAATGAATGGGGAAGCATAAGTTTAAGTCATTTCTGGACAACAGGATTGGATGTTGAATCTTGTGCATATGAAGTGCAGTTAAACTGTGAGTGCTCCAGCATAGAAACGCCAACACATTTTACAGCAGACCTTGCACTCTCTTGATATGAATGGCAGTTGTACAGCAGTCCAGCTGAGCAGCTAGAGACCAGACTGCTTCACCTATTTTCACTGCAAAATATGCTGTAGGAGACAAGGGTTTCGTCTGCATAGATCAGAGTGCTGTTATGTTCAGATGCTACTTTTTTTAAAAAAATAATATTTATTAAGTTTTTACAAGAAGAATTTTAAAAAACAAAAACACACAAACAGACAAAAAGACAAAAACCAAAATTTAAAAAGAAAAAATTAAAAAATCACTCTTTCAAATATCGTACCACTCATTAACTTATTTTCATGACTTCCTCACACCTCCCTTTTTTGTATTCCATTTACAAATTTGTTCAGCAAATTCATACCCTCTTATTTTACCCTTAGTCATTTTTCCTCACATATTGTAACTTCTAATCATATTGCTAGAACCACTTCGTTTCATTCCAACATCATTCACATTCAAAAATTTTGCAATGTTTCTGTAGATAAATTTTAAATTTCTTCCAGTCTTCTTCCACCGACTCTTCTCCCTGGTCTCGGATTCTGCCAGTCATTTCCGCCAACTCCATATACTCCATTACTTGCATCTGCCATTCTTCCAGAGTGGGTACATCTTGTGTCTTCCAATGCTTTGCTATGAGGATTCTTGCTGCTGCTGTTGAATACATAAAGAAAGTTCTATCCTTCTTTAACACCAATTGGCCGACTATGCCCAGGAGAAAGGCCACTGGTTTCTTAGGGAAGGTGTACTTAAGTACCTTTTTTAGTTCATTATATATCATCTCCCAGAAGGCCTTAATCCTTGGGCACGTCCACCAGAGGTGAAAGAATGTACCTTCAGTTTCTTTACATTTCCAACATTTATTGTCGGGCAGATGATAGATTTTTGCAAGCTTGACTGGGGTCATGTACCACCTGTACATCATTTTCATAATATTCTCTCTTAAGGAATTACATGCCGTAAATTTAATCCCGGTGGTCCACAACTTCTCCCAGTCAGCAAACATAATGTTATATCCTATATCTTGTGCCCATTTTATCATTGCAGATTTTACCGTTTCTTCCTCAGTATTCCATTTCAACAGCAAATTATACATTCTTGACAATATCTTGGCATTGGGTTCTAACAATTCTGTCTCTAACTTTGATTTTTCCACCTGGAAGCCCACTTTTTTATCTTGGTTATAAACCTCTCTTATTTGAAAATAATGTAGCCAGTCTCGCACCTTATCTTTGAGCTTCTCATAACTCTGCAATTTCAATTTATCACCTTCCTCTTCCAAAATTTCCCAATACTTTGGCCATTTAGTCTCCATGTTAAGTTTTTTCAAAGCTTTCGCTTCCATAGGTGAGAGCCACCTTGGGGTTTTACTTTCCAAAAAATCTTTATATCTCGACCATACGTTGAACAATGCTTTCCTGACAATATGGTTTTTAAAAGCCTTGTGTACTTTAACCTTGCCATACCACAAATATGCATGCCATCCAAATGCATTATCATAACCTTCAAGATCTAAGATGTCTGTGTTTTCAAGAAGTAGCCATTCCTTCAACCAGCAAAAGGCTGCTGATTCATAATAAAGTTTCAAGTCTGGCAGGGCAAATCCCCCTCTATCTTTAGTATCCGTAAGTATCTTAAATTTTATTCTGGGCTTTTTGCCCTGCCAGACAAATCTGGAGATATCTCTTTGCCACCTCTTAAAACAATCCATCTTATCAATAATTTGCAACGATTGAAACAAAAACAGCATTCTCGGCAGTACATTCATCTTAATAACAGCAATTCGGCCTAGCAAGGAAAGCTTCAAGTTTGTCCAAATTTCCAAATCTTTTTTCACTTCTGACCAGCATTTTTCATAATTGTCTTTAAATAAATTAACATTCTTAGAAGTCATATTCACCCCCAGGTATTTTACCTTCTTTACCAATGTTAAATCTGTCTCCTTCTGAAACTTTCTCTTTCGACCGGGGTCAGATTTTTTTCCAAAACCTTAGTTTTTGTCTTGTTTAACTTAAATCCTGCCACTTGACCAAAGTCCTGGATTAGTTCTAATGCTCTCTTAGTACTTAGCTATTGGCTCCTGTAATGTCAAAACGAGATGTTCAGATGCTACATTTGGGCTTCCCATAGGCAGATGATTGGCCACTGTGAGAATAGAATGTTGGACTAGATGGGCCATTGGCACCTTCCAGTCCTCCAGTCATATTGAAAAAACAGAACTCCTATTGGAATAAATAAGTTCCGTTATAAATACTGAAATACTAAATAAGATGGATAACAATGTGTAACAGAAAAAGAAGTAGAAAAGTTGGTTTAAAAGTGTGTGAAAGAAAGTAATAGAAGTGGAAAGAAATTGCAATTGAGTAGATTGGAAGTCTAACACAAGGGTGTGGTGAGGGGTGAGGGATGGTGGTGGGAAAAGGAAGTATCTGTGGGATTGAGTGCGGGTATGTATGAATATTTTTAAGGATTGTATGAAATGTATGTTTGTTTGTATATTCGTAATATGTATGTATTAATGTTGAATTATTTTAATAATAATAATAATAATAATAATAATAATAATAATAATAATAATAATAATTTTTTTAAAAAGATGGACCATTGGCTTGATCCAGCAGCCTCCTCTTATGTTGCTATACAGGTAAGTGGTTGGGATTCTGGTGACGTTTTCTGAGCTCAGTCTTGGAGATGAATTTTGAGGAGTTAACAAAGGCCCCCATCAGAGCAAAAGTGAGGTGAACAAGTCCTCAGATTCCTAGCTTCCTCCTCCCCTGCTTCCAAGACCATTCCATTAGCTCCTATCCACAAAACACATTTCCTCCTCCTCTTTTCACATCTTCGAAGTGGTGAGGAAGGACCATAGCTCAGGGCTAGAGACATGCTTTGCATGCAGAAGATCCCAGGTTCAGGCCCCAGCACCTTCAGACAGTCCTGGGAAGTACTCCTGCCCCAAACCCTGGAGAGCCGTTGCCAGTCAGTCTTGAGAATACTGAGCTAGATGGACCAATGGTCTTTCTCGGTATGTGGCAGCTTTCTAAGTTGGTGGTGGGAGCAGCAGCACAGTCACCGTAGGCATGGGCTTAGAGGTTAGAAGGAAATTGGCTTATAGCACGCTGTATTGTGCCACATTCCCTGATGGCATTTTCTGGAGTTCCCACAAAGAGCCTGTCAATCTGAACACCTTTATGACTTTGCAGTAGAGATGGGTGTGCTTTTCAAAGGTATTTGTGGATTTCCAGAGAGCCCGTGTGGTATAGTGGTTAAGAGCGGTAGTCTTGCAATCTGGTGAACTGGGTTCGCTTCCCCGCTCCTCCACATGCAGCTGCTGGGTGACCTTGGGCTGGTCACACTTCTCTGAAGTCTCTCAGCCTCCCTCACCTCACAGAGTGTTTGTTGTGGGGGAGGAAGGGAAAGGAGAATGTTAGCTGCTTTGAGAATCCTTTGGGTATTTGTCTGGCAGGGCAAAAAGCCCAGAATAAAATTTAAGATTTTAACGGATGCAAAAGATAGAGGGGGCTTTGCCCTGCCAGACTTAAGGCTCTATTATGAATCGGCAGCATTCTGCTGGTTGAAGCAATGGCTACTTCTTGAGGATACAGACATTTTGGATTTGGAAGGGTATGACAATAACTTTGGTTGGCATGCATATATATGGTATGACAAGGTAAAGGTGCATAGAGGTTTTAAAAACCATATTGTTAGGAAAGCACTGTATAATGTCTGGAATCGATACAAAGATTTGTTGGAAAGTAAAACCCCCAGGTGGTTGTCACCAATGGAAGCTAAGGCAGTGAAAAAACTTAATATGGACCCTGACTGGCCAAAATATTCTGAAATTTTAGAACAAGAGGGTGAAAAGCTAAAAATTCAGAGTTATGATAAGCTAAAGCATAGAGTTCGAGATTGGTTGCACTACCATCAGATAAATGAGACATTTAAGCAAGACAGGAAATTAGGATTCCAGAAGGAGAGGTCAAAGTTAGAAACAGAACTGTTAGAACCCAATACTAAGAATTTGTCTAGAATGTATAACTTGCTGCTGAAATGGAATACACAAGAAGAAACGGTTAAATCAGCTATGATTAAATGGGCACAGGATATAGGTCATGACATCATGTTTGCTGACTGGGAACAGTTATGGACCACTGGTATTAAGTTTACGGCATGTAGTGCCTTAAAAGAGAACATAATGAAAATGATATATAGGTGGTACATGACCCCAGTCAAGCTTGCAAAGATTTACCATTTGCCCAATAACAAATGCTGGAAATGCAATGAGTCGGAAGGAACCTTCTACCACCTTTGGTGGACCTGCCCAAGGATTAAAGCCTACTGGGAAATGATCTATAATGAAATTAAGAAAGTCCTTAAGTGGACGTTTTTAAAGAAACCGGAAGCTTTTCTCTTAGGCATGGTGGGCCAATTGGTACCAAAGAAGGATAGGACATTCTTTATGTATGCAACTCTCAGCCTCCCTCACCTCACAGAGTGTTTGTTGTGGGGGAGGAAGGGAAAGGAGAATGTTAGCTGCTTTGAGAATCCTTTGGGTAGTGATAAAGCGGGATATCAAATCCAAACTCCTCCTCCTCTTCTTCTTCTTCTTCTTCTTCTTCTTCTTCTTCTTCTTCTTCTTCCTGTAGGGCAAAATCAGGAAAACCTGGGACATTTTCTGCGCCACTCTGAAGGTTTTGAGAAACTGTACCCTATCCCTCCCTCTCAGCCTTCACTGTACCCAAAAGCTTTTCAACCAGTCCCTCCCCCAAACAATTCTCCCTTTCCTTCTGTTATGTTGCAAGCACCAGAAGTAGCAGGGGCAGATGATTCCCCCTCTCACCCCTACTTCTATCAGTCTAATATACTGATTAGCATCATGCTGGGGAATAAAAGGAAGTCTGGGAACTCCAAGAGATCATCTCTGTTTAAGGAGCAGTCTAATGTCCTATTCTTCACACCGTCCCAGGAATAGGTTCACAAATTGTGGTGAAAGATGATTGCATGTACCGTGGTAGCTGAATCCCAGCAACGGAGAGAATAAGGATGGATATTAAAGATTTAGAAACAACCCTCAATTGATCCCAAGCTTTTGTTTTCACCACCAAAGCATACAGCTTCCCCCTGCCCCATGTCGCTCAGAAGATGTCAATGCTGGGAAATGAGCAATTGTTAGCAAGTGAGGACTCTTGGGTTTCCAAACCTTGAACTGCGAGGCACATTTGGTATGTATATGTAGATTCCCTTTTTTTTTTTTTTTTTTTTTTTGCTTCTAAGCATGTTTCAATAGTTCAGTTGTACAGCGTGAATGTGAAGAATGGAAAACGACCAAGCCTTGCAAAAGTCATCTACCAAGCCTTTTTTTATTTGACATAATACGATTCTTAAATAGTTGAAAAAGGAAGGATTTTAAGCAAGAAATTCACAAGCAGACATTAGAGAGCTGGAATCTCTTTGCAGCCAGCATGTTATGCTTATTAAAGCTCTCTTTGTTATCTTCACTCATGGCAGAAACTCCAGTGAATAGTTCTTCTGGAAACGATTTCCATTTTAAGGCCTGAAAAGTTAAAACTTTAAATGTAACTTTGATCAGCCGGACGTTACCAATACATCTGCTCCTTGAGCAAAGGCATATTTGCACCCATCCACACTAGTTTCACATTCCAATCGTGAAAGAGAAACAGCCAGTTAATATATGCTTATGAAACATACAATCTACATGGATTCTATTTACTTTGCAAGGGATTGTAACAATAATAATAATAAAAAGGTTAAGGAGAGGTTTCCCATGAGAACAAGGCATCTGTATTTCTTAATAGAAATGTCAATTCTTAGTACCCAGCTATAGCAACCATTTTAATATTTAGGTGAGATGCTCACTTATCACAGATGGAATAAAGGGGACCCTATTTTTATTTTAGCTTCTTTACAAAAAATAAATCACTTTTAACTCACTGGATTTCCTGATTTACCCCCTTAGCAAATATAAATGACCTTGGACTGAAAAAAGTTCAAGGGGTGATGTTTTAAGACAACTATGTAGCAATTTCTGATTGGAGGTGGGCTTTTGAGGGGCGGGAGAGGGATCTGATGCCCTGCTATCGCCTGCTAACAGTTTAGTAAGCTAATATTTAAACTCTGTCATGAATATTTCAGGAAGCATGAAACAATTCTTCCTGCTATTCTTCTTGCATATCTACCCTGCAGACTTCCTGTTTTAACATTCATTTCCTCTTGCCACGGGTCAATGGGAACTGTAGTTCTATGGTGAGGGTTTTCTCACAGAGAAATATCAGCACCTTTTCCAAACTATAATTCTTAACATTTCTGTGTAGAACTAGGGCTGAGCTGAATGTTCTCAACATACTTTTTGGCTCAGATGTAGTGATGGAATGGCAAATACTGTAATTAAAAAGGCAGGTGTTTTTTTACACTGTTTACTAGGTGCTTTTGCAATCACTGTCCTCCCATTTGCTGCCACTTCCACAGACTTCCTCACCTGCGCATCATATAGATACTTATTCCTTCTCAAGTTATCACAGCTAATCAGGAGTCACATATCAGACCATGATGCTATACAACAGTTAGATTTGACTATTTGCTGACATCTCTTAAGGGCAAATGGAGCCTATCCAAAGAGATGAGAAAACTTCCTGTACAGGTAGCATATGTAATCCTAGCCAATCAGGTACCACAAACATTCAAGGATGACAGAATGAACACCTTGGCAGTCCTTTCACAAAAAGCCCTAGAAACATCACTGAAAATCGGTTCAATTCTAACAAAAAGTTCCATGAAATAGAACCTTCCTTCAGATCAGCCCCATAGAAAATTAACACCTTTGTAGTGTAGATATGCCACTGTAATAGTATGAAAAGCGATAGCTTGTAGATCAGTAGTGTGGCATTTGCTGGGAGAATTAATTTCAAACCGTAATCCTACCCTATAAATCACAGGAATGGTTCGGCACAGCTTAAGAAGTTTTTTCAGTTAAAGAAAAAACAAAACAAATCCCTGAAATTCATTAATGATATCATTTTACTAGCCTAAGTAAATATTCTTCTTCTTATTTTTTAAATTTTCCACCCTTGTTGCTTCTCTTTTTTTAAAAAAAGAAATAGCCTCCAGGAGAAAGGTTTATTAAGATACAGTCAGTTCCTGAGCTATGTATTAGTTAATGTAGTGGAAATGGAACACACACACACAAAATTATTTGTTTGGCATGAAACACAAATATTAATTGCTGCCCAGGGAGAAGCACCAATTCAACAGTGTAGATAACATGACATTAATAAAGCTTGTTTGTAATAACAACACTGGATACATTAGGGAGTAAGGCATCCTGCATTACAGCTATTTAGAGGATGCTTGAGATGAGAGACTCTGCATTTGGCTTCTATGCCACAGGGAACTAATAGACTTAATTTTAATAATTAAGTTGGAGTACTCATTTCAAATTATGTAACAAAACAAATGTTTGTTGTCACAAGTGTTTGGTATTTGTACTGTGGCCTGATTTGTCCGTAACACTAAGCCATGATAGGCTTTGTCTGAAAGTTTGAACCCAGCCCAGCAGATGAACCGGTTTGTTTTCTCAACAATGTGATGCAGTGGTTTGTTCTGACTTATAAGCCCTAGCTTGTTTAACTATGGTTTGGCTGGGGAAGCCCAGTCAGATGGGCGGGGTATAAATAATAAATTGATGATGTTGTCTCTTTAGCTGCTGGAGAGATACAAAAAAACTTTGGATGGATTCTGAGGATGATGTGACGCATTTTTAATTGGGATCCGCCATTATGGGGGAAGGACGTGTTGCAGAGATAAACAGTCTTGGGGGAGGTGGGCTCTTAATTTGTTATTATATCTGTACTTCAAGTCCGATTTGGCAAATCTCCCCTAGAAAGACTAATGTTTGATGCAACCTGTCTGAGAAAATTAATGAGCAAACACCCAGATTTTATTTTATCGGAACTGAGTGAAGATGGCCACCGGAGAAGGACTTTTGGATTGATTTGGCATAAACACCAGCGTGTGAGGATATTCTGCAAATAACAGACTTACCAGCTGCAAAAAAAAAAAAAAGGAGAGTCATACAAATTTCACACAGAAGCACATTATTGTTTAATTCAACTCGCCTGTGGAAACAGCTCAGAGGCCACGAAAGAAGGAAGGATAACAACAGGAAGATTTAAAGAAGGAACTATTGGAAACTCAAGGCAGTAGAAACGTAAGATGATTGGAACCCCACTGAACTTGAAGCATGGGAAGCCCCAACAAAAATTTATAATATGGCAGAATATTTGGACTATATGATATGTATTTGTATAATTTGGAATATTTAATGTGATTTGATTGGATTGTTAAAATGGAAAATTTAATTAAAATTATTAAAAATAAATAAATAAATTGATGATGATGCCAGAGAGCAATAGTTTTTCTTAACTGTGGTTTGCTGGCCCACCTGACTCAAGATGCTCACCATGAGGCAAGAGCAGCTGGAAAGCTAACCAAGATTTGGCGAAACAAACTGTGGTTTATTTGTTTGTCTGTGAGCTCTTGTCATGGTCTGCCACAAGCACCGTCTCCAGCACTGTAGATTCCATTCTGATCCCTGGTATACCAGGGAAGTAAAGAAAAGGAAAAAGCTTGACGATGACTAGAGCACAAGTGGCAAAGATGACCTGCTAGATCCAGGTTTGGGGCAAGTCCTCTTGGGTGACAGAAGCCCTTTCCCCCACAAGATTCAAAATCACAAAGTATGCAGCAAAGTGAAGCGTGGAAATATAGGCTGTTAGACCTTTAAAATAAATCCCCTTCTAAGCTGCTTCCAAATTCCCCCCCACTTCCCTTAGCATAGAAAGAGACCACACATTTGGCAAGTTAAGCGTTGTTTACTTACAAATTCTTCAAAGCTCATATTAATGTGCTTTTCCATACAACAGTTAGAAAACACAGGCGGTGAATCTTAAATTCCAAAGTGGTAAATGTTTCTGAATTATCTGTATGGAAACACAAAGATAGCTTGCTTAAGCCACACAGGCCAAACTTGGAACCAGTCTTGAAGTTAACAGGCACATCTGGTCACAGACACAGAGCATAGAGTTTAAAAGTAGGAGCATCACTGCAAGAGAGGGTGTGGCAAAATACAGGTGAGGCCAGGGCTGCATGAGCACACTGGTTGGAGCACTGGATTGGCTCTGCCAAGGCAGCTGTATAGCCCCATCCTTGCTGCTGTCTCCCCCTCCCCTTCTTGGTAAGCAGCCGTGACACCCCTGCCAGGAGGGGACTGCTGTGGCTTCACCCCATCAGGTGAGCTGCTCCTGGGTAATTCTGGTGGTGAAGCATTGTGAGTCACTATTTGTCTAGCGCTCCTTTTCAACATCATGACTTCAGGGCGTTCTTCCCTATACCAAAGAGATTGCATACATTTTTGGCTTGAGCAGAGGGTGGACTGGGTCTTGTCAGAGAAGAAAGGCATGGAAATTAGGCTGCGGGGCTTGTTTCATTTATTGCTGTTACTATTATGTTGTTGTTATACGCCACTAATGTATATGACAATTGACCTTTTACCCTAGGATGATACAAATGCCAATATAGCTAAAACCGAGTATGATACCATAGGGTTGTTTATTTAAAACATCCCCACGGTTTGAATCCTTTCAGGTGGATCGTGCAGCTAGGAAATATCATATTTACAGTGCAGAAGGAGGGGGTGATGCTTTTTGGATTTGTCCCAATTAACCTTGTAACACAACGTAGTGGAATGCCTGTTAATGACACTAATAAGATGCAGGGAAGACAATGCATAAAACATCATTGGCATATAAATTAAATTCCTATACACAGATACCTTTATGCACTAGTGATGAAGGAAAATTATTACGAGGCAATTTCATTTTTTTGGTGTGTGTGTTTTTTTCTTAAAAAAAAGCTACTTAGAAAGAAAATGCAATACCTTTTCCACCTCATATCCATCAATGCTAGAAACCAATCTGGGCACTTACTGATGAAATGTTCCCATTGATATTGCTGTGCAAGTCAGGAAATTAATTTTACGATTGTTCTCCTGGAAGCTACAGTTGCTGCAAATACTTTAATGTCTTACCTTTGACTGTGTACTGGTTTACATTTTAATTTGACCAGGTTTGCATGCATAAATTTCTTCTTTTTTTAAAAAAAAATCCCTTTCTTTAGGGCAGGTTTCATTAGCTACAATATGTGCAAAATAAATAAATATATCCCTCTGCATGTTATCAGATCTTTGAGTCTATTGGATAAAGTGCACGGGTAAATTGGAAGATACATTTGTAGGTACTTAGGATTGGTTAGAACAGAAATTATATACATTATATATATATATTCCTAAGTTTGAGCAAATCATGTAAATGAATTCTCCGCTTGACCGGAACTGAGTTCTGGCGAGTTCTAGCTGGGGAAAAAAACCTCTCAGAAAGATTTTACAGTATTTGGAGTTTTTCAGTTTAGAGAAAAGGGAGTAAAAAGGGGACATGAGAGAGGTGTATAAAATTATGCACGGTGTAAATAGGAATAAGTTTTCCTCCCTCTCTTGTTATACTAAAATTCAGGAATGTATGCTGGAGCTATATGTTGGCAGATGCAGGACAGACAAAAGAAAGTGATTCACAACGTACACAGTTGTTGTCACAGCCACCCAGGTGGGTCCCAGCTCACGAGAGACCTTACTCCATTATAGTTTACTTACAGGAAAAGTTTATTGATGATAGTTGCTTCTTTCACAGTTCAGCATTGTGGCTGTACGTCTGTCACGTTAGACCGCTGAAGTCCCCCTCTGACTCCTCCCCTCCTCCACACCAACTTAATAGCCTGGCTCTAGACCACCTCTTCCTCTCCTTTCTTTTCCGCAGGGTCTTTCTGCCCCCCTGGGTTCTCTCCTTCCGGGATTCGCCTGAGGCTGAATCCTCTGCCGCCTCCTGCCCCCTCCTTCTGGCTTTGGGGCCGGGCTCCTCCTCTGAGCTTTCCCCACTTCCGCGCGCCTCTATGCTTGAACTTGGCGCGCGTACGTTGCTTTTGACCTTTCCTTCGTCCTCTATACTGCCCCCTGTTCCACTCTCTACCCTTTCCGGCTGAACACCTTGCTCCAACCCCCTCTCTCTGTTTTCTCCTGTTCCTCCTCCCTCCGAGAGGCTGACAACTCCACCCCCTTTACTCCGTTCCGGCTGAGACCCCTCTGACAGCGTCTGTGCTTCACTGGGCTTTCTCCCCTCCTTTCCTGACTTTTCACAGCTTCTCTCTTCTCCTGCTTTTCGCCTGATCATGCTAGCTCCCTTTTGGGAATCCTCTGACTCACTGCTTAGGCTCATAGATTCCCTTCGAATTCCGTCATCTTCTTCCTCGTCTCTCTCTCCCTCCTCCCACTCGCTTTCCGTCTCCTCTGCCATCTCCTCACTTCTCCCAGAAACCCTGACAGTTGTACTATGGTATTTGTTATGTACTGAGTCGAATAGGATCCAAACTGCAGCAGTCTGATTGGTCCTAGAACAATAGGATCCAAAAGGCAGCAGTCTGATTGGTCCTAGAACAATAGGATTCAGAATGCAGCAGTCTGATTGGTCCTAGAACAATGCAGCAGTATGATTGGTTGGCAGGAACCACCCAATCATGCTCCAGATTGAAGTGAATCCACAACCTGATTGGTTTACAGTACAATTCCGGAATTAGCCAATCATGTGCAGCCCATTGTGTAAATAATGTATATAAGGCAGATACTTTGAGGGGACTTTCATTCATTCCTCCTCACCACTATGAGCTGAATAAAGAGCATGAAATCACTTTGCGACTCCGAGTATATTTTACTGGCGACGAGGATGGGATCCCGCTGAGCTGACTGCCACACACAGCACCGCAGCACCGCCACCTGCCGCACCGCTGCCTCGCACCGTGTATCCAGGCTTCAGCTCTGGGACACAAGGAACTCAGAATGGCAACTGACAGCAACTTCTCGCCGTTCAACCCAGCATCTGGAGACTGGGAAGCGTACGCCTCCCGTTTCACCTTCCTCCTAGAAGCCAAAGGGGTCACCGATGATGAAGACGCCAAGAAGAGGGCAATATTCTTCAGCGTCTGCGGAGAGGAGACATTTGAAATCGCCCGGGCTCTCCTTGCGCCTGAAGACGTTGCTACTGTTCCATACAAAACAATAATGGAACAGCTGAAGGGGCACTTTTCGCCACAGCCCTCAGTGGTGGCTCGTCGAAATGCCTTCTACGCAAAGCGGCAAGCCCCTGGGGAAACCATAACTGGGTTTGTGACCTCTCTCCGCCAAGCCGCCCGGTTCTGCAACTTCTCAGAGCTGGAGAACATGCTTCGTGACCGCCTCGTCGGTGGCCTGAGGGATGAGAAGCTGCAACGACGCCTCTACGCTAAGAAGAACCTAACGTTCCAGGTCGCTCTGGAGGAGGCCCTGGCAACGGAAGCTGCCGAGAGGTCGACACAAGAGGCACGGCCGAGCCAGCCGTCCCAACCGAGGGTCCACCATGAAGACCTCACCGACGACTCAGGATCTGACAGGGAGGAGGTGCACTGAGTACAGCAGCGCACTCAAGCAGCCCACATACCACAGCTGCCTCGACGAGAAGGAGGGAACTGCGCAAGCTGTGGAGAAAGTCATGAGAGGAGGACCTGCCGTTTCCGCAATGCAGAGTGCAGACAGTGCAGAAAATCGGGACACATCGCCCGGGTGTGTCGGGCTCGGCCCACCCGACACCAGGCATCAGACGACCAATCCAAGAACCCCAGGTCCCGGGGCCCAACGCACCAAGGCAACTCGACAGAGCTCACGGACTTCCAGGTATACCAGTTGCCCCACCCCAACATAGAGAAAATTTATGTAGAGGTACAGATAGAGGGGGCCCCATGCCGCATGGAGCTTGACACGGGTTCAACTCTATCCATAATCTCGGCAAGGACCTTAAGGAAACTGTGTCCCACTGGGGGTCCCAAACTCAGGCCGGCCCCATTCACCCTCCGGGACTTCCAGAAACGTAAGGTCCCTACAATGGGGGTGGGGACCTTCAGGGTGCAATACCGAGGGCGGACGCGGCAACTGGACTTGCTTGTGGTCAAGGGCCCCTACATTAGCTTACTGGGATTGGCATGGTTTGGACCACTGGGGCTAGCTGTCACCGGGGTGAACCACACTAGCTTACAAGTGGACGTGGACGCCATATGCAAGGAATTTCCGGGGGTTTTCGATGGGAAATTGGGACAGTATACGGGCCCCCCCATTGCTCTACAGCTTGACCCCGCAGTACGACCAGTCAGGCTCAAGGCCCGCCGGGTCCCGTTCGCTCTGAAACCCCGTATAGACGAGGAATTGGACCGGCTCGTGGAGCAAGGAGTGCTGGAACCGGTACCTAATGCCCCCTGGGAAACCCCAATCGTCACACCTGTCAAGCCTAATGGCTCAGTCCGCATCTGCGCAGACTACAAATGTACCATAAACAAGGCCCTCACGGCCCATGCATACCCAGTGCCAGTGGTCAGCCATGTCCTTGCCACCCTGGCTGGGTCGAAAATTTTTGGCAAGCTGGACTTGGCCCAAGCATATCAACAGCTGCCAGTAGATGAGGCAACAGCAGAGGCACAGACGATTGTGACGCACAGAGGAGCATTCAGGGTAAAGCGGCTGCAATTCGGTGTCAGCGTGGCACCAGGCATATTCCAGAATCTAATGGACTCTCTCCTTAAAGGGATTCCTGGCGTCACCCCCTTCTTCGATGATGTGTTGATTGCCGGGCCCACACCAGAGGAGTTTGAGGACCGCCTCCGCACCGTTCTGCACCGTTTCCAGACAGCGGGTCTCAAGGTAAAGCGGGAAAAATGTCTACTAGGAGTGCCCCAGGTGGACTTTCTGGGATTCATGGTGGACGCAGAAGGGGTCCACCTGACTGGGGACAAGGTACGGGCCAATTGTGATGCCCCAGCGCCCAGGAACAAGACTGAACTTCAGGCCTTCTTGGGACTATTGAACTTTTACCATTCCTTCCTTCCCCACAAGGCGGCGGTAGCGGAGCCCCTACACAGACTCCTGGACAAGCGGGCCCCTTGGGTGTGGGGCCATCGCCAGGAGGCCGCATTCCAGGCAGTCAAGGACTTGCTTGTCTCAAACTCGGTCTTGGCACACTTCGACGAGAGGCTGCCGGTGGTGCTAGCATGCGACGCCTCACCCTATGGCATTGGCGCTGTCCTGGGACACCAACTCCCAGATGGAAGAGAGGTACCGGTGGCATACTTTTCCCAGACACTCAACGCAACCGAGCGGAACTACTCACAAATCGACAAGGAGGGCCTGGCAATCGTGAAGGGAGTAAACAAATTCCATGATTTCTTGTATGGGCGGCCCTTCACCGTGGTGACTGACCACAAACCGTTGCTTGGCTTGTTTGCCCCCGAAAAGCAGACCCCCCAAGTGCTGTCTCCTCGTGTCCTCAGGTGGTCAATTTTCCTTGCCAGCTACCAGTATGCACTGATTCACCGCCCTGGGAAGGCGATGGGCCTCAGCAGGCTACCACTACCAGAAACAGGCCCCGACCCGGCACCTGCACAAGAGGTTATGAGCCTGGAGCTGCTTCCCGACCGCCCCATTCAGGCACAAGAAGTTGCACACCATTCCAAGAAAGATAGGGTCATCTCCCGGGTCCTGGACTGGGTGTGGAGGGGATGGCCCAGCAGCAGCCCCGGGCCAGAATTCGCCAGCTACACAACCCGCAAACATGAACTGTCGGCCCACAAGGGGTGCCTGTTATGGGGAAGCAGGGTCGTTGTTCCCCAGCCCCTCCGCAAAAGGGTCCTCACAGCCCTACACGAGACACACCCAGGGGTAGTAAGAATGAAGGCCCTTGCCAGGAGTTATGTGTGGTGGCCGGGGATCGACGGAGAGATAGAGGCCTGGGTCAAACACTGCCAGGCCTGCCAAGAATCCCGCCCAGATCCCCCAAGGGCCCCAGTCCAGTCCTGGGAGTCTGCCCGAGCACCATGGTCACGCCTGCATGTGGACTTCGCTGGCCCCTTTCAGGGGAAAACATTCTTCATAGTGGTGGACTCCTACACCAAATGGCTGGAAGTCGCACTGGTACCATCCACTTCTACATCCGCAGCCATCCGGGTACTACGCAGGCTGTTTGCAACGCACGGGCTCCCTGACACTCTCGTCTCAGACAACGGGACTGCATTTACGTCAGGAGAATTCCAAACCTTCACAGCGCAGAACGCCATCCGCCACATCCGTTCGGCGCCATTCCACCCTGCCACCAATGGCCAAGCAGAACGCATGGTGCGGACCACCAAGGACACCCTTCGCCGCATGACGCAAGGGGATTGGGAGTACCGCCTTGCCACATTCCTTCTAGCACAGCACAGCACCCCCAGCTCAACGACTGGCCGGAGCCCCGCTGAACTACTAATGGGTCGGCGCCTTGCAATCAGATTGGACCGCCTTCACCCCGATAGAGCTCAGGATGAGGTAGGGGTGGGGGAAGGCAGGAACCCCCGGACCTTCGAGGCCCAGGACCCAGTGTACGCAAAGAATTTTGGGGCAGGCCCTGCATGGGTACCCGCCACAGTCACCAGGGTCACTGGCCCCGTGTCGTACGAGGTGCTAACGGATGGGGGGCAATGCTGGCGCCGCCACTGTGACCAGATACGGCGACGATTCCCGGGAGAAAACCAGGAGGAGGAGGACAGGTCAGAGGAGTCCCAGGGGAACAGTGGGGCAGTGAGGCCCATAGAGCAGCAGGGGCCAGCAGGAGAGGCAGAACCAGTAAATACAGAGAGGTCCCGGGAGGCCGAAAGGACACCGGAACCAGAACCACGACTGAGCGAGCCGGTTGCGCCAGACCAAACAGCCCCATCACAGCCAGCATCCTTGGAACACGAGCCAGAACCAGAACCCCGGACCAGGGAACACCCCAGGCCGCAACGCACACGTAGGCCGCCAGCGTACCTTGAGGACTATGAATGCGACCTCCCGGGCAGGACTGGAACTTAGAGGGGAGGGGTGTTATGTACTGAGTCGAATAGGATCCAAACTGCAGCAGTCTGATTGGTCCTAGAACAATAGGATCCAAAAGGCAGCAGTCTGATTGGTCCTAGAACAATAGGATTCAGAATGCAGCAGTCTGATTGGTCCTAGAACAATGCAGCAGTATGATTGGTTGGCAGGAACCACCCAATCATGCTCCAGATTGAAGTGAATCCACAACCTGATTGGTTTACAGTACAATTCCGGAATTAGCCAATCATGTGCAGCCCATTGTGTAAATAATGTATATAAGGCAGATACTTTGAGGGGACTTTCATTCATTCCTCCTCACCACTATGAGCTGAATAAAGAGCATGAAATCACTTTGCGACTCCGAGTATATTTTAGTATTGCTTCCACAAGTGGTGGTGATAGCCACCAACTTAGATGGCTTTAACAAGGTATTGGCTATCAATGGCTACTAACCATGATGATTGTATTCTACCTTCCCTTTCAGAGGTAGGTGTGCCTTTGAGTTAAAGTTGCTGGGATTTCAAATCAGGAGAGTGCTGTTGTGCTTGGGAGCTTCCCATAGACACCTGGTTGACCACTGTGAGCAGGGTTGTAGTGGAGTTGTACCACCTCGGGTGCCCTCACTGAGGGGGATGACATTCGACGCACAGCCAGCCCATGACTCCCAAGCCTACCCCGAGCCGCCGGAGTAAGGGGAGAGCTCTGCCAGTTTGCCAGTGGCATATCCCCTTCCCCCTTTGTTTTGACAGCTTGGGGGAGGCTTGGGAGTTGTGGGCGGGCGGCACGCTGAATATCCACCATGGGCGGCTCACTCTACCCCTGGCTGCAGGGCACGTGCACTGCTCCAGGCACCCCAGCGGCAATAATAATAATAATAATAATAATAATAATAATAATAATAATAATAATAAATTTATTTATACCCTGCCCTTCCCAGCCAGAGCCGGGCTCAGGGCGGCTAACACCAATAAAGTTACAGTAAAATCACAATAGGAAAAAAAACTAATTTAAAATACAGATTAAAATGCAACTTAAAATGCAGCATCATTTTAAAAGTAGCCCATAGTTCAAAACCATAAGGGGAGGGAAACATAAGGGTCAGATTGAGTCCAAACCAAAGGCCAGGCGGAACAGCTCTGTCTTGCAGGCCCTGCGGAAAGATGTCAAGTCCCACAGGGCACTAGTCTTTTGTGACAGAGCGTTCCACTAAGTCGGGGCCAGTACTGAAAAGCCCTGGCCCTAGTTGCGACCAATCTAACCAACTTGCAACCTGGGACCTCCAAAATGTTGTCATTTGTGGACCTTAAGGTCCTCCTTGGGGCATACCAGGAGAGGTGGTCCCGTAGGAACGTGGTTCCTAGGCCCACGTACCTACTGGGAGGGCACCCTCCGTGCCATTCCCCCCTCTCACTACTCCTGAGAACCAGTGCGGTGTAGTGGTTAAGAGCGGTAGACCCATAATCTTGTGAACCAGGTTCGCGTGCCCGCTCTTCCACATGCCGCTGCTGGGTGACCTTGGGCCAGTCACGCTTCTTTGAAATCTCTCAGCCCTACTCACCTCACATAGTATTTGTTGTGGTGGAGGAAGGGAAAGGAGAATGTTAGCCGCTTTGAGACTCCTTCAAGTAGTGATAAAGCGGGATATCAAATCCAAACTCTTCTTCTTCTTGGGAGCACTCCCGTCTGCCCTGAGCAGCGTGGGCATATGCTCCACTACTGACCGTCAGGAGATAATACTGGATTAGATGGGCCTTTGGGTGGTTCTGCTGTCTAGCATGTTCTTCACTATCATGCATACCCATTACATGTTATTATTTAGGAGCAAAACTATATCTCTTACCTGAGCAAACTCATCTCCTGGCTCAAATCTTACTGACAAATTTGTCCACTTAACTACTTTAACTTGGTTGTTAAAGGAGATCACATTGCCCACTTCAGTCTGCAGTTTCCTAGTTTAGAGCCCTACCCCCTTTCCCTGCATAATGTGCCAAACAGCTTTAAATCTCCTACAATTCTGTAAATGCGGTATGTGCCTTTGAGCAAAACGGGAGGCTTTGAAAAGCTTCCCATGACCATAGTTAACAACAAACTGATTACCACGCTGGGCCTTCTAATAGCATTTCACTTTCTTTTTCACTTATCAGAATTATAATAAACAGATAAATTACACACACATCCATAAACAGCTATGAAAGCGTGGGAGGAATAGTCCGAAAATCACTTTATCAAAAGAGTGATTGGATCTCAATGGATACTAGAAATTATGTGCAGTAACAGTAATAGCTCATGGCATGACTTATAGTCATCTGGAGATGTAGGAGGCAAAAGCATGGGATACCTAAGACTCACTCATATTATTACAATCATATCCAGCAGTGCCATTTATTACTTCTTTAAAGTACTAAATGAGTTGAGAGTACAAGCAAATTTTGTATTTAAAAATGGGCTTTTATAATTTTGAGTTACACTGAGCATTCACCCCAAAGGTACTTTTTTATAGTTGTCTTCGATTGTTACATAAACTATATTTATCCTCTTTGTATTTCACATGCAGTTACCATAAACTGTATACTAGCCTTATATATACAGTACTACAGCCTTTGGTCTCTCTCAGGGAAAGGTTAAAGGGGGGGGGCTGGTAAAATTAGCTGCATTACAGTGAGTTGGGGAATAAAGTAGCTATGAAAACACCTGGTGTAGATAGATGACCCCCTAAAGAGATCACCCTCTTTCCCTATGGGTCTTCTGCAGGGAGATGGATTCCCACCCCCTTTGTTTTCATGGGTGCAGCCTGTTAAAATCCCCATATCCAAACAAATGGAGTCATGTTTCTCCATTGTATTTGTTTGTGATTGTTTCACTTGCAGTAGAAAATCAAGGCTCTCTGATCCACGAACAGAAGTGGTGAGAGGTGAATTTTGGAATGTGGCCCTTTCTTGTGTAGCGTTTCATACCACCTCTCATGGGAATCTGGGCCAGATTTTTTTGATGGCAGAGGTGGCGCAATGGGAATTGCGGAGAGGGGCTTTCCTCCCTCCCCTTCCATTATTCCCAGATGGCTCTCTGACTGACCAGGGTCTTCTATGAATTGAGGGGCAGCACTGCATGCAACCTCTGGCATTACTTTATTTAATTTAAACTTTTAAAACATATATACCACCCTTCATTCTGTTTAGAATCTCAGGGGGGTGGTCAATCAGTTGTTGTTTAGTCGTTTAGTCGTGTCCGACTCTTCGTGACCCCATGGACCAGAGCACGCCAGGCACTCCTGTCTTTCACTGCCTCCCGCAGTTTGGTCAGACTCATGTTTGTAGCTTCGAGAACACTGTCCAACCATCTCGTCCTCTGTCGTCCCTGTCTCCTTGTGCCCTCCATCTTTCCCAACATCAGGGTCTTTTCCAGGGAGTCTTCTCTTCTCATGAGGTAGCCAAAGTATTGGAGCCTCAGCTTCACGATCTGTCCTTCCAGTGAGCACTCAGGGCTGATTTCCTTAAGAATGGATAAGTTTGATCTTCTTGCAGTCCATGGGACTCTCAAGAGTCTCCTCCAGCACCATAATTCAAACGCATCAATTCTTCGGCGATCAGCTTTCTTTATGGTCAATCGGTTACCTCGCAGCATAAATACAATAACAACAAAACCACAGACAGAAACCTTAATAACTTAAAGCCACATGCGTTAAAATGCCTGGGTGAACAAGAATATTTTGACCTGGTGCTGAAAAGATTGCAGCGTGGGCACTTTGGATGAAGATGCCTTAAGGCAGCCTTGGTAGAAGATGGGAAGCAGGCTTGAGTCTCTGTCACTGCAAGACAAAATGGCTTCCATTAGAATGAACAGGATGATAAAGAAGCTGCAAATGTGAAAATAGCTTGTGAGAAGCCTCCACTGGAGGGATACCCTTCTTCAAAGTCCTCTGAAGTGATGGCTTTCCTCCCCACAAAGGGAGGTACCCTGTTTACCTCAGCTGCTAGGCATTTCTGAAAGTGATCCCTGTATCCCTGAATCTTAAATAGGGTGTGTGGTTAAATTTGGTTTGGCTCAAGATTGAGGTGAGCTGTTTTCCAGCTTTTATGGAAATGACTCAACTTACTTCGCAGCCAATCTGATGTGAGTCATGGGTGGGTTGCCCATCTTTAGTTAAAACATAGGTTCTTACACCAAAATGTATTGCCCAAATTTATATGTTGCTAGCCTGAGACAGCGTCTTACAGGACCTGACATAAGGGTCCCAGAACTACAGGAAAATATTATGTTCATAGTATGGCGAACCAACTCAGCAAATACAGAAGCTTCTCACACAAATCAGGATGGACAAATGGGCCAGTTCTTGGTCTTGCTAAATTTTGAATTTTTCCAGTCTAAAGTTCAGTTCACCACATTTCTGCATCAATTTGCATTAAAAAAATGAAATGAAAACCAGTCCTCATGAAAACTGGTTAGCATTTCAATGCTTGTTTCTTTGAATTTTGTATTTCATTTTCCCTGATACAATGCATTTTTGTTTCATTGGTACAGTGGTACCTCAAATTACAAACCCCTCAGGTTACAAACACTTCAGGTTACAAACTCCGCTAACCTGGAAGAGTTACCTCAAGTTGAGAACTTTGCCCCAGGATGAGAACGGAAATCATGTGCTGGTGGCGCAGTGGCAGCAAGAGGCCCCATTAGCAAAGGCACGCCTCTAGTTAAGAACAGTTTCAGGTTAAGAACGGACCTCCGGAATGAATTAAGTTCGTAACTAGAGGCACCACTGTACATGCATTTTTTGTACACCTTTTGGAGTTGGCAAACGCCACTGAGAATTCAGAAGGAGCGCTGTGCTTTGGATCGCACATTGTTTCTGCAGCTGTGAATTAGGTAGGCTCTCCTTAAAATGTGATCTGAACCAAATTTCTTCCCATTCCTGGAGTCACTACTCTCAAAGACACACCTACTTCTTGAAATGCCAAAGTTTTATGAGTCAATGGTCATTGCAGTTCTCATACAGAGAAGAAAAGGGCCATGTTGCCCAGTGCATCCTCACAGAATAAACTCACATTTGGTGACTACAAGCCCCATGTGGTGCAGTGACTAGAGTGCTTGTTTTGGACCAGGATCAAATCCTCATTCAGCCAACAAGTTCCCCAAAGTAACATTGGGCTCTCTCTGAGCCTAGCTTACTTGTGAGCATAAAATAAGAACTCCAGTGTACAATAGCCCTCATCATGCGCTACTCATGTGTAGGTAAGCACATTGAAGGGGGCTCAGGGCTGTATGTTTGGTCCCACTCCTCAAAATGCACTGATCGTGCAATCCTGAACCCCCATTCAACATGCTTACCCTTTAGCTGGTGTGATATAGTGGATCCCAAACTTGAGTCTCCAGTGGTTGTTGGACTACAACTCCACTGGACCTGCTAGCTAGGGATGATGGGAGTTGTAGTCTAACAACAGCTGGAGACCCAAGTTTGAGAAACACTGGCAGTGTCAGACTAGGACCTGGGAGACCAGGGTTGTAGTACCCACTAAACCATGAAGCTCACCGCACCAGTCAAAGTCTCTCAGCATAACCTACCTCACACGGTTGTTGCAAAGAGAACTATAATTACATTTATAAAGGTAAAGGGACCCCTGACCATTAGGTCCAGTTGTGGCCGACTCTGGGGTTGCGGCACTCATCTCGCTTTATTGGCCAAGGGAGCCGGCATACAGCTTCTGGGTCATGTGGCCAGCATGACGAAGCCACTTTTGGTGAACCAGAGCAGCGCACAGAAATGCCGTTTACCTTCCCGCCAGAGCAGTACCTATTTATCTACTTGCACTTTGATGTGCTTTCGAACTGCTAGGTTGGCAGGAGCAGGGACCGAGCAACGGGAGCTCACCCTGTGGCGGGGATTCGAACCGCCGACCTTCTGATCGGCAAGTCCTAGGCTGTGGTTTAACCCACAGCGCCACCCGCGTCCCTAATTACATTTATAGAGAACTGTAAATGTTATAAGAAATAAATAAATACATGTGAGTAATGTGTGAAGAGAGTTATTGTCCGAGGTCTCTGGAGGAAGGACTGGTGGTTTTTAAGCAGAGGTTGAACAGCCTTCTGTCATGTATGATCTAGTTGAGATTCCTGCACTTGGATTGGATTAGATGCTCCTCAGGGTCCTTTCCAACTCTATAATTCTATGATACTATGCTTAAAGGAGAAAACATGGAGCCTTGAACTCATGCTGACAGTATGTTGGGACTACACAGTCTGGCAATAGTGAGGTTTGTAGCTGGCCAGGGACTATGTGAACATGTTTGCTAGGAAAATTGGGAGAATTATTGGTCTAAACTTTTAAATGATATCTAAGCCTGTGTCTATTCTGATGCAACAGAAAGGCCTTCCGAAGGAAGCATTGGAAATCTACCTCCTGAAGCTTCAACAATCAACACACAGGGGACAGCAGTTTTTCTTGCATATGGTTCTCTTGCCGTGTGTGTGTGTGTGTGTGTGTGTGTGTGTGTTTGTTTGTTTAAAATAGCTGCAACAGCAGCAGAGAACTGGTTCTCTCACCCCTGCATTGTTATATAACTGCAAACCAGACAGCAAGGATGTTATTTGTTATCTGACATTTTAAAGTACCCACTGAATGGGGCCTGAGGAATCAAAACATCTGTATCTCTCTGTGTGTGTTTAAATAAAAATAAAAATTTGTCATCTAGTTATATATGTTGTTTTTAAAAATCACAGCTACTAAGTGAACCAACGAGGAGAACGGAGCTGCTGAACAACTAAATCGAAATTAGCAACCACGCACCCATTGCCAAGGGCAACATTCGCTCGGCAGAGGATATGATAATGACAGATGAATCCTTGTTCCCAGCCTAAATTCTCTCTTCTCAACAAAATAAATGCACAATGTCTTAGATATTTTCACCCACACGCCAGTCACCTCCCTTCCAGAGCAGCTGCTGGAAATGTTGTCAGTGACGGCCAAGGAAGGTACTGTTTCCTGTCATTTTTCTGACAGGGTCGCCCCAATTTTCAGCTGACAGCAGTGAATTTTTATAGTTTCTCATGCCTTTTCTCTCTCCTGAACCTCCTTTGCCCTCTTATCTATATTTTTCCCTGAGCATTCTGGTTCATTTCTCCATTTCCCCCTTCTCCCTTCCCCCTCCGCCATCTTTTATTCGCTTATTACAGTCCGCATGTTGATACTTGGACCCTCTATCCAACAGCACCTTCAAAAGTAATGTAATTGGCCCTACATGCAAAAACCACACAGCGCAACCCCTTTTTGCCCAGGTTCCGCCACACAGACTTCATTGTACAAACATATTTTGCATACGTTTCCTGAAATTGATACTTTTGCATTGCTTATTACTTAAATCTGAAGAAGACGCTGTTGCCAAGCATTGTGATGCATGTGGGTTGATGCCTGGGGTTGTTTTAAGTGGGAGCACAAATGAGGACACTGAAAGCATGCGCTGATGCAACTGAAATCATTTGCCTCCCTTGTGGTATTTCTCACTGCAAAGCAGGAATCACTACAGCAGCTCATGGGAAAAATAATACTTTAGTGGCACCACCTGAGAGAAGGAAAAAGCCACTGTGAAGTTCTCAATAAAGTCTGGAGCAACAACTAAGTTTGACTCATAGTAGACCCATTAAAATTAATGAATCTGTCCATTAATTTTTTATTTATTAAATTTGTATTCTGCCCTTCATCCATGGATCAACTTCAGTATGTCTACTCTGAGTAGGACTAGCTCAGAATTCTACCCCAAATGTTGGCTCTTGAGGTGCCCTTCTGCAGGTAGAAGGGTTTGCCTTAACTTTGTTCAAGATTGTTGCATGAGAAAAGAGAAATGATAAAGAGAAGTGTGCTCAGTTGAGCACAAGGTGCTGAGCTATCTCTTGCACAATACCTGCTAGTACAAGGCATTGTGCAGCACCTCAAAAAGTGTGCACAAGCTGAGCTTAGAACATGCAAAGCATTCTGCTAGGTCAGGGGTGGAGAACCCTTTTCAGATCAAGGGTCAGATTCCGACTGGGCAAAAACACAGAAGGAGGGTGAAAAGTAGTATAGGCTGGGGAAAGGTCATGTAGTTGAGGATTAGGTATAGACAAGGAAGAGTCCCAAAGGTCAGATAGAGAGGCTGGAGAGGCCTACATTTGGCTACTGGGCCTGAGGATTCCCACCCTTGTGCTAGAGCGCATGCCACAGCACTGCCACCAGAATTCTTCCTATTGATGTGTCTCTGGATCTACAGTAATCTAAACACTGCAGCTTTGCCTGTCTTAAATCGTGGTCTGTATATTATACTGGCCATTCCAAAATGTGCTATGGCTTGGACAATCCTCTTTCTGTACCAAGCTCCCTTCACATATTATTAAAATGAAGGGGCAATGCAGAACTGTACCTCATGCCCCACGCCACTGACATGCATTTTCCCTGCTCCCACTACCTAGGCTAATGTGTGTGTGTGTGTGTGTGCATGCGGCAGGGAAGCCTACAAGTATAGGCATCTGTAGGAGGGGTGTCCTCAGGTCCTGAATCCTTGTGGAATTGGGGTTCCAGGGTCTGGAGAACACTGTGCACCTAGGCTTCTCTATATCCAAACATTCATGTTAATCCACAGGCAGGGAAGCCACGCATTACCAAGGATCAGGCCAGAGGTTCAGCATCACAGCTGCTTCTACCCCTGTTGCACCTTCACATGAGTAATGTGTAAAAAGGGTCTATCTCTTAGGTGAGAGAGTTCCCCCACCCCAAACACACCATGCATTTTTCCAAACGCTCTGTGTGTGTGTGTGTTGTGGAATACCGTGGAAATGTAATGCATGAAGTGAGCTTCATTTATCTTGACAGCAGTATCATTGAATCATAGCACTGTAGAGTTGGAAGGGATCCCAAGGGTAATCTAGTCCCACCCCCTAAAAGGCAGGAATCTCAACTCAAGCATCCCTGACAGACGGCCATCCAACCTCTGCTTAAAAACCTCCAAGGAAGGAGAGTCCATAACCTTCCAAGGGAGACTGTTCCACTGCTCTTAATATAATCACCATCATCATCATCATCATCATCATCATTTATTATTTATACCCCGCCCATCTGGCTGAGTTTCCCCAGCCACTCTGGGCGGCTCCCAATCAAGTGTTAAAAACAAAACATTATTAAAAACTTCCCTAAACAGGGCTGCCTTCAGATGTCTTTTAAAAATAGGGTAGCTGCTTATTTCCTTGACATCTGATGGGAGGGCGTTGCACAGGGTTGGCGCCACTACCGAGAAGGCCCTCTGTTTGGTTCCCTGTAACCTCACTTCTCGCAATGAGGGAACCGCCAGAAGGCCCTCAGCGCTGGATCTCAGTGTCTGGACTGAACGATGGGGGTGGAGACGCTCCATCAGGTATACAGGACCTAGGCCATTTAGGGCTTTAAAGGTCAGCACCAACACTTTGAATTGTGCTCGGAAACATACTGGGAGCCAATGCAGATCTCCCAGTGGCATTCTGGATTAATTGCAGTTTCTGGGTCACCTTCAAAGGTAGCCCCACATAGAGCACATTGCAGTAGTCCAAGCGGGAGATAACTAGAGCATGCACCTCTCTGGCGAGACAGTCCGCAGGCAGATAGGGTCTCAGCCTGCGTACCAGGTGGAGCTGGTAGACAGCCGCCCTGGACACAGAATTAACCTGCGCCTCCATGGACAGCTGTGAGTCCAGAATGACTCCCAGGCTGCACACCTGGTCCTTCAGGGGCACAGTTACCCCATTCAGGACCAGGGAGTTCCCCAATATCTGCCTGCCCCCTGTCCCCCCAAAACAGTACTTCTGTCTTGTCAGGATTCAACCTCAATCTGTTAGCCACCATCCACCCTCCAACCGCCTCCAGGCACTCACACAGGACCTTCACTGCCTTCACTGGTTCTCATTTAAAAGAGAAGTAGAGCTGGGTTTCATCTGCATACTGACGAACATCCAGCCCCAAACCCCCTGATGATCTCTCCCAGCGGCTTCATATAGATATTAAAAAGCATGGGGGAGAGGATGGAATGCTAAGGCACCCCACAAGTGAGAGTCCAGGGGTCTGAACACTCATCCCCCAACACCACTTTCTGGACACGGCCCAGGAGAAAGGAGCAGAAGCACTGTATAACAGTGCCCCCAGCTCCCAGCCCCTCTAGACAGTCCAGAAGGATGTTATGGTTGATGGTGTCAAAGGCCGCTGAGAGATCCAGCAGAACTAGGAAACAGTTCTCACCTTTGTCCCTAGCCCACCGGAGATCATCGACCAGAGCGACCAAGGCAGTTTCAGTCCCATGATGAGGCCTGAATCCCGACTTGAAGGGATCCAAATGGTCCTCCAGGCGTGCTTGGAATTGTTCAGCAGCCACCCGCTCAATCACCTTGCCCAAGAATGGTAGATTTGAGACTTGGCAATAGTTGGCCATATTGGTCTAAAGATGTTTTTTTAAGAAGCGGTTTAATGACCGCCTCTTTCAGTGGGTCTGGGAAGGCTCCCTCACAGAGGGAAGCATTCACCACCCCGCAGAGCCCATCGCCCAGACCTTCCCAGCTCGCTTAACAGCTCTGTTGTCTAAATTTGCACACACAGCCTTGTTATTTATAGGCCCATTCAACAGATTTATTTTAGGTGCTGCCTAACATAAGCCATTGGGGTTCCTTAATATTATCAGAAACTATTGAAATGAAAACACTAATAAATATCTTCATGGAGGAGTGCTTTGTGCAGAACAAATTTTATTTCTTCTTCAAACCAATTTGGAAAGGCTGTCTCTCTGGATTAAACTTTGCCACAAAAGATCTAGAGGTTCACAGATCTTATGTAGGAAAGACCTGGCTGGCCAACAATGCAGAGCTCTGGAGACAAACCATGTTTAGAAAGGAGAATGGAACAACAGCGTGGCAATGTTTATGTCAGGCATGGAAAGAAGAGCCTAAAAGCTCATCACAATGAAATGGCTGTGTATTATAAAATAACCCGCCTCTAATTTTAGAAACACAAGGGCTGCCATTTCTATTGTTAAATTTAATTAGTATTTTTCCTAAATAATGCCCTCTTTCTATGCACTATTTATACTTGCTCAGAGAAAATATGCTGCATGCTGCGCCTTGAAAGGTAACAGAATGTGGGAGAAGCAGCCTGAAACTGCACTTTTTGCCGAGAGAGAGAGAGAAAGAGAACAACTCTGCAGAAGATGAAAGTTTCTTTAGCAGGATGTTTTCTTAGTACTAGTTCTTGACATTGGTTTTAATACATTGGTCTGTCATTTCAGAGCCACAACATACATTAGGGGAAAGAAACGGAATTTGACAACAAAACACTTGGAAAAGATTTCTTCTTCTTCAATAAATCTATCTTCAGGAGCCTCTCCATGAAATAATGTTGTTAAGTTCAAAGGCAGGTTCTTCAATATCTCCCTTCAAACAGCTAGGATCCTGACAGGGCAATCCTATATTCAGATGTAACTCACACTGAGTTCAATGGGGCTTACTCTCAGGTAAGTGGGCATAGGATTGCAGCCTTAATGGTGCAGATGGTTGTGTTTTATTAACTTGTGTTGCTAGGGCAGGATGAGAACATTTTAAGACACACAAAACCCTTCTGACTTGGTGATTTGTTGAATGATATCTTTTGTTTTATTTTCAAACTCATTTGTAGTCATTTTCCATTTTATTTTTTTTAATAAAAGCAGGACATTAAAAAAAAGTTTCTCCAATGATCCTGGGGAAAAGCCAATAGTTCTGTTAGAGATGGTACCATTTATTTAGAGGGAACTGTGAAATTTATCAAACGAGACATAAAAGAGGAACAAAAAGCATGGCTATAGACAGCAGAGTACAGTTTTTGTGGATACTAGAAATTATTAATCCATTCCAGGAACAGGTAGTTCTATCTTAGGGAACAAACAATTCCTGGATCTCTACATGGGTGCCTGGAATACAACAGCCATGAAACCAGAAAGGGGGAGGGAGAAAGATGGTGAAGAAAAGAGACTCTGAGGTAAATTCCTCATCATGAAACTAGGTCATCTTTGGGTTGGAAGGCCTGTGGCCTTTTAGTCAGGTAATCTTTGGAAATCAGTAAGTATTTAAGACAGAAAATTATAACAGAGAATGAAAATGGTGGAATGAACTTCACTTTGTTCATATAGGAAACTGTTATCAGACTAAGGAATAAGAAGAGCTGTTGGCCTCTGGAAACTCCTTTCCCCTTCAAAGATGCTGAAGGGTTCTCACCTGGTATCCAATTAACTTTTCCTGCCCCTTCCTGGCTAAGAAGGTGACCAGTTAACCTATTCAGTAGCATCCACTCTGAAACCCACTCCAGCTTTCAGTTCAAAGTAGGTGTGTGTGGGGAACCCCTACCCAAACTCAGCCCATTTGTAGACAGGCAAAGAATTCTAATTTAGCCCCAAAGTGACTGGGGCTGATCAACCCCCTGACCACACTCTCTGACACTGACTTGTGCTTGTGTATCCCAGCATTGTTGCATCTTCATCTTCCTAGCTGGCCGCACACGGCACTCGCAAACTGCAGCATTGCACAGCTGGAGGGAACAGACATGTCTTCACAACCTGCCAAAGTCAATTCACTGCAATACGGACCATACTCGTGTAATTAGAGAAATTATAGATTTGGACTGATTCGCAGAGAGCCTTCAGTTAAGGAGTGCAGAGCTCAAGATGCAAACATTACACTCAAGATGGTGGGCCAGCTGGGTACATCCTATGCAAACCTTATGGGATAATGTAGCCCTGTACTCAAACTTTCCCCTTGCCATTGCCCTACTATTTCTCTGTTTCCGCCATTTATCAGTAATGAATGCAATCCGCCTCTAATGAATTTCTATAGATATGAATTTCAAATTAGATGGTGTTCCTTTATTCCCTTTTCATCCCCCTTGTTTTCTTTCTTTCTTTCTTTCTTTCTTTCTTTCTTTCTTTCTTTCTTTCTTTCTTTCTTCTTTCTTTCTTTCTTTCTTTCTTTCTTTCTTTCTTTCTTTCTTTCTTTCTGTGGAAATCAATAGCTGTTTTATGATGGTGGGGACAGCTTCCTTTTATAAACAGAAAACTTTAAATACTAATTGCTGGTGTTTGGGTGTGGACATTTCACATTAGCCTTTTCTCTTCTGTGGCCCTGCTTGCCTGTCTCTGATAATACGGTCTTAATTCTAGTGTCATTAATCTCTTCCAGAAAACAGATTTCTGGAAAGAACTATAGGGGAGGAAAGATTCTATCCAGATATTTCAATATAGGCATTCTTTTTTTGAAGGGAGGACAGGATATATTTGTGAATTATTGTTTGGGTTTTTAACATTGTAAGTTGGTATAATTTGCCTGGTTTGTACCTTGAAGGGTTTTTGTTTTTTAAGTCCCTGTTCCAGGCCAACATATGTTTTAAGCCCATGCTGATAATGTTCTTGAGCTGCATTCATCAGTGATATTTGTAGAGAGCTTCTTGGTATAATTGTAATTCATAAGTTGTCTGCCGCCCTGTGATATGGGCATAATTGTCTCTGGACACTGTAAGCAAATGCAGCCCTTGTCAGAAGGATTGATAGTAAATGTTTTGGGGGTTTTGTTTTTTGTTTCAAAATTAAGTGCCGTGTTTCCCAATACTGCACAATTGAAATGGGATGTTTGTCTGTGTTTCTAGGAAGGGTTTTATCCAGTTCAGCAAACAGTTTACCCCAGACACTTTGTCTCGCCAAAAAAAGCAAGCTTTATGTTCAATTTTACATTAAGAGATTTGGGTTTGATTTGTTGTTGCTGCTGCAGTTCATCATAATCAAAAAACAAACTCTCACCAGCCATAATAAACCGGATAAGACTTTCCTGAACTCTAAATGATATGGTAATATTATGTATTAACACAAATTGTAACTGATCATTAACATGCCGCATGACCCTTAGTCATTGCTCTATAAATTATTAAATAATAGAAGAGGAAATAAATCTCTTATCCTTATCAAATCTGCATATGGCACAAAACAGGGACGGACAGTTAACACCACAGAAGAACAGAATAAAATTCAAAATGACCTTGATAACGGGGCTAAAAAAATGAAATTCAACAGAGACAAATGCAAAACTCTGCATTTAGGCAAAAGTAAAATGCACAGCTATAGAGCCGACACCTGGCTTGGCCAGAACACATTAGCAAAATATCTTGGAACTATAGCCAACCACAAGCTGAAGATGAGCCAGCAGTGTGATACAACTGCTAAAAAAAAAATGTCTAGGCAATTTTAGGCTGCATTAATTGAACAATAGTTTCCAAGTCACAAGAGTTCCATTTTTATTCTCCACCACTCAAATTTCCTCTGGAGTCCAATTCTGGTGTCCGCACATTAGAAAAATTGGAAAGAGTTCAAAAGAGGGTTAGCGAAGATGTTCAGCAATAACAAAACAAAACAAAGGTTTCAGGAACTGGGTATGTTTACCCTGGAGAAGACAAGACTGAGGATGGACATGATTGCACAATTCACAGGCACAGATACGATTGGACACTTGTCCTGAGATAAATGGGGATGGACAAATCTGCAAATTTTGGCCACTCACAATTTCCCCTTTTCCAGTCTTAAATTCCATTCACCCTGCTTGCCAGCAATTTCCCCAAATGCAATACATTTTTGTGTGTTGTTTTCTTTTCTTTTTAAAAAATAAGTTTTCAGTTATACACCCATATCATTTTCCATTTTTATACAGTAATTCTTTTGGGCTTCCCACCCAGCATTTCATGACAGTTCTTTGTACATTTTACTTAGCTGCATATACAACAATTCCTTCACCTTATTTTCAACCTTCTTGTGTCCTTTACATTATCAAAAGGCATCCCCTACCTGAAATTTATATTTAAGGTCAGTTTTTTGTAAGTATTCCCCTAAATACTCCCACTCACTCCTCATTTGTTTATCATCTATATTTCTTATTTTGGTTGTCCGATTTGCCAGCTCTGCATATTCAATTAGTTTATTTAGCTATTGTTCTTTCCCTGGGATCTCTGTGTGTTTCCAATATCTTGCGTATTCTATCCTTGCAGCTGTTGTTGCATAGAAGAATAGGTTATAGGCTCTTTTTGGTAAATTCCCAATTATGCCAAGAAGAAATGCTTCTGGTTTATTATGGAATGTGAATTTGATTTTTAAAAAACCAAAACTCATTATAGACCGTTTCCCAGGATTCCTTTGCCCGGTTGCATGCGTGTTGTTTTCATATACATTTGTGTTCATGATATATACATTTTTGTAGGCATTTCTTTGGTTGGACAATTGCATTGCAAAATTCAGAGAAGGGCTAATTTCAAAGGATGGCTACATTTTGGGTTAGAAACAGCAAGTATTGGCTTGGCAAGTGTGTTAGCAAATGAATTTATCCCCCATCCATAGTCCTGAGGGTGCATAATAGTAGTATACCTCACTGTGTGAAGGAATAGCTAGGTAAAATCTTTACCAACATGGAACGGTATGAAAAAATGCAGGTGGGTGGCAGAGGAGAGGGGGTCAGCATATTCAAAACTGACATGAAAGTCAGGCTTTAAACAACCAACTTCTTCACAAAGGGAGAGACTGAGACATAGACCCACTGAGGTCAATCCTCTTCACAGCACACAAATTATTATCTCTATCACAGTTTCCTTCTCCCTTCCCTGTGCAGCACCCCCCCATCTTTTTTGTCATCCTAAGAGATATCTATAGTATGTAATGATTCAGAATTAATCTCGAGTCTCTGGATCCTTTAATAAATTCAGTTACACCTGAGGAATCTAACCAAGACATCTGTTCATGAATAGTGAGAATTATTACCAAGTCCAGGTGGGAAAGGCAAGATGCCATCTCTTCCTGAAGTACTTCCCAACTGAGAAATCAGCTGTCTCTTAGCTGAATTTTCTTGTGTCAAGGTTTTTTGGTTTAGTCTCTCTTGGGGCTCCTTACTAAAAAGGCCTTCCCCTCCTCTAACGTGTTACATTCCCCCTAGAACGGCTCAAGAAGGGGCCTGCAAACCAAATCCGCTCACCACCTTTAGCATATAAACTAAGATGGGCCTGAATTAATAGAAATGACTGCTCTGAAATTTCACAAATCCCCTTTTAATCATTCCTAGGCTTAACTGATTCCACTCCCCCCTAACCTTTCACTTGGTCAAAAATTAACATTTCATTAAACAAATCATAACCTAGTCCCTAGTTTCTAATATCTGATATACTTGGAAATAATCCTCCCACATCAAACAGTGAATGTGTCTAATGCTATGGGAAACTTTGGGGTACAGTAGAATTCCTAATATATGAACATTTAGCAACAGAAACATTTGGTTACATGGATTTCACTGTATGATCTTTAGAGATGCATGTTGGTGGGAGGCAATGCAAAAAATTCGTTTTGATCTGCTCATTATCTGAATGTTTTAGTGGCTCTTTATATTGTACCATCTAACGTGTTGAGATGCTTTAATATGTCATCTGCAAATATGCTTTGTGTGTACATCCAGCAGATGTTTTACTAACAAAAGGTATCATACAGAAAGCCAGGGTTAGCTGTAGCAGCTTATTAACTGTTGCATCCTATGCAATGAGTGAAGTGGCATTTTCGGTTTCTCTGAAGAACTTCAGCCTACACTTGGTATGTGTAGACATAGCACAACACTTCTACTCACATCACCCATGTCTCCTGCAAGTAGGCTTACTTCTCATCTCAGAGGATTCTTATCCAGATTTCTCCCCCTATTTTGGAATTCTGAAATAACTGGTTCCAAGTGAAACAAATGCATTAGGAATTATTCATCCTGATTTTTATTTCCAGATTTTATACCAGGCACCCTGTATGCAATTTGCCATAAATTTCCATTCCATCAGCTCATTCATAGCTTGATGTTATGTTATGTGAGCTTCTTTTGAAATTAGTTTTTCATGATGTTTTACCAATGCATGTACACATCAGTAAATCATCGCATCTCCCAAATCTTGATGAACTAATATGTGGGTATTAACCTCTTCCAGACTGATTTGTTGCATTGTTTTATCCATTTGTTTGCCTTCACAAGCAACACAGATGTGGGGGGGGGGGGCACAAAATGCAAACAAATGGAAGGAACTGAATCGGATGTCAGGCTACTTGTGCTTCACTTCTGGAATAAATTTTAGAAATGTTCCTAGATATTCCAGGATTCAGGAAGAGTAGAATGCATGGGAGAAAATTAAGGAAAAATAAAGGCATGCAACTGGGGAAATCCTCTCATCCTTACTCATGAGGTCAACGTTCAATGACTTCAGGAATCATAGGGCATCTGATCTTATAGAATCAGGTTGTACTAAGCCATAGCTTCCTCCTCTTCTGGGAATATATTGGCAGAGATATCAAGTTTTGTTTTCAGACAGCATTCTGCCTCTCCCTCCCCGCCCACCATGTCTCATTTCTTCTCTAAGTTTTCCCATAAATTTCCCTAAATATCAAAAGCAATTTACCTGTGCTGTCTCAAAAATGTAAACACTCAGCAGCTTGGCCTTCTGGAAAAGTTAAGTCAAACTTTTGATCTGTTTCAAATATCATGTTTAGATGATGCACGTCATCCTCTTGGAAATGTGTAATCCGAAAAGCAGACCTTTATTGCTTTGAAGCATGCCAGCTGCAACCCCTGCTGGATTTTCATTTTTTGCAGGTTTCAAAATAAACGCTCTGTTGTTGTTGCGTTTAAGTTGATTTTGAAGTTGTAGCTGTGGTTTGAAGCAAACAGCTGTGTCAAAGTAGGTTATGGGCTATATATGGCTCCTTATGGCTCATGAGATTTTCTCCTTGTGCTGAGAAAGCATGTACCACTTGATGCATATGCACCAACGGTGGTGTGCATTGGTGTTAAGCGCAACTTTTAACAGCTTCAACTCTGGTCTTGAAGAAGGGCCCTTGAAGAAGGGCAGAAGGTCGATCGTCAGCATCATTGGGTAAAATGATGCAGGATAAGATTATCAATGGCTGTTCCACCTCCACAGTCAGAGGCAGTTGCCCGAAGTCGCAGGTCCTTCTTGCAAGCTTCCCACGGACATCTGTTTGGCTACTGTGGACACAGGATGCTGGACTAGATGGGCCATTGGCCTGATCCAACAGGCTCTTCTTATGTTATCATATTCTTAAGGACCATACAGCAGTTGATACCCTGGAGAGCTTCTGCCAGTCAGAGTAGACAAAATGACTCTATATCAGGCTTCCGCAACCTCAGCCCTCCAGATGTTTTGAGACTACAGTTCCCATCATCCCTGACCACTGGTCCTGCTAGCTAGGGATCATGGAAGTTATAGGCCAAAAACATCTGGAGGGCTGAAGTTGAGGAAGCCTGCTCTAGATGGGTGGAAAAAGTGGCACCTGGTAAAAGGCAGCTTCCTATGATCATAGAAAATCTGGGCTGGGTATCTTCCATCAGTTTTGCAGGAACATTTGTCCCCTGCCAAAGTGGGGAGATACAGTGGTACCTCGGGTTACAGACGCTTCAGGTTACAGACGCTTCAGGTTCCAGACTCCGCTAACCCAAAAATAGTACCTCAGGTTAAGAACTTTGCTTCAGGATGAGAACAGAAATCGCACGGTGGCAGTGGGAGGCCCCATTAGCTAAAGTGGTACCTCAGGTTAAGAACAGTTTCAGGTTAAGAACGGACCTCCAGAACAAATTAAGTTCTTAACCTGAGGTACCACTGTATTTATGGTTTGGTGACTTCTGAGGGCAAATTTGTACAACTGGAGAGGAAGGCATAGTTCAGTCCAACACGAGTTCATAGGCTTTCCTCTTTTTTTCTGCCTTCAACAACACACAACTATCTGCATATTATTTTTTTAATTTTGACAATTTATATACAGCTTAATTACAACTGTCTCTAAGCAGTGTACAAGTAACTCAATAAAATGAAAATGAAAATCAGTTAAAACCTGAGGAAGGAAATCCTGCATGTTGCTATCAAATTGTGTGCAAATGCAGGTCAAGTACTACTTTCTTCCAGTCATTTAAATGTATTTAAAATTACCTTAAAACAAAATTACCTTCAGAACCGTTACAGCAGTACTGAGAAATGTTTAACAGTTTTAAAGGCAATTTTATTTCTGTTTTTGCTATTTACTGGCTCGTCTGGGACTAGAATTGATTGTGTAGGCCTATGGATATTTAATGAAATGGATGGGTTTCCCCCCCAATTCTTTTGCATTTTTGTTTTTGAAATGATGCTCTTTTGTGACATACTTTTTATTGCTATACT
This sequence comes from Podarcis erhardii, assembly GCF_964252035.2. Taxonomy (NCBI): domain Eukaryota; kingdom Metazoa; phylum Chordata; class Lepidosauria; order Squamata; family Lacertidae; genus Podarcis; species Podarcis erhardii. The sequence continues at coordinate 98,426,832 of NC_138498.1, forward strand.
CTTCTTAGGGTGGTGAATGCCTGGGAAAGCAGCCTAGAAGTGTTTTAACAACTGTATACAGTCTTACTTGCTTCTCTCTCTCTCTCTTTCCTTGAAATTAGTGGGGCTTTAGAAGTTCATGGCTTGGAGCATGCCCTAAATTCTCTCTGGTAGGTGTGTGGGGAGGGACACAGAGAAGGATGATGAGAGGATTGAATTCCCTAGGAAAAAGTAAGATGTAAATAATATTTCCATATGTTCAATTATTTTGCTTCACCCCCACTTTTTTGTGTGTGGCTAAAAGCTCACTTTTGGATAATGCAGTGGAAAATTAAAATGATGTGGAGGTGGTGAACATATTTTATTAAAATATCTTATCAAGCTGCATTATTCTCTAACTCCTACCTTTGAAAAAAACGCAGGGGATGATTGATTAAAACAGCATGATGGAACTGAATGGTGTTTAAGACACAGTGTGACCAAAGTTACTCTTTTAAATAAAAAGGTTTTTTAGATGCAAGGGTGATGTGATTATGAGAGACTTCTCCATTAAGGAAATCTAAATCTTCATACCAGCTATGTCCTGGACTGTGTTTAATCCAAAGAGCCAGATAAAATAAACCCTGCGCTGAAAGGCAGAGAAGTTAGAGCTTCAACGGTGCCTTCATTAGCCATTCCAAGATAACTTTTTTATAGCTTTGTTGTAACTTGCAACCAAGTTATAGTAATGATACCTTTAATAATAATAATAGTAATAAATAAGACCTTCCTTACGTGTAGTACTTTTTGTCTAGAACAATCTCAATGCACTTTATGGACTATATATAGGCACTGCTTTGAACCATATATATAGGCACTGCTTTGAACCATAGCCCATGTTAGAGGTGGGTGGGATGGTACAGCCCTTTTGCATTGAACTTCACAGAACAACTATCACAAGGAGAGGAGAGAGAGAGAAAGAGAAAGAGAGAGAGAGAGAGAGAGAGAGAGCGCGCGCGCAAGCACAAAGCCCTATGATTTGAGTACTGGTGAGCATGGGCTTAAGTCAAGATTTATGTTAGAGGGGCAGGCTTCATGCTGTGGGGTGAGCAGAACCTCAGTCAGTTTAAAAAATGTTAATTTTTGCATCTTTCCAGCAATTCATTTTGGAAAAGCCCTCCCACACAAGGTTCCTAGTGTTGACACTGTATATAATTCAAAAACCTCTGGACACCAGGAGGGTGTATTTAAAAACATAAGGCAGAAAGCACATTGGCAAATATCTTTAGCTAAAGAGGAGGTTTTAGAAGGATTAAAAGCTAAAAGAGAAGTAAGGATTGGAAATTATATAAGATTACATAAACATGATAAAAGAATAACATGTTTGCAGCTACTCCAGCCTCTGGCTACCACCGAAAGTACTTTTCATTTATCACCTTGATCAAGCATTTATGGAGGAGCTTGTAACCTCTTCTGCTTTCTGTTTAGTTATGTTGACTAAGGGCCAATATGGGGGGAAATTTAAAAGTCACCAGTTCTTCACTGCTCGGGTAGATTTGAAATACTGGTTCTGTCAGTTTGACATACCTCACCCTTACAACAATGAATCCCAGGATGTTGGGTGGTGGTGGGGTTTTCTGTTGTTGCTGTTGGTTCTTTATATCTTTCTTTTAGATCTTGCTGTGATTTGTATGGAAATGGTTCAGTTTGGCTGTGAATTTTTCAAGTTTTATTTATTGTTGATGAGTGCTTTTGTTATGTTGTAGTTATGTATTTTTTTCTTCAAGTTGTAAGCTGCCTTACATATGTTCCAGCATAGTTGGAACTGTAGAAAGGTGGCATACAAATAAATTATGTTTGTATGTTTGTATGTTTGTATCTATCATCTATCTATCTATCTATCTATCTATCTATCTATCTATCTATCAGGAGGGCAGTTCTACGGCACTGCCCCACCATGCCTGCTGCTCCTGCTTTTACTATCCAGGTTCCCCTAAATGTTCAATTGAAATTGACCATCCTCCTGTAACTTAAGCCTATTTAAATTTAATCCTGTTTTCTGCGATAGCAGGGGGCAAGTCGTTGATTCTCAACAAAGTGAGAAGACATATATATTCATAACTGCCAGTATTCAGGGATATTTACAACAACACAGGGTAGTGAAATTGCAGCCACGAAGCTCTGTTCCTATACAGTGGAACCTCGGTTTTTAAACGTCTCCGTTGACAAATGATTTGGAACTCGAACGCCGTAAACCCAGAAGTAAATGCTCCCATTTCTGAACATGCCTTGGAAGTCAGACTTCTGAGACAGCTTCCATATTGAGCTTTTCGTATTCATTTTTCCGTTTTGAGGCTTTCGTATTGAGTTTTTAGTTTTCGAATGTTTCAGAACTCGAACGGTGTCCCGGAATGGATTACATTCGAAAACCAAGGTTCCAGTGTATATGACTGACACCCTTCTTTGGAAATTAACATTCAGACTTTAACATTCAAAAACTTTGCTTGCAGAAACTTATAGATAAAACATAATACTTACAGTCCCATGCTTATTCAAGCATGGACTTACAGTCTCTTCTTCTAACTTCCAAACAACTGTATTTTCCTCTTTTTCCAGAGCTCAGCACTCAGCCTTCTGTATCTCAGTTAGGCCAAGGCTTGCAGCTCCTATGAGAGATTCCCACTTTTACCTTCTCCTGCAGCTTTGCTCTCTTTCTTTCAAGCAGAGAAGAAACACTCCAACACTCTATTCAATTTAGCAGTGTTCACAGTGGATGCTAAACCACAGTCATCTTGCTTCACGTAATATGGAGTCTCTCCTTTACAACATACGTCCCATGTGACCAACCTTAGCCAATCACATGTGAACTACTAGAGAACTCTCTAGAATTCAGTTACCAACTAATCAAATTTACTAATACACGCAGGCATTTACAATTTCAGTGAACTGAATTACTATACTTAACACCAACTTTGTTGAAGCACAAGCTCCTGCTAGGTCAAAAATAATGCAGCACAATCCAAAGGAAAGCATGTTGAAGTCCCTCTGAATTGAAATTGAATTGCTTAATTACTGGAGGCAGCGCCAGCTCTACTATTAGGCAGAGTGAGGCCATCACCTCAGGGAGTAGCCATTCTCCTGCATTAGTAAACTGAGCTATGTGTGTGCCACATGCCTGTACCCCCAACCCACAAAGGGGCTGGGTGCTCGAGAGGATACAATCCTGTTTTCAGTGCTGAAGTACATGGAGTTAAGGTGGGTGGGTGGGTGTGTCAGCTTGTTATTTGCCTCAGGCAGCAATATATCTTGAGCCAGCCTTGATTGCTGGATTACATGTATAATGCCTGCTCGTGAATCAGGCATGTTTCTGCTGAATACAACGAAAATAAGGCAGAATGCTAATCCTTTGCTCCTAAGAGACGTGGGTATAACTCCTAGTTAAACAAGTTTCATCATGGCATTGACTTAACAGGTACACTCTCATTTTGCAAAGTCAGAAGCTGAATTTGAGTGCTTTGTAATAGAAACAGGCCAAGAAAATATATGAAATTGGGACATTTTAGAATAATACGTAGCACTTGCATGTAATATGCAATATTAAATGCACCAACCTTCCTTTTCCAATTGCCCGTCTCCTTTTCATCTTTTGCCTCAGCCTATTTTTGCGTTTATTGCTGCTGCTAGGAGACTATCCTCTTTATAGAGGCTGTTTTTATACTATTAGCTATTTCGAGGAACCTCAGTGGAAGTCTGGCTGATATCTGTTCATGAAATGAAAATAGAACAGGAAATAAAATATTTTAAAAGTTAAGATCAGTCAAACACTGGGGCCTCCGAACTGAAGTGGATTTGGACACCCAACCTACACTGGACCTAGGAAAATGTTTTTAAAGAACTAGGTGGGGCTTTATAATGATCAAAGGTCCCCCCCCCCAACCTTAGAAAGTTCTAGCACTTTGAAGGTCCAAAAAGACCTTATAGCAAATGATTGGCTCAACCATTTGGAAAATGCTAGTTCAAGCCCCAGAACCCCACTTGGAGGGGTGTTCTGCACCCACTGGGCATGCTCAGTCCTCACCGATTTCTGCTCAAGTTTCCCATCCGTCCTTTAGCTCCCCAATCCCAATTTTTAAAAAACCCAACTACTATGAAGTGTGTCAATGGTCCTGTTTTGATTAGAGAAGGATTGGCACTCAGAGAATTTCAGTATTTGTATATATATCTACCATGTGTTAATTTATTGATACACTAGGGGTGGATGAATCTGTCAATTTTGATTTCTCTCAGTTTCTCACTTTTCCTGTCTTAAACTCAGTTTTCCACATTTCCACATCAGTTTTTGAATTTTTAATAATAAAAGTCCTCATGAAAATTCACCAGCACTTTAGTGCAAATTTCTCCTTATACACATGTTTGTATACGATTTTGCCTAACAAACACATTCTTTTTTGCAATGTAAATTCCCCTAATTACATTTTTGCAAATATATGCATCTATATATGCAATTTACCTTAGGATGTGTGAGCGTATTTGTAGATACAACTTGACTGGGGAACCACATTGCAAAATTCTGAGGAATGCAAATTTCAAAGGATGGCTGTTTTAGTTCACTCCCCCCCCCCCGAAATTATGGATTAGGTAGGCTTGCCTTTAAATGTGGATTGAATTTCTACCCCCTCCCTAATTAGTAAATACCCATCAGGTTTCTGACACTACCCAAATGTTCAATACACTGCAGCTTTGTTTTGTGTGTTGATACACAACACAAAAAGCAGCTATGGAGATGGTGAAGGGAAAAAATATCTGCCTTCTCCTTGCCTCATATTACTCCTAACACATCTGAGGGATAATTATTGTGAATTCTTCCTAAATGAAGACCCAGAGGAGAAACAAGAAGGTCAGCACTGCTATTTAATACAAAAGGAGCATTATTTTCTTTTTTGGAGGGAAAAAAATACAGCAGTGATCTGAAAGGCAATTTTAAACTGGCATTGATTTGAGGTGCAATTTGAAATTCGATGACAGTGTATGTAAATGTGCTAGGGCCACTGAGGAGACACACAGAGCAGGTGATGTGTGACAACTTAAGAGCATGTAGAACTGCTTTTATTTATATAGTCTTTCCCTTCTTGACACATCCTGGATGTATTCTGCTCTTGAGCTACACTTGTGAAATCCCAAGAAGTGCTGCCGCTTTCCATGGAGTTACTCAAAATCAATCCAATTTAGCAACAAGAACATTGTTTTGTGTCTGTCTGAATGAAGAATGTGCCCTTTTGAAGTTTTCATCAGAGGAATATCCAAGGGCTGCTCATGTAGATTTGCTTGTTTTGAGGATGATGGCTAAATCTTCTCTCTCTCTCGGTCTCTCACACACCTTTTCTCTCCTTTGATTTTAAAAGGGGGAGGTGAGTGGAGGAGGAAGGAAAGTGAAATGCAAATTGGCCTGGATGCAGTAGTAGCCTTTCTGCAAATTGGAGGAAGGGGGTATAATCCTGCAGACCCCCCCCCCACACACACACCGAAGGGGGTGGGGTGGAGAATAGTTATTTTGGGCAGATTCTCTCTTTTGCCTGAAGCTGGCTGCCACACTAAATCCCACACAGCTCCAGTGGCTATTCCAACTCTCTGGAGCCTGGAGGGCTGCAGGAGGGAAAGGATATGGAGGGAAATCAGCAAAATGCTTCAATGACTGGCAGCATTTTGTTAGCTCCCTTAAAACTGCCTCGCTAGCCTTTGTTTGAACCCCACTAAATGATTTGTCTCTTTGCTTGGCAATTACTTCTACAGTAGATCACTTTGGGTTGACCCTGATATGGGAAGGCAGGGCTCCAAGTGCCATCCCGACCCATGTTGTGTAAGCAGACTTCCTCTCCTCCACACTTGGAACTCTCTGAACCCACAGGCCTAAAAATGTGCTCAGGAGGATCCACAAGCTCTTCAGGGCATCAGGGGAGAAGAGGGGAAGGTCCATTGCTTGAGCAAACATTAATTCTGTTGCTGAGAGGACACATTCACCCAGAGACATCTATTACTCCCTCCTGAATGAGGCAGAGCAGCAGAGATGAAGAGATAGTCTCCTTAACACAGTGGTTTTCAACCAGTGTGCCGTGGCACCCTGGGGTGCCTTGAATGATGGACAGGGGTGCCATAGGCAACCCTGGACTCTGCCCCTTTTCCCTTTCCTTTCTCCCTCTTCTGATGCCCTCTCATGTCTCTACCTCCCAAAGGCTTGCACAGCTGTTTGTTGCAGAAGCAGCTGCCCGGAGGACTCCCAAGGAGAGGAAGCTGAGGGACCACTCCACAAGGGAGATTGTTCTAAAAGGGTGAGAGGCTGCCAGCTCTGCAGGCAAGGGGTGACATCACAGAGCCCCACAGCAGTGCCGTAGAAAAAATGTACTTGGTCAAGGGAGCCGTGGACTCAAAAAGGTTGAAAACCTCTTCCCTAACACTCTTCTTTTCTGGCTGCTTAGGTGGTAGGGCAGTGAGATGGGGCACACGAGGTTGGTGTATACAACAGAGCAGGAGACTGGTGAAAGCAAGGGCCCTCTGGTTTACATTTTCCTTCTTTGTCTTTCTTTCTTCTTTCCTTGGGAGATAGAGAAACTGTTAGGAGCGAACCAATGGTAAATCACACAGTGCAAGTTGGAGGTAACGCTTTATTAGCAAGAAGTAATCTGCCCAGGAGCGTAAGGCCTAATGAGCGCAACAACTCATCCCCGGTAGGCCTGGCCCTCATGAAGCAGTTGCTGGGACTGAAGGTCCCTGCCTCCTCACAGCTACCTAAGTCCTCTCCTCTCCAGGGCTTTTTCCCAGCATGCAACCAATCTCTCCTCTGCCCTTTTCATGCCTCTTCTGGTTCTGGGAGAAAAGGGGGGAGGGGCACTTGTCACAGCAGGATGGAGAGACACCCTTGACTCTTCACCAGCCTGATTCATCTCTGCATCTTGGCCTCCTTCCTCCCACCCTCCTGCTTCAGCTTCTTCCTCTGACACTGGACTTCTCTCTGCCACAGACTCTCCCTGCTCCCTAAACCCTGTTGCCTCTTCAGCTACTGACACCTCCTTCCAGTCTTCTCCCTCTTCTCCCTCTTTGTTGTCCCATCCCCAATCTCCAGGCTATGAGCTTTCTTCCACTGAAGATTCCCCAGCTGGTTCCTCCCACCATTCCTCTACATCAGGGGTCAGCAAACTTTTTCAGCAGGGGGCTGGTCCACTGTCCCTCAGACCTTGTGGAGGGCTGGACGATATTTTGAAAGAAAAACGAATTCTTATGCCCCACAAATAACCCAGAGATGCATTTTAAATAAAAGCACACATTCTACTCATGTAAAAACACCAGGCAGGCCCCACAAATAACCCAGAGATGCATTTTAATTAAAAGCACACATTCTACTCATGTAAAAACATGCTGACTCCTAGACCGTCCATGGGCTGGATTTAGAAGGCAATTGGGCTGGATCTGGCCCCCGGGCCTTAGTTTGCCTGCCCATGCTCTATGTCCAACCAGTCTGTCTCTCTCTCTCTCTCTCTCTCTCTCTCTCTCTCTCTCTCTCTCTCTCACACACACACACACACACACACACACACACAGAGAGAGAGAGAGAGAGAGAGAGAGAGATTTGGTCCCAGGGCCAGATATCACCACTCCCCAACGAGCCACTAGTTGTTGACCCTTCATCCTCAAATGTGTTCTTTTAAAAACAGTTCCCAAATAGGTTTCCTGGCTGAATGAGTGAAATTGTAATGTCATTATCTCAGCAAGTATATCTTTTTTTCCTCACAGTGCAACAGCGCAGAGTTTTACGTTCTGAAAATTCCTCTTCCGCGCAAAGATTTAAAGCAGACTACATGTTGAAAATGGCAACATGAAGTAGTAAGGGATGTGCTGACATTTGAACCGCTTGCCTTTTAACAAAATTCATTATACTGAAGCCCTCCAGATACACAGAGTTCTGATGTTCTCAAACAGCCCCTTAAACTTTTCCATTTTGTGGTCATTTACAGTTCTCTCATGAGTGGAACAAGTAAGTCTAAGGTGTATGCCTCAGTCAGCTAGAACAAATAAACAAAACAAACGAAGAGAATGCATTTCTCTTCTAGATAGCATCCACGCCAGTGCTTTTATATATTTTAATAGCTATGCCATGGAGAAATTGTAAGATGTATTCCCCCCCCCCCCCAATAAGAGTTACCAGACAAATATATATCTACTGAAAATTGCTCCCTTGGCTCAGGAATATAAAATACTGTTAAACACATTATTTACTTGCAGGCTTTAATGTGAAAAAAAAAACCCTCTGATTCAGACAACAGCAATTGTTTTCAGTCATATCAATTGTCTCACCCATTATTTTATCATTTGTTTTTCTTTCAGTAATACAAATGCCAGCTACTCAGGGATTCATCAAATCAGTAGCAAGGCACTGCATATTTCTCAGTTTCAGTCCAGTGTAGGCAGTTTCCGAAGACAATTGCAATAATGTAATTTTACCTTTACCAATTATCAAGTTGCATTATGATGCCATTTTGTGAGTCTTGTGTATAATTCAGCAATTCCAGCAGAGGGCAGTCAAGCAAGAATAATCACATAACTATAGCTTTTAGACAATGCTGCTGTTCCTAGATCTTTTTTCTTCCTCGAAGAAGTGAAATGAATGTCCTAATTTTCTTTTTGACAAATGTGTCTTTGGCAAGCTAGATCTCTATTCACTTAACCTACTCTCTAAACATGAATATGAGTCACACTATTTCCCAGATAACAGAGATGATATTTATATAAAAACGCTTCTTTCCACATTAAGAACAGAGCCTGAGGATCACAGTTAAGGAAAATAGATGTTTCAATAACCTTTATGTTCTTTTTCCCCTCTCTGCTCAAGGTATATAGGAGATTTAAAGCCAGCACAGCTAAACAATTATCTCTAGGATGCTTTTCAGACTTAAAAAAATAAACAAACTGCAAATAAAATTAAATTGCTTTCAAAATAATTAACTGTAAAACAGAAAGAGACTTAAGAACGTAGGAGCTCTTCTGGATCAGACCAAAGGTCTATCTAGGCCAAAATGTTGTCCCTGCAATGGCCAACCAGAGGATTCTGGGAAGTCTGCAAGCAGGACTTGAGCACAAGAGCACTTCTCCTATTTGTGATCCCCAGAGACTGTTCTTTAGAAATGTAATTGCCTCTGAAGACTCAAACACCATTCATATTGTGAAGCAGAATCCTCCATTATGAAGTACACTTATCCTAACAGGTTGGTTCTAAAAAGGCTGGTTCTAAACAGGTCACAAAGAGAACTCTAAACTGGAGCCTGAGCTTCCAGAGACTAATCTAACACTTCAGCCACTGCATCACATCATCTCCCACAGCCAAGCTCAAATTGTGAATTTGATCTTTGACTCCCATGCTCTCTGGAAAGCCCAGGGGGTTGATACTATGTTATGATTTCCTCTTCTGGGCTTTGCAGGAAGTCATGGAAACTGCCAGTGGAGCGCCCAAAATACGCTCACTGATCTTAAAAAAGAAAATAAAATCTAAAAATCAGCACACCTCTCCCATATGCTTCACAGATAGGCATCCTACCGTGGCTCTCTGTACTTCCTGAGAAACTGAGGGGAGGACACAATACCCTGTTTCCCCAACCCCCGAAAATAAGACCTACTTCCAGTTTTGCCTCTCACTGTAATATAAGGCATCCCCTGAAAATAAGACCTCCCCGATAATAAGGCCTCCCCCGAACATAAGGCCTTTCCAGAATATATGTGCCGTATTCTTCTTCATGGAAAAATAAGACATCCCCTGAAAATAAGACCTAGCACATCTTTGGGAGCAAAAATTAATATAAGACACTGCCTTATTTTCAGGGAAACAGGGCAATATAACATGGTCCCCTGGGCTTTTGAGGAAGTATGGGACTGGAATTGTAAAAAGTAGAACTCAGCTACCCATCAGCTGAATCCCCAAACACCCAGACTCACACAAGTTTCAGTCAAATTCTACTCAATCCCCCTGCAAATGGCCGGAAAAAACTCAGTTGAAATTATTGGCATATTCCGTTTGGTTCTAATGCTCTGTCCGGGGTGCTGAAAGGCCTGTTGCCCATCTCCTTTGTTCAGGAATCTTAATCTCACTAGAACTCTGCCTATGTGTTTCCTACCTGTTCTCACCTTCTGCTTTCCAGATTTTCACCCTTATGACTGTCCATCCATGGGCTTAACTCCACCAGAGAATCACCGGCCCAAACTCACACAATGAGCTCATGGCTGTGTAGGGGGTTTAAACCTGGCCCTCCTCACTCCCAGCCTGGGAGTCCCAGACTACATTCTAATCTCTCCCAGATGACATCAAAAGAGCTCATGTTATACTACTGAACTTCCATGCCTCTCATGGTAAGTAACCACCAGCAAATCTTATGTGGGGACAAAATTCCGTCCTAACTGGTCAAACAGACCCTGCTCGTAGCAAGTGACATTTGAATGGTGTCCATTTGGTCCCCATCCTGAAATCGTATCTCTGTGCAGGCCTTTGACAACAATCATATTGCCAAGTATGTTTCAGATTGCAGATGTACACACTGCTGAAATCAACGAAACACGCACGCCAGAACATGGCAGCCATTAATTCGAATGAAATTGTTACACAGTGTGGTGTAGTGGTTAAGAGCAGTAGACTCGTAATCTGGTGAACTGGGTTCGATTCTCCACTCCTCCACATGCAGCTGCTGGGTGACCTTGGGCTAGTCACACTTCTCTGAAGTCTCTCAGCCTCACTCACCCCACAGAGTGTTTGTTGTGGGGGAGGAAGAGAAAGGAGGTTGTTAGCCGCTTTGAGCCTACTTAGGGTAGTGATAAAGCGGGATATCAAATCCAAACTCGTCTTCTTTATACAACAGAAATGCTAATGAATAAAAAGAAACAATGCTTTTGCTTCATAGCATATATATTATATTTCGTCTCCTGATTTTGTGCAATATATTTATATTAGAGGTTGTGGCCCAATAATTGACTGGTGGAGCAACCCAAATGCCTTTTGTACTGCTTGTGTTTGGGGTTGAAGGGGCAGAGGTGTCAGCCTGGCCCATGTGGAGTTACAACAGCATCCTTTCACTTCTGCAGAGCTCCCCTTCCATCTGTGGCAGCCCTGGCAGTGGCAGTCAGGAGACTACCCCAAAATGGGGCTCACCAGCTGAGTCAGAACCCACAGCACCTGGTATGCCACAGGTTCCACTGACAAGAGGGAAAGTCTCAGCCCATCCCGATTTTCAGGTGCTTCAGTGCTTGTGGAGATGCAGTTGGCTGCACCCACCACCACTGACTGAATCTTGATTTTGGCACATCACTGCATTTGCATTGGCCCATGAGTTGCAACACATGGAAGGCCAAATCTAGGCTGAAGCCAGAGTAGCACATATGGACAGTAACCATTCAACTATTTGATTGCTGATAACGTTTTAATCTTACCAGGCTGAAAATGAAAGCAAACTACTTACTCCTTGAGTTAACATACCTTAGGCCCGCTCAGCTGGATGAAAGACCAACCTGGAATCAACCCACTAGCTATTTATGGTGGCCTGTCACAGGGGGCTTGTTCTCTGCCTAGTGCCACCACTGAAGTCCACTTGAGGCTGCCAGCTGGTGGCGTTTTTCCACCACAACGCTTCCATGAAAGACATCATGTGGCATTGTTCTGAGGGATACTGTGAATTTAAAAACAATAATAAATGTGGCAGCCGTAACTTCTTAACAATTAACAAAAACAATTAAAACAATTTTAAAAAGCAGTCACAATTTTTTAAACCCTCAGTTCCTCTTAACACAATGCTACATGGTGACATGGCTTTATTCCAGAGGGCATTCTGGGTAGCTGCTGCAAGGTCCACTGCTGCCAGTGGGTCAAAAGTGGTATAAAAACTCACTTCGCTCCTGAAAGTGCCCCTCCCCAAAACACTTGATTTTGGCACAGCCTTCGTTTCAAGCAGTTGGCAGATTTCTGGGCTGCATTTGGCACTGTATTATGGCTCCTCATTAAGTGGTGTACATCTGCAACATACTAAAATAATGCTTAAAAGTGGCTGTAAGATACCCGTGGCGCATGCTCAAGTGACTGGAAGACCCATTTTTTGTGGACAACGCTGCACTGTAGCAGTGATGAAAGCAGACCATGGGCCTCGATATTCCATTGGTAGTACAGGAAAGTATGGAAATAATAATAAAATCATAGAATGAAATAATGGTAGAGTTGGAAGGAACCCTGAGGGTCATCTAGTCTAACATCCTGCAATGCTGAAAATGCACAACTAAAGCGTCCCTCACAGACAACCACCCAACCTCTGCTTAAAAACCTTCAAGGAAGCAGAACTCACCACCCTCCAAGGGAGTACATTCAAGTGTCAAACAGCTCTTACCACCAAAAAATTATTCCTGATGTTTAGTCAGAATCTCCTTTCTTGTAAGCTGAAGCCATTGGTTCAGGTCCTACTATCTGGAGTAGGGTTAAACAAGCTTGTTCCCTCTTCCACGTGACAGCCCTTGGGATATCTGAAGATGGCTATCATATTTCCTCTCAGACTCCTCTTTTCCAGGTTAAAGATACCCAGCTCCTTCAACCATTCCTTATAAGGCTTGGTTTCCAGACCCTTGATCATTTTGGTTGCCTTCATCTGCACTCGTTCCAGCTTGTCAATATCCTTCTTAAACTGTGGTACCCAGAAATGGGTACACAGTATCCCAGGTGTGGTCTGACCAAGGTAGAATAGAACAAGGACTATTGAACAGGACCAAGGCAGAATAGAACAGGACTATTGTTTTCAGCAGTCACAAAATTAAAAGACGCCTGCTTCTTGGGAGAAAAGCAATGAAAAACAAGCATCTTAAAAAGCAGAGACATCACCTTGACAACAAAGATCTGTAGAGTTAAAGCTATGGTTTCCCCAGTAGTGATGTATGGAAGTGAGAGCTGGACCATAAAGAAGGCTGATCGCCGAAGAATTGATGCATTTGAATTATGGTGCTGGAGGAGACTCTTGAGAGTCCCATGGACTGCAAGAAGATCAAACCTATCCATTCTTAAGGAAATCAGCCCTGAGTACTCATTTGAAGGACAGATCCTGAAGCTGAGGCTCCAATACTTTGGCCACCTCATGAGAAGAGACCCTGGAAAAGACTCTGATGTTGGGAAAGATGGAGGGCACAAGGAGAAGGGGACGACAGAGGATGAGATGGTTGGACGGTGTTCTTGAAGCTACTAACATGAGTTTGACCAAACTGCGGGAGGTAGTGGAAGACAGGAGTGCCTGGCGTGCTCTGGTCCATGGGGTCATGGAGAGTCGGACACGACTAAACGACTAAACAACAAAAATGTTTTCTTTATCAGCTGCTTCCCCCATCCCTCCCATGGTGGCAGGAGAAGGTTGAGCTGCCAGCTATCAAAGCCACACCATGCCCGGCTCCATGTTTGCCATCCTCCACCCTCTGAACATTGGAGGGCTAAAACCCCTCAAAAACAAAACAAATCAACGCCCCCCAAAGTGCCTCAGCCCCTAGGAGTTGGCACTTATACTGTTGATTCATCCTAAGCTTTTCAAAGATGGGACCCACATTTGCTGCCTTCAGCCTGTAGGGTCCTCACCTGTTCTCCAAGATTTCCCAAAGATTATAGACAAAGGTACCTTTGGGGGCAGCTGTACCTTACAGGGTCTGAGTTTTCCTGTTTGTCCATTTCTTTGTTTAATGAGTGTGTGCACTTTTTTCGGGTATTGGGAAGAATTGTGTGTAATAATGTGCCATTACAATTTTAACCTGGCAGTTTACCTTTCTGGATACATGGGAAGAATATCAGAATTCACAAAGAAATCTGGGGTTCTTAAAATGTAGGAATAACTAAGATTCTTGTTTCGCCTGCAAAGAGTTAAATAAAACTATGCCATCTTCCTGCTAATAATAATAATAATAATGTGCTTTCTATTGAAATTTGTTCTTTGCATCTTTCCCCCCTTCTCCTTCTCGGCATAAGTGTTGGTGTGTATCACTGATAGGAGGTATAAGTTTGCTAGGGCAATTACCCATTACTGTTGAGTAGCTGAGTAGTCCCTTGGGCAAACTCATGCATAATTTGTTTGTGCATAAGATACTGTTAGAGGAGCTGAGGCTGCAGTGATTCCTTCCCTCCTGCTTATGTCAGGGTGGTGGAGGAGGAAATATTATAAGCTTTTCTTCCTTAGCTCCCATGCAGTGCTTCACCTGTTAATTGAACTTAACACTATTTCTCCTTGGCCTTTGTTTCATACACCCTCCTGCACAGAGATATTCTTGTGGCAAGAAGGGTGAAGCTGACAAAGAAGAGCACTAGGGAGGGGAAATATAACACTTTCATCCCTATAAGATACATCGTGGTCATCAGGTCTTGAAACATCAACAGGACATCCCTTTAATTGATTCATTCCGTGTCCCTCTATCTGCATATCCTTGTTATCTTAGCTAAACACTGTGGTCCTCTAAGGTTGCCTTCTCTGTGTGGATGCGGAATGAGGCTTGGATTAGCCTGGATTGGTTTAGTTTATAATCAGAATGTAAAATAATTACAAATTTCTTTTTTAAAAAAACAACAACAACGCAGCAGCAACTTGCCCTTTAGTGTTTGGCATTTTACCATCACCTCTCAGGTTCCTGCTTCCTTATCTATAACTCAATTCTTTCTCACCCTTTCTTTCAGATAGCAGGCTCTTTCTCACTCTGTTCAGCTTGCAGTTCTAAACACCAGACTCAGCTTGGTTTGTGTGGCCAAATATATTAGCATTTCAATGCAGCTCTTTCTCCTTCTGCTGCCTTGAATCTGATGTTTTGTTTTGCAAAAGGTTGTTTGTAAATAAATAAATAGTTTGCAAATATTTCTTTTTCAAAATATGCTTTTTTATTAAATTTTCTGTTTTACAATTTCAGATAAACATTGTACATACTTAAGATATCACTGACTTCCCTTCTTCTCTTTCCATGGTTCATTTTACATATCTTATATCCCTGCATATTTTACAAAAAACTATACCAATCAGTTTTCCATTATTACATCCATCAAAACTTATTTACACTGTTGAATTTATCTTAATGCTGCCAGCGTTTTCAGCTGTGCACAATTATTTTCCATATATTCAATAAACGTTTTCCAATCTTCTTTAACCGTATATTCTCTTATTCTATATGTTAATTCTGTCAACTTAAGTTGCCAATCTTCTTTGGTTGGGACCTCGCTCATTTTCCAATTTTGGGCTAACAAAACATGGGCTTCAGTTGACCTTTTCTTAGTTTGCAAATATTTCTAGGTAAGGATGCCTGGAAAGTATTTATGGTAACCATGTTACAATACTACACCCTCTCAAGCTGCAAACAAGAGAGCGAATGTGGGATATCTCTGAAGCACCCAGAACCAAAGTGAAGACCTCTGAAATTATTCAAGGCGCTTTCCCGATTCAGACATTAAAAACATGCAGACAGTAACAGCATCCATGTCTTAGGTTAGTGCATGTGGCACCTACTCAGTACAGATTGGAGCAGGGCCATATTTTTGGCTCTACATTCAGTGTCAGGTCTTCTTTTTTTAATCAACCACTTGTTGTATGCGTTTGTATACATGGAAGGTAACTTGTGAGGTCCTCCTTGTATGTAGGAGTTCCAGGCAACTGGGACACCTGCACAACCAAGTGTCCCAGTAATGCAGAGCCCCTACCTGTGAGCTAGAATGCTTGTGCTGATGGAACAATTGCCATAGCGCCATTATATATCATTTATACATTTGGAATAGTGCCTGCATGTGGAGTTGTAATTTAGGAGTAAAGGGAAGATGACTAAGGCTGCAATACTAAGCACACTTAATAGGGGAAAGCACCATTGTGCTGGGACGTGGGTGGCGCTGTGGGTTAAACCACAGAGCCTAGGACTTGCCAAGCAGAAGGTTGACGGTTCAAATCCCTGCAACAGGGTGAGCTCCTGTTGCTCGGTCCCTGCTCATGCCAACCTAGCAGTTCGAAAGCACGTCAAAGTGCAAGTAGATAAATAGGTACTGCTCCGGCGGGAAGGTAAACTGCGTTTCCGTGAGCTGCTCTGGTTTGTGGCTTAGTCATGCTGGCCACATGACCCGGAAGCTGTACGCCGGCTCCCTCGGCCAATAAAGTGAGATGAGCGCCGCAACCCCAGAGTCGGCCACGACTGGACCTAATGGCAGGGGTCCCTTTACCTCTACCATTGTGCTATACATCCTTAGGACTGGGCTATAAAGCTGTGCACGAAATATCAGGAGGCTCCATTGAACTCAAGGGAGACCTAATATCTGCCTCCCAAACTAATGTAATTATCATTTGGATTTTGCTCTTTTATTTTTTTTACACAGTGGTTTGTTCAATAAATGTATGAAAATGCATTAAACATCACATTTTTATGACTTGTTGACTGAAGCACCTAACCATCTTTGTATGAAAGATCTTGCAGTATCTTGGCTGCAGACATTTGGGAGGTGCAGATTGGTCTTTCAGAACCAACATGACACCTGAGGTCATTTCGGTCAGTTTGAGCAAGAAAACTGCTATTGGAGTAGATTTGTAACAATGCATTGAACTTGAATCTGGAGGCCTGCTAAAGAAGGCACTTGATAAGGGTAATGGAATTACAGTGAACCACAGTTGAGGAAGAGCCATAGCTCTGTGGTAGGGCACATGCTTTGCATCCAGAAGGTCCCATGTTTAATCCAGGGTATCTCTAGGTAGGATTCAGAAAGATCCCTCTCTGAAGCTACAGAGTACCACTGACAAGTCAGTGTTGAACTAGAGTAGACAATGCAATGCCATCCAGATGCTGCTGGATTCCAACTCCCACCAGTCCCAGCCAGCATGGCCAATGATCAGAGTTGATCTGGAGGGCACCACATTGGCTACCACCACTGGAGACATTTCTCAGATAATATATATATATATTAATTGTATTTCAATTTTCAAAAGTTTACAAATGCACACCTTACAATCACATACTTTCAATACAAATGCATATTAGACTTCCCTCCCCCCTTTTGTAGTTTCTTGTCTTATTTAAATTTTTAACACTGCATTTTCCACTTTACTCCGTTTTTTAGTTATTCTACAATTTATCTCGATAATGATTTTAACTGCTTGATTTAAGTTAACCCTACTTATGCAGTTACTTGCATACCATAATTTTTCAGATATTCCACAAATGTTCCCCAATCTTTAATAACCCCCCTCCTTGGTTACTTACTACACCATTTCGGCACAAGTCATCAGTTTAATCAGCCACTCTTCCTTGGTTGGTTTCTCTTCAGATCGTATAAATCTTTCACCACTCCTCTGATAATATTGACAAGTCGGCATGCTCATATCTGATCAAGTCCTGGATGGCCACTGTTGTCCGTCCCCCCTGCCAATAGCTCAGCCAGAATTCTGCAGCAGCACCTTCAGGTTCAACAGGTTGATGATAGGACAGACAAGATGCCCATGGAGAGGAGAGGAACAGGAAAGGTCCAGCTTTATTTCTGCTCAACTGTTGTTTAATTGTCCCGCCTTATAGTTAAAGCTATGGTTTTTCCAGTAGTGATGTATGGAAGTGAGAGCTGGACCATAAAGAAGGCTGATCACCAAAGAATCGATGCTTTTGACTTATGGTGCTGGAGGAGACTCTTGAGAGTCCCATGGACTGCAAGAAGATCAAACCGATCCATTCTTAAGGAAATCAGCCCTGAGTGCTCACTGGAAGGACAGATTGTGAAGCTGAGACTCCAATACTTTGGCCACCTCATGAGAAGAGAAGACTCCCTGGAAAAGACCCTGATGTTGGGAAAGATTGAGGGCACAAGGAGAAGGGGACGACAGAGGACGAGATGGTTGGACAGTGTTCTCGAAGCTACCAGCATGAGTTTGACTAAACTGCGGGAGGCGGTGGAAGACAGGAGTGCCTGGCGTGCTCTGGTCCATGGGGTCACGAAGAGTCGGACACGACTAAACGACTAAACAACAACAACAACACCTTTGTTATGATGACTTCCGGAGGCGGTGCAAACGGCAATGGCGGTCCTCCTTGCGCGGTGAGGAGGAAGCTCCGCGGAAACGGGTCGTCCGCTACGGCGAAGCGGAGACCCGCATCGAAAAACCACAGGCAGCAAGAGCCTGTGGCCGTGGGACTCGGCGGGCGCCAGAAGCGTCCCCCGAAACGGAGAGGGGACCCCGTAAGGGGTCTCTGAACGTGGAGGGGGTATCGCGGCGCTGTGAGTCGATCACTATTCCTGTGGAGTGAAGCCGCATAGCCGCTGTCGGTGAGCGCTGACCTTTTTTCCTGGAAACATTCGACTTTGAAAAGCAACAACGCGTGAGTAAGAAAAGAGAGTAAGAATTGGAAATTAAATTGCTATAAATTCGGCTAAAAGCGGGAGACGCAAACAGGAAGTCCGTCTTCCGCTTCTGCTTAAGATCTAAAGCAAAGGACTTTGATGTTTGGAGCCTTTGAAGAGGCGTTTAAATCAACTAATCTGTGCATCCATTGAAGCTGCCTCTGTGCAAAATCAGGATTTAACTTCTTTTAAGTGACTTATTTCTTATATGGACTGTGTTTTACCTCTTCTTCTGGAATTACAATTTTATCGAGAAGCCCAGGTAGTTGGACTGCCTGATCAACAGAACTGTCAGATTGCAGACTTTGATACTTTGTAACTTGGGTTTGTTACAATCTGAGTCCTTGTGGATTTGCTACACTGAAACATCCTTTCTGGCATTTGCTAGAGACATTGTAGTGCTTTTTAAACCAACTCTGCTAACTACAAGAAAAATTGAAGGTTCTCTGGAAAGTAACTGGACTTTAACAATTTGGCTTTTTCCCTCAAGACATATTCGAATTCCCTCTAGAGGATTTTGGATTTACAGTTGTATGTGACTTTACTTTCTCTTTCCTTTCCTCCTATTTGTCTGTTTACCCTCTGGGCTGCTGGATTCTCATGGGAACAATTTAGTTTGACCTTGACTAGTAGACAAAACTGGAATGAGTGGCACTGGGAAAACAAGAGCGGCTAGAGCGAAAGCTAAACAAACAACTTTAACTTTAACTTCACAGCCGCGCAGATCATCTGTTCCTACTGTTTTGCTGGCAGAGGAAGAAGAAATTGAGCAACCACTGCTGGAAGATATGGCTGCAGGAGGATCTGGTTCAGTGTTAGAGAAAATCTTTGAAAAACTGGAAGCTTTGGACAAGAAAGCGGATGAACAGACGGCCAAGCTTGACCAAAATACAGCCAGTGTTAATAAATTAACTGAACAAGTTGCTCTGAATACACAATCGATTGGAAAGTTATTCGAGGCCACTGCAGAAAATCGCAAAGTGGCTGTGGACGCCAGCCAAAAAGTTGAAGAATTAGAACAAGAGGTAAAACCATTGCATAAACAGGTTGGTGAACAGCAGGCGTATTTGTCTATGATTGAATTGCGGAATCGGGAAAATAATCTGAGATTGAGGTCAATACCAGAACTTGAACAAGGGAATTTAACTGAGTTCCTGACAAAAGAATTTTCCAAGTTTTGGCCTTTGGAGGAAGAAAAGGACTTTAAGATTGTGACTGCTTTTAGACTTGGAAAATTAGTAAGGAAAGACAGGCCCAGAGATTGTTTGATCACTTTGAGATCTAAGGAGGAAAGAGACAAAATATTAGGCCTACATTACGGAAAGTCACTGGATATTTCGGACAAAAGAGTCGAAATTTATAAAGATATCCCAAAACAACTTTTGGATCTTAGATCCACCTATATTGAGTTAGTAAAATTGCTGAGGAGCAATTCAATTGTTTTTAGGTGGGAATTTCCCCAAGGATTATCCTTTACATTCAGAGGGAAGAAGGTTAAAATCAAAACAGCCGAGGATAAAGATAAATTTTTGAGTGCCTACGGAGAGGACCTTCAGAAAGGGATTGAAAGACCTTCAGGGTCTGGACCAT
Source organism: Podarcis erhardii (assembly GCF_964252035.2). Taxonomy (NCBI): domain Eukaryota; kingdom Metazoa; phylum Chordata; class Lepidosauria; order Squamata; family Lacertidae; genus Podarcis; species Podarcis erhardii. Next base: position 98,446,762 of record NC_138498.1, read on the forward strand.
CATCTGTACCTGCACCTTTGGGACCTGAAGACCTGGAGAAAAGATACCACCACCAGAGGAATAACAGATTTGTTCAGGATGTCTCTGCAACTTCTGAGCTGGAATATTAATGGCTGTAATTCCCCGGAAAAGAGGAGAAGAATATTTCATATATTGAAAAAAGAACAATTGGACATTATTTGCTTGCAAGAAACACATGTGACTAGGCTCCATAGAGAAGTGTTAATAAATAAAAGATTAGGTCAAGAATTTATCTCTTCGGACCGAGTCAAGAAAAGAGGAGTGGTGATATATGCAAAGGAGAGCCTGTCACCAAAATTTCTATTTAAAGATGAGCAAGGAAGAATTTTGGCAATTGAGATACAAAATCAGGGAGAAAAGTTTTTGATATTAGGAATTTATGCACCAAACGAGGGGAAATCGGAATTTTATAAGAAGCTGCATGAGATAATGCTGGACTATCTGGACTATGACAACATCATTATGATGGGAGATATGAATGGGGTGGCATCAACCAACATGGACAAGTCTCAAAGCCAAAATGTGACAAAAGATGGCAGACTACCTAAAACTTTTTTTGAACTGACTGACAATATGGACTTGATTGACATCTGGAGGACAAAGAACCCCCTGGGAAGAGAGGGAACATTCTTTTCTGAAGCCCAACTGACATGGACAAGAATCGACCAAATATGGATAACTAGAGGTCTGGCACCTAAGACGAGAAAGGTGGAAATCTGCAACTGATGGACTACATGGAGCTAGCAGAAATAACCGGCAGAATCCGAGACCTGGGAGAGGAAGCAGTGGAGGAGGATTGGAAGAAATTTAAGGACTATCTACAAAAACACTGTAAACTATATAAGTGTTAAGAAGGATGAGAGAGTTGAAAATAACAGGGCACCATAAAGTTAGTTGAAAAGATTATGAGAATAAGTGAATTTTATGAGAAAATAAATTTTGAATAAATACCATGTTAAAATTAGGTATCTAAGACCTAGATAAAATATTCAAAGTTAGGGACAAAATATTGGAAATGTGTACAATAAGAATGGAAACAAGGTGATAAGTTGCTGGCTAAAGTTTTATAAATTTGGAACGCAGGAGCGAGAGATGTGAGGAAGTCCAAAAATGAAGAAAAGATGGTTATCACAAGATGCCAAATTTTATGTTTGTTTCTTTTTGTCTGTTTTCTGTGTATTCTGTTTTTTCTCTTTATTGTATTAACAAAACTCTTAATAAATTTTTTTTTAAAAAAACAACAACACCTTTGTTATGATGATACTGACTACATAATGTGCTGCAGCAATGACGTTTGACTGAAGAAAAAAGTTATTGCAAACCACTTTCTCCGCATCAGTAATAGAACTCAGAACAAACATGAGCCCTGGGAATAAATTGGAAAACACAATTTGCTGTTAAGTCATTGATCGAGAAGTAGAGTAGTGTTTCCTCTTTGGAAGTTAATCAGACACTCAAAAGGAGTACTCTGGGAAGCTCTTCAAAATGTATGTGCAAAGATAGCTGCCCCACCCCACCTCAAGCACATTATCAATATATTTTAACTCTGAATTTCCATTAATTATTAAAAGATATTCAGACAAGCCAAGCAGATATTCTAAAATGCACACTTCAAATATTTCCCACCTAAAATAAAAAAAGCTTGAAAAATGGATGGTGCTGTCCATTAGGAGGCTGCTTCCATGGACCAGGAATATTGATGGCAAGAGTACTAATGATTGGGATTTTGGACTTCGATTGCTAGGATTGTGCTGTTCCACAAGCAGAATGTACCAGAAAATGGTACCGCAAAGCAGATGCTGTGCTTGGGATTTCAACTCAGTTGCTGCATGCATGGAACAAGGTCCACTTAAGCAATGGGACTTCCTTTACTCACCCCTCCATGTGTCCTATATATCTGCTTTGGAGGGTTGATGTGAAACCCATAACATGGTGTGTTTTGTTTTGTTTTGTTTTGTTTTGTTTTGTTTTGTTTTGTTTTGTGTGTAGAGAGAGGAGGAAGGGGGGGAATGTCTCAGAGAAGGAAAGCAGAGGGTAAAGTACACATGCACCAGAGATTCATGTATACAACACTTCACTGGGCAACAATTTTTTACTTTTGAATGTTGTCTAGATTTCTACAACTGATTTAAGGTATTTTTGCACTGCTGAATCAGGAAATGGCATCCGTTTCTCTCCATCAGGTCAGGTTTACTGTAAACTGAATGGTGGGCATTGATAAAGGTAAGTACACATAAATTGCATGTTGCTTCAACATTTTTCAAACTTCAGGGCTTGAACTTCTGTTTCTTGGAACTCCTGGAATGCTCAGCGGCAGGGAGGTCTCTCTTCAGAGTCCAACAGTAGTCAGCCATCATGACTGCGTCCCAGCGACCCTGATACCTGGTCTCCATCTCTTTCATGTCCTGATGGAATCTCTCCCCCTGCTCGTCACTCATTGAACCCAGGTTCTCAGGAAACTGGTCCATATGTGAATATAGGTAGTGCATCTTGACACTCATGTTGCAGCCTAGGTTTCTGAAAGCAGTCAGCATGTTGTTGACAAGTTCTGCGTAGTTTCTGGCCTTATTGTTGCCAAGAAAGTTCTTCACTACCAGAACAAATGCCTTCCATGCTTCCAGTTCCACTTCGTTCATTGAGTTTCCGAACTCTAGATGAGCTGACGGATCTGAGGACCATCAAAGATGCCAGCTTTCAACTTCTCCATGGTCAATCCTGGAAAAGCCTGGCACAAGTAAGTGAAGCAGTCACCATCCTTGTCCAGAGCCTTGGTGAACTGCTTGATTAAGCCGAGCTTGATGTGCAGCGGTGGGAAGAGCATTCTGTCTCTGTCCACCAGAGGGTCGTTGATGACGTTCCTTTTTTTTGCAAGGCACCAATTCCTCCCACACAGGCCAGTCCTTCTTCGTGTAATGCTGAGCACGGTCCCTACTATCCCACATGCACAGAAAACATGGGTACTTGGTGAAGCCAGACTGTTGTCCCAACAAAAAGTTCACCATCTCCAGGTCAGCACAAATAAACCATTTATGCTGATCATAACCAATTTTCTCCAGCACATACTTCACCACTTCATAGTTCTCCTTCAGTGTACTCAAGTGAGCCAGGGGTAAAGAGGCAAACAGGTTGCCATTGTGTAGCAGAACACATTTCAGTGATCTCTTGCTGCTGTCAATGAACAGTCTCCAATCTTTGGGTTCGTACTGTGGCACTCCAAGCTTGAGCAGAAGCTGCGCAATATCTGTACAGTACACCAAGTCCTTCTCTTCCGAGAAAAAACGGAGGTACTCTTGATGCCTGTTGCGGAAGAAGCTGATGCGAGCACTGTCAGAGAGGAGGTTTTTTTCCTTCAATCTGGATGCCAACAGTTCGGCAGAGTCCTTTGACAAGCTGAGGTCACGAACTAGATCATTCAACTCCTTTTGGGAAAATGGATGTGGAGCATCATCTTCAAGAACCACTTCTTCTTCTTCATGTCCTTCAACACTGGAGGCATCTTCGTCACTAATGTCAGGAAGTTCTCAGAAGATAGGCACTGGAATTTCATCAGAATGAGCTACAGGACGACGTGCTGATTAAAGATCAGGATTTACTTAGTTTTGATCCCCCAACTTTATGCTTTGCCGCACCAATTTATGGAAGATTTCAAGGTTTTATGACTTCAAACTGATCCCTTTTTGACATAATCACCCAGAACTATCGGACCTGAATACTTCTTGTCATTAAAATAATCATTTGCAATCAAAACAATTATTCGACATGGCATTTTACCCCCACCAACTTCTTCTAAAATGCTCCACACAAGCGTACATGTGAACAAAAACATAAAAAAGACATGTGGCCATAGCTCAAAAACTTGACCTGACGGAGCAAAACCAATGTGATTTTTGGATTCAGCGCATCAGATTCGTCCTAAATCAACTGAAAAAACGCAGACAACAAATTTGTTGTTGACCAGTGAATTCAGAACTACATCTGAATCAGGCCAAAGTCCGCTTCTAGATGCTCTGCAAGATACCACATCCTGGAGGGAGGGAGGAAGGGATCTGTTTCTATTCCTATGCTCCATTTTCACCTGGTAGAAGAGCATAGGATCAGTCATTTGCCTTAATCCTAAACACATTTACTTGGAATTAACTTCCATTGATCTAAATAGAACTTAATTCCCAGTAGGTGTGCTTAGGATCAGGTTATTATCTCACTTGGCTATAATCCATCAACTCAGTCCAGCTCACTCGAGCAGTCGCTGGTACAGTGGTAAGTCGGGTTACGAACTTAATTTGTTCCAGAGGTCCATTCTTAACTCGAAACTGTTCTTAACCTGAGGTGCGCTTTCGCTAATGGGGCCTCCCGCTGCCACCACCATGTAATTTCCTTTCTCATCTTGGGGCAAAGTTCTTAACCCGAGGTACTACTTCCGGGTTAGCGCAGTCTATAACCTGAAGTGTTTGTAACCTGAAGCATTTGTAACCCAAGGTACCACTGTACTGGGCAAGGAAAGAATGAGAGAGCGAGAAACTACACGTATCCTGCAGGGACTTATATTACTACAGGCTTGAGTTTGCACAAATTGTTCCCATATCAAAAATGATACGAAATAAAAATTCAGCTGCTCTAATGTTTTCACCACACACACACACACACACACACACACACACACACACTTCACTACTAACCAGAGATGGTAGGTTGCCCATGAAGTTATAGAAAGAAATAAATAATGCACACATAAACACATAGCAAAAACATTTTTTCCCTGCAAGTGAGAATGACATGTGATGCGAGAGTAGAAGCAGCTTCTGTCATAACAAAAGGAATATGTTATTATTTATTGGACAAACATGAGTACATGGATCTGGGATTACAATATTGGGCGGCAAATGCCATACAGGAGTTTATAAATATTGCAGGAAGATAACATTGAATTTATTCTACGATAAATAGTTCCAAAACTCACATCTTGCAAAGGAGAATTGGTACTTGCTTTCTGTTTGGCTGCACTTGATCCAGCTCCCATTGAATTTCAAACAAGGAGCAGTCCACTATATATGACCTTGAACCTGACCTTCAAAGAGTCATCACAGATCACAAGAGACTAGCCTAATGCAAGCAGGAGGAGAAGGGGAAAAAACTGGACAATAGAGAGTTAGGTGCAACATATTGGACTCTGCTGCTGAAGCAGAATACAGTAGTTTTTTGTAAGCAGCCAAATGTTATTATAACTGGAACCTGTTTAGTCTCATTTAATTTTAATTTTTAATTTTTAAATCATTTATTTATTTATTCATTCATTCATTGAATTTATATACCTCCTTATACCCGGGGATTTCAGGGCAGTTCACAGAATAAAGCCCCCAGCCAATTTACCTACATCCATAAGATGAACCACGATTGGCTAGATTTTGATGCAGTTGTTCAGTAAGAAGGAAACCCATTGCTGGCTTCCAGTTTTCTGTCCAGAGTGCAATAGGTATGGGTTGAATATGCTAATTGGATTTAATAGAGCTGAGCCAAAAGGCTTTTTGTTTGGATAATTCTTGAAATGCAAAAGGTGTGCTTTCAACCTCCACAACTCCAATATTGTCTCTTCTTCTTCTTCTTCTTCTTCTTCTTCTTCTTCTTCTTCTTCTTCTTCTTCTTCTTCTTCTTTTGTCAAAGGTGCAGAGACTAGAAAGAAGTGAGAGGAGAAAAGCACCACAAAGCTATTTTTTAAGGCCACTTGTGCAGCCCCCTAAACTAGCCCACAGAATTCAGGAAAGTCCTTGAGCTGTGGGGGTAAAAGAACCATTCCATCTGCAACCATTGAGAAGCTCTCCAACCAGACTGCTTAGATGGACTCTCTGTAAGCCCCTTCCTGCTCATGTGACTGACAATGGTTCCATCCAAGCCTCACACCCATCTGCCTTCTTGACCAGTAGGGCTGCCTTTCTTAGAAACAAACTCCAGCTGCTTCGGTAAACTCAAACATGAACCGCTTTATTGAACTCAATGGCCCTTATGGTTTCTTCCAACTCTATGATTCTAAGTATAATAGACAGGGAACCCTGCTTTCTCCTAGGCTGGAGAAACCCAGCCAGATGGGCAGGGTATTATTATTATTATTATTATTATTATTATTAGCCCCCAAGCCCACATTGGCTTCCTCTTTCCACACACTTCTACAGGAAGTTCCCCTTTCAAGCACTTCCTCTCAAAACAGGAACTAACTGTATACACACCTTTAGTCATACTGGCTGCATGGAATGCTTGCAGATAATCCAGGTCCAGCCTTGATTTCAATGGTGTCGTGCAAATATACAACAGCTTGATACTTGACTTGATCAGGACCTTTGTTTTTCAGATAGCTGTTCAAAGAAATACCACCCATTTCATTTACTTTTATTTTTTACTTTGTGAAAGCAGGAGCCTCCAGATGTTGCTGAACCATGACCCCCCCCCCAACAGCATGGTTAATAGTTACACATAGGTAGCCGTGTTGGTCTGCCATAGTCAAAACAAAACAAATTCCTTCCAGTAGCACCTTAAAGACCAACTAAGTCAGTTCTTGGTATGAGCTTTCGTGTGCATGCACACTTCTTCAGATACCTGTTGAGAGTGGTAAATGTTTTGTTTTTCCTTTTGAAGAAGTGTATCTGAAGAAGTGCGCATGCACACGAAAGCTCATACCAAGAACTGACTTAGTTGGTCTTTAAGGTGCTACTGGAAGGAATTTGTTTTGTTTTGAGCATGGTTAATAGTCAGGGATGATGGGACTTGTAGTCCAGCATTCTGAAGGAGGGCCACAGCTTCCACGAGTGGTCAACAACATTCAGATTGGGCACAGCTGATCACGTGTCTCTTCCTTTATACAGAATCACTGCCAGATGAATTGCAGTTTTTGGTCTGGGCTGTTCCTAGTGTTGTTATGTAGTTTCTTCAAAAACCCAACTTTTTAACTAGAAAAGATTATTTTTTTAAAAAAATCATTTTAGCACTAAGTTGGCTGATTCTGGCTGCAAGTCAAATCTGACACTACACAGCAGAGGAAAGAGAGACTGCCGTGCTCATCTTTTTAGTTTTGTCAGTGTAGGGGAATGCTGGACGTTACACAACCTGGGAGGCTGCAGACTAAGCAAAGGCTCCTGGACCTCATTATCTTCACCTCTTTTGCTTGGAATGTACAAGTAATCCTATGGCAATGGTTGAGCTAATTGGATTCTGAGATGATGAAAATCAATTAGAAGAAGACTGGACAGCCCAGTGTTATTGTTTTTTCCTAGCTATCCGTGGAGGTAAACTACAACAGGAAATCCAGATAATACTCAGCAGGCTAATGTACACACATAACACTCCCAGGTACTGTAATTTTTCATGCTTTGGGGGCTGGTGATTTTCATTAGGAGAGATAAATGGCTGGGGATGGTAGTAAAGAAAATTTTGGTTACACTTTAGCTGAACTTCTCTTTATTGATATTTATTTGTGAGCAGCTTAATAGCTTGCTTTATTGCTGTTTAGAATCACATTAAACAGACAGAGGGGTACATCCTACCCTAGCACGGCATATCTGCGTGCTGTAATTTACTCGTAAGTATTATTAATACAACTCAACATGAAATTGATAGGAGTGCCATCGAAGAACGCATGTAATATTAATAAAGCGCTGCGAAAAGGCATATTGGTTTAATGCAAGAGATGTTACAGCATACAGCATCTTTAGAAAAATAAGGGGAAATGTGCTTTATTTAACATGGCACAAACTTCTTAGTATATAAATACAGAGAATGGGGAAAACCCACCCAAAGCTAAATTCTTTTAAGGCTGCAATCCTGTATGCACATACCTGAAAGTCAGTCCCATTGAACTCATTGGAACTTACTTCTGAGTAGACATGCAGAAATAAGGTTGTGTTGTACAGCTGCCATCCTAAACACAGTTGCTAGGGAGGAGACTATACTGAACCGAGTGGGACATACTTACTTCTGAGTAGACACGCTTAGACACTGCACATTGCATGGATTACAATGGGATATAATTAAGTCTTTAGTCCTATACCTGCATACCGAAGAGTAAAGACTGCAGAGCTCAATGGGACTTTTGAGTAGAGAAATCTTTGAGGCATAAAGTGTTTTAACTTTGCAGGGATTGTTTCCACCATGTTCAAACTTCAAACTTACTGATACTATCTTACTTCCTACCACGTAGATGTCAGAAGCAGAGACAGACAAAGTGAAAACTAGAACAACACCGAGCTTTGAAAATGACCAGCAAAATACTTCAACGTTGTTGAAAGAAGGTGAGTTGTACTGTTTATCACTGGAAATACTTCCTAATAACAGTAATACTCCACAAGAGAGTCTAATTCAACAGTGGTTAGCTCCTAACTCCACAACCGTGGCAAGTGCATTTTGCTTATTCTGGGGCTTGGCCTAAAGTTTAGAGATTTCTGTTTTTCAGTAATTTTTCATTCTGAGTAAAAAAATAAATAATAATCTAAGGAAAGTTTCAGGTGCCCCCATTGGAAGTGGGCCTAGTTTCTAGATATAGTGATATAAATGTTAGCCGTAGGTGCCACTCATCAGTCAAAATGAATTTTTGAAGCATCTGACATAAAGTAAGGATGCAGGAAAGAGAAATGCTATCTGCGAAATTATGCTTGGCAAAAGTTTATGGCTGGAATGCAAATAATGACATTAAAAGATTTAATGGAAGATAGCTGCATGTCTTGGTGGCATTTGGTTTGCTGTTGCTCATATTCATTTGAAAAATACATTAGAATTAGAAGGAGCTAAGGAGAAGAACATGTTTTGTCTCAAAAATACGCAATGTTTCGACATAGCTGCATGTTGTTCTCACATCTGCATGATAATGGAAACAACAGAGTTTTAAACTGTGGCTGCCAAAAGACTAACACATTTAGTCTGAGAGGATGACAGCGCTATCCTGGTTGTAAACTGCAGGCAGCAGCATTGAACGTTCATGGTGCACATAGTATGAAAACGTCTTTTGTCTATGAAAAGTAATGCCAAGATGTATTTATTTATTTCCAGTATGCAGGGCCGGATTTAGGTTTCATGAGGCCCTAAGCTACTGAAGGTAGTGGGGTCCTTTATATAGCAGGTGGGTCCCATTACTTACATCATAGGAGCCTACACAATACAAAATACTGTTGCTGTATGTTGGCTTTATTTGTTTTTTATCTTATATTTTGGAAATGTATATCTAGGGTTTTTTTCCTTTGAAATTTTTCAAGAGAGTGGGGTCCTAAGCTATAGCTTGTTTAGCTTATATGTAAATCCGGCACTGCCAGAATGTATAGACTGCCTTTCACCGTAGACAAAGTCTAGTCTTCAAAATGCTACAGGTCTCTCTTGTTTTTGCTACAGTGGCATTAATTAGCGCAATTACTCCTGTGCAATAGGTATACTAACTAAGAGAGCAACTCCCATTATCTTTGCTACTGGAGGGGGAATAGCATTTGGTGGAGGGGCCTGCCCACCGGCAGGGGACTCCACCACTGTAGGGGCTTTCAATGTGCCAATGGGAAGTGCAGCACATGGGAATCTGCTGCTGATGGTGCCCCAAAACAGGTCAGTAAGGTTATAATATTGAACTAAGACCTGGGAGACCAGGGTTCAGATCTTCACTCAGCCATAAAGCTCACAAAGTAACCTTTGGTCAGCCATTGTTTTCCAGCCTAACCTACCACACAGGTAGTTGTGGAGGTGTAGAACCATGTATGCCACCTTGAACTCCTTTGAACTGTTGTTCCCCCACCCTTGATGAATGTATTAGCATTGCAGATCAGAGTGGTCATCAGTAACACGTAGCTGTTTTCAGTTTGCTTAGTTTGTAACATGAAATGTGCAGTGTACCACCTCTGGGTACCAGAGTTTCTTACCTGGAAGGTTTTCCTGGATGCCTACAGAGGCTGATTTGGGCTTATTGGTCTTGAAACACATATGACTTGTTTTAGGAACATACTGAATAAGAGATTGGTCCATCCAGATCTTCAGGGTTTCAGATAGGGGATGTATCCAGGCCTACAAGGAGATGCTGGTGATTGGACCTGGGACTATCTGCATAAACGGCAGATGCTCCACCTCTAAGCTTTGGCTGTTCCCATAGTTCTGTGGTGTGATGGGAAAGGGAGATGTAGTTCTGGCTTCTCTATAGACAGCAAGCTACCAGTCATCAATGTGAAGGCAGGGATAGAACCAGACGATTTGGGGCACTGGGTGTGTTAGGAAGCAACTAGCAGAAAGATGAACAGGATTCCCCTCTCTGCTGCCCCAATGTTTTATTAATGGTTTTTATGTTTATTTATTTGTGCTCCACACCACTTAAAAATATTAGTTTTCAGGTCTCTCAGCAAAAAGAGTGAGTTGCATAGTAGAACCTGATCCTGTCTGCAAAAGCAAGAAAGCAGTATGTTCTTTTAGCATCCAGTTTTAAAGGAAAGTTATTTTTATTCCTGGTTTTGTATTGATTACTTGTGCCTTCTAAAAACAACAACCGTGAACCACACAGTGGAAGAAATATGCCATAAAGATATGGCGTAGTAGCTCTCTTTATATAGTGCCTTGCGCCCTCAGAGCTTCCAAAACATTTTGCAAAATAATACGTTATGTGCTGCGAGTGCCATCATTGTGTGCACTAGAAAGAGGTTGTGATCTTTATAATGTATCCATTAAGTGTTTATTGGCTATAATGCGGTCTTGACTATGCTACCACTCAGTGGATTTGTAACTGGCTGACTGACCGAACCCAAAAGGTGCTCATCAATGGTTCCTCTTCATCTTGGAGAAGAGTGACTAGTGGGGTGCCACAGGGTTCTGTCTTGAGCCCGGTCTTATTCAACATCTTTATCAACGACTTGGATGATGGACTCAAGGGCATCCTGATCAAATTTGCAGATGACACCAAACTGGGAGGGGTGGCTAACACCCCAGAGGACAGGATCACACTTCAAAACGACCTTGACAGATTAGAGAACTGGGCCAAAACAAACAAGAGGAATTTTAACAGGGAGAAATGTAAAGTATTGCACTTGGGCAAAAAAAATGAGAGGCACAAATACAAGATGGGTGACACCTGGCTTGAGAGCAGTACATGTGAAAAGGATCTAGGAGTCTTGGTTGACCACAAACTTGACATGAGCCAACAGTGTGACGCGGCAGCTAAAAAAGCCAATGCAATTCTGGGCTGCATCAATAGGAGTATAGCATCTAGATCAAGGGAAGTAATAGTGCCACTGTATTCTGCTCTGGTCAGACCTCACCTGGAGTACTGTGTCCAGTTCTGGGCACCACAGTTCAAGAAGGACACTGACAAACTGGAATGTGTCCAGAGGAGGGCAACCAAAATGGTCAAAGGCCTGGAAACGATGCCTTATGAGGAACGGCTAAGGGAGCTGGGCATGTTTAGCCTGGAAAAGAGGAGGTTAAGGGGTGATATGATAGCCATGTTCAAATATATAAAAGGATGTCACATAGAGGAGGGAGAAAGGTTGTTTTCTGCTGCTCCAGAGAAGCGGACACGGAGCAATGGTTCCAAACTACAAGAAAGAAGATTCCACCTAAACATTAGGAAGAACTTCCTGACAGTAAGAGCTGTTCGACAGTGGAATTTGCTGCCAAGGAGTGTGGTGGAGTCTCCTTCCTTGGAGGTCTTTAAGCAGAGGCTTGACAACCATATGTCAGGAGTGCTCTGATGGTGTTTCCTGCTTGGCAGGGGGTTGGACTCGATGCCCCTTGTGGTCTCTTCCAACTCTATGATTCTATGATTCTAGGTCATAACCCGCTTCATTCATGGAGGAAATTTTTGAGGAGGTTGATTGATATTTGATTCCAGTAGCATCAGCCCCTGGAAGAAGAAGGAGAAGGAGCCACAAATGTAGGACACGATCCAGCCAAGGTTAAGCCCTTTGAATTCCCATCAGCACAAGCTGCTGTTGCTGGAAGAGCAGATTTTAAATGGGGGAAATTATAGAGACTAGGTGTTTTGCAGTCTGTCTCCTAACAAAGCATTGGCATGTGTTATTCCAGGAGCAAGCAAAGTGTTCCCTTCCAGATGTTGTAGGAATACAACTACCATAAACCCCAGCTACCATGACTAATGGCCAGGGATTATGGAGGTTATAGTCCAACCACACATGGAAGGCACCCCATGCTATTTTAAAGGAGGGCATGCAGTAGAAAATTTAGGAGGACCTGTAGCGTTGGGATTTTTACATATGAACACCAGAAGCTGTCTCATCATTGGTCCATCTAGCTCAATAAGACAATGACTCTTTCCCAGCCGTACGGGGAGATTCTGGGGATTGAACCTGTGACTTTCTACATGCAATGTAGATGCTCTGCCACTGAGCTATGACCCTTCCTGACAAAATGTGGTGACCTCTGGACACTGTTGGAGCTTTTTGGAAAGTATGTGTGTGCATGCAGCCAGTCATTCAGAGGAAAGAGACAGGTCTTTCCCCCATTTTAAACCAGCTTGCTTTTTTAGTTAACTGAAGTTTGGAGCAGAGATGTATTTTAGCAAAAGATTGCTAGTGGCAGAGTTACTTATTCATGGGGGCATCAGGTAAAATATTTAAACCACAAGTTGTGTAACCTTAGGTGACTCCTCTCCACTTTAAAGAGCAGGGCAAAATGTGACCGAAAAGTGATGATGCCAATCCCAGAGGGCTAAATTCTCTGGAAGATGCCTTGTCAGCTTCGGGCCTATGATCAAGTGAATTAATCAATGCAACCCTTCCTTTAAGTTGTAAAAAAGCAGATTTAAAGACTCCCTTCCAGTGGGCACAGAGTCTATCAAATGTAGCATACTTCCAGCTTGCTGCTATTAATTGCAGTTTTATAAGCTGAGTGGCTCTTGAACTCTGAAATGCAATCTCCTGGGAAGGGAAGGATTTCAAATGCACTCAGAGAAACAATGTTACAGTAACTAGGGAGGTGTAGGAAATGCTTTTGTTAGGACAGCTCCAGCCAGACAGCTGTGCTGTCCATCCTGATAATTTCCCAATACTGGTTGTCTATTTGAAATAATGTTTCATTCTTAAAACTCTTTTGACTCCATCTAACTCTCACTGACCCCTGCCCACCTAGCAGTTTGAAAGCACGTCAAAGTGCAAGAAGATAAATAGGTACCACTCCGGCGGGAAGGTAAACGGCGTTTCCGTGCGCTGCTCTGGTTCGCCAGAAGCAGCTTAATCATGCTGGCCACATGAACCGGAAGCTGCATGCCGGCTCCTTTGGCCAATAAAGCGAGAAGAACGTCGCAACCGGTCAGGGGTCCCTTTATCTTTACCTTTAACACTCACTGAACAGCTCAGGAATTACAGCATGGGTAGGGAACCATCAGGACTCTCCCCAGGCTGCACTTTCTCCTCAGCCAACTCTTTTGTGCTTTTGCATGGCTGGAACATGCATTGGATGTGAGGAATTCAAATATGCTACTATTTATGTGATTGGAGAACATTTAGCTTGTTAAGTCTATGTCTGATGAAGCAGCATATAAACTGCTGCCAGAAAATCAAAATAACAATAATCTTACCTTCTGAAAATGTCAAGTAATGCTAAACAACAACAACAACAACAACAACTTCAAGTACTTGGCAATCATTTTTAATGATTTCTATGCAATTTTACACACAATTTATTTACCAAGCAAAACTAAATTATATTAATCTGACCAAAATATCTTTCGAATTCCTAAGTCATGTTAGAACTTCATCGCACCCCTCCATTTGGGAATTTGAAAGTTGAATAATTCAACATGCCCTACTGTCACATGCCCCCTAAATTTGCTCTGGGCTTCTCCCCAACCACCTTAAGCAGATTGGTGGAGGGTGGGAGCGCCTGGGCGTAAGGCAAGCAGAGACAAAGCAGAAGTTCTGTTGCACAAATAGAAATCCCTACACTTGCTTTTTTGGTTATACTGCCCATAGATTCTTGTGTTTCCTTTTTCTTTCCATTTCCCAGGCTCTGCTAAATTTCTCTGCTTTGTGTGTGTGTGTTTTTTTAGAAATGCAAAAAGCCCACCGTAGTGTCTCCACCCTCCCCACTCCTGATCAGGTTCAGTGCTCCAGGGTACAGATGGGGATTTAGCTAGCCCACTTGCCATGGTCCCTGTGAAAATCTTCCAGACCCTGGGATCAGACTCCCCTCTTTGTGGCTAGGAACCAGTGGGAGGGCGGATTCCCGTCGGGGCCAGCCCTACTGGGAACACTTCTGCAAGGAGTGTGCATGGCCACTACCCCTCTGGCCCAAAGACAACTCAACTCCATAGGAACAAGCCTCTGCTACCAATGACTGGGCCCTTTTTAAATGATATGCATTACATAGTGATACACATCTCAGCTACTGAGATGGAGCTGGAGCTCCTATATAAGGCTCAGTCCTGAAAGGAACTGCTTCTGAAGCAACATCTGGGCTCTCTTCTCATGCCTGAGCCTTGCATGGAGCTGTCCATTGTGCTTTTCTCTGGCCTTGCCTCACCTCAGCTTGCATCAAAACACCATCTAAGCTCCCATTTTCAAAAACATTTGGCCCTTTCCAAATCCTTAACCTTCCTTAGTGATCTTGCCATTTCCAGCAGAACAAGGAACCAGAGGAGGCCTGAAATAATTAATCTTCCCAGTAGAATATTTCTGTTACAACTGAGGATTTCACACAGGTTCCCTGATATTACCTGTTACAACTTTTTTTAAATGGTAGGCTTGGATAGTAAGATATGGGAGGAAGTTTGGAGAAGGAAATTTTCTCCTCTCACCCACATTGTGAAAGATTCTTCACATGCATGGCAGTAGCAGTTAGGGTGACGCTTAACTGACCTCCCAACACCAGCATTGCTGAGGCCTACTGGGAGGAGCCAGGGATGCGAGTGGTGCTGTGGTCTAAACCACTGAGCCTCTTGGGTTTGCCAATCAGAAGGTTGGTGGTTCGAATACCCGCAATGGGGTGAGCTCCCATTGCTCTGTCCCAGCTCCTTTTTTTTTTTAAATGATATTTATTAAAATTTCCAATTAAAACATATAAACACAAACCACAATAAAAACATACACAATACCAAAAACATGTATAATTTCGGATCTTATTTTCTTAAACCTAATTTCCTCGACCTCCTCACACCTCCCCCTTCTGTATTCTAATTCCATTTATCTAATCAGCAAATCCATTCCCTTATTTCCCATTATTTTTAATAATTCTGTTCTTTTTCCTTAATCAATGCCCCTGAAAACCACAAAATTTTGAACTCATGTCAATTCTAGCCTTCATTAATTTTATAGTGTTTACTTAGATAATCTTTAAATTTCTTCCAATCTTCTTCCACTGTCTCTTTCTCCTGGTTTCGGATTCTGCCAGTCATCTCTGCCAGTCCCATGTAGTCTGTCATCTTCATCTGCCATTCTTCCAGAGTGGGTAGATCTGGTGTCTTCCAATACTTCGCAATAAGTATCCTTGCTGCTGTTGTAGCGTACATAAAAAAAGTTCTGTCCTTCTTTAACACCACATGGCTAACCATACCCAGGAGAAAGGCCTCTGGTTTCTTCAAGAAGGTATATTTAAATACCTTTTTCATTTCATTATATATCATTTCCCAGAAAGCCTTAATCCTTGGGCATGTCCACCAGAGGTGAAAAAATGTACCTTCATTTTCTTTACATTTCCAACATTTATTATCTGATAAGTGGTAAATTTTTGCAAGCTTGACTGGGGTCATGTACCACCTATAGATCATTTTCATAATATTTTCTCTCAAGGCATTACATGCCGTAAATTTCATGCCTGTGGTCCACAACCTTTCCCAGTCAGCAAACATAATGTTATGACCAATATCTTGTGCCCACTTAATCATAGCTGATTTAACTGTTTCATCCTGCGTATTCCATTTCAACAGCAAGTTATACATTTTTGACAGATTCTTAGTATTGGATTCTAACAACTCTGTTTCCAGACTTCCGGTCGGCGCCAGCGTTTGATGGCGGTCCTAGCCTCGAGCTCCGAGGCAGGACTGCTCCGTAAGTTCGGGTCTTACCCGCTACGGCAAGCGGGGGACCCCTAAAATCACAGGCGCTGAAGCCTGTGAGCAAGGAGATTCGGTGGGCACCTTTGCGCCCCCCCGGCATCGTGAAAGAGCCTTTTTAAAGGCTCCGGAGCGGCATCGGGGTGAGCGCGGTGCTGAGGATCGCTACCCAGCTTACGGAGTGAAGCCGCGTCGCCATTAACGGAGAGCGCCGATTCCTTTCTGAAACTAAAGACTGGCAACAACAATACCCGTGAGTAAGAACGCAAAATTAAAAACGGGACTTAAAAATCTAGAAGATTTGGCTGAAAACGGGAAGGCAAAAATTAAGGAAGTCAGCCTCCCGGATCTGCATGATTAACGGAGCAATGAAAGACTGAGCTGTGCTTAAACGGACTTTCCTTTTAACTCTTATTAAACCAGACATCGAAAGGATCTCCCCCCTGTTGTGCAGGAGAAGGGGGGGAGGAAACAGAATTAATTTAACCTGCAAAAGAAAGGGATAAGGAATAAAAAACCTCTGCTGCTGACACTTCTGGTCAGGCTGCCGGAGCAGCGATCGCCTGAAAAAGGAACTGTCAAGTGAGCTGTCAAAAGACAGTGGTTACAAAATAAGACTTATTTGAAACATATTAACGGGACTTTGGTGGATTACAATTTTTACAGTAAAGTGCTACAAATTAAAGACTCTTAGTGGGACTTTTGCCTTTGGACTTTCTGTTTCTTTGTTGTGGGTGCCTTTGGATGGTTACAATTGCCTCCTCTAGAGGGCTTCAGTTTTATTACGGTGTATCCAGGGGATTTTCCACTTGCAACTTTCCTGTGTGAATGACCTTGAGTTATGAGCAATCCGCCAGAAGAAATTTCAACAAGAAGTAAAACAAAGCAGGCTCAAAAACAAGCTCAAAAAAGAGGCTCTTTATCAGGAGCAGCAGCTGCACAAGAAAAAATAACAGCAGCATCAATGGAGTCAATGACACAGGCTCTGCTCAAAATAAATCAGTCATTAGAAGTACTCACCAAGCAATCTGCAGAACTTACTAAACAGTCTACAGAGAACTCTAAGAAACTGACGGAGCTGACAACAAGACTAGACCTGAACACAACAACAATCTCATCTAATACAGATTCTATAAACCGTTTGGTTCAAGAGTCTACGGAAACAAGGAGAATAGCTGAGAGTGCTAAGTCTACTGCCGAAGAAACCAAAGGAAAGTTTGCGCCTATTGCAAAAAAAGTACATGAACATGATACAGCATTAGCCCTACTAGAACTGGAAAGGAAAAGCAAGAACCTGAAATTAAGACTGGTTCCAGAAGAGGAAGAGGACAAGCTTGGGGAATTCCTCACAGATAAATTTCAAGATTTTTGGAATGATGAGTTAGATGGAGAAGAAGATGAATTTGTGATAACCTCAGCCTTTCGGATTGGCAGGAAGCAAGGGAAGAAGCCAAGAGACTGTTTAATTACCTTGGGATCAAAGGAACAAAGAGACAAAATACTGAACCTACATTTCCAGAAGGCCTTGGTCATTAAAAATTCTCAGATCCAGATTTTCAAGGATATTCCTAAATACTTTTTGGAGGTTAGATCTCAATTTAAAGAATTAGTTGATCTACTTAAACAGAATAATATCCCATTCAGGTGGGAATTTCCACAAGGGTTGTCCTTTAACTTTAAAGGGAAGAAAATTAAAATAAAAACAAACCAGGATAAAGAACTCTTTTTGGAAAGAAATCAAGAGGATCTTCAGAAAGGAACTGTTAGTGAGGGGGAAGTACCGGACATTTCAAATCTATCATTTGGACTGAACCGAGCACCGACCGAGGAGGAACAACAACTTGGTGCAGTCGGTGGAAGAGCTACCCAGTAACAAAAATGTCTCTGCAACTCTTCAGCTGGAATTGTAATGGCTTGAACCACCCTCGAAAAAGGGGTCAAGTATTCCATCTATTAAAGAAGGAACATCTAGATGTAATCTGTCTACAAGAAACTCACATTGCCAGGACACATAGAAAACTTTTAACAAATAAGAGATTAGGACAAGAATTTATTTCATCAGATAGAGTTAAGAAAAGAGGAGTTGTGATCTATGTCAAGGAAAAATTTGAACCAAAACTGATCTTTAAGGATGACCAAGGAAGATACCTGGCAGTGGAAATTCAAATTCATGGAGAAAAGATTTTGATTGTTGGAGTATATGCACCAAATGAGGGGAAGGCTGAATTCTTCAAGAAGTTGCATGAGACTTTAATGGACTTTTTGGACTTTAAAATTATAATGATGGGTGATATGAATGGAGTTGTCTCCACAAACATGGACAAGGCCCAAAGACAAATAATATCTAATGATGGAAGACTACCAAAGACTTTTTTTGAACTGACTGACACTATGGACCTGATTGACATTTGGAGAACTAGGAACCCTCTGGAAAGGGAGGGGACCTTCTTCTCTGAAGCAAAAATGACATGGACTAGAATTGATCAAATATGGACTTCTAGTAATCTGGCATCAAAAGTTAAAAAAGTAGAAATCTGCCCAAAGACCTGTTCTGACCACAATGCTGTCAAGATGGAAATGAAACTGACAACAGCTGGAACCTTTAGATGGAGAATGAATGACACTCTCTTTGGAGATGAAGAAATTTGTAAAAAGGCTCAAAAGACACTTAAAGACTACTTCGAGATTAACCTGAGATCAGACACTGAAAAAAGAGTTATTTGGGATGCAAGTAAAGCCGTGATGCGTGGCTTCCTAATACAACAGAATTCAATAAAGAGGAAAAAACAGAATGAGAAGAAAGAGAAAATTTGGAATCTAATAAAAGAAGGGGAGAAGAAATTGAGATCTAAGCCTAAATCTCAAGAGATACTAAGAGAAATAAAATTCTATCAAACACAATACATGGAATTGATGAATCAGGAAATAGAATGGAAAATTAAACAAATGAGACAAAAGACTTTTGAGTCCGCAGATAAATGTGGGAAGCTACTGTCTTGGCAATTGAAAAAGAGGCAAAAATTGAATACAGTGACATCACTCGAAGTAGATGGGAAGTCTATTAATAAACCAAATGAGATAAGTAATTGTTTTCAAAGTTTCTTCAAGAAATTATATAGACAAGGGCCAAAAAACGAACAGGAGATAGAAGAATTTATTGGAAAATACGGCCTATCAAAAATCTCTGAAAATAATAGAAGGAGTTTAAATGAGAAAATTACAGATCAAGAAATAGAGAGCGCCATTCAGGATATGCAGCTGGGAAAATCACCAGGACCAGATGGATTAACTGCGAGATACTATAAAGCACTGAAGGATTGGTTAATACAACCATTGAAAGAAGTTTGCAATCAAATTTTAGAAGGGAAAAAGGCTCCCGAATCGTGGAAAGAAGCATTCATCTCACTTATACCGAAGACAGAAACTGAGAAACATCAAGTTAAGAATTACCGCCCTATATCACTCTTGAATGTGGATTATAAAATTTTTGCAGACATTTTAGCAAAAAGATTTAAAAAAGTTTTGTTAGAGGAGATTCACAGGGACCAAACTGGCTTTCTACCAGGCAGGCAATTGTCAGACAATGTGAGGAATATTATAGACATTTTAGAACTTCTGGAAACTGACATAAATAGAAAAGCTGTTTTGATTTTTGTGGATGCAGAGAAAGCCTTTGACAATATTTGTTGGAGTTTTATGAAGAGGAATCTCCAAGGGATGGGGGTAGGCAAAAACTTTGAAAATGGTATAAGTGCAATTTACTCTGAGCAAAAGGCCAAACTAATTGTAAATGGTATGGTTATGGACGAAATTCCAATAGAGAAAGGGACACGACAGGGATGCCCAATTTCCCCTCTATTGTTTATATCGGTACTGGAGGTTTTCCTAAATATGATTAGAAGAGACCAGCTGGTTAAAGGTATACAGGTCGGAACTAAACATTATAAGTTAAGAGCATTTGCAGATGATCTAGTCTTGACATTACAACAGCCAGAAACCAGTACAAAAAGAGTTTTGGAACTTATTGAAATATTTGGTCAGGTAGCAGGTTTTAAATTAAATAAACATAAGACAAAGGTGTTGGAAAAAAATCTCACGGTGGGGGAAAAAGATAGTTTTCAAAGAGAAACTGGTTTGGAAATTACTAAAAAGGTAAAATATCTGGGGGTGAATTTAACATCTAAGAATGTGAACCTATTTAAAGACAATTATGAGAAATGCTGGGCCGAAGTGAAGAAAGATCTCGATATATGGTCAAGATTGAGACTTTCCTTGTTAGGCCGAATTGCTGTTATCAAGATGAATGTATTGCCGAGATTGTTGTTTCTGTTCCAGACATTGCAAATTTTAGATAAGATGGACTGTTTCAAGAAGTGGCAGAAAGATATATCTAAATTTGTCTGGCAGGGCAAAAAACCCAGAATAAAATTTAAGATTTTGACTGATGCAAAGGATAGAGGGGGCTTTGCCCTGCCGGACTTAAAACTTTATTATGAAGCAGCGGCTTTTTGCTGGCTGAAACCATGGCTACTTCTTGAGAATACAGACATTCTGGACCTGGAAGGTTATGATAATAGTTTTGGTTGGCATGCATATTTATGGTATGACAAGGTAAAGGTACATAGAAATTTTAAAAACCATATTGTTAGGAAAGCATTGTATAATGTATGGAACCGATATAAAGATTTGCTTGAAAGTAAAACCCCCAGGTGGTTGTCACCAATGGAAGCTAAGGCGGTAAAAAGACTGAACATGGATACAGAGTGGCCAAAATATTGTGAAATTATAGAATATGATGGTGAAAAGTTGAAACTACAGAGTTTTGAGAAATTGAAACCCAAAGTTCGAGATTGGTTACATTATTTCCAGATCAATGAAACTTTTAAGCAGGACAGAAAATTAGGATTTCAGAAGGAGAGGTCAAAGTTAGAAACAGAATTGCTAGAACCCAATACCAAGAATCTGTCTAGAATGTATAATCTGCTGCTAAAATGGAATACACAGGATGAAACGGTTAAATCAGCTATGATTAAGTGGGCACAGGATATTGGTCATGATATTATGTTTGCTGACTGGGAGCAGTTATGGACCACAGGTACTAAATTTACGGCATGCAGTGCCCTGAAAGAGAACATAATGAAAATGATCTATAGGTGGTACATGACTCCAGTCAAGCTTGCAAAGATATATCATTTGCCCAATAACAATTGTTGGAAGTGCAATGAATGTGAAGGAACTTTTTATCACCTTTGGTGGACCTGCCCAAAGATTAAGGCCTACTGGGAAATGATCTATAATGAAATTAAGAAAATCCTTAAGTGGACATTTGTAAAGAAACCGGAGGCTTTTCTCCTGGGCATGGTCGGCCAATTGGTACCAAAGAAAGATAGGACCTTTTTTATGTATGCAACAACAGCAGCAAGAATCCTTTTGGCGAAGTATTGGAAGACTAAAGAATTACCTACTCTGGAAGAATGGCAGACCAAGGTGACTGAATTTATGGGATTGGCAGAGATGACCGGCAGAATTCGTGACCAGAAGAAAGAGACAGTGGAGGAGGACTGGAAAAAATTTAAAATCTATCTTAAAAATTGTTGTAAAATTTCGGAATGTTAAGATGTCAAGGGATTGGATACAAAGAATTACAGCTATAAATTGAAATTTATAAAATAGAATTTTTTTAAAGAGATTTAAATATAAAAATGGGATGAAGAATTGCTAAAAATTTTTAAAATTTGGATGCAGGGAAGGGGAGGTTTGGGGAAGTCGTGTTATGTTTATTTGTTTTTTGTTTATGTTGTAAAATCAATAAAAATTATTTTTAAAAAAAAAAAAAAAAAAAACTAACAACTCTGTTTCCAGTTTTGATTTTTCCACCTGGAAGCCGCTCTGTCCCAGCTCCTGCTACCCTAGCAGTTTGAAAGCACACCAGTGCAAGGAGATAAATAGGTACCACTGTGGCGGGAAGGTAAAAGGCTTTTTAGTGTGCTCTGGTTTCTACCAAGGTGTTCCATTGTGCCAGAAGCAGTTTAGTCCTGCTGGCCACATGACCCGGGAAGCTGTCTGTGGACAAACGCCAGCTCCCTTGGCCTGAAAAGCGAGATGAGTGCTGCAACCCCATAGTTGCCTTTGACTGGACTTCACTGTCCAGGGGTTGTTTACCTTTTACCTTACTGGAAGGAAGATGGGGAGGTCAGAGTGGCGACAATGCCACTGACTGCTACTGTACTCCGACATAGCTGCACCCCATTCCACATCGTTCAGGAGACACTTTTAGGAGGCTTGTGGGGCAGGGAAGGAGATTAAAAACATCTCTCTGTACACTTATCAAGCTGTAGTACTTAGAAGATGATACACTGCAACTAAGTGAAGGATCAACCAACATTTACAGACACAGTATTTTCAGAATTGGCAGAGATGAGGCTTAAAAGTTGGTTTTTTTCTTTTCAGGATGGGAAATTGGGATGAAATAGACCACATACCACTATGGGAGCAATGTGTGATTCAGAGCTGCTGATGCTACTATTGTTGTTGTTGTTATTTTGTCACTTTTGACGTGGAAGCATCCCAAAGCAACTTGTGATCTAAGAAGAGAAACAGCAAGTAAACAAATATAGGGACAAAAGTAAAAGAAGAACCTGAAATTGACACACACACACACAGAGAGAGAGAGAGAGAGAGAGAGAGAGAGAGAGAGGAGATCTAACCAATTCCACTAAAAAGACAAGGGAAGTAGTAGTTGGGTGTTTTGGGCTTCTCTGGCCAATTTTTTTTTTAAAGGCCTCATGGCTGACAATGCATCTTTGTACTAATTACTAGCACAAATTAGACTTCACTTCAGCTTTGCTGGAAAATCCCTGCAAGCAGTTTGAATAGGAAGGGGAACACTTTCTTTCGACATTGATGGAATGGCTCAGGTGCCAAGTTTCTTCTGCTAGATTCCAGAGATTACTTAGTGGAAACAGGAACACAATTTAGCAGTGTTGCCGCATCTATAATTAAGAGGTAAATTTGTAGCCTGGCTTCTTATATTATTTAATCATGAATTACTCTCTAGACTATAAATAATAAAGATGATATTAATCTCTTACCATTAAAACAAACCAGTCTGAAATAAAACTCCTGTGTGTTTGTGTTGTCTGAGAGTGAACTTTTGCATGAGACTCTGACGCTGACTCAGTCCAAATCTAACCAAACACAGGTGAGGTTGCACCATCATGCCCACCACATGGTGGCAGTAAGTCCCCCATTACTACTATCTCCCTTCCTTTTGCATGCTTGGCCATCTGTTCCAGGAAGGCATCATTTATGTCCTCCGTTTGGCTTGGGGATCTATAGTAAACTCCCACAATGAGGTCCCTGTTATTCTTCTCTCCCTTAATTTTGACCGAAATGCTCTCACTTTGGCTTTGAGGTTCTAAATCTTGGATCTCTTCACAGGTATACACATCCCTGACATATAACGCCACTCTTCTTCCTTTCTTGTCTGGTCTGTTTCTCTGAAATAGATTGTATCCCTCCATTATTACATTCCAGTCGTGGGACTTATCCCACCAGGTTTCAGTGATGCCTATTATGTCATATTTAGTTTGCTGTACCAAGAGCTCAAGCTCATCTTGTTTATTACCCATGCTTTGCGCATTAGTGTGGCCTTTTGTCATCTAGCTAAAAGAGCATTGTTCTGACACCCTGGGAGGCCTACTGTAACAACTTTGTAAGGCATAAAGCCACTCAGATTCAGACAGAGCTGGATGTCACAGTTAGAGCTAGCCATATGGCTGAATGGGTGGGTCCAAGGAGGGACTGAATGGAGAAGAGGGAGCTACCATCTGTCTTGAATGAGGCAGTGGTGTGTCCTCTCCTTAAGATGACTCCCCAGGATATCAACAACAACAACAACAACAACTTCTTCTCCTTCTTCTTCTTCTTCTTCTTCTTCTTCTTCTTCTTCTTCTTCTTCTTCTAATTCCATATAACCTGTCCACCTCACTGGGTTACCCCAGCCACTCTGGGTATCTTCCAATAAAATATACTGAATACTGAAATGTGGCTGCTTGTAAGGGAATGCAGCTGATAAATGTTCCCTGCCCCTGCTCTGCAGAGAACCATAGCTGTACTTTTGCTGGTCTGTGCCCAAAGGTGGGGGACAGCCTATCGAGTACAGTACAGTTCACTGTTGTTGTGCAAAGCCCGCCTGTGCTTATAATTTGGCAGCAACTGAAGTCCTGGCTTGACTTATGCACTGCTTTCCATATGTTCCTGCCTGGGCTTTGTAATACGCTTTATACCGGAGAACATTTCATTCACAAAATAGGTGCAGCAGTAGAACCACAACCCAGGAGTGCAGACTTTCTCACAGGCTGCTACGAGCCATGCCCCAGAGGGGACCTCTGGTAGGGCTGTGATGCACTAGTTTTTAACCATCATATCTTAAAGTACAACCATGTAAAAATAAATAAAGTTGAAAACTAAGCAGTGGTTTTTCAGTATGACGCAGCAGCATTACTTGAATTAGGCCAATTTACCACTTATGATAGCAGTAATGGGACTAAAAGCCAATAAAAGTGGTCTGTTAGTTCAGAGATTGGCTTTTATGGCTTACTCCAAATATTATCAAGCGAATCAAAAGCTGTCATCATAGTGTCTAAAAAGCCTTCATACCTTGTAAGCAAACAGTGTGACTTTGACAAATAATCATTAATATGCCTGCGTGACGCCAAAGCCAAGAAGAAGGAATAAAGGGAAAACCTGATATTTCACTTTACGTAAGTCATTAAAAT
The DNA here is from genome assembly GCF_964252035.2 of Podarcis erhardii. Classification (NCBI taxonomy): domain Eukaryota; kingdom Metazoa; phylum Chordata; class Lepidosauria; order Squamata; family Lacertidae; genus Podarcis; species Podarcis erhardii. The sequence goes on from NC_138498.1 coordinate 98,471,569, forward strand.
AATTTTAACTAGATTTCAAATGAAACAGTTTTATGCGTAAAATGACTTAATTTGTACCTTTCCGTCCCATTGTATATAATACTCAGACAGTGGAAAATGTCTGGGTCCCAGAGCAACAAAATGGGTACTTCGATATCCCTTGTAGTATCGCTGCCAATTCTGGAAAACGCAGCAGGCACTACTGACAGAGCCCTTTCACAGTGACAATGCAGCATAAACAATATTAATGCATGAAGTTTTGTACCTTGCAGATAGTGGCTGCGACAGGGAGAATTGCAGGCACACCCCTTCCTCTTTGCTGGTTAGGGACAGCAATGTCTTCCCCCAATACCCTTCCTCTGCTTATTTTCCCAAGTACCTACATTCTTCATTCTTCCTTCGCTATTAGGGATGGAAAGATGTGTCCATTTTCATTCCTTCAGTTCCTCCTCCCCTTCACACACACTTCATCCCTTCCCTTCTCAAGCTTTGGGGATTTCACCAGTCAGCTTGGTTTTGTTTCAGTTTGAGGGGGACTGCTGTGGAATTTTGGACTCTAGGAAGGAATCTGATCTGCCCCCTAATGTCCTGTTAATGGTACAATTTGACTCGGAAATGTGAGCACTTTCGCCACTTCCCTCCAATTAGCCATATATATATATATATATATATATATATATATATATATATATGCATTTTCAAAAACAAGCAATTAGCCTTGTAATACAGGATATGCAGAGAGCCGATGCGCTCTTCTAAAATACGGCCACTTCTCTTTCCATTGTTCTACTGCGCATTACTTTCCTCAGATTTCTCCATCAGCCGAAGTTTTGACACTAATGTAATATTTGAAAATATTTTCCATTTTTCATATTGATATTTTTGACCCATGTGCTCTGCATTTATTAATGGCAAGTTCCCTTCCTCAAGACATTGTGATAATGGACTGAGAGATATATGCTTGTTATCCTTAAAAGAAGTGCCAACTTTAATGGATGAGAAAAATCTGAATATGAGGGGTTTGCAGTTTGGCAACACAACCTTTTTCAGAGTTTCATTGCCCCCCTCCCCAGTTTCCCAAATCATTTTGTTGACGCTAAATTCAAACATTGCTATAGGGAGGGAAGGAGAACTTTCAGCTCCAGGTGTTGCAAGACTCCAGTTCCTATTATCCCTGAGCTGGCTGTGAGCTGGACCTGGCAGCCATTGTAATTTCCCACAATTCCATGGACTGGCACTATGTCAGGGGCATAGTTTAGAAATGTAAATGGCTGACACAAACACCAGATACTGGATTGGCTTCAAGGCAAATCCCAGTACTGGTAGAACTGGCTGGGGTTTGGGGGCCTGGCAGTTGCCAGAGGCTGGTATTGAGAGTGGGCTCCATAGCTGTGTGAGCTCAGAATGGGATAATACCATCTTTGGTTCCCTGAGCTCATTGGAAGGAGGGAGACCTACAGATGTGTGAAAAAATTGTCCTAAATAAGCTAATTTTAAGTACATGCACATGATCCTATGTATGTTTGTTGTTTCCTCTTTTAGCTGCTTATTCATATTATAATTTGCTAGAATACAAGAAGCTTTACAAATAAATAATTGCAGCAAGTGATTGAGGAAGCAGTTTGAACCAGGTCCCCACCAATGCCATGTACACATGTTCTCTCCTTCCTTTCTCTCCAACAAATAGATGTTTTAAGTAGTTTTAATAATATCCCTTTAATATTGCCATCAAAATTCACCAGAGTTCAAGAGCAGAGCAAATTTACATCTGTTTAAATAATGGACTTGACATTGATATTACATCACAGCTATTTTAAATATAATCATTCTTCATAACACCACCTTCCATGTCACTGCTCGCAAAGAAAGGGCTTGATCCTGCTTCCATCAAAGTCAACAGCAAATCCCCCCCTTTCGCTTCATCAAGAAAGGGATTGAGCACTAAATGTGAGATGCAAAACTGGCCTTGCGTTGACTCTTTGGGCTTGACATTGTTCACTGATGCACTCAGCGATGTTAATTCCCTCCACTTCAAGAATTACTGGATGGATTTCTATGCTTTGTATTATTTAGCCATTGAATCAAATGATCACTATGGTCTTTCTTCCGTCTGTAAAAACACGCAAAGCCACATATATTATTGAGATTCTCTGGGGAGGAAAGGCTAATCGAGTGCAGAGCTTTGTGTTTGCTGGACTTGGGGTGGATTATTCTGGTGCCGTTCCGATGCCGTTTCCTGGACTGCCTCTCGCTTCAGACTTGGCAGCGGCAGAAATAAAGGCATGACACCAAGTCCATGGAGCAGAAGCAGCAGCAGAGGCAGCTGCAAACATGTGGGGTGGGAGCCATAGAAGAGTGGTGCAAAACTCTATTCACACAGTGAAGCTTTCCTCTTTCCTCCGTCCTGAGCACCTGCAGCTGAGTGGAGGGGCAAGGGAGACTCTAGTCTAGGGGAATGGGAAAATCAGGGCTGCCTTGCACAAGCACAAGTGCCTGCTTGTACATGCAAGGCATCTTTGAGACCAAGCCATTGGCATCAGGAACAAGGTTTTCCAGAAGCACAGATGCTTCTTCTGCCCACTCCTGGCTTCAGCAGGGTTCATATCAACACACAGGAAGCAGAAACTTGAAAATCCTGTTTTACTCACCATTCCTAAGTTGCCCCTTTTCTTATATCAACTGTGCAAGAGAGAGTTCACATAGGCATAGACTGTGATTCAGAGAAGTCAGTTGTGTGCAAGAGAACTGTGTTTGTTGAGTGAGGGGGGTGTAGGAGTGAAAATACAGACATTTCTACATGCGTACATGATTTCCTTTGTTTCTTCAGATGCAATGAATCTTAGAATTGTAGAATTGGAAGAGACCCCGAGGATCATCTAGTCAAACCCTTTACAATGCAGGGATCTCATGTAAATGACTTTTGAATTGCAAGCAAGAGTAAGAATTGAAGGGCCACCACTCAGTGGCTAAACATCTGAAGAAGGACCAGCATTCCAGCAGGTAGGAGCTCTGTCTGGAAACCCGGAGAGTTCCTACCAGTTTGTGTAGACAATACCAAGCCAGAAGGACCAATAACCTAACTCAGTATAAAGCTTCTCCTTATGTTTCTTGTGTCTCAACTAGATTATACTGAGGAGGGGGGGAAACCATGTCAGAGGCTAATTCAGATTTCTAAGAAGGGGTGGCGATACCTGACTGTTAAGCAGCATGTCTTAAAATGTGCACCCTAGTCTCTCACACTTTGCTCTTTTTAATATGGAAAAAAAATTCAGTAGCTGGCACTAATGAGCTGAAATTACCAATTTTGCACATGATGTTTTAGAATTTATTTCCATTCCTCCATCAGAAACACCTGGTCTTGTGCTTATTTAGGAAACCATTTAGCTTGGATGGTGGAGGGGGCACATGTCTCAAGTGCTCAAATGGAATGAAATGGTGGTTATCGGAATGAAGGATGTGATGTACCTTGCTCTCTGTGCTGGGTTGGTGATTTTGTTGCACTTGTGGTTTGTTCTTTTTGCCATTATTTGGAAAAGTAATCTGGCAGGCACCACCAGTCCCTGTTTATGATTTTGGCTCCATGCAAACTAACCCAGTTATAGGACCCCAAAATGTTGTTTTTCTCAGTCCGGAATCATCCGCACTCACTCTCCACTGGATATTTTCAATCCAGCTTGGTTCTAGATTTTGCTGTCCACATGGATAGGTGTGGTTAATACACATTTGAAAACCCTTCCCTGATTAGGTAATCCACACCTTTTTCTCCCTGCACATGCTGCAGGTGAATGAAGAAAGAAGTGGCGATTGTGATCTTTGTAGACGCCCACCCACAGCACCATTGGGCAGGTGTGGAGACCTGACAGGACCATCTGCTTTCAAATGGACACATTATAGAGTAATGCTTTCATTTTTGAAATAAAACAAGCTTCTTATGAAGCACTTTTCAGGGGCAAAAAAATATGCAGTGGATCTATATTGTGTATATAGAAAAATCAGCCTCCGTTGATTCTAGAACAAAACCCGGAGAGTTCCTACCAGTTTGTGTAGACAAGCTAGAAGGACCAAGAACCTGACTCAGTATAAAGCTTCTCCTTATGTTTCTTGTGTCTCAACTAGATTATACTGAGGAGGGGGGGAAACCATGTCAGAGGCTTCAGCACCCCACAGTATTCAAGTCAGCCACTAGTTTAGAACCATTCTGGCTCAATTCATTTTGTGCTTGCAAAGACATTTCTATTTTCTGAGGCATTTGGCTAGATGTTTCGTTGTGCTCGTGATACTGTGATATAAATTTGATTTATTGTTGTGCTGGCTGTTTTTTTTTTAAAAAAGATTGTTTTATTTTATTACGTGTTATATATTTTTATGTTATATCCTGCTCTGGCATTGATTCTAATGAAGAGCAGGTGATAAATTACCAAATAAAGGTAAGTAAATAATAAATTATAGCAAACTAAAATTACAAAACTGACATTATGCATATGTACTATGCAGGTAAACATGAAAATGAAGGCAATTTAGTCAAGTGACTGACTGCTTTCACTCTTGGAAATAACCTTTAAGTTGATTAATTGGGGGGGGGGGAGAGAGACTAAGCTTTTAAGGGATACTCTTCTGGTACATTGTGCACAGAAGGAAGAAATCCGAAAGTTAAAAGATTCACACCTGTATAAAAATTCTAGTGGAATGGAAGACTTTGGGCTTGATTACATGTGGTGTTACTGAAGGGATTAAATGCTAGCCATGTGTAGTGGGAGATGATTGTCTCCAAGAATGCAGCATACAAGGAGAAGGGAATGTAAGACCACAAGAAGAATCTGGAGAGATCAGGCAAAAGACTCATGCCCTCCCTGCCCCACAGATGACTGATTGTGGTGCTCCGGTAAATGGAGAGATTGGGCAATGGTGAGGAATTCAGAGAGTTGTAGTCTGTCTGTTTTTTAATCTGTTCTTGCTCCTGGTCTGCCAGATCCTTGACTGCTGCTCTGGAACTTAACCATGTCTAGTTTTGACTGCAAACTTACTTCCAATCCATCTGAGCCTTGATTGCTGTTTTGGAACTTCTGCCCATCTGAGACCATACACCTGCTTATAGCCCCCTTGGACTGGCAAGCCAGCTGTCTCTGGATCTTGGAATCCCAATTCCTGGAATCCTGTAAAGACTTGACACCCATAATCACATTCCACCCCTCTTTCTAGCAAAGCTACTTTCACCCTCTATCTAAAAGGTTTCCCTCAAAAAGTGAAGGATCCTCAAGAGTAACTTCTGCTGCAGTACAAGTAGTTATGACCAGATGAAAAAAAATGTGGGCACATCTTTGCGTCAACCCACAGTCATATCCTGAAGACTAACCCTGAATATCACATCATATTCAGCCCATATCCTCTTTCTCTAGCCAGTGTGGTGTAGTGGTTAAGAGCGGTGGACTCATAATCTGGGGAACCGGGTTCGCTTCCCTCTCTTCCACCTGCAGCTGCTGGGTGACCTTGGGCTAGTCACACTTCTCTGAAGTCTCTCAGCCCCACTCACCTCACAGAGTGTTTGTTGTGGGGAAGGAAGGGAAAGGAGATTGTTAGCCACTTTAAGACTCCTTAGGGTAGTGATAAAGCGGAATATCAAATCCAAACTCCTCTTCCTCTTCCTCCTCTTCTCACATCCATCAATTTTTGTTTTAGAACAACATTATTTGTGCAAATAGGGTCCAATGACAAACATGCCATAGAAAAAAATGTCGACACTACCAATCCTTCTACTACTTTTTAGAAAAGAAAAGAAAAAGTTTAAATATAGATTACAAAATGTCACTGTGATGGCATTGCTAGCAGAAATAAAACACTTGGTAAATATAGTGTTAATCTTTTCTTCCTTAAATGAATCATTTTAAAAAGCTATTAAACTAAAGAGAATGAGCATAGTTTTCTAGTAATGACTTCTCTTCTTCAGAATGAAATTGGTAAAAACCCTGATTGCAGATCTATATCCCAAAAGGCCTAGGAGTTTGGGGGACTAGATGGCTGGCGGGAGGTGATGATCTATGCTATACTGTATATCTAAGTGCCACATCCTTATATACTTGCTATATTTACAGATATGGTTGTATATGTATCTTTATTTAAAATCTCATCAGGTTTCTTCACCCTCCCCTTCTCATTCTGATGCTTAAAAACAATGTTCTCTCCTTTTCTTAATATATACTTTGATATATGTATATACACACACATATGCTAAATATAAGTACAATTTTATTCATAAGCTCACATAATGATTCAGGCTGTGATTGTTAATAAAAATGCATTTCTAACCATCAAATTTGAGTCTATTATTCTAAGTTAATTGCATTTGCCCTAAAGAGACTTAAAACTGGCTGTCAGCCTATTTGTGTCAGTTTCATTTTATTCATCAGTCAATCTTGTCTTTTCTTTTCCTTTTCTTTTTTTACATCCCATATATTGATCAAATAGATTTGTTAGCATGCCTGTGCAGCTTTGGGGAGGTGTGGGGGGAGAAAGTTTATGTTATCCATCAGGTTTATTTGATTACTGTATTACTTTGCATATTATCTTAATTGATATTTCAGTAGCAAATAAATGCCCTTTTTGATGGTCCCATAAGATTCCTATTAAATATAAATCACCTTACCTGTGACTTGGATGTGGATACAGTGAAAGGGAAAAGCACACGCAACACATAAAATATATTACATTCATCCTGCACTGTTTCTGCAGGTTAAAGAATAACAAGCTTGTGCTCTAATTTGTGGCACAGAAGTTTAGTTCTTGCCAGTTGGTTACAGAGAATAAAAATATGAAGTAGTAACCTTTAATTAAAGCTCTGTAACCAATTAACTAATTCTTAATTTTCCCAGCTGAAGCGTTCTTTATATCAAAAATGCTAACATGCTAACATACAGCGGTAACGCTTTCTCTGTTCTGAATTTCTTATGAACGCACCATTAGTAAAAATCATAACAGGAAATGATGTTGGTGTAAAGAATATCAAATGTTTATTTACTGAAACATAAGATGTTTCATATGCCTCTCTAAAATGGTGGCTTTATTTACTGAATTTGGAGAGGACTCTTCATAGCGATCCCAGGGCACTTTCCAATGTTACAAAATATGCAACCACGTTAATTTTAAAATAAATAAATAAAACACAGTGGAGAACACCCACTTACCACTGTGCAGCAGCCCAAGCCCACCAGTACTTCAGTGACAACTGCACCCCGCCCCTGCCCCAGTCGAAAGGCCTGGGGTTGTTGGTATGGAAGAAGGTGCCCAAGCTGGTGATAACAGGAGGTAGCTGTAGCCCAAGATAGGACAAGAACCACATTCAGTTGAGCATGAAATCCAATCTCTGCCATTAGGAACACTGAGCACTCAGGATTCTAATCATGTTCAAAATCTTCCTGCAAGATTTTGTTTAGTGAATTGGTTGTGGAACCAGCCAACATGCATGGGATTACTGGGGGCAGTGCACCAGAGTTTACCAAATTTTTCAAGTTGTTGACACACTTTTTAGACTTGCATCATTTCGTGATACAGTAATTCAGTTTTACTAGCAAACTGGGGGGTTAAACTAACCCGTTATAAGACACGAGGAGTGTTCGCGTGACACACCTACACACTGCCGCTGACACACTAACATGTCACAACACACAGTATGGAAAGCTCTGCCCTACACAGTTTGAGCCCTCACACATTATTTTGAATGGCTACAAGTGACTGGTTAATTTGGAGCATCATAGAACGCTCAAGGTGGAATGCTGATATTTTGATCCATGGAGAAAGCAACCTTTAGTGAGTGATGCAGCCTGCTTGTGAAGCAAAAGCAATACACCAGAAATACGTGTTCTTTCCCCCATGAACAAGAATGAATGAAGATCTTTAAGCAGACAAAAATTCACATAATAATTGATCTGGGTATATGTGTGTTTGTGTGTGTTCCCACTGAGCAATGTATTTTCAATAGTCACTTATAAATCTTGGTTCATGCAGAGAGGCTCAGATGACACTCTGCCACACAGATCTATGAATGCAGATGGTTTTCTGTGTCAATCTGTGTGTATTCTTCAGTGTGCCAGTTTTTAGAAGAGTTCCTGATCTTTTACTAAGCAGCCTCAACCAGCACAATCTTCATTTTGTTTAAGGTCTCCCGGTTTTTTGTCAGCACCCCATTTCAAGGGAGGTACGTTGTTCCTATATTTTATTGTATTTTTAATTACAACATTTACATGCCTCCTATTTGCAGAAAGTTCTCTGGGAGGTTGTCATGGCACTGTGAGGCAAGGGATGTCCAGAGTGAGGAATGAACAAAAAAAAAATGGTCAAAGATTATAAGTTAGGGAAAAGGCATATTTATCAGTCCTACATCTCCCAGCTACTCCTAGGTGTGCACTCAATGAGGCAGTTGCAACAACAGAGAGGCCCCACCTCGACCTCATTGTATGTATCTCCTGCACCTGAGCACAGAAGCAGGCAAATACTTCACCTGCGTGTAACCTGTTTCTGCTCCTCTCACTCTCTCTTCTGGTCCTGGGAGATGGTGGAGCAGGAGAGGTGGGGGCAGCAGGAGGAGGAGGAGGTGTGCAAACCCTTGACTCTGTACCAGCCTGATCTTTCTCTCCCTCTGCAGCCACCTGTTCTTCATGTTCCAATCCTGCAGCTTCTCCTGCCTCTGACTCTCATCCCTTGGCTACTACGGGGTCCCCCAGCCAACTGATCCCTTCTTCCTAGTCAGTCTCTAAGCCCCCTTTCCCGGTGCCCACTCATCAATATCCACTCACTGCTCCTCAGGGTCCAGGCAGTCCCTCACAGTGGTTCCCCTGTGATATCTTAAGCCTCAGAACTGTTATGGAGAGAGTGGGCATTGGAATGTCGGCTCTGAACTCTGAACAGAAATCGGAGAGCAAGCAATGAAGAGTCTTGCCGTTTATTTTCAAAACCTTGGACCATCTAGTATCTACTCTAAAGAGGAACAGCTGCAGGGGGTGGGGAGGATACCACCTTCACCATTTCAGAGCAACAAAGGAAAGGGGGAAATGATTGCTACATGAAAGGCATTGCAAAGACCTCCCACAAAACGCTGGTACAGAATCCCTAGTAGATTCATGGCAAGAGAACTGTCACACTAGTAATCCTCAACAGACTTTAGCAATACGTTCCCATGATCAAAAGGCACACACAAAAACAACCCCAATATAGTCTCATGTAGGATTTTGAGGCAAAAGATCGATAAAAAGGGTTCCTCAAGTCTGCAATCTAAAAAAACCCCCATGTTTCCAGCAAAGACAATGTTGAAAACTGTTGTCACTGTTATTCTTGCACCTTCTCTGCTCCATAAAAACTGCTGTTATCTTCAAATATATCCCATGAGATGCACTTTGATGACCATCCAACCCCATTTGTGCTATCCAGACCCCAAGCAAAGCACAGACTGGCTTGCTGAAGAGGGTTAGAAAGAATGTGGTTTGTTCCAGTGAGATAATTTGAAGGCTGCTTTTGAGCTGTGTTTTGAGGGGTTGTTCCTTTACATGATACCCTGACACCCCTGCTTCTCCAGGTGCCTTCATGTTTATAAACATAGTAATTTTTCTTCTTTCCCCCCCTCCCCCCTCCATCCCAAGTATTCACCAACCCTATTTCCCAACCTCTTCGGAGACCAAAGTAACTGCAGATTTTAAGCATAAAGTGCAAACTAGAGGTGAATTTAAGTGATTCCAAACAGTTTCCACAGGCAACCCCATGTTTTAGCACATCACAATAGTCTAATGGGTGCTATCTGTGAACAGATAACAAAACTCTACTGAGCTGAATAAGACGTGCTCTCAGGTTGTGTGTGTGCAGAAATACATCATGAGGTAGCAATATGCAAAGCCAGTGTAATTTATGCTTGTTTAATTTAAAATGTTGCAAAGTATAGCAGATCCAAACTTGATTCAGCAGCAGGATTGCTGCTCTACTGCTGACTGAGTCGACCTAAAGGGGAAACAAGCCTTTAAAATGGTAGAGGGGAAACAGAATGGCCATTTTTTTCAAGGATTAACACAGTGTAAGATCTGCTAGTCTCAGTTTAGCCCTGGCTGAGCTACGATGAAAGAGTCATGCTATCGTATCTCTGGCTAAGCTGAGGTTGGTGTCTTACACCAACATAGCCCAGCTGAGCCAGGAACCTGCTGGCTGAGGTATCCTAACATGGCAGATCTAGGGTTAGGATTATGCCCTTAGTTTAAACTACAACTCTTTTAAGTAACATTCAAACCAACTGATGATCACCCATTGTGCTCATAGCAGAGGCAAGATGTGAACCAAGAATTTCCAGGACTGCACTGTCCTGCATGTGTGTGTCTTACGAATCGCCCCAAGAGAGGACCAAAGTGGATGCAGATTTGCATAGGAATGACATCTTATAATTGTATAAATATCGTGCAAATATATAAATCATTAAACAGAAATGCAATGCATCTCACCATAGTGGGGAAGAGGGTGACCATGTAATCTGTGTGCCAGCTCAATCGGCAAGGCCTCTGCGCTAACCTTCTTACGGTTCTTTCTCTTTAAACAGGACATGGACTAGACAAGCCTATCAAACAGAGGACTGTCCTCCAATAGCCATTAAAATAGAGAGCTGTCTTTTATAAAGTAGGGAACATGGTTACTTTTATTTGACTAATTTCACACTTCCATTCTGGACTTTTTGTTTGTAAAGCAGGTCTAACACAACAACCTCCCCGATCAGCTGCAACGAAGCAAATCCTACGGTGAAATGGAGGCAACTCAGACTATATTTTTGGAACCCCCTCCCCCTTTCCCAACACACCTCTTTTGTTCTGTCAATCTGAACAGAAGTGCTCATGTGATGTAATTTAGAACGGAGCTCGCTTAAAATTTTTTTTTTTCAGAAAAGCTTTCAGTCAGGAAAAGCTTTGGGAGCTCTGGGGGTATAGCTTAGCTCGAAGAAAGAAAAAGAAAGCAAGTTTGCATTGACAGCTTGATCCCAGAGAGAGGTAGCTGGCTGCTTGTCTAACAGGTCCTCTGGGTCTTGATGAGGCAGAGACAGAGGAACAAGTCATATTAAGTGAACGTGTGCTGCCAATGTTAAAGGAACAATTACCATTATTCTGCATAGTTCACTGTTTGCTGCTGCGATTTCCTTCAATAAAACCTCTTTTCACTTGCCAATTGGAGCTTGTCATGTAACAATATTTCTCATGCACAATACACATCGTAAAATGCCCTTGTGTTTTTAATACATTTGGAGTCATGAACAATAGCAGTATACTGACAGCAAAAAGTGCTTGCTTTGAATATATAGCAGATACAAAAAGAGGGAGAGGGAGAGCAAGATCCCTCTTTTCAAGTGGGAATAAATGTGGGTTTTGCCTAATTTTGATACAGAAGCAGAGTTACATCTTATGCATGACTCTCCCTTGGCGTTACAGCTCTATACAGGTCATAATTTAAGAGATGCCTTTCTTCCAGTAAGAAGCTGGTACACCTTCCTCTTAGAGAGGTCCTCAGAAGGACTACTTCCTGTCAAATAAGCACACCCCAGCCAGACATATACATACCACACAACGAAACAAAGCCTAGTTTAAGACAATTTCAAGCCTGCGCTGTGAGCAACTGCTAAGTTTCCCATCAGATTTTTCAGCCCAGTTTTGCACATTCAGGATAGATGGTTTCAGCAAGCTTCAGGGGGAAAAATATAGGAAGGATTGATCAGATCCAGTTTTATCAAGTAGACAGCCATTTAAGAAAACACCTTCCGGCAGGCAGAACTAGCAATTCAAATGACCTTCAGCTCAATTGGATTGCAATACTGGATCAGTTTGTACTGCAGCCATATGTTGAGCAGATTCGGAGTGACTGTAGTACCTGCTGTCTGAACTGATGGCTATAGCCACCAGTTGCGCCTTCTAGCAATCTAAGCATCAGGGCTGGTGCCAGCACCAAGCATACTCATAATGAATATTTTCCAGCTCGACATTCCAAGCAGTGCCAAGATGTTGGATCTTTTCATTTCCCAAAATGTTGCTAACCAAATTGCATTCTGGGACATCACTGGAAACTGAAAGAACAGCCAAACACTTTTTGCTGTTTGGGGTGCTGTCACTGCAGCCCACCAGCAAGATACTTTGCCCAGGGCAGAGGAGGAACAAGGAAATCACCAGGATTTCTCATTGCTGCAACTTCCTGGTACCTCTTTACAGTCAGACTAGGCCGGGCTTCCCCAGCCACTCTGGGCAGCTTGCGACAGAATATCCAAAACACAATAAAACACCAAAAATTAAAAGCTTCCCTCAACAGGGCTGCCTTCAGATGTCTTCTAAAAGTCAGATAGTTGTTTATTTCCTTGACATCAGGTGGGAGGGCATTCCACAGGGCAATATAATCCAAAACAGAAAACAGATTTAACATAAAGTAAAATTAAAAGATATAAATTAAACAGCAATCAACACAAGAATTTTGAAACAGAAACACAACTCACAGTAAAGCCAAACTTCTTGAAAAGCACGACAAAATAAAATTGTCTTCACATCCTAAAAAGAGACAGGAATGAAGCCAGGCGTCTTTCTTTAGGGAGGTCATTCAAAATACCAGATGCCACAACTGAAAGGACTCAGGTGGTGGCGGTCCATGAAGATGGAGCAATCTCTTTAAGGTTGTATCTTAACCCTTATTCCACACAAAGGAAAGTGAGCCCTCCCAGCTGTCACCTGGGAGTTCACCCATACCCTGCCCCTTCATCTTCCACCCATCACCTTCCTGTGTGTATCTTCATTAAACATTTTAAAAACAAAAATATAAGGGTAAAAGGTAAAGGACCCCTGGACGGTTAAGTCCAGTTAAAGGTGACTATGGGGTTGTGGCACTCATCTCTCTTTCAGGCCGAGGGAGCCAGCGTTTGTCCACAGTCAGCTTTCTAGGTCATGTGGCCAGCATGACTAAACCAGTTCTGGTGCAACGGGACACCGTGACAGAAACCAGAGTGCATGGAAATGCCATTTACCTTCCTGTCACAGCAGTACCTATTTATCTACTCAGACTGACGTGCTTTCAAACTGCTAGGTTGGCAGGAGCTGGGACAGAGCAACAGGATCTCACCCCATTGTGGGGATTCAAACTACCAACCTTCTGATCGGCAAGCCCAAGAGGCTCAGTGTTTTAGACCACAGCGCCACCCACATCCTCTTATATAACTATAGATAGAGTTAGCAGAAAGGAAAGAAAAAATAGAAGTCATAGAAAAGGAAAAGAAAAGAAAAGAAAAAGAAATTAGAAGGGTTTCCGATTCTCCGCCTGCCAACTATGTACATAATGATTATTCAAAGTATTCAAAATATACACTCCAGGATAACCTCTAGCTGTGTTCCAGATAATATCCAACTGTTCCTTAATCTGCTGGGCTGTGTTCTCCCAATCTTCAATCCCAGGCATCTCAAATTCATTCATTGTTGAGGGGTGGGAGGAAAATGTTATTTCTGAGGCTCACCATGGCCATGATAACCTCCTGACCACACCCCAACCCCTGGCTTGCCCAAGATGGCAAAATGGGGGAGAAAGAATGACAAGGACCTGGCGCCTCACAATAAAAAGTTGTGTTTGTTAAGGTTTGCATTAGAAGAAGAAGCCAGGGGGCTCTCAAGAGGATGAGCAACAGCCGTGTGTACCTGCTTCTGGTCAGTGTGGACAATACTGAGCGAGTTGAAGCAATGGTCTGATTATGTGAATAGCAGCTTCTTATGTTTCTTCGCCTCAGGCAGCAAAATGTCTTTGGCTGGGCTGGTTATGTATGCATTCACAAACACACACATGCACTACTGCAAATCTTACTCCTTCCTTTCTTAACTCTGTGCATGTTAAAAAATTCAGGTATTTCCCCCCTAAATGCTAAGCTTTATTTTTTTATTGTTAAAGGTAATTTTTTAAGGAAGAAAAAGAATATAAACAATATATAGTGACTTTTGACACTCCATTGCTTTCTTAAGCGAGAATAATAAAAATTTGCAAATGAACAAAAGAGTGGGAGGAAGCTATCTGATTTACAATGTTTTTGAGATAAAGAACACTATAAAAAAAGATCAATGTGAATAATAAAGCATTGTTAACTGAGTCATGACATTTCTATTCTCAGGGAAAATCTGAAGAGTAGAACTCTGCAAATGAGCACCTTCTGCCATTTTCAAAGTGGGAGGAAGACATATAATTATAATTTTTGAAGTGATGAGAGTTTTATTTAAATTGCAGGGGGGAAATTATTGAAAAAACATATCGACATATCAATATTACGTAAATTGCTTTAATTTTATTAAACTGAATGTGGGAGAGAGAATCTTTTCTTAACTTCCCTTTCCTGCCATCCTCTCTCTCTCTCTCTCTCTCTCTCTCTCTCTCTCTCTCTCTCTCTCTCATATCTCTCCACTTTTTATTTTGTAGGAAGTCTGGCTACAAAATGTCTTCCAAGAGAGATATTTCTTTATTTGAAAAAAGGGGGCGGAGGAGATGAGACGAAAGAGCTCCAAATGTCAGCCCTACCATATATTTATTCTAATGCTTCCAGTAGCTGAGACCTATTAAAAAGATACATATTTTCAAAATAGGTTTAACCTTCTGTGTCTCAAGTGTCTACCTTTAATACTTTTAACATGTCACATTGTAATATGTGCAAAGTTAACATGCTGTTTTAAAAAAAGAAAAAAAAAAAGAAAAAGAAAATGTATGCAACAGAGATTACTCCAGAAAGTCAAAGTTACACACGTGGTATCTAATGCATATTGTCTGTCGGAGGGTTTTAACTCATGGGACAAGAAGTGATAAGTGACCAAAAAATAGAAAAATCCATTTGTAGCTAAGGCAGCCATATAGGTTCACATTCGGCTTGGTTTTACTAGCATGTTGGTCATTGCACATTACTGGCATTACATATTATATGAACATTATATAATTGAGGTTTTTGCATACAGATGGGCAATGCTACACAATGGAAAATCAGAGTTGAACACTTATCTGTTTAATTTGAATTTCAGCTTTTCATACATAGAACAGAGATGAAATGAATTGAAATTCTTAATAAAATGAAGCCTTTTTTGTCAGACAATTTCTTTGCAATCTATTATTATTATTATTATTATTATTATTATTATTATTATTACAGCAAATTTTATTTTGCCAAAAATGGCTATAGTGCTCTTATCACATACAAAAGCTGGGACCTTTTCTCTTTGGAAACTAAACATGCTTGGGTTATTCATCAGAAGGATGGGAATAATTTGAAAGGCCAAGTTTTATATGGGGATGGCAGGTGGTTTCTGAGGATACATTCATGTGCACAGGATATAGTTTAATAACAATAACGTTAACGGAAATGAATGGGGTGTGAGATTTGGATGGGGACAAAGTGCCTGGCCATCATATTATAATAAACCACCCTGTGATGCCTGGATGAAGGGCACTATAGAATTTTAATAAATAATAAAAATAAAAGTTAAAAGGCCACCAAAAACATTCTAATCTACCCAGTGACTCATATATGAACTTAAAAAGTGAGATCAAAAATTCACTTCCGATTATATGTTCCTTTCACACCATCAGCTCTTCCCTGTTACTGCATTAGCAAATCCAGTAAACTCAAACCAATGTGAATTACTCATACATCATCATAAATCAAAAGAGAAGAGGTTTGCATGGCTTAATGATGTCATAAGCAACCCATAGTATATTTATAGGCTGGTACAGTTTCCTGCTTCTATGCTACTAAAATAAACACTTTCCAAACCCCCTTAACATCCTTTTGCCTCAATATAGGAAACAGAAAGGTTGTGTGTGTATGAAAACAAATCACAATTTGTGTTCAATTTCAGATCACAACCACATCTTTATTTCAGTCTTCTAGTTTCTGTTGGAGTTTGTTTTTCTATTTTCTTTGCACCATGTGCACTATGTAGCTTGCAAAATTTCACAGGTATTCAGTCTGAAAATGAGACCAGTGCGCTGCTTATGTGCTTACACACACATGTCTTTCATCTCTTTCTCACACATGCACACTACATGCATACACACTTGAATTGTAATTTGTTGTAGCCAAGTATTTTCTGGAAACTTGGTGTATCCACAGTGGTTTGCTGGTTTTCTGTGAACATATGTCGGCAATCTGACAAATGGAAGCAGGTGGAAGCAAACTTGCAGGTGCAAGTAGAAGTGATTTTGAGCCCAATTCACAGTGCTAGGTTTGACTTATAAAGCCTTATAAACAATACCTCACAGATCACCTTTCCCTGTATGAGGCTACTTGGACACTGAGATCAATATCTGAAGCCCTGCTCTGTATCCCTGCCTCAAGAGAATGGACCGTTTCCATGGTGGTCCCCTGATTGTGGTATGCTCTCCCACGGAGGATTTATCATCCCTGCTATTGGGAAATATATATTGATTGATTGATTGGTATCAGGCATTTGGACAGCACTATTGGTCTGGCTTTTGGTGGTTGAAAAATGCGAGTAAGTGTGAATTTCAAAGGACAGCTGTGTTTTGACTCACCTGCTGTTTCAGGAAGTGCAGCTTTCATAGATGTGGCTACAGATGAGAGCTGAATCAAATCAGATGAGACCTCCCATCTATAATCCAGAAAGGTCTAGAGTCTAGAACAGGGGTGGCTAAGCTGTGGCCTTCTATATTTTTGTAGAATCAAAGAATCATAGAATTGTACAGTTGGAAAGGACCATGGAGATTATCTCGTCCAATCCCCTGCAATGCAGAAATCTCAACTAAAGTATTCCTGACACATGCCATCCAACCTCCAGTGAAGGAGAGTCCACCACCTTCTGAGGGAGTTTGTTTCACTGTTGAATAGCTCTTAACTGTCAGAAAGTTCTTCCTGGTGTTTAGCTGGAATCTCCTTGCTTGTAACTTGAACCCATTGGTTGAACTCCAACTCCCAGCAGTGTAGCCAATGCTCAGGAATGATGGATTCAGCAAGATCTGGAGGGCTACTGAGCAGTCAGTCCTGCCCTAGACAAAAGTTCCCATGGGGTTGTTATTGACCTGGCCAAAAGTACTTTCCCTTTGAGGAAGAAGAGTTGCCCCAGAATAACAAAATGAATGTGCTGAAGGAAAATTAATGAGTGTAAAAATAATATTTCACCCAATAAGCCCTCCCTGTCTTATTACAAATAGTTACTACTCTGAAGTATTATGTTCTTAAGGAATGACCCCTGAATAGCATTTGTTGATTGTATCCTTGTTTATTTTTCCACCAAGACAGTTGCACCAACTCCCTTCCTCTGCAAGTTCTCCCTATTGTAATTCTGAATACAGCAGATCACCCAGGTAAGATTCTGTTTGTGAATAATTGTGTAGCATTGTACCACAAATAATGTCACCCATACATACCTTTTTTTAAAAAAAAAATTAAAATTTTCCAACAAAATTTACCATAATCAATACTAAATTTAAAAAACCCCAGAAATTGCATTTTACATTTCTATTCCCCGCCCCCCCCAACTTCTCTTTTTGGTTTGTCACTTATTCATTTCTTCTGCATGTAGTTTTCTATACATTATATATTGAAATTGAAATCATACCTTATTGACATATTCTTAACATTTTACCCTCATATTTATATTTTCTATTTCTATTTGTTAATTGTAAGTGTCTTAATCAAATCCTTAATCACTCATACATACCTAAAGCCTAAGCTTGCATCTATATCCATCTTAGGACATCATTGAAACACTTGATTGTTTTCATACCTCCTGCTTTTTAGCTACAAAGAAGGTAACCATCATTTTGGATAAACATCTGGCAGAAGAGAATCATACTCTCAGTAAAGATTGCTAGATGATATTGCTGCTGCAGTCAGACAGTAAAAAATTTCTAAAGTGTGGAATCTTTTTGAGAAGTGTTGCAAGCTTAGTTGTCTCAGAGGCTGTTCACTGGAGGCCTTGAAGCAATATCTGATGTGAAGTACATTGCCTCTCAACATCCAATTCTCAACTCATAGATGAAGAAAGTATTTAGCTGTTGTTAGCTACCTTCTCTTCTCTTCACCCTAAGGTCCCAAGGTAAAAGGTAAAGGGACCCCTGACCATTAGGTCCGGTCGTGACTGACTCTGGGGTTGCGGTGCTCAACTCGCTTTATTGGTCGAGGGAGCCAGCATACAGCTTCCGGGTCATGTGGCCAGCATGACTAAGCCGCTTCTGGCAAACCAGATCAGCACATGGAAACACCGTTAAAGTCCCAGGGTGGGTCACAACAATTAAAACAAAATGTTAAAAACAGTTTAAAGCAACTTAGAAATAAGGTGATTGTCCCTTTCAGGCATGGGCTCACGGCCATCGAGCTCCTAATCCTCTTCAGAAAGTGTCCTTCCGGCAAAATTATTTGCAGACTAGGCTACCAGAAGCTGAAGACAAACTAAGTGGTATAGATGTTCTTGGTTTCCTATAGTCTTAATTTCCAAAGGTCCAGGGTGGGGGAAAAATATGTATGCCCCAGTTGTTGTTGTTGTTGTTGTTTAGTCATTTAGTTGTGTCTGACTGTTCGTGACCCCCTGGACCAGAGCACGCCAGGCACTCCTGTCTTCCATTGCCTCCCACAGTTTGGTCAAACTCATGCTGGTAGCTTCAAGAACACTGTCCAACCATCTCGTCCTCTGTCGTCCCCTTCTCCTTGTGCCCTCAATCTTTCCCAACATCAGGGTCTTTTCCAGGGAGTCTTCTCTTCTCATGAGGTGGCCCAAGTATTGGAGCCTCAGCTTCACGATCTGTCCTTCCAGTGAGCACTCAGGGCTGATTTCCTTAAGAATGGATAGGTTTGATCTTCTTGCAGTCCATGGGACTCTCAAGAGTCTCCTCCAGCACCATAATTCAAAAGCATCAATTCTTCAGCGATCAGCCTTCTTTATTGGGAAAAACATAGCTTTAACTATATGGACCTTTGTTGGCAAGGTGATGTCTCTGCTTTTTAAGATGCTGTCTAGGTTTGTCATTGCTTTTCTCCCAAGAAGCAGGCGTCTTTTAATTTTGTGACTGCTGTCACCATCTGCAGTGATCATGGAGCCCAAGAAAGTAAAATCTCTCACTGCCTCCATTTCTTCCCCTTCTATTTGCCAGGAGGTGATGGGCCCAGTGGCCATGATCTTAGTTTATTAGTTTTCCCCAGTAAGGAAGGCTTTGAAATATGCTTAAAGTCATATCAAGGTGCCACTTAGTTTCAGTATTGTTTTGCTGACTCCTGTCAATAGCAGTTGAAGGGGAAGCTGACCTGACTCCTGAGTTTGCAGACCATTATTAATCTGTATCAGTTAAGCTGGACTGTGTGCTCTGATTGTTAGAAACTGGCATTTGGAATTGGACATCCTGGCTACATTTAATTGTAACTTAAATTGTTGTTGTGCTAACATTTAAACTGTCCATTAATAATAGCAACTAAGCATTATATATTTTGCATGTTTATTAGACTTTATTTATTTCATCCCCCCATCCCTCCGCACCTATTATCATAGCCATAGAATACTGGACTCTAAATGAAAGAGGTAACCATGTGATTTCATGCTGGCCTGCTTCCTTTATATTTCTGTAGGCACGTTCTGCAAGCATTAGATTGATAAAAGACACAATGTAGATGGGCCCATGGCTGTGCTGAGGGTAATTGCATTTTAAAAAAATATGAAATGGAGACCTATAATTGTGCAATGCTTTCTCTCGACTACAATGTTTTCTGGAAGACAGGATCCTGCTTGTCATAGCAAGTTGCTTGTTATGGTGATTGTACTAGGACTTGATCTTGCTGTAACAAGACACGTATAACATTACTTAGTGGAAGCTTTTCAGAATAAGAGCCTGACAGTAAAATGCACTCTATTTTCATTCTTGAACAAACAAAAGTCCTTGAATGACAGCTTTTTTCTTACCCTTTTCTTTGAGGATGTTGTAATGGGGAATTCAGGTTAAATCTATGCCTTTTATACTTCTCATTTTGATTTCCTCTCCAACAGCACTTGAAGGATAAAACTCAGCTTGATGCACAGGGCAGCTTGTGGATATAGCAAATGCTAATCTAGCATTTACTGATTATTTCCTTCTGATTCTCTCCGTCTAGTGCCATTGAATGCTTAAGTGCATTTCTTGGGCCATAGTGGGAACACTGGAAATTGCACAGAATTTGAGGGTGTGCTTTAAAGGGGGGGGGGGGAGTTACACTTTAAATTGAGTGTTGCTAAATTTTCCCAGAGCCAAATTGTTCTTACCTGTGCATCTTCTAAAAACAATGATGGGAAGGGTCTGTGGGGCTTGGCCTCAAAGGAACAGGAGCAATATATGACTGTGTGCAAATGAAATGGATCTGAGGGGAAATCTAGATGAAGTTTCCTTGCTTAATTTGTAAGAGGTGTCTGGTTAAGAGCCTGAACTTATGAGTCAATTCCCTGTTTCCTAGTCCCAGGACATCTCTAAGTCAAAGTTTGCTAGCCTCATGATCTTTGTCTATATGTCAGTGAGTAACAAGATTTATAGATTATTGTTCTGTTGTGTTTTGTGATGATGATGATGATGATTTAAATAAATAGCCTTGATTTTTTTTTTCAGTAAAAGGGCAGCATTAAAATGTTTCTGAATTACAAATATATATATTTGAGCCCATTACATTATGTTAGCTACAGCAGGAACTACCTGAATCTTGTCATTTCATTGATGGCATTGGGACATTGCATACGACATGTGTGCTATATATTGGAGCAATCTCTAAATGTCTAAGCTTCCTGACCATTTTTATTATCTTCTCCACTCTAGAAAATCAGCTAGCAATTAAGGATGAGAAGCCTATGAAAGGTATTGTTCTCAGCTCAGTATCAGAATTCGGCATCACAGACGTGCCATCCAAGGACACCAAAAATGAAAGAAAACTGTCAGAATCTAGTGCATCTACACTGTCGTCCCTGGAGAAATGCAGGACACAGTTCAGCTACCTTGAAGATGATGCATCAGTCCACGAGAGGGACAGTAATGGTACGTTTTGAAAACTGTGCAGAGCCCTAGACGTAATCCATTTAAATGCTCTGTGTACACACACACACACACACACACACACACACACACACACACACAAACACATATACTAGCATCACGTTTTCCATTTTTAAGTTGCACAACTCTTTATATTAATGTGTTTACTTATTTACTGCATTTCTATGTGGCTCTTCATTTTAGCAGTCACATTCAAGCAACAATTAAAATAGACAATAAAACCATGCATAAAACTATAATTCCGATTAAAACCAACCAAACTTCTCTAGCAAATAGGTTAACTCTACTTTCAGCTGGACATAGCAGACCTCGATAGACTCGTAATCTGGGCAACTGGGTTCGTGTCTCCGCTCCTCCACATGCAGCTGCTGGGTGACCTGGGGCTAGTCACACTTCTCTGAAGTCTCTCAGCTCCACTCACCTCACAGCGTGTTTGTTGTGGGGGAGGAAGGGAAAGGATATTGTTAGCCGTTTTGAGACTCCTTAGGGTAGAGATAAAGTGGGATATCAAATCCAAACCCCTCCTCTTCTTCTTCTACTAACGAGGAAGGGATTGAGATTGTGAGAGGGCTCATGAAAGATGACATTTTCTAAGCAAAGCTGCCGCTGCTTACGAGGAGAGTTGAGGCAGCTGCAACGTCAGGGCTGCATGGAGCCAATTGCAGTGCTTCTGCTGGGGCGCTGTGCAGCCCTGGCCTCACTGCTGCCTTTCACCTTTCTGGCAGGAGGCTATTGCTGCAGCTTTGTCCCAATAATAGAGCCACTCTTTCCACCATTAGAAAGAGTGAGGCAGCCACCTTAGGTGGCAAGTGCTTAGGAAACATGCATACGTGTGTGTGTGTGTGTGTGTGTGTGAGAGAGAGAGAGAGAGAGAGAGAGAGAGAGGGGCTTTCCATCTGCTGCTTGCCAACACATGAACACCTCAAGGCCAAAATGGTTTCTACCCCTTCTTAAGATGTTATCATCCTATCTCCTGGCATCTCCATTGTGAAAAGAAAAGTGGTACTATACTGAGTTGGGGCTGCATCTGCCTTCCACTGCTCCTGGCTGGCCCTACATTTCTGGTTCCTGTGGCTACATTTCCCCACCAGGTTCTTCTTCGCGGTATGCCCCGCAGAGGACCTTAAGGTCCACAACCACTTTGGAGGTCCCGAGCCGCAAGGTGGTTAGATTGGTCTCAGCTAGGGCCAGGGCCTTTTCAGTACTGGCCCCAACTTGGTGGAACACTCTGTCACAGGAGACCAGGGCCCTGCAGGATTTGACATCTTTCCACAGGGCCTGCAAGGCGGAGCTGTTCCGCCTGGCCTTTGGTTTGGACTCAGTCTGACCCTTATGTTTCCCTCCCCTTATGGTTTCGATTTATGGGCTACTACTAAAATGAGGCTGCATTTTAAATTGTATTTTAACCTGTATTTTTAACCCGTAATTTAATTAACTGTTTTTCTTTTTCTTTTACGTTTTATTGTGATTTTATTGGTGTTAGCCGCCCTGAGTCTGGTTCTGGCCGGGGAGGGTGGGATATAAATAAAAACTATTATTATTATTATTAATATTATTATTATTATTATTCCCCACGTTGTGTGGGAACATTGAGTTTCCATATTTTTGCTCAGCCGCAAGAATTGTGCTGCCATTCTCTGGTGAGTGAGTGATGAGCTCAGCCTTGCTCACAGCCCTGGAGCTGCAGGGGGCATGGAGTTCCTGCCCATGATTACAAAATGCTCTCTGCCCCATTTCCACCTTCAACAAGCCTGCCACCAGGTGTAGCAATGGGGCAGGAGGAAAGGGCTTGAGTTTATACCCCACCCATTTATACCTCACCCATCTGGCTGGGTTTCCCCAGTCACTTTGGGCAGCTGCCAACAGAATATTAAAAACATCAGACATTAAAAACTCCCCTAAACAGGGTTGCCTTCAGATGTCTTCTAAAAGTCAGATAGTTGTTTATTGCCTTGGCAGGGCTGCTTCAGATGTCTTGGGAAAGTGCTTAAGCACATGGTCAGTTGTGTAGTTGCTGATCAGTTTGGCATCTGATGGGAGGGAGTTCCACAGAGAGGGTGCCACTACTGAGAAGGCCCTCTGCCTGGTTCCGTGTAACCTTGCATTGAGGGAACTGCCAGAAGGCCCTTGGATCTGGATCTCAGTGTCTGGGCTGAACGATGGGGGTGGAGATGCTCCTTCAGGTATACTGGGCCGAGGCTGTTTAGGGCTTTAAAGGTCAGCACCAACACTTCAAATTGTGCTCAGAAACGTATTAAGACTGATTTAAGAGTTAAAAAAATTAATCAACAAAAACATCCAGTATTTCACTGTATTTACTGTTGGCCATTACCATGTGGTCTGTGTCTCAATGGGTATTGGATTGCTCCAGGATGTGGCATCAATCCTGAGAGCCTTGTTCCTAACTTTCCATCTGACTTTCACTTTTTACCCATACCCCGAGTTGCCACCCAAAATTATGTAAACCCTTGTCTGGACCCCGGAAGTCCTCTGCCAGTCAGTGTAGGCAATATTGAGGTAAATGGACCCATGGCCTCACACAGCTTAAGGCAGCTCCCTGTGTTTCTGACACCTACCGTATTTCCGCGAATCCAATATGCCATCGAATCTAATGCGCACCTCTATTTTCAAAACCTTTAAACCAAAAAAGTATTTGCTATGCCAGCGGTGTTTTTCAAGCTTGCAATCAAATCTAATGTGCCATCACATCTAATGTGCACCCTGATTTTCGCGACCTAATTTGGCCCCCCAAAAGGTGCACATTACATCTGAGTAAATAGGGTATAAAGATTCAAGTCTGTTGTGCTATGGAAGCCCAGTGCTCCTTAGCTCCTTCAGAGTAGTGTGCCTTTGTTTATACTGCCTCTAATTCCTTAATTTTAAACATTCACAGTCCAGAGGCATAAAATGCCCCAGTATAACATCTGGGATGTGTTTGGCCCTTGGATGAAAAGTTGCTGATGTTGCAATTTATAAAGCAGCCTTGGAAGGGATTGCCATCAAATAGATGGATCTTGTCACATCTATCATATTAATGATCCTTGAACGAAGAAGTACTAAGTACAGATCAGCACAATAAACCACAATGCTCCAAAGCAACCATTAGGGTCGCATCTATTTTATGACTGATCTCTCGCAATAATTGGAATTCTCCTATCTCCCGTAACAGGAAAACATTTAACCGTTGTGGCAACTATTAAGGGAACGGGCTCAGCAAATGTAGATGCCCTCTACCAAACATAGCCTCGTGGACCGCTTAATTTAAACCACAGCAAAGATAATTATCAACATGTTCAGCTTATCAAACGTGGATCTTTGGCTAAAACATGTTGCCTCTGAATGCTTGCAACAATTCATACATACCTGAAAGCACCTATCGATTTCCAGAGAGAGCTTGTGCTTAAATTAACTTAAATTGAAGGGACAACTCCGTACACACAAATGGACATGCATCTTTACCGCTGAATAACAATGACTAGTGAAATCCGCTTATACAGAAGCACTAGGAAAGCACCAAAGTGTGTGCATGTGTAAGTAACTCCAGATCAGGAGAATTATATAAGGCTCTCGGTCGCATTCAGCTGCTCTCACTTTCAGTTGCAGCAAGTGGGGTGGAAATCATTAACCAGAGGCATGTGACAAATTGATCAGGAGGCAGATTTAGCCTACCTTTAATGAAACATGGGGATAAATGATAATTATCTTGAGATAAAACATTACCTTGGGGTTAAACCTTTCAAAATTGCAATGCATGCAGAAGAAGAAGGAAAAACTTAAATCTTTGTTTGAGAGACAGTCACTAAAATGCAATTAATGCACAACACAAGCACCAAAATAGTTCATTTTTGTTGAAGTCGGGCACATGGCCCAGTGCTACAATTGGAAGCTAGAAGGCAAGTCACTTTTCAGTCCAGCAACATCACTGGGAAAATCCTACATCAATGTTGTACGCTTGGATCAGGTTACATAGCAGCACAAATCAAGCATGGATTGACAGCCAGGAGCCACCGAGAGCATGGAAATGTAGGGTGAAGTCAGACCAGCAGCATTATTAAATATAGTTCTTTTTGTAATAATTAATCTACCAATGGAGAGGTGAGGTCATTGTTCTTATTGAGATAAATGCAATAACGTCTTCCTTTTTCTGCGAGCAGTCTGGAAAGCAGAAGAGAAAACAGAAGGGTTGCATCTGCGTTGCTGTAATTTGTGGCTAATTTATTTTCAAATATATATAAACGAATGCATAGAAATGAATGCTTAATTGCTAATATCTATTATTTATTATACATCGCCCACTTAAAATGAGGGGAAGGAGGAAGCAAAAAGGCTCATACATGCAGATTTTGCAAAATATGTTCTCTCCATTAGCACGGTTTCATGGCGTGTGCTCTGATGGGGATTTAAAAGCATCTTTAGTGTACGGCACGGTCTATGTGCTAAAACATTACTTTATTATTAAAATGTTGTGCTTTTTGTGTGGTACTTTCCCCCGAATAATGGGCAAAATCTTAAGAGCAATATCCATTCTCTGATTAAAATTATGCAGATGCCAACAAGGTTAATAAACTGAAGATCGTGCATATTATTAGGAAAACAGAGCTTACATTTCAAGTAAGAACTGAAAAGATCCCTAATTGATGAGTAATTTCAAATTTGATATTCCTTCTATCTTGGTGCAAAAGGGTGTGGGGGAGGGAAGAATTTCATAAATATATAGTACCTAAAAGAGAAGAGCCTTAATTACACCATGGACTACTGGATAAAATGATTACATTTTCTACACTGTAAATTCATACAATTAAATGCAGCAGTGTCACCTTATAAAATGTTTCAATTTGATAATTATTTCAGTTCATTTACTCAGAAAAAATACAAGCATGAATTTACTAAGTATCTCCCAAATCTAGTCATTTTCATTCTCTGGGACTGACTTGGAAGTTACTTTTGCTTGTCTGAACTTAAATAGATCCCTGACAAATTTAGATAACTATTAAAATTGATAATATTATGGGTGATAGCTTACTAATAGAAATTAATTCAATGCTGTGCTTCTAGGGTTATTACCTGATATTGTAAAACTACATTTTAATATAACATTTGGGATGTTTAAGGAAGCTTTTGCATGGCTCTTATTATTTTTTTAAGTACTTGGGGGTGAAATTCTTGTTTAATACTGCTCGCTGCGTTAAAGAGATTGTGATGTATAATGAGACTTCTATGCATAAATGCACATCAAAGTGTGATTACAGATCACAATTAACCAAGTGGCAAGACAGTGTAATGTGAGTATCGCCACTTGGCAATCTCTATATCCCTGCAAGCAGCGGGAGACTATACCATTTGCCTGCTTCTTCAGTTGCACAAAGGTGCAGGTGTATGTTAAAATTCTTCTAACCACTTCGCAGGAAAGTGCAGATTTGCCAACTTAACAGAACATTAATGTGCCCATTATGGCGGTCTCATTATTGACTCCTAAACAAATAAATAAGATGACTTGACATTTTCTCACTGATGTGAGAACATGCAATATATACACTCTACCTATGTAGAGTCAGTGGAGTAGTGGTTAGAATGGCATACTAGGACCCATGAAACGAGAGTTCAAATCCCCTCTCAGCCATGAATGTCATGGTGTGACCTTGGGACAGGCACTTAATTTCAAACTTACCTACCTCATGGGGTTATTGTGAGGATATAATGGGGCGGGGTAAGAACAATTTTATTTTATTTATTTATTGAATTTATACACTGCCCTATACCCGGAGGTCTCAGGGCGGTTCACAAATAAGATCACAATTTATAAAATCAGATTAAAAACAATAACCCAATAACCACCTCCCCAAAACAGAGCCACACTGTAAGCCACCTTACATTAGGTGGGATGCAATTGCCCAGGCAGATGCATTATGTGACCCATGAGAGCAGCAAAATAACCAGACTGTACAACATTGATGGGATAAAATCAGGCCAAATCTTTATTGACAGCAGTGGGCAAGGTAAGGGTTGGCATGGCATCGGATCCCAGGATCACTTCATCCTTCCACAAGCCCCATGTTGATAGAATTGATCTGTCAGGTTTCAACAACCCCAAACCCGTAACTTGGGAGTTGGTCAGTGTTGAACTTTGCCATGGTGCAAGTGAAGCAAGCAAGGTCTCACTGGGTGGCCAGGGTGCAGATTCCAACCAGGCAAAAACAAAAACGCAGAATAAATAGCAAAAACAGACAGACCTCAGTGTAACACTCAAAATGGAAGTGTGGCTCTCAAATTGGAAGCATAACACTCAAAATGGAGCATGTTCGGCTTCTGAAAAAAGTTTGCAAACCGGAACACTGACTTCCAGGTTTACAGTGTTTGGGTTCCAAGTTGTTTGAGTACCAAGGCATTTGAGAACCAAGTTACCACTGTAATGGGCCCATTTAAGCTGCAATTTCTGCTCCATCCCTGCTTGATCCACACCTCTCAGATGCATGTGCAGAGTGCGGCATAATTACTAATCAGGTTGTGATCATTTTAACACACTGAAATGTTGCTAGTGAAACATTCCTTTAAATGCCTATTAATATTTGTAAAAGTTTGAGAGGGCTTTTCGCTTTAAAGAGGTGATAGATCTGGAAATGCAACGGAAGCGCATTATGGGTAAGAAATATGTGAAAGTAACACAGAACGGATAGATTCGGACATCCCTAATTTGGAATAATTAAGGGGCGTGTGTGCATGTATACATAATAACACCCACAAGAGGAGCCCATATTAATTTAGTTTCTGGTTGAGTTCGGGAAAGTGTGGGAAGTCTCACTTTATCATGCACTGGATGGGCAACAATGTTCATGGATTTGTGCCTCCTGTGAATCTCACTCCTTGCTCTTCTCCTTTTGAAAACAGATGAATGTGCCACACTCATCTTGGCCTGCTTGTTCTGCCAGTTTTGGGACTTTCTGTTCATGTTGCCCGATGTCTGTGAAAATTGGTTGACCAATGTGTGCTGCCCTTCCCATAGATATTACCAAACCTCAGGCGACGACACAAACAACGGCGACTGCAGCTGTGATTGTGACATTGATTGCAGCATCCTTGAGTCTTGTCATGAAACCAGCGAGTGCCTGGAGCTGGCCCTGGAGATCTCTCAAGTCTGTTATCACTAATGTAAAACAGTTGGCGGCATGTCCAAGAACCATCCCTGCTGAAGCAGACCTAGTTCCCCGAAGGATATACTCGTTTAAAGCAGAATAATAGCAGTAAATAATAAATAAACAACATGTATGAAGAGATCCTGTTTGCTAGCCGGGGTTGTGTCAATGCATCTGGTTATAAATCTTGTACATTCTGTAGAGCAGCACAAAGAAGATTCCGTTTCTTTAAGGATTTCCTAACTGCGGCGCATGGAGGGCATGGAGGAGAGAACAGAAGCCATGAAATTGCCTTCAGAGTTTTGCAACAGATTTTATGAATTGTATGTTTGTTTGTTTTATTTAGAATGTTTTTTGGCTGCCCAATCAGTGCATTCTGCAGGGTTCTCAAAGTGTTCAAGCAATATACTAAAACACTGCTAAAAAAACCCCCACACAATCAGTTCAATTTTCTGCCTAAAAACCAGTGCAGGTAGCATTACAGATTGTTACTACTTAGCAGGAAGTTGGGTGCGGCATCTCCAAAGGGCCTGGTGAAATAAAAAGCTCTTCAATTGGCACTAGAAATATCTTAATGTGGTGCCAGGTGAGTCTTTTTCAGGAGAGCATTCCACAACAGGGGTACCACCACTGAAAAGGCCCTCTCTTCAGCAACCACCTGCCTCATCTTTTGAGGAAGGTGAAGAACATCCCATGCCTTTAGCAGGAGGTAAATTTTCAGGTATATGACGAATTCTGGCAAGTGGTTAGAAGTCATCTTTTTCTCAGGGTTACACAGTGAGGCCAATTGCTTGTAGTTTTAGGGTAGACAAAAGAAAATAGTTCTTAACCCAACACTTTATTTATTTGTAAAATTAGTTCTGGCTACCTTTTGCAGCATAGCCCACCACCCAAAGCAACTTAAGCATAATAAAAAGCACACACACACAATAATTCAAACCCTAATAAAACACAGCAGCTAAACAGTAAATTGACACTTGAGCTAGATGTGGCAGCAGTGTGAATTTCAGCAAAGATATGCAGGCAGGCTATGAATTCTAAAATAACTTTTTTAGCTGTAGAACGATAACTTTTTAAAAATTTTGTTTTCTTATTTTTGACAACAATCACTCCTCCTCCCCCATATGCAGGAGAAATTCTAGCATTATTTTTAGGACTGGAGTCAGCTTATCTTCCTAATGGATTTTATATATAAACACATATTCCACATTGTTGGTTATTATCAATAATGGATGATGTTACATCCTTTGATAATTAAAGATTTATTCATATGACCTTTTACAACACACACATACAGGCTTTGTTTTGGGTCAAGGAAAATTAAACGAATTAGAAACCAGGTACTCATTACAGCAAAGGTGTCTTCTAAAGTGAGTTTTAAAGAATGTGCTTGGGTTTGTTTCTTTTGCAGAACGTCAACCGTGTTTTCACATTAGAGGTTTTCACTGTATTATAATGTGTCATACCTATTTGTGTCTTCTTAGTGTAAGGTAAAGGTAAAGGTACCCCTGCCCGTACGGGCCAGTCTTGACAGACTCTAGGGTTGTGCGCTCATCTCACTCTATAGGCCGGGAGCCAGCGCTGTCCGCAGACACTTCAGGGTGACGTGGCCAGCGTGACGAAGCTGCTTCGGCGAACCGGCACCAGAGCAGCACACAGAAACGCCGTTTACCCTCCCGCTATAAAGCGGTCCCTATTTATCTACTTGCACCCGGGGGTGCTTTCGAACTGCTAGGTTGGCAGGCGCTGGGACCGAGCAATGGGAGCGCACCCCGCCACGGGGATTTGAACCGCCAACAATGCGATTGGCAAGTCCTAGGCGCTGAGGTTTTACCCACAGCGCCACCTGCGTCTTCTTAGTGTAGATTGGCCTTAATAGAAAATGAGGCCACATTTAGGGAAGAAGTTGCTCTAAAACATTTCGCCAGATACCTCCCCATCCTGTCCCCCATGACCATATGAGCCCTCCAGATGTTTTGGGGCTACAATTCCCATCATCTCTGACCACTGGTCCTGTTAGCTAGGGATGATGGGAGTTGTAGTCCCAAAACAGCTGGAGGGTCAAGTTTGGCCATGCATGCCATATGAGAGACAATAAGAGCATTCTGGGTGCCAACATATTGGTGGGAATTAGACAAAAGTTTCCAGATAAGAGCAGAAGAAAATACATTTTGTTTACTTCTGTTGTTGTTAAAAATGATAGTCTGGAGAGATTTAATGGAAATTCTTATTCCCCCCCCCCCAAGGGTCTTGGAGCTGTGAAAGAAATGAACCCACGAGAGTCACACAAATTAAAACGCTAAAATCCTGTGAAATACCAAGCAAAGAGAAATGAGAAAGTTAGTTGTTCTGAAGTCAGATTTATAAACTGCTTTGCAGATGTTGTTTACTTTTCAGGTATCTAGATTTCACTGAGAGTATACAACCTGTGTTCATAAAACACCTGAAGGCTATTCTCTGGTTGACAAAAAGCATATGGCAGCAACTGGAATCTCCTAATCCAAATCCATTCTCCTAAAAAGCGCTGACTGAAATTTAGCGGCCAACCCAGAATAGGGGCAAAGTGAGCAGCAATTGTGGCTTTGCTACATGCTGACAGGCAGCTTTGGGGATGTCTGATTCCCCCAACCCCACCTCCTTTTCAAAATTGCAAAACTAGCTGGAAAAGGGAGCATATTAGGAACAGAATACTGGGCTAGATTTCTTACATGTTTCTCTTAATGGAGTTGAATTGATTTAAAACACTTTGCCATGGGGAACCCACAACTTAAATGATTTAAGCTGTACAATATCCTGACACAAACAGATGTGTTTTCTTTTCCAAAGATATTTTTTTAAGTATAGTTGCCACATGAAGCTAATTGTAAAATCTTTTGGAAGCGGTATTAAGAAGATGATTGCTCTTCCTTTTTCAAACGTAAAATCTATATGGGGGGGGGGGGAATATGCATTCCAGTTGGGATTTGAATAAGCGCATGAGGAATATCTTGAGCAGCCCAACCCCAACCCCTTTTAGCAGTTTGGCTGGGAGACAAATTAAATGGAGCAAAGGCTTCGATCTTCTGCCCATTCTGGGAGCAAGCACCATCAACCTCAATGAGACTTACTTCTGAGTACACGTTTATAGGATTGATCTTCAACTGTATTTATTTATTAGATGGAAAAGATCCTATTGTCTCTTCTTAAAAGATAAATAAACAGCATTTTAAGATCATTGTGTATGAGTCAGATGTGCTAGGGGGGAATGGCCTCCTCAGAAATGGATCCTTAAAGTGGCCTTTGTTTGTGTGAATGTTCTACTCAGTTACAAAGAGCTCTGGCGAAGACTGACAGCCTGTCCTTCTTAACTGCAGTGCTTTTGGAACAAGCCAGAGGGATATTTCTGGCAATGTCCACACTACAGATAATCACACCTTCTCTAGAAAAAAATCCAATCTCTGGTTCCCTTTGGTTTCATCTGCAAGTTGAAGTTAGCAACAAAATATGTCTACAGGTTCTCCCCCTCCTCAATCTCCACAACAGCCCTGTGAGGTAGGTATCGCTCAAGGTCACCCAGAGCAGATTTGGGGGCAGCATGGAAGACACGTGGGGAAAGGAGAAAGGGGGAAATCCCATTGTGCAAGCAGAAGGCATTCTGCCCACACATTTATTTAGTTGAATACCACCCATACTTCCCCCAAAGAATTTGGCGATTGGAGAGAGTGCTAAGAAATTTCTGGTAGCCTCTCCCACCATGAGAGAGCCACAATTCCCTGAGTTCCTGTTAAACCAATTTCAGCCTGTGATGTAGATAATCCCATCCAAAATGGGACACCATAAATGTCCCTGGATATACAGTGGTATCTCAGGTTAAGAACTTAATTCATTCTGGAGGTCTGTTCTTAACCTGAAACTGTTCTTAACCTGAGGGACCACTTTAGCTAATGGGGCCTCCTGCTGCCGCCGCGCCGCCGGAGCACATTTTCTGTTCTCATCCTGAAGCAAAGTTCTTAACCCGAGGTACTATTTCTAAGTTAGCGGAGTCGGCAACCTGAAGCGTCTGTAACCTGAAGCGTCTGTAACCTGAGGTACCACTGTAGTTCTCCTTGTGAGGTCTGCAGAAGAAATTTATTCTTTCTTCTTTCCAAGACCCATTTCTACAACACTTGCTTTTATGAAGCTACAAGTATGACTCCCACAACCCATAGAACATTATTGTCCACGGCAGGCCACCAGGAACGGATAAACAGGGGCGGCAGGGCTAGCTTGCCTGCATGACGAGCGTCCTTAGCCACCCACCACCCATGTGGCAAGCGTGGGAGGGGGCGCCACTAGCCTCCTGCGGCATCATCGTCCCTAGCGGCCCGCCACCCGCACAGCAGGTTTCCGGGGGTGCTGCCTGCACAGCGAGCGGGGGTGGGTGGTGCGGTGATGTCACCCACTCTCACGGCTAACACCCGGTGCTCACCGCACCCTCCGCAGCCATCTTCCTCTGCCAGTGTGGATAAGAAAAGGAAAAGTTCTTACCAACTGCTTTTTATTCAGTATTCACGGAGAGAGGCTTGGAATGCAGCCTCTTGGCATAATGGTGTTGCCCTGAGTGAGTCTCCACCCCCTTCCTCTCTCCTTTCATGCATCATTACTATGGGTGCTGAGAAGGGCCCTCTAAGAGCCAATGTGGTGTAGTGGTTAAGAGCGGTAGATTCGTAATCTGGGGAACCGGGCTCATAATCGTAATCTGGTGAACCGGGTTTGCGGCGCCGCTCCTCCACATGCAGCTGCTGGGTGACCTTGGGCCAGTCACACTTCTTTGAAGTCTCTCAGCCCCACTCACCTCACAGAGTGTTTGTGGTGGGGGAGGAAGGGAAAGGAGAATGTTAGCCGCTTTGAGACTCCTTCGGGTAGTGATAAAGCGGGATATCAAATCCAAACTACTCCTCCTCTGCCTCTGAGCTCTCTACACTCCTACGTTCAATGCTTGCCAGATTCTGGGAGGGGGGGTCTGGAATGCTTTCTAAAGACATTGTGTCTGTCAGCTGTCCCCCCTTCGGTGCTTCTTCCTCCTCCTCTCCCATTATTTCCCAGCTTTCCCCCTCATCTGCCTCTAAGCTGCGATCTCCCTCAAACCCTTGTTGTAATTCTGAACTGTCTTCTCCTTCTCTGGAAAGCTCAGGCTGGGGAGGCTGTCTCCACCATTCCTCCTCTGCCCAGTCCCTGACATTTATGGACGATATTTGATATAGATATGGAACCTATTACATAGATTTTAAAATTGATTGCCCCACACTTGTGTATTTTCTTTGTTGTTAGTATTGTTCTATTTGTTTTACTTTTCTGTACCCTAAAGTTGATGTAAAAAATAAAAAAGGATGACTCCACCCACCCATTCTTCTTTATTTACATTACTAGTGAATGTTTTTAATCCCAAAACTATGAATGGGAGTGGGCCTCACTCACAACTCTCTGAGGCAAGGGTAACCAATGTAGTGTCGGAATCTCTACTCGGCCAAGCCGATAAGGCCTCATCTTCCTCCGAGCCAAGCCTTTGAAATTGCCTCCAACGTGTTTAAAGACCTCAAGCCTTTGATGAGGCTCCAAGGCACATTCTTTCATTCAGCATAGTTCCCAGCACAGGGAAGAGATGAGAGGTTTGGGCTACGTTGTAAAGAGTTTTATTTCTAAGCTACGCAGTCAGAAAAGACATCCTCTCTCTATGAAAACAGAGAGCAACCGAACAAAGGAACAAATGAAAAAAAGGAAACAGGAAACCACCAACGTCACATCCCGTCTCCTTTCCTGTGAGACTGGAAGGTCTCTGGAATGTAAACAGAGTCCTGTGACTCCAAGCAGCTGCTCAGTGGCAAAACAGAAACTAACATGTAGTACTCTCCAGATGTTTTGGACTACAAGTCCACAGCCAGCATGGTCAATGGTCATGGCCAGTGTAGTTCAAAATATATTGAAAGACACCTATCCCAGCTCTGAGGCATCTGAAATGTTCACATTTTGAAAGGGCATTTTAGACTAATGGCATAATTCTAATCTGTCTAGGTTAAAGGGAACTCAAGGATTTACTTATGAAGAGATGAGCACAGGTTTGCAGTGTTAGTGAGGAAGGAGAAGTTATATAATAGATGCTTTGGCAAAACAACATGTCCCCATACTCATATGAAGTGATCACAATACAAATGGAGATGCGATTTTGTAAGCAAACAAGAAAAATTACCATAGGCAACAATAGAAAGATATTCACAATGAATATCCCTCCCTAACTTTGCTGTGCATTTTCCCACTTAGAAATAGAAATAATGGAAGGGGAAAGAGCAGCAGATATTATTAGATCAACTGCATAAAAAGGATTCCATTAGTATATCGCAGATGAGAAATGAAAGGATTTACATCCAATATTAGTATCATAAAATTGTGCAGTTAAAGTAACATCCACTTTGGAAGAGGCTAAGAATTGTTAACAACAGTGCAGGAAAACCGCTGTAATTTTTGTTTATACTTTCAAAACTCTTGCTTCATTGCTTGCCGAATTTATCCCTTTGTGGCCGAAAATACTTGTATTTTGTATTGAAAGCTAAGCAATTTGTGCACAGCTGCCTTACGGTAAACTCCTTTGTTCATTTCTCTTCCAGTGAATTATCATTGTCCCCCTCTTTTTTATTTGAGTAAATATAGATGTTCCAAATAAACTATAAAGCTGCAAATCCACCTACCTGGGAATGAGCACAATGGGACTTACTTCTAAGTAGGCATGCATAGGATTGCATTGCTTCTCCTAAATTAAAATCAGTACTAGGCTCCAATCCATTTACTTCAAAACATTGCATAAAAGTGAATAATAGCAAGTAAATACATCTTTAGTTAAAATAATAAATTTGAGGTTACACCGTGTGACTTAGTGGAGTATGATGAGGTATGTGGATAACTATCATATATAATTACAGCAACACCACTTTCTCTCAGTATCTCCCCACACAGTCTGGTCCTGCTTTAAGGCATTTGCCATAGCGTGATAAAGAGAATGTCATTCCCCCCTCATATTTTTTTAAAGAAGAAACTCAACAAAAGGGGGTGAAGGGGACCAGATTTATATGTATCTTGCAGTCTTTGATACCACCCTAGCCAGTGGCTACACTATTG
Source organism: Podarcis erhardii (assembly GCF_964252035.2). Classification (NCBI taxonomy): domain Eukaryota; kingdom Metazoa; phylum Chordata; class Lepidosauria; order Squamata; family Lacertidae; genus Podarcis; species Podarcis erhardii. The sequence goes on from NC_138498.1 coordinate 98,506,830, forward strand.
TGGTGACATGGAGACCTGGATATCCAAAATATTGGCCCCTCCTCAGAAACTGGAAGAAATATCTCCCATTGTGACTGCTGAAGAGTTACACTCAGACTGAATCAGGTAAGTGTTGGAGATCAATGAGACTGAGGGTATGTTCTGTCATATGTGGTGGACCTGTAAAAGGGTAAAAGAGTACTGGGAAATAATGCATACTGAATTGAGAAAAAAAAATGTTTTAAAGTACTTTTCAAAACAACAACAACAACAACAACAACAACAACAACAACAGAGTCCTTTTTGTTGGGGATAATTCAGACGGAAATTCCCAGGTGTCAGAAAAGGTTATTTATGCATGCCATTACTGCAGCTTGTGTTTTGTTAGCCCAATGTCAGGAATGAGCCAGCTCCAAGCAAAGGATTGCAGCCAACAGGAGAAAGCAGCCAGGAACAGAGAGTCTTCAGAAAGGTCATCTTGAGCAGTGATGCCGGAGGCTTTGTTAGAGCCGTCTGGAGCTATCTGTTTGTTTTTGCAATAAATCCTCCTTTTTAATACCTACTGTGTTATCAAGCTGGGAACCTGGACTCCTGCCACACAAAAATGAAAAACGAGCAAGTCCCAACTAAAGAAGAATGGCAGCGTAAACTGATGGAATATGTACATCTTGCGGACCTAGCATATAAAATAAGAGAACAAGAAGAACATACATTTGAAGAAGATTGGAAAATGTTTATTGAATATATGGAGGAAAATTGTGTATAGAGTCATACCTCTTATTACGTTTGCTTCAGGTTAAATCTTTTCAGGTTGCGTCCTGTGGTGACCCGGAAGTACCGGAAAGGGTTGCTTCCAGATTTCGCCACTCGCGCATGCACAGACGCTCAAAATGGCGTTATGCGCATGCGCAGAAGTGGCAAGTCACAACCTGCGCACGTGCAGACACGCAGACGCGGGTTGCGTTCTGCTCATGCTGCAAATGAGGCTCTGGAACGGATTCCGTTTGCAACCAGAGGTACCGCTGTATTTGAAAACATGGCAAGCATTAAGATAAACTCAACAGTGTAAATAAGTTTTGGTGGATGTAGTAATGGAATACTGAATGGTTTAGTTTATATAAAATATGCAGGGATTTATGTTATGCAAAATGAACCATGGAAAGAGAAGAAGTGAAGTCATTGATATTTTAAGGTTGTTTAAATGAATATTCTAAAATGTAAAACAGAAAATTTAATAATAATATATATATATATATATATATATATATGCTTTCGTAGATTTTCACGGGTACAGGAATGCAGGTTTTGGTGTCCTCGGGTGTCTTCCCGTGTAAAAGTTGGGGTGTCTAGGCGACGTTTCGACGAGGTCTCACTCGTCATCTTCGTCGAAACTCGTCGAAACTTCGAGGTCTCACTCGTCATCTTCGTCGAAACGTCGCCTAGACACCCCAACTTTTACACGGGAAGACACCCGAGGACACCAAAACCTGCATTCCTGTACCCGTGAAAATCTACGAAAGCAAATTGAAGATGACGAGTGAGACCTCGTCGAAACGTCGCCTAGACACCCCAACTTTTACACGGGAAGACACCCGAGGACACCAAAACCTATATATATATATATATATATATATATATATAAAGAGTTATGCTCAAGGTCCAAGTAGCAGAAGACGCTTTGAGATTTTGGTGGAAATGGTCAGAAAGGTAAGGAAGATATTAATCCCTCAGGGATCAATTATTAGACTGTGTATGTAAACACTTGGCCACCTCATGAGAAGAGAAGACTCCCTGGAAAAGACCCTGATGTTGGGAAAGATGGAGGGCACAAGGAGAAGGGGACGACAGAGGACGAGATGGTTGGACAGTTTTCTCGAAGCTACCAGCATGAGTTTGACCAAACTGTGGGAGGCAGTGGAAGACAGGAGTGCCTGGCGTGCTCTGGTCCATGGGGTCACGAAGAGTCGGACACAACTAAACGACTAAACAACAAATGTAAACACTGTAAATAGGGCTGTGCGTGTGATTGGTGTGAATGAGTGTGAACATAGGAGTGTGTAAATAGGGTGTATCGGGAATGTACAAATGGGTGGGAAATAGGGATACAGTGTTGATACATAATGGGAAAAGCAAGATATTTCTCAAATTCTCATGGATGCTTGCCTGTCTCTGTCCTATTTCTCAACTTGTTAAATTGTGTGTCCCCATAATGCTAAGGACACTTCATTGAGCCTAACGAAACTAAATATGTTGCACAAGCATAGGCGCCGACTCCATGGGGCCTGAGGGGGCCTGAGCCCCCTCAAAAATTCGTTTGGGGGGGCTCTGCCCCCCCAATAATTTAAGAAAATTATTAGTTATATTATGCTTTGTAAAATCACAAAATTATGTTGGTATTTTTTATTTTCCTTGTTTGACGATAGTTACCTTTTAAAATACATTCAGTAATGAGTTAAAACAAAGCCACTCCCGATCTAGAGAGGGGGTGGGGTTCCGGGCTCTCGACCCATCAACAATCTTGCGGGGCTTTCGTCAGCCCCGCGAGAAGCGGGGATTCCCCCTAGCTCATTAATATTCACCGCCCACGGCGGCAGCCAATCAGCTGCCGCAAAGGGCGGGCCCTCACAGGTTCACTTAAGCTCAGGGCAGCCCGGGGCTCGCCCCTTTCGTTCCCCCAGCAGCAGCGGTTTGGAGGTCTTGGGCCCCCCCAATATTTTTTATAAGTCGGTATGGCCCCCCCCCCCAATATTTTTTATAAGTCGGCGCCCCTGTGCACAAGTGCAGAAAAATCACTGGTAGGATGAAATTTACCCCGGGCTGTCCACAAGAGACCAAAAGACCAAATAACTGACAGAAGTCTGACTTCATTTTATAGAAATGAGTAGGCTGTTCTTTGCAGGTTTCATCTTGTGAATCAAATGTGCCTTTTCTTATGATATAACCACCACTTATAATTCCACATTTGAATCCGGACTTCTATTATTAAAAGAGAGTTTCTTGTAACCAATACACATCATAAAGCCATTATCAAGTGACAAGGGAACTGGAAAGATCCAGCTCCCTTCCAAACGTATATGCACAAGGTATATTTTTAGCTACATTAAGCCAGCCACATGCAGTTCCACACACTTATGCAATTCCAACATAAAAAAGTAATCCATAATATTCCAGAGGAACAAATCCAATTCTTAACCGCCTACATTTTCATACAAGTCCGCCAAAACCCATTCCAAAATCCTCTCCATCTCTTTGACAGCTAGTGTTGGAGCAAAAGACCGGAGTCCTCTTAAATGGTCGTTGAGCTTCCAGAGACTTTAAATCTAATAGTCCATAGCCTAGCACTGATCCACAAGCACTGAAGTCATGCAAAAAGTATTCTACCTTTATGAAAGATATACTATGCAGAGTTTAGCGTGGAACACAGTATAGTCCAAATCGATTTCCACCCCTCTAACGGATTCCAGCTGGGGGAAAAAAATCACATTGGTAGCCTTTTTTCAGTCACCTTACAGGTTGGTACCTATTCAGCTGACAAGGGTGTTACTTTTGTATTAAGCATATGGAAATGCTCCCAATTGTGGGAGCTATTTTCGGAGGTCTGCAAAACAGGAAAGGATTTGTACCTTTTTCAAAGACTAGCTGTCTCAATATGCAAGACTCAAAACATAGCAAGCCTTATAAAAAGATATCACTACTACAGTGTCCATTGCAGCAGTTGGTGGTATATATATTTCTCCTTTTGTGGTCTGTCTGTGGTAGTTAGATCTATGTTAAGGGCTGCTTTATGTCCTGAATACCTCATACTGTGCTACTTTTTAAATCCTAATAGGCTTTATCCAACAAATTCATTTCATAAGCGGAACAACATCCAGTGGCCCCCTCCATCTTCTCCATGTAGTGCCCGCCCCCCACAACCCCACATTCATTCTGGAGGTTTGGCAGAATCCAATAGCAGCTTTGGGGACGGTGTAGGTGCACCTTGGGAGAAGAGTGAGAGGAAGTTCTACAAGCAGAAGTTACTCTGCTGTGCAATAATTTCATTGGATAAACTGTTGCATTGTGTATTTCATTCTTATTTGTAAATTGATTTACAGTGGTACCTCAGGTTAAGAACTTAATTCGTTCCGGAGGTCCTTTCTTAACCTGAAACTATTCTTAACCTGAAGCACCACTTTAGCTAATGGGGCCTCCTGCTGCTGCCATGCCGCCGGAGCACGATTTCTGTTCTCATCCTAAAGCAAAGTTCTTAACACCAGGTACTATTTCTGGGTTAGCAGAGTCTGTAACCTGAAGCGTCTGTAACCTGAAGCGTATGTAACCCGAGGTACCACTGTATTTGTGTAAAATGACCGAGAAGCTTGATATATCGGGTCCTCCTCACAGAGGGCACGTGTTGCGGTGAGATAATCAGAAGTGACCTCACTGTTGTGTGGGTAGGAGCGATTGGATAGCCACAACAACCCGATTGGAGGTCCCTCGGTTGATGGGCAGATCTGGCCAATGGGAATTTTGTGTTTTAACCGAGTGATCTTTATGTACCGCTGCACGTTGCGTTGAGCTTCCTCTTTTTGCTTCGTGCACCGGATCACCCGCCCACCCCTCCCTATATTTAGGGTCTAGCTTTGACCTTGCTTTGTCGTCATGGGTCGTCTGCTTTGGGGGCAGGGGCCTGGTAGGAATTTTCCCATTTGGCAGATTGGCTGGTGCCATTTGGGTTTAGAAAATCGTCACAACTTTATACGGTTTGGAGGTTAGGCATTGGTTATATGTTGGTGTGGAGAGGAGGTCGGAGAACCAGACCCCTCCCATGGCAAAAGGTATTCCGTTAAAGGAATCCAGGGACTCACCATGCTTTTGTCAACCCCTTTCAGGGGGTAGGACCACGCAAGAGTCCCTGGGAGCATTTTGGGGTGAGCTTGAGTCATGTGCCTGCACCAATGCGCCCCCATGGTGTTTTCCTGCACTGATGATATGGTGGGGCCCAGTTGTCAGTGCTGCATCCTGCTGAGGTCAGGCGCAGCTTAGTCGAACTGATGCCTAAACAAACCACTCACTATCTGTAATCAATAAAGTTGTGGCCAAAATTACACCAATAACCTAAAACTAAATTCCGTGTCATGTGCGTAATTATTTATGGGGTAGCTCCTGGGGTCTTCACACGCAAATAGTGAAGGTGGAATACAGAAGCTGTATTCTGTTTATAGGCCATCAGAAGGCAATCGTTTCTGCAGAGCAGCTTTTCCCAACTTGGTGCCCTCCATATATTTTGGACTACGGCTCTCAGCAGCCTCAGCCAATACAGATATTGGGGACTGCAGGAGGCAGGAGAGGAAGAAGTCCTATCCCATCCCCTTGATATCACCCAAAAGGTCTACAGCTCAGCAATGGTACATTAATGCCATGAACAAGATGCCAGCCACCCAGACAAGTGCAGAGCCACCATTTCCCATTTCCCCCTGATATAAGGAGCGAGACTGGCATGTAAGCTAAACTAAATGTATTTTTTATATAATTATTCTGTGAACATTGGAGGCTGTCCATTCTTTCACAGGTGGGAGACTGGAATAACCTCAAAAGTGTGGTTTGGGGAGTAGAAATAGCTCTCTTTTCTACCTGTAGCCTGTACTACAGGCAGCCGTCAAGATCATATTCCTAACACCTGAGATCTGGCTCCCCATAGCTACCTAACTTTACATCTTGTTTCTGCAAGGCTAGAGCTGTAAAAGGGAACCCTTTCGTCTCATTTTATTTAATTCTCCTAATTCATTTTGCATGTGTTCAGGAATGAGCACAACTGCTAACGAGCAGTGCTTGATAAAAGGCACACTTGCCTCTCTCTAGCTCTTTCTGTTTCTCCAATGAACTTTTCTAAGCTTCAGAGCATAAAGACAATCTTTACTATGTGGGGAAAGTCACCTTTCACACGAGCCACCTTTCCCTATTTAACAGCTATTTAGGCCCCCAATCAAAGTCCCAGCATTAGGTCATTCTCTCTCACTTGTTCCCTCATTTCTAGCTTTACACTTTAGCAGTTTTAAACCGAACTTGCTGATTGAGTTGGGTTTTTAGGGCAAACTATAGTAATATTGGAACTCTGGCACTTGTAAATTCCCCTTTAAAAATACAGGCGACCATGCTAATGCCTACTGCACTATCAATAAATCCATTGTATGTTGGTCCTGAACTTGTTCTTTGGAATCTGAGATGGCCCCAATGCCTATGGCAACAATAAAGAACTAGGAAGATACAGCTGCTAAGAGCGAGATTTTGGAAATATGTAGAAAGTGCAAAGAAAGAAAGATGGTATTGACCAAGTATGGACAGACACTGGCCATAGTGAGAAACTGACCTATAAACACACACACACACACACACACACACACACACGAAACTATTTGGCAAAACTATTTTCTGTGCCAATGCTGAACACATCTGTGTGATCCCAGTAAAATGGACCAGCATCTGGAACTTGTAACTGCTTCTCAGTACCAGTAAATATGTTCATCTGAAAGACCTCCAAATATCTGGGTACAAAGATAAAAGCAGGCTCATGAATTCTCACTCATACTCCAGCCTGGTGCCCTCTAGATGTTCTGGACTACAACTTCCATCTTTCCTGACTCTTGGCCATGTTGACTACATCTGATGGGAGTTGTAGTCTGGAGGACAGCAGGTTAGGGATGGCTGCATTAGAGTATTAACTTACTTATTTGATTCATTTCTAGACCACTCGTCGGTTAAGTGGTTTACAAATTTGTTAAAAATACAAAATAAAACAGGGAAAGATTAAAAATATTACCAACAACAAAGCCAACCTAAATGCAATCATGGGCACAAGCATCATAAAATAAATATAAAGCAAACAAAATAAATTAGTGCAAGAAATTAGAAAGCACCAAAAATAGGAAGGTTTGTTGTTAGGTACTTAAAAGTATTGGGAGGCACACCTGTAACAACAACAAAAAATTGAATGTGCTAATTTATATGCCTATAAGTATTGCCAGCTATCTTTGTATTTATTCACAGCTGGGCCAAATTAGGGGAGTTTTACTGGTAATTTGGTTGACAACAGTAAACATCTAGTTCATGTGTGCTATGGGAATTGAAATCAAGAGACAAGTTTGAGATATTGCATCTTCCCAGATGGCTAGCTAACATTAGCATCATTCCTGAAGTAAATGTAACATATTGCTAGGATTTCTTGCTTCCTAAAACTTCACTTCAGTATCCACTTGTATAGAGCTACTTTTATGCAAACTGAGATGGAAATTTCATTGGATTATTCTTCCTTTGCAGGAGGGGTGGGAAGGAAAATTCAGCTCATTTGGGGAAGGAGGATAAATATTGCAAAGTGTTTAAGGGGCAGTGCCATTCATCTTAGTGGATTTTGTTGTTGTTGTTTTTATGGTTGGGTATGAGACCCTATTGCATCTAAATGGGTTTGAAACTGGTCTAAAGTCTTGGTGTCAATGCACACTCAGCACAGAGGATAGAGACCAAACTTTTCTTGCCAATACAGTCTCCCTGCTCTCCACTCGGAAATAAATTGATGTTCAGCATTGGCACCTCTCTAAGTTGTCAAAACATGATAGGCCCTGCCAGAACATTAGTAACATATTCTAGATCTTCTATACATCCATCATAAGAAAAGCAACAACATGTCACCACTATGCCAACTGCAGGCTATACCAGCGTTGACGTATTAGTCTGCTCACCACCGATTGTTATAAATACAAGACAGCCGCTAGATTTATGCTGATACTACAACAATGGGGAAACATGAAGATGACTGTATTCTTTTTGATACAGGCAGTCAGGGTCATATTTTGTTAAGAGTATTTCCAGGAAGCTCGGGAAAGCGCTGACCCACTGGTGCAAATAGGCCTTGCCAAGAAGCCAACTCAGACCTTAGCTTGTAACATCCTTCTACATAAAATATCACATTAAGATAAACCCCATAACAGCCAGTCTAGCATTTGCCCCCAATCTTTAAGTGAGTCTTTAAATCACACACAGTTTTAAATCAGGAGTGGGCTCCCCCACCCCTTTATAAATATAAGAAAAGCTACAGGTCAAGCAAAAATCACAACTCGCTATAGGAATGGTGCCATGGCATTTGCAGGCCATTGTTTTGCACAGATCCTGGCATAATAATAAAAAAATGACGCAGTGAAATAAACAGGAATTCTTATCATTTGTCCTTCTGATGCTAGGAAAAAGGGCCTGTAAAAAAAAATGGAGTAAAGCTATGTCAGTCTTTGAGGGAGAAAGTAAGCCTTGGATTGTAGAGTTACTGAGTACGTTCAGTTGAATCCAAGCAAGCCATTCTACTTGTGCAACAGAATTTCACCTTCTGCTCCTCTGCCTGATTTCCTTTCTTCCTCCTTCCCAATGAACTCTTGAGGGTTGGGGGAAACACCAGATCAGAGCTGGGTTTGTGGGATGCACAGAAAGAAAAAAGAGATGTCATCCTGTTCATGCAATGGCTTTGTATTTCTCAAACTTCCAGCGAACCAATTTAAAAAGTTAACAGCCACAATAAAGAGACTGTTGCAAACAGAGGCATGTGGCATGTCTGTGTAGGGGATGTGACATTTGAACAGCCACCCCACCTCCCACAGCATGCACCAATTACATGGAGAGCCTCTAAACCACAACTACATGCTTATGGCAGCTCCTGGGACTAGCATAAAGAGTCTGGAGTAATCTAGTTGATGAATCTTGGTAAGGAACACTGGATTATTGTGTATTTGATAAGCGGTAATGGCCCAGAGACCTTAAAGTGGGCATACTTGTACTATCCTTTGTAGCAGTTACAAAAGTGCCTGAAATACATCTAAGTACCTTTCAAAATGTTGCAGCTCCCATGTTGAGCTGCCGTTTTCAACAACCATAATTACCATAACCATTAAAATCTCCCGTGTTTTAAGAAAGCGGAAATACAAAATATGCACCCTGAACTGAACAGCTGACTTGATCTCCAGTCATTGCACTTTGTACCTCAAGTGCTCAAAGTGGCTGGTTTCAATAGCTAACATTTTAATCGAAAGCTCTGATTATCCATAGTCCCTCTCCAAAAATCTCTGTTATCTAATAAAACATGAAACTGTGAAGGTTGGCCTAAAATAAGCCCAGTAACCCTGCAGCAATAAACAGATGCCATTTGTGCTCCTTTTCATGGAATGAACAGGGTATGATTATGACGTTAAAAATAAATTTGTGTTCCCCTTTCCTTCAGATGGATGCAGGTGGAACTATAAAACCTTTCTTATATGAGTCAGAGAACCACGGCTGGCAGGGCTAATGGCACAACTTTAAAAATAGAGCAGTAATTAAATGAAATAACAACTAGAGAGAAAAAATGTCTTTCTTTTTCCAGAAACTGGTCCAATGACTATTGCTTGAAATTAATTAAAAATATTTTACCTGGACCTCTATCATAAATGCACTTAATGAAAAGTTGGCTGAAACTACCCAAGAGCAAACTACCAGAAAGTCTGTTTAGTAAATTCAGTTCCTGAATGAGAACCAACTAAATCGGTGTTATATGTTTCCTCATAGATACTGGATTCTTTAGGCTGAAATTCTGTATTTATGTAACTCAATGGTACTTAACTTCTCAGGAGGTATGTCTAGGACTGCACTGTTAAGCTGCACAAGATTTGTGTGGAAAAGTGGGTAAATGAAGACACTCAATGATTCATCTTAGAGCAGAAATCAAGAGGACACAAAAAGGACACAAGAGGCAGCACAATGCAGGGAAGTGTAACTTGTGTACATATGAGCCCGTTCTCCAACTGTCAGATTGGAGTGTGCGTGTGTGTAAGGTGAGGGGAAATGACTCCATTGATTGCTATCAGGGCTTTCCATGCAACTAGGACTCGTCTACACTTCCACTCAACCCGTACCTTCTAGGCATGGGTCCAAGCAATTTCCCCCTTTCCCTGCTCCTTTCCCAGGGAAAGCCTGCTCTTTTGTGCTAAATTGGAGCAAACATCAATCCAGAGAAAGAGAGAGCCAGTGTGGTGTAGTGGTTAAGAGTGATAGACTCATAATCTGGTGAACCGGGTTCACTTCCCCGCTCCTCCACATGCAGCTGTTGGGTGACCTTGGGCTAGTCACACTTCTCTGAAGTCTCTCAGCCTCACTCACCTCACAGAGTGTTTGTTGTGGGGGAGGAAGGGAAAGGAGAATGTTAGCCGCTTTGAGACTCCTTCGGGTAGTGATAAAGCGGGATATCAAATCCAAACTCTTCTCTTTTTCTTCAAATTGCTGTTTGCTCCAATTGGGCACTAAAGAGCAGTTTTCCCTAGGGAACAGCCAGGGGACAAGAGGCACTGTGGATAAGCCCTACATTTTATTCAGAGCAGGGATGTGGGTGGCACTGTGGTCTAAAACACTATGCCACTTGGGCTTGCTGATCGGAAGGTCGGCCATTCGAATCCCCATGACGGATTGATCTCCCGTTGCTCTGTCCCAGCTTCTGCCAACCTAGCAGTTCAAAAGCACACCAGTGTGAGTAGATAAATAGGTACTGCTATGGTAGGAAGGTAAACATCATTTCCGTACGCTCTGGTTTCCATCACGCTGTTCCATTGTGCCAGAAGCGATATAGTCATGCTGGCCACATGACCTGTAAAACTATCTGTAGACAAGCGCCAGCTGCCTCAACCTGAAAGTGAGATGAGCGCTGCAACCCCATAGTCACCTTTGACTGGACTTAACTGTCCCGGGGTCCTTTAACTTTTTAAATCTTTATTCAGAACAAACCCACTGAAATGAATGAACATGACTAAGGGTGTGTCCACATTACTGTTCACTGCAGCTCCAGTGCACTTCCACCACTTAGCTTCACAAGATGTTAGCCACAACCCATTTGTATCCTGTAGCTTTTTGAGAAATACTCCTCTTTGAACCTTTCCCTCTCAAACCAGCTTCCATCTAATATGCTGTGGTTCAACTGTGGTGTAAGCAGTTCAGGCAGCATTTGCACACATGCAGGTGACGGCACATGTGCAGATGAAAGCTTCACTGGAGGAAATACTGGGTGCTTGTGTGCATTAGCCTTTGTAAGGGTTTTCTGATAACTGCAGTTTGTTTAACAAGAAGCTTCATGAATATGTTGAGAACAGGCCCCCTCCTTCCTGTAACATTTACCAAATTACTTCGACCAAAATCACCTGCCAACAGGCAAGCGATGTTATTTTTCATCCTGCCACTTTGCGCACAAAGAAAGGGCAAGCAGCTTTTGACAAGAAACCTTTTTTGAAATGTAACCCACTCAGGCTACAATCCTATTCATGTTTGCAGGTGAGTTAGAGCCACTGAAACCAAGTCTTTCTTCTGAACAAGCATGTTGATGATCAGCTAGCTGTCAGGGTGTATTGTGACTATTATTACCTATTAGAACATTGTGGCATCATCATACACAAGCAAAACATCTGTGTGAGATAGTTTGAGCAGCTGAGGGACTGGTCCCAACAAGCAGCCATTTTCTTGAGGTCTAGAGCAGACGCCTATCCCATCTCCTGAAAACTGATCTTCTTGATGGGACATTTCAGTGACTGAACCTGAGACCTCCTGCATGCAAAGTCTGGGCTCTCCCAGCACACAGAACTGCACTGCACAGGTATGAAATACAGCTGTCACAGTCAAACACAACAGACAGCTTTCATCTCATCTGCCATCGCTTGGAACGCTTCCCCATAGAGGTGAATTACATGCTCATCAGTCAAGTCACACTGAGTGATGTACACATATGTGTGTGAAACTGGCTCCCATTCTCAGCCATGAGCTTTAGCCCTTCACCTTCCTGACAACATGACATGTTGCAAAGCATTCATTTCAATCCCCTCTAATAAGCTGGATACTACATGGGATTTTATTTACGGAAGTTTACTGCTCGAGGTAATGAGGGGTGAAATAAAAATCTATTGACTGTGGCTCATGAACAATATGAGTGCAGCCATTTTTATCGTTGACTTTACTACAGATGAAAAACTCATTGATTATCACTTTATTGTTTATCGTTAGTGCTTGTACTTAAGGCGTCTGAATCCTTGCACAGAAGTATCATAAATAATAGCACGGCTGTTGTGGATCCGGGATATAACTTGGACCATAATGTTTAGTGTGAGTAGTAAAATATTGCTAAGATGATGTGGGGGCGGTGGTGAGGGAGAAGGAAGGAAGGGGTGAGCCCCCTCCCTTTAAGGGGAGCCATTTCTTCCTGCAGGACATTAATGGCAGATGCAAATTAAAAGACCACACTCTTTTATAGAGAAAAATCACGCTCGTTCCATCATTGTCAATGACAGGTTTTTCAGCGCTCTATCACGAAACAATTTTAGCTTTAGATGGTACAGAAACCAAATGGGAGAGGGATTTGGGGGTGGGCATTTCAGATGATATATTACATTTTATATGGAAAGTTGAATGTTCTTTTTCAGACCTATTTCATTAAAGGAAAGTAATTAGTGAGGCATCATGGTATTTGACCACATGTAGATTATCTAAGATGTTTAGGGTGCAAGTGATTGGTAATGCAGGTACAGACAAAAAACAGGGACATGTACAATCATAGAGAAACAGAAAAAGCTCTCAGTCTCTACCCAAAGACCTTTTCAGGTGAGGGCACCCAGAGGAGAGCTCCAGCGGTAAGTTAAGCAGCTCAGCAAATTCACACACATATATATACACAAGCTCATGGAAAGGAGACCCAGCTTCAATCCACCATTTAATTTTATCTGGCAAGAATCTTTTAAGAATTGTTGCCCTTCCTTGAACTCACCAAGAAGCTGTTTAGGAAAACAAGACGAAATCTCCTAGAATCATTTTAAAAGGAGGCGAGCTATAAAAAGAATGCAAAGCATCATTCAAAGCTCAGAGTGTGCATTGTTGTCTATAAAGGAAGCTATGTCTCCTGCACATAAGGTCCAGTGGCATAGTGGGGGGGGGGACCATGGGGGCCGTAGCTCTGGGCTCACAATCTGGGGGGGATGAAACCAAGCGTGTGTGTATTGTTTATATATTGTATTGTATGGTGTTTTCTTTCTTTTGCTTCTTCTTTTTTTCTTTTCTTTTTCTTCTTTTTTGTAAGGTTTAAAAGTAATAAATATTATTTTTTTTAAAAAAAGAAACCAAGCGCGCGCATACACCCTGCAAAGACCCCTCTCATGCCTTGCCTGTGGTGGGGGCTGGGGAGCACAGAGGTTGAAGATCACCCTCTGCATGTCCTGCCCCTGCCTGGCATGCTCTCCTTTGCCAGGGTCAGTCCTGACTCAGGGACAGAGAGGGGCTGTGGCATGTGAGGAAACTCTTGCTTCCTCTAGCGGAGAGAGGGAAGTGGGCAGCAACGCTGGACTCTCCTACTGGGGTGTGTGAGTGTGTCTCTGTGCCGGTGCCGCAGTAGACTCCCTCTTTGTCCGGCCCCCTTGGGGGGGGGGCATCCTGCACACCTGACCCAGGTACTATTTAGATACGCTCTGCCACTGACTAAGCCAAACTATGGCTTCATTCGTGGTAGTTCAGCAAGGGAAGGGTGAGTGAATAAGCCACAAATTTCTGACTATGCTTGCTTGTTTATGCTCAGCCACAGTTTGGCTTTCTAGCATATGTGAACAAGGCCAGAGATAGATACAGATATATATATCTGTCATATATGTGTGTCTAGCATGTCTGCCCATCCACCATTTTAATTAATTCACTTTGGGTGCAGCCCAGCCAGACTGAAGCACTTGTAGGTCCTACGCGATTAACCCTTCCATTGAAACCAATGAGACCTAAATGTTTACGTTTGTCTAGATCATGCCCCATTTGTAGAGAAACACCTATGCTTCATTTTAGCCACTGTGATTATGTCATGCAGCTAGATTTTAGCTGAAAGTTAACACCGCTTGCTTTTTAAAGAGTTTGGGGTGGGTCATAAATTCAAATGAAAAGTCAACTCACACTGCATTTCAAGGGTTACATCATAAGAAACTAACCAGTTCATTTCTGATGAGTGGTAAATAAAATATTTCCAACATCTGCACAAAACATGTCTATACTCATTAGTTCAATTTTCCCAATTAAACTCAGGTTTTAGTGGTCAAAAGGCGTAGATCTCAGTCAATTCACTGATTTGGTTACAAAAATAATGAAACCCCCAGTAGTCTATTCAGGCATTTACTCTGAGCACGGAAGCATTTAAAATATCAAGTTATCCCGTTTAATGCATACAACTTGTTTCCAGAGGTTTAAAGAATGTCATAATCAGCCAACACACCACAACTGTACTTAAATGTATTATTCAGCGTAAGTTTGATGTTTTCTGAACCTGAACTGTTCTCTATGTAGCCAAAGTCAATAACCTATCTAATCAAAGCCCTGCAAAGCAATAAGAGCCTCTAGGTTTCTGCTCCTATTAAACGCAGGCCACTCTAGCTCCACTTTTCCAAAACTATCTTAACTCTAAATTTATTAGCCTGCTCTGCCAAGGTTACTTTTAAGCTGGCATGAATGCTGTATACTGCCAGCATTTTGTTAGGGAGTAAATTATTTTCTGCAATTATCAGAATGAGTGAGCCAACGCTTTAATAGAAAGCACAAAGCAGGAGAGGCCCCAGGCTGGATCATCCATAGGTACGTTTCCCACCACAAACTTGATCACAAGTTTGATTTCACTTTGATTAGACTTGTCACATAAAGGGGAAATGAATATTGGCATTTGATCATTCCTTAATTCTACATTAAAATGACAATAATCTTACAGGCATTTTAAAATCAACAGTTAAGAGATTCAGCCATTCTTCCATATGTTTAGTCCTGAACCATGAAAAAACCATTCTCATCGTAAAGAGATCAGTGAGCATTATGTATTCCTATGATATTTTAATCAGTTTCATACCAAACCTAGTGAATTCTCATAATATTGTAAACCTCCTATAATCTCATTAAATCAGTGACCCTGAAACTGTGACACACACACACACACACACACACACACACACACACACAGAGAGCTTATCATCAGAGACAGGTTTATAAGCCTCAAATTGTATAAATTTACCTTTCCTCTGAAAAATCAATTGCACTGCATTCGTATAAACACAGCATGAGTCTTCTTTAGCTTTTTCCAGCTGGTCCTATTTACTAAGCATGACACAACACATTTCTCCTTGTTCAGACTCTCATTTGCTTCTTGAAAAAAGAACTTTCTTTGAATGTGTTCTTTTCTAAGCTCCAGCAGTATTGTATATTCATGATCCCATAGTCCAAAAATCAATAGTTTCTGTGGCTCCTACTAACTTGAAGTGATTCTTCAAACCCAGGGATAAGAGCAATATTAGCAGATTCTTAAATGAATTCCACCTCTGTACCCATGAAGTGCAACACCCAGATTTTAAAGATCAAAGAGCTACACAGCAGGGATGTAGCCTTTGCTTATTCCTTTGGTACAGACATTCCTTGTCTGAGTGCTAATTTCTGTTTATCTGAAAGAATGGCTGATGAAATGCACTAGATGGAGTATTTCCAGTAAATAAAACTTAACATAGTTTAAGCAAGTGCTTTATTTCCTTGACTCCAAATGAACACCACAGTTTGTGTGTTTGGTAATTTAAAACTAGGCACATTGCAAGCAAACACTATTAACGTCAATTATATCCACTATGTCTCTCTAGGCGAAAGAAATAAACCCTGCACAAATCCAGAGTGGAGTCCCTAAGATAGTTGGATGATGACTTGTACGCCTCCTTCTGGCAACCCTGCAGCCAAGCTGGTGTGAAATGTATTGCTCTGCTTTCCTTTGGACCACACTAGCAAGGCCAAGAGGGGGGGTTTGTTGTCTGGGCAGCCAAGGACCTCTGTACACACTGTCCAGGCTTGTGCCCTTGCAAGGTCACTGCTGATAGCACAACAGTTTGACTTCACAGTGCACACTGTTGTTTCTCGAGACAGATGGATGCCAACAACATTTAGGAAAGCGTCTATAGGATTGCAGCCTAAGAATCCTAATAGGAGGCACACATTGGGCTGGTTCACAAATTGATGTGTCAACCATGGAACAAAACACAATGTTATTAAGCCAAATAATTTCAATAAATTGCTAAGAGAAGATGCCTCAAGCAATCTCTCAGAAAACTGAAGGAGACTGATTTCTCAAAATGCATTTTTATAGTATCTATTTGTACAGCTAACTTTTTGCAAGAGGTGACCTGTTCCTTTGCAGTTTTTCTTTCTCTTTTGTCTGTATGAGGGTGGAGTTACATCACGCTGGCTAGGGCTGATGGGACTTGGAGTCCAACAGCGGCTGGATGTCTGTGCAATGTATTCCAACACTCCCTGGGGTTAGATTCACCCCAAGAAAAATGCTAATGGATACAGCCAAAGGGGTGTGTATGTGAGAGGTCACAGCCCTCATTATGTCAGTTATGCTTTCTGGAATTCAAGACTAGAGAATGGCAAAGTCTGCCCCTAGATTCTGTGTTACTTACCTTTTCCATTGCATTTTATTAGAGTTCTTAATGATGCATGTTCATGGTGGCTCCTGTCATTTATCATGTATTCTGTGGTTAAACATATGTAAGCTGAACATAACAGCAAAGCAGACATTGATGCAGGATCGTCTTCTGAAAGCATTGCTCTTGAACTGTCTACAGGTCTCAAGATTAAGTGTGAAATCTGACAGGGAGTATACATATTAAGAGTACATGTTGACAGAGTGATTTGGTTGATAGTTTTAACAGTAACACATCGATTACATTTCCATATTATGCCCCCTTGCAGCATAGCTTATTGGTGTTTGCATTTCGCATCTTACGTGGGCACACTTTTTCCTCAGCGCAGGATGCAACAGGCACTATTTTCCCCCTCATGGGTTCACAATTGAGTCCTAACTGGGTGACTGGGGTAGGGGCAAGGCTAGCTCAAGAGGTGAGGGGCCTCCCAGTAAAATGCTTTTTGGTGGGCCCTCTGGTCAGTTGGCCCTTTGGTTATGACCCTACATGGTGACAGCGGTGGATGGCTGGGAAGCTGCCATTTTGAATTTTCCTCAATGTGCCCGGTGTATCCTTTTGAAAAATTTAAAAGGCCCACCCCAGCAAAGGACATCAGTGCCAGTGGGCCATAAGGGATGCTGGAGCCCTGGCAGCTGCCCAAGCATGTTGGTGCTGATGAGTTGTGGCTCTCCTTAGAGCTGATGGTGCCATTCTTCTCCAGCCAGGCACTTTCCAACTAAGCAGAAGAGGTTGTAGCAAATATCCCCAGAGTTACTTTCACAGAGTCCAGAATGGTGCATGTGAGTGGGGGAATTTAGAGTATGACTAAAAGGAGGGGACATGTTCTCCTCTTGTCCTGACTCGATTTATATTATGAAATATGTTGTTCTTGTATTGTGGCATGCTAGCTGCCTTGAGAAAGTAGGTGGGAATTAAGTTTTTAAAATAAATAATAAGAGGGAAGGGGGGGGGGACCAATCCAACACTTCCTTTTGTGAATGGAAGAATATGTTCATTGTCATTGGGCAATTTCTTGGCAACTCGTTATACCTTAACGTAGAGAGTTAATGGAGCAAGTTTTATCTGATATTATTTCTTTTTAAAAGATAAAGGTCTTAAACATTAAACCTTCAGCCAAAGACTTGTCTCTTAATCAAATGAAGTTGCTGCTCCAGCTATGGGTTTATGTTCTTTAGAAGGATTCCAGATTGCATGTTGTTTTTATAGTCTACCTGCATAACTACCTCCTACAGTATTTAAATTTTGTAATTTTCCGCTCCTAATGCTACCTAAATGCACACAGAACACTTTACATGTATCCATTTAATATCACAGTTACGTCTCATTTAAATATCTGTTTTTCAATAGCTTATTACTTGTAAATGTTTTTCAACAGATAAATGCTTAAATTTCATTTGATGTGGTTTTTTAAAAAGATTTTACAGAGGAAAATGATTAATGGTCCAGGAAGATGTATTTATGCTATCTGTTTATCTGCTTCACCCAGATATATCAGTGTTTTGAAAACTAAAGTACTTACATGCCGTTGCTTTTTATAGATGTTGGATTTTTAAGGCTTTAACAATATTGTTCATGTGAAACAAATTCCCTCTTTATTGCCAGTGATAAAACAAACATGACATATAAGATATGCATCATGTGTTAATGCAGAATTGTTTTTCCTCCTAAAAACTATTTCATATCCCTTAAAACAAAAACAAAACAAAAAAAGCAGGGAGATGGGACAGGATCTCCATTTCCCATTAGATTTCTGCCAGTTCAAAAAATACGAGGGGGGAAAGGATGGGAAATGGTGGTAATTACTGTGGCAATGCATACAACTATTATTAGGGTGCCCCACCACCTTCCCCTGCTCCAAATTAAGGTATTCATGGTGAAAATGTTGTCTGAAAATGTGTCTATGAATTTAGCTGCCTCTTCATCATAAATATTTTTAGTTTTTGTTCAACAAGGTCACATTCACACCATATATCTAAAGAACTCTTGTACTGCTTCAACAGACACTGCACCCTGCAAAGAATGCTGGGAACTGTTGCTAAGGAAGCTGAGAGTTATTAGGAGACCCTCCTCATGACTTCCCATGATACTTTGAGGCATAAGAGGGGCATAATAAATGTGCTTTAAATGTATGGTGTGTTTGTGACCTAAGAATTCGGCATGGTTATATGAATTATCCCCAAATCCTTTGTACTGAGAAGTACATCTGGGCAAGATTAGATTTACAGCAAAATCCTAACTGTGTCTACCCAGAAGTCAGTTCCATTGAATCAAATGGGGCTTACTCCAAGGTGATGTAATGGTAAGTTCAGGGTGACCTAGGTTGAAGTCTCCACTCAGCCATGAAGGTAACCTTGGGCCACTCACTCTTTCTTAGCCTCACCTATCTTTCAGGGCTGTTGTGGGGAATACAATAACTTTGTAAGCCTGAGCTTTCTTGGAGGTTGGTGGGATAACCATGTTCCATAGGACTTAGCTTGTCCTATGGAACACATAGTATGGTGTGTTTTGTTTACTTTTTTAGGTGACTCTAAAAGTGGAGGTCTTTGCAAACATCTATCAAGAGACACTGTTTCACAGGAACAAGCACTGCTACCCTGCCCTCCTAGCTACCTAGGACTCAATTCAAGGTGTTGTTTTAAGACTCTGTAGCACTCCAGATGTTGCTGGACTACAAGCTTACTTGGCTGCTAATATCTCCTTCATTGGCTCCTTCTGTTGCCCTGGGACCTTTTCAATTGTGGCACCTCGGTTCTGGAACATTCTTTCCAGGGAACAGCATGCACCACTAGTTTATATCTTGCTTTCTTTATATGCTAGGTGGGTCTTTTTATTTGCCCGTCCCTGCCTGATTCTACCTCTGGCCCAGCTATGTTTACTTCCAGCTTGTGTGGAGGTGGAACAAGGACAGAGATCAGGCCTGCTTGTCACCAGCCCATCACACAGACATTTCATGTTTCCGCTAGTTCTATAAAAGGCTCTGGTAAACTCATCTTAATATTTATTTAATAATGAAGATTTGAGTGTGTGCATGTATCTTAAAAAAATAAAATACTGACCAGTGAAAACTTAAGATTTTATCAGTCCTATCAAAATGGATCTGGACGAGCCACCTTAATCACAAGGAACATTAATATGCATCTTATTTCATGTGATACCCATGATTAAGAGAAGAAAGAGGAATGCTTGATTGGAAGATAGGCCTTGCTAGCTCCCCTACAAGCCAATTTGACTACAGCAGAGCTAATTAAAGATGTCTCCTGTATATAAAATATATCATCTCCAGATAACAGCATATTGCTAAATTTTTCATCTTATTAAAAGCTTACATTAAGGTTTTCCCAACATAAATTTTGACCATGGACAGGTGCTATTTGAGGAGCCTGACAATGGGGATAACTTAGATTAGGTTGACACTGCCAAGAGATGTATCACCCACAGCTGTCTTAAAGGGAAGAAGGATGAGGAATCCATTCTCCATTATTGCCTAATGCTGATGGGCTGACATTATCTCCAGAAAGCTGCTCTTCCTTTCTCCCCTCTCTTTCGGGCAATTGCGCATACTACTCTAAGCCTAAGAGCTCTTTCCATTTTGGATTTGATGGAGAGGCATAGGCTCTCTGGAATAACACTCATGCCTCAAGGAGCGAGGCAATGTCACCTCTGGAGATGAAACATGCCACTCTTTACACCCAGTCGCAAATGCACATGTTGCTTAAAAGCAATAGGGAGGTGAAGCAATGGAGATTTACCCACCTCTTCATCCCTATTAATTCATTCCTTAATTAAGCTGAACAGAAATGAGAGTTGGATGAAAACAGAAGGGCAAGGTTAGGCATCGAGTCTTTTACCTGATGCGAAATGTATTAGTTTTGATATGCGTGCTGGCTTTATGTGGGTTTGATGCTCCCAGTGTATGTCACAAGGATGGAGTAGGGGACAGTAATAAGCCATAAAATACATTATGGGCTGGACTTCAGGGGTCCCCATTCTTCAACTCTTTTATGTGGAAGAAGACCCCTTCCAACAGAGAATGGAAGATGAGTCCACCTGGGTTATCTAATCCCAAAGACTGATTGCCACAGTGGCCAACTGGCTGGTGTTCCTCTGATGGTAGGACTCCAATAGCAAAAGGATAAAGGGGGGGGTAGGCCATACCAAGGGCATGCAGGAAGAACCAACTTCACAAATATAAGATTGGGGGAGGGACAGGCACCTGGCTTATTAATAGTACATGTGAAAGTGATCTAGGGGTCTTAATAGAGCACAAGCTGAACATGAGTCAACAGTGTGTTGCAGCAGCAAAAAAGTGAATGCTGTTCTAGGCTGCATCAACAGACGTCTAGCGTCCAGATCAAGGGAAGTAATAGTACTGCTCTATTCTGCCTTGGTCAGACCACACCTGGAATACCATGTCCAGTTCTGGACACCACAATTTAAGAAGGATATTGACAAGCAGGAATGTGTGCAACCAAGATGATGGAAGGTGTGGAAACCAAGCCTTATGAGGAGCACTTGAAGGAGCTGGGTATGTTTAGCTTGGAAAAGAGGAGACCAAGAGGAGATATGACAGCCCTCTTCAAATATATCAAGGGCTCTCACATGGAAGATGGAGCATGCTTGTTTTCTCCTGCTCCGGAGAGTAGGACCCGAACCAATGCTTTCAAATTACAAGAAAGGAGATTCTGACTAAACATCAGAAAGAACTTTCTGACAGTAAGAGCTGTTCGACAGTGGAACAGACTCCCCGGGAAGGCTGTGAACTCTCCTTCCTTGGAGGCTTTTTTTTAGCAGTTTGGATGGTCATCTGTCATGGATGCCTTAGCTGAGATTCCTGCCTTGCAGGGGGTTGGACTAGATGGCCCTTGGGGTTCCTTCCAACTCTGGACTAAGTCTGCAGTTCTATAACCAACCCTTCTGTTCCCTCAACACTGTCCCAGAGCAGTGGAAGGAACTATGCCAGTGTTGGAGCTGGCATAATTTCCCTCCCACTGGGAGCAATGGAAACAATAGGTTTCTAGAAAGACAAACAGGCACAAAAGGCCGTATAAAAAAGGAAATCCAATAAATAAATATGGATGGCTGAACTACTGATTAGGTATTTTATATTCAGCATTTAACATTTGGTACTGACACCAGGCAGGCACATTCACTGTACTCTTTTTGGCGCCTGCTAAAAAAAAAATTTTTTTTTGTTTAGACAAGCCTACCCAGTTATGTAGATTGTTGGCATCTGTTTTAATTTGTTTTTAGATTAGCACTGATTTTAATTATATTTGCATGTTTTAAATAGCTGTTTTTACTGACAGTCTTATTGTTTTATTCTTGTAGTAAACGGCTTCGAAGGTAATCAAGCAATATATAAATTTTATGAAATAAAATAAATATTTCTGGGACACACAAAGCATTAGAGTAAGAGGTCGCAGTAATTTTGTGTTGCTTGGTATTGTGTGAATCATTTTACTATAGGCAGTCAAACTTGATCAGACAAATCCCAAGTAACAGTATAATCACATCCTCAGTTTTACACTTTCAGACAAGCTTTTAAGTTTGTATGCCTAACATTTGAAGTGGCTAGATGTTCTTTGGCTGAGATTTATGGGTGGTGGGTGAGTCAATGGACAAGCAGCAACTATTTGAATATTCAAGAGAGAGGAAAATACTTTTTTTGGCACCTGATAAAGCTGGGGTCCCATACATTAATAGGGAATCTGCCATTGACATCAGCACTTGCATTGACATTGTAAGGTTTCTCAGCATTAGACATTTGATTGACATTGTGACGGCTCATTCAAAGCACAGACAATGCGAGTGCAATCGTATTAAGTTCTTTTCTTGACTTATATAACAGCTTTTTCAGAAACGTTTTTCTCTTCTTCGTAAAATTCCCAGTGACATCCCAAGGGCAATTGTATTGATAGAGCAATGCCTCTCTTACAATGCCAGGATATGCAATGTTTGTTAGGGAGCTAGGGAGGGGGGTAGGGTACATCTTCTGTTGCTATTATTACTATCAATCATCAGTATCATATAGACCCTATATCATACTTCCCCAACCTGGTGCTCCCCTTGTGTTTCGGACTACAAAGCCCATCATCTCATGCTGGCTGATAGCAGTTGAATCCAAAACCTCCAAAAGACACCCAGGGAAGGCTGCTCTGTAGAGAGAGAGGCTCCGAACTCTCAAACTCTGTAGAGAGAGAGGCTCTCAAACTCTCAAACCATAAAATCAAATTCATTCAGACACATTCAAACTCCTACACATTGCCCCAATGATAGAAGAGAAACAGGAAGTAGTTGTGTTGATGCACCAGTACAGTAGCTCTTCACACATACCATACATATCCTGCTAATTGTGTGGACCAACATTTATTGAAACGGAGCCCTGTGGTTTGCTGGAGAATGGTGCTATGACTTAGGGAGCTATGAGTTTGCAACTGTTTTTATCGGACAAGTCAAGACAATGTGGGGAACATAGGTTCATCCCGTTCCAGCCCCCACAATCACCCAAACATCCTCACCCTTGAAATTTTACCAAGTGGTGAGGGATAGCAGTGGTGGACAGAAAGAGGTAAAGAAGGAAGCTCATTCTCTTTCGCCTCCCTCTCAGGTGGCCTGGCACAAAAGAGGATCGGACAAATTCATGCAGGACGAGGCAACCAATGGCTACTAGCCACAATGACTATGTTCTACCTCCACTGTCAGAGGCAGTATGGTTCTGAATACCAGCTGGACTGGAGCAGAGTGGAGAGGTCTGTTGTGCTGAGCTCCTGTTTTCAGGCTTCCCATAGCCATCTGGTTGGCTACTGTGAGAACAGGATGCTGGCCTAAATGGGTCATTGGCCTGATCCAGAAGGGCTCTCGTGCTCTTATGAACCAGTGGTCTGATTGGGCAGCTTCCAATATTCCTGTGCAATTATTCCTGTGAGACACATGCGTCTGCATTTAAAACCGAAGGATCAGTGGGGGCACAGTTCAATAGATAGATATCAAGAACAAAGGGTAGAGGGCAATTTTAAATCATTTTCGTTTTTTCCGAAAGGGTTCTTATCATTGGGAAGGGAAGTAAGAGCTACTTCAATCTGGCTGCAAAAGTAAGAGACACCGATGATGAGGTGACATAAACATGAAGATAAGGAAAGCGTTAAGTAGATGCTGAACTGGGTTAAAAAGTATTACTCCTTTTTAAGATAAATATATTACTCTTAGCAACTCAAAGACGAAAGATGTGCAACTCTGTTTTAACCACAGAAATAGCTTGTTTTTAAAAGCAATATCTGGATTACAATTCAAATTAACTTTGTAGAAAATAAACCTATA
The DNA here is from genome assembly GCF_964252035.2 of Podarcis erhardii. Taxonomy (NCBI): domain Eukaryota; kingdom Metazoa; phylum Chordata; class Lepidosauria; order Squamata; family Lacertidae; genus Podarcis; species Podarcis erhardii. The sequence continues at coordinate 98,530,625 of NC_138498.1, forward strand.
GGATTCCTCACTCCCCAGTACATAATGGTGCCAGTTTTTCTGCGTTGTAAATAGAATTTATTTTGCTCTTTCCCCCTTCAAACGAACAGTTCTATGTTTCTTTTTAAACAAAGGGATAGAATAAACATTGGTCTTCTGCATTTCAATTCAGAATCCTTATATCACGTTCAGTTCTTATCTAAAGCTTATGTTTGTTAGAAATAGTCTCCTCAGTGTTTAATTTCCTATAAGGAGAGGTGCCTGGGCTCCTTTTGACCCATTTCATGGTTCATTTAATTGGGGGGGGGTTAAAAGGTAAAGGTCCCCTGGATGGTTAAGTCCAGTCGAAGGCAACTATGGGGTTGCGGCGCTCATCTCGCTTTCAGGCCGAGGGAGCCGGTGTTTGTCCTCAGACAGCCTTCCAGGTCATGTGGCCAGCATGACTAAATCGCTTCTGGCACAATGGAACACTGTGACGGAAACCAGAGAGCACAGAAACGCCATTTGCCTTCCTGCCACCTATTTATCTACTTGCACTGGTGTGCTTTTGAACTGCTAGATTGGCAGGAGCTGGGACAGAGCAACAGGAGCTCACCCTGTCGCAGGGATTCGAACTGCTGATCGGCAAGCCCAAGAGGCTCAGTGGTTTAGAGTTGAAACAGCTTGTGCACTTCTAGAAGGGAGGGACCCTGACCATGGAGTGGGTGGTTATGGCTTTCTCTGAATTCAGTGGGGCTTAATCCCAGGCAAATCGGTACAGGATTGCAAAGTAAATCTCAGGTCACACATGCCCATCCAACCCAGCTCGAGATTTTCAAAGGACACCGCTGACTAGCATATTTCACTTTCCCAGTTATCACTCTCAAATTTCTGTGTTTCCAGACCATTCCACAGATCCTGAAAGTCACTGAGCACATACCTTGTCTGAATGTTTAGTGCTTCTTTCTTCGTTTGTTTTAATCCCAGGCTCATATACTTCTGCATGCTTTGGAAATCCCCAAATTCTACAGAATCCACGACCTAGTTTTGCAGTGGTCCATTTCACTGGTACTGAAACCCTCAAGTTCAGTCTTAAAAGGGATTTTGAGGGTGGACTGAGTCAGAATATGAATCAATGAAAATGCACTTTCTTCAGTTCTAGCTTCCCCACGGCTACTATATGTCATTCTACAGGTTTCATCAGGATAACAAAGAGGCAGCTTATTCATTAACATTTTAGCATAATAGGCCAATTTGCTGTCCATCACAGCATGGCTAGCCTGTATAATCAATACTGCACATTGTGTAATGATAATGAAGGCTAAAGGAAAATGCTAAAACATTTTAATGGGATAGTTTGGTGAAAAGTGCCAGTCAACCCTTTCAATATACTTTACTGGTGAGTTCAGAGATATTAGGCAGAGAGAAGGCCTAATACATGATATATCCATTCCGGCTTACCTGAGACATCCATTCTTATGTATGCCTTTCCTGCTAAAGTATGGCTTCCCCCAAACATATGTTAAAGCCAGGGCTTTAGAATGCTCCATATGTTCTTATAACATCTATCTAACATTTTTCTTGCCCTGGGTTCAAAGACCAGCTTGAGCACCTCACATTTCTGTGAGGTGTTCAGACTTGGATTTTGGGGAGTCTGCCGAGTAACAGGCAGCTGCATAATTGTGGGTCAGTTATGAAAAAGTCTCTCTCTTTGTGCACCTAAGGACTGCATATGGTACACAGATTATATAATTAGCAGGGTGTCAGTAATAGTAGCAGTAATCAGTCCTTTTTTCTAAAAAAAATGTTTAGGGGTACTCTCATTTTGACTCAAGAAAAACACCATTTTATGATTCAAATTGGGAAAAATAAATACAGTAAATGGACAAAAGTACAAAGAACATGCATTACCTTATATTGCACAGCCAACAGCTCACAGTAACTTCCACATTGCCATGAGGTTGGCACCATACATCCACATTCCACACTGCTTCACACATTAAATGCTCGCTTCCATCTGAGGCTCAGGAAACACCGGGAAATGAAATGAAGCCGCCATCGGAGGTGGTAACAACGAAACTGACAATTCACCGTGCTATTCAGTGGAACCAATGATTCACCATGCTAGAGAAGAAACTAATTTTTTTAAAAAAATTCTCCTGTTAGATTCACAAAATGTTTAGGGGTATGCATACCTCTGTGTCCCACCAGAAGAAAAGCACTGGCAGTAATGTATTTATTTCCTGCCTTTCACCGTAAGGTCCCCTTGTTGAATGTCTAAGAGCACATTCAGTGTGACATATTCAACTAACATTTACTCAGGGGAGACCCATTTACATTAAAGGCCACGACTCACTTAGGTCCATCAAATTCAATGGCTCAATTCTGAGTAAAAGGTAGTGGATACAAACCAAGGTTTTCAACAGCTACTAGTATGATGGCTATATTCTCCCCTTACTGTCTGAGGAGATGCGCCTTTGACTGTCAGTTGCTTGGAATCACAAGTCGGGAGAGCACTGATGCACTTGTGTCCCACTTGCATGCTGTCAGAGTCATCTGGTTGGCCACTGGGAGAGCACGATGCTAGACTACAGAGTCCCTTGGCCTGATCCAGCAGAGTTTATCTTATGTTCTTCAAAGGTGGATGTCCAATATCTGTATGCCAGTGCATGTGTTTTTGTGTGGCTCCTTCCACATTGTAAGCAGTTATGGGGGGGGGGATCTTCCCATTGGTCCCGAGTAGGAACATGCAAGGGGGAGCTGCTTAACGCGTCCTAAAAATTTATGGGCTGTTAATCAGGGTTGAAAAAGGTGACTGGAGGAGCACATTTCCAAGTGTGCATTTGTTTGTCAATAAGGCTTCATGTGCTATCAGTAACCTCTTGGTTATTCTGCTCATTCTGTCGATATTTCATAGCGGCGTAATGGTATTATATGACTGACTAATGGGAATGGCCATTAACGGCACTGATGCAGCTTGAAAATAGCAATCTATATTTTATGGACCGGAAAGAGCCCAAACCTTTACCTTAGACCTCGGTGAGAGTAACAGAGAGTGATAATATGAATGAAATGTGTGTCCTCGCATCCCCCAGGTAGCTCGTGATCAAAACCAGCTTTATTTCATTTGCAGACTTACACAACACTGTGTGTGTGTGTGTGTGTGTGTGTGAGAGAGAGAGAGAGAGAGAGAGAGAGAGAGAGAGAGAGATTTTTGCTAAAGGAGCATGGAAGCAAAGCATTGACACATCTGCTTCTGCTTTTGAGAAACTCACCCTTTAGTGGAAGGGAGAGGATGGGTTCTTCCTGGGAGCCAGCGAGGAGAGGTACATGAGAGGACCCTTGCTGAATGTCAGACATGGAAAACGTCCCTGGCATCTGTTTAAAAGAATGCTGGAAAAGACCTGAGCCTTAAAGAGCTCATACAGCAGGATGGTGCAGCCTGCCACAGAAGCCCACAGAGTGAGGCAGGCCAGAGTTGCAGAACTGCAGAGCTGGCCAGTTTGCTTCAACAAGGTCTGGGGTCCAAAGGAGGCCTTTTATGCTACCAGACCCTACAAGTGTGCCTATTTTCCAGGGACATCCCTGATTTAAAGAAGCTGTCCCAGTTTCTGACTTGATCCTGGGATGTCCTACTTTTCCCTTAGGATGTCCCTATTTTCATCGGAGAAATATTAGAAGGTATGGTAGGATGTCCCTATTTTCCTCAGAGAAATTTTGGAGGGTGTGGAGTTATCTGACCCCTGAGCCATCTGAAGGCCATCCTGTACAGTATAGCAAAGTTTAATGTTTTATTATGTTTTTATATATGTTGGAAGCTGGCCAGTGTGACTGATGCAACCTAGTAAGATGTGTGGGGTATAAACAGAAAAATTATCATTATGGAATGGGACGTCTCTCTTTTCATTGGATAAATGTTGGAGGGTATATGCTACTCAGTCCAACTGCCACTTTGTCTTTCCTGGACAATGGTGAGCTCAAAGAGCTAACCTCCCAGTCTGGAGCAGGAAGTGACTTGCTGGGGGTTGTTGAACCAATACGCTTCCCAGCAGTTGAGTCACCATTGCCGGTGCTTCTAGGCTTCTGCTCTGTGCCAACCTTCCCAATTTCTTTCTCGTCCCTCTTACCGTCCCAATAAGCAACTGTGATCCATCACCTGGAAAGCTAGTGTAGTGAACCACTTTTGTCTGGGGCTTAGCATTCTGTCTATTAGTTTTTCCCCTGGCATGTTGCCTTTATTGGTGACCTGGCAATGAGGAGATCTCCATGTGAAGGTCTCCTGGTGATCTGTCTCAGTGTCAGGGCTTTTGTCTGACTCTGGCCCTCCGAAGGCCTTCACTGCGCATCCTTCTTATGTGGCTGAGCCCTCCTCATCTAGGTCAGAGTCAAAGCTGCTGCTCAAGCTGGAGGTGTGTGTGTGTGTGTGTGTTGAGATGCTGCCAACATGGGTAGGAAGCACTGGTCCAGATGCACTAATAGTGTATGGCAACTTAATTTGTGCCTTGTAACAGGCACAAGTGCATTTTCCTCACTAACTATAGCTAGTTTTCCTTAAAGGTGGGTTGTTGTCTTTTAAAGGCCTTGTTTTCATTTCCTTTGTGAGAAGAATGTTCAGTCTTCCTCTGTGGTCTTTTTTCCAGCTGTGATCACTTCCAGAGGTTTGGAGGGTGACTCTCAAAAAAGTTTTCTGCAGTAATAATAAATACTGGTAATAATAACTTTTTATTTATACCCCACCCTTCCTGGTTCAGGAAACTGGGCTCAGAGCAGCTAACAATAAATTTAAAACACTTAATTAATGCTACAAAAAAATCAGCATAAAATATGGTATAAAGCGTAAATAACAATAAAATCAAGAATCAAAAGCCAATTAGTTCCTTGGTTGTGAAGCATCCTCCTTAGTCCACAGGCACATTTGCCTAGCTCAGGAGAATAATTTATTCTTTAACGTGATTGCCAGTGAGCAGATCTGCAGATCTCTATTTAAGACAAAATGGCTTTAGATAATACAGACACATGTCAGAGGCAAGCAAACCCTTAGAAGTGGCATCCTGTAAACCAGAGGAATTCCTCGTCTCAGAAAGTGCCCACAGGTTTTCATTAATTTATTGGATTCAAATAATTAACCATTTAAAATATCTGTTTCCTGATCATCGGGGTTAGATTTTATGGCAAACCAATATAACCATCTAAAGTAGCCCTGCCGGAAAGTCTCTGGCAGGCATAGCTAACGTGGGGCCTTCAAGAGATTCCATTTCAATTCAGTTCAATTTATGTATCCCTCCACATTGCCAGGCATCTCAAAGCGATTTATATATGCTATGTGTAACGCTAACATTCAAAACAAAATGTAAAACAGAAGTACATTAAAACAAAACACATATACTAAAAGTATTTATCCCTATGGAAGAATCACCAGTGACATAACATGACTACTCTTTCTACCCAATAAGGAACACCAAAACTAAGGATGAACTCCAGCTCCCATCAGCCTCAGCCACCATGACCAATGGTTAGGGATGATGGGAGCTGGAGTCTAACATATCTGGAGGGATGCAGCTCCCCCCTCACTGTGACAGACAATAGCAAAACCATGAACTGAAAGCCTTATCTGATACCAAGAACAGATGATATCCTGCACATGAACAGTGAAACTTTACTTATGAAATGTGGCTGGATATTTTCCCCCTCCCCCTCGTTACTCTTTACTCCAGACTCCCAACTCCCATCAGCTCTGGCCAGTATCAGATAAGGCTTTTTGGACCCTAAGTGGATTGACTTCATCGTTACACCCATCTCTGTCCAGTTGTGTACATGGAATCAACTATAAGTCTTCCCCCCACCCCACTACCACGAGCCAGATATGAGAGCCTGGTTGTTAAAGAACTGAGCATTTCATATCACTTAATGATATCATTTAGCTCAGAAGAAAGCTAATTTTGGACAGTAAGTGGATTGACTGACCAATTTGTGTTTTAAGATGATAATTCCCCCACGTACTGCACTTCAACGCGCTCCACGGAGAACCGCTTAACACCTTCTGACACTCCGCGGAGCAGCTCTGCCTTCCGCAACGAGTGTGGCAGAGATGCAGGGAAGAGTTAAAAGTGAAGCCTCTGCCTATTTGAACTGTTTTCTCAGCGCTGCGTGTACACAGATACACTTTTGATGTGTTAACTAGAAAATCTGACGGAAGAAGAACAAAGCAGCTGTCACTGAAAGGAAGACGCTGATGAAGAACCACACAGCCTTTTATTGAAGAACTGTCAAGATTGATCCTGCAGCACTCAGTTTGTCTGTAGTATTTATCAAAGACCCAGATCAGATGAAGGAAATTAAAAAAAAAAACCTCTCTCCACTGGACAGTTATTAATGGTATCTCAGATTGTGTTGCATTTAAAATGTCTAGGGAGGGGTGGCTGTATTTTCCTTCTTCTTCTTTGAGGGTTGGAATATGTGCACAACAAAGCATAAACAAATAGCTTTTCATAACTGAGCAAATTACTTAAGGGTGAATTCATGCCTTTTAAATGGATGATTATCCTTTTCTGGATCCCACATCCATGCCAGCTTCTATACCAGCTGATTCACTTATTTATATCGCAGCAGCTCCTGGAACTGGGTGGATGTGTGAGGGCTCTGGGATGCTGCTGGAGCCCTCCTGCTCCCTTCCCGAAGACCAGTAAGACCACCTATCTGAATGGGTTGCCCCAGCCACTCTGGGCAGCTCTATCTAGCCACACACCCCCAACAAGGTTGTGATCACAGAGTGCTTGTAGGAGCTGGGTATGTTTAGCCTGGAAAAGAAGAGACTGAAAGGAGATATGACTCCCTTCCCAAAGACCAGTAAGCGAGGAAAACCACACCTATCTGACTGGGTTGCCCCAGCTACTCTGGGCAGCTCTACTTAGCCCCCCCCCCCAAGGTTGTGATCACAGAGTGCTTGTAGGAGCTGGGTATGTTTAGCCTGGAAAACAAGAGACTGAGAGGAGATATGACTCCCTGGTGGAGTACAGGGTCAGATTTAAGGTGCTGGTTTTGACCTTTAAAGCCCTTCACGGCCTAGGACCCTCGTACCTATGGGACCACCTCTCCTGGTATGTCCTACGGAGAGCCTCAAGGTCCATAAATAGCAACACCCTAGAGGTCCTGGGCCCTAAGGAAGTTAGATTAGCTTCAACCAGAGCCAGGGCCTTCTCAACACTGGCTCCGGCCTGGTGGAATGCTCTGCCTCATGAGACCAGAGCCCTGCAGGATCTGATTTCTTTCCGCTGGGCCTGTAAGACAGAGTTGTTCCGCCTGGCCCCTCTTTCTTTTTCCTTTTTCCTTTCTCCTCCTGTGATGAGGCTGCATTTTAATATTTTAATGTTTCAATATTTTCATGTTGTATTTTAATTTTGTTTTTAAGTTGTATTCATTCAACTTGTTTTTATTATTGCTTGTTAGCCGCCCTGAGCCCGGCCTTGGCTGGGGAGGGCGGGGTATAAATTATTATTATTATTATTATTATTATTATTATTATTATTATTATCTTCAAATATCTTAAAGGCTGTCACATGGAAAAGGGAACAAGCTTGTTTTCTCCTGCTCTGGAGAGTACAACTAGAACCAATGGCTTCAAGTTGCAAATAAGGTGATTCCGACTAAACACTTGGAAAAAACTTTGTGAGAGTAAGAGCTGTTTGGCGGTGGAACAGACTCCCACAAGAGGTGGTGAACTCTCCTTCCTTGAAGGTTTCTAAGCCGAGGTTGGATGGTCATCTGTCATGGATGCTTTAGCTGAGATTCCTGGAAGGGACCACCTTCCAACTCTACGATTCTATGATTCTACCACTGAGCTAAGAAGACCCTTCCTCTAACTGTAAATCAGGCAAAACCTTTCCCTGAGCACTTCCCCACACCCCCAAGGAAGGATATCTTATTTGATAATGACACTATCTGAATCATTTTTATTTTTTATGCAAAAGAGAAATACTTATTACAGCAACTTACCTTGTACTGGAGCATCTCGAACTGTCTCCTGGTTGTTGGGAGTGTGGTTTGGAACAGCAGGAGGGGCAAGTGGCGGGTGCTCCGCTGTCCATTCTGAGAAAAGAAAACAGATGTGCATTGGCTTTTACTCTGTTGACACCAGGGGAAAATCAGCAATCAAGAGGGACTCGACATGCCGACCATGATGGCTCTTCAAGTGCCTAGTCAACTTTATTTGCAACCCTACAGAAGACTTGTCACATAGAATTATAGAGTTGGAAGAGACCACAAGGGCCATTGAGTCCAACCCCCTGCCAAGCAGGAAACACCATCAGAGCACTCCTGACATATGGTTGTCAAGCCTCTGCTTAAAGACCTCCAAAGAAGGAGACTCCACCACACTCCTTGGCAGCAAATTCCACTGTCGAACAGCTCTTACTGTCAGGAAGTTCTTCCTAATGTTTAGGTGGAATCTTCTTTCTTGTAGTTTGGATCCATTGCTCTGTGTCCGCTTCTCTGGAGCAGCAGAAAACAACCTTTCTCCCTCCTCTATGTGACATCCTTTTATATATTTGAACATGGCTATCATATCACCCCTTAACCTCCTCTTCTCCAGGCTAAACATGCCCAGCTCCCTTAGCCGTTCCTCATAAGGCATCGTTTCCAGGCCTTTGACCATTTTGGTTGCCCTCCTCTGGACACGTTCCAGTTTGTCAGTGTCCTTCTTGAACTGTGGTGCCCAGAACTGGACACAGTACTCCAGGTGAGGTCTGACCAGAGCAGAATACAGTGGCACTATTACTTCCCTTGATCTAGATGCTATACTCCTATTGATGCAGCCCAGAATTGCATTGGTTTTTTAGCTGCCGCGTCACACTGTTGGCTCATGTCAAGTTTGTGGTCAACCAAGACTCCTAGATCCTTTTCACATGTACTGCTCTCAAGCCAGGTGTCACCCATCTTGTATTTGTGCCTCTCATTTTTTTTGCCCAAGTGCAATACTTTACATTTCTCCCTGTTAAAATTCATCTTGTTTGTTTTGGCCCAGTTCTCTAAGCTGTCAAGGTCGTTTTGAAGTGTGATCCTGTCCTCTGGGGTGTTAGCCACCCCTCCCAGTTTGGTGTCATCTGCAAATTTGATCAGGATGCCCTTGAGTCCATCATCCAAGTCGTTGATAAAGATGTTGAATAAGACCGGGCCCAAGACAGAACCCTGTGGCACCCCACTAGTCACTCTTCTCCAGGATGAAGAGGAACCATTGATGAGCACCCTTTGGGTTCGGTCAGTCAGCCAGTTACAAATCCTCTGAGTGGTAGCATAGTCAAGACCGCTTTTTACCAGCTTCTTTACAAGAATATCATGGGGCACCTTGTCAAATGCCTTGCTGAAATCAAGGTAGGCTACATCCACTGCATTCCCTTCATCTACCACGGTTGTAATTCTGTCAAAAAATGAGATCAGGTTAGTCCGACATGACTTATTTTTCAGGAATCCATGCTGACTATTGGTGATCACAGCATTCCTTTCTAGGTGCTCACAGACTGTTTGCTTAATGATCTGCTCCAGAATCTTCCCTGGTATTGATGTCAGACTGACTGGGCGGTAATTATTTGGGTCCTCTCTTTCCCCCTTTTTGAAAATAGGGACAACATTTGCCCTCCTCCAGTCTGCCGGGACTTCGCCTGTTCTCCAGGAATTCTCAAAGATGACTGCCAGTGGTTCTGAGATCACATCTGCCAGTTCTTTTAATACTCTTGGATTTACTCTTCAGCTTCTCACCATGGATTAAAAAACAAAACAAAAAAAAATAGTGATAACTCATTTGTTTATTGGGATGTATAGTGTGTTAGAGGAGGGGCAGTAACTCTTGAGAGGGATCTGTCATGTTCATTCTGGGTAGTTAACCCACCTTTGGTCGCTACCCTGCACTCAGTTCTCACCAGTGGCACATAGAAGCTGTCAGCGTGTCACAGAGGCCACATCCCAGAAAAGGGCTTCGATTGGTTGGCTAAACCCAGTGAGGGTAGCCGATGGGCCTTAAATCTTTGGTGAGTTAGAGACTTGTCTATCGCCTGCATGCAAGGACAAGTTCCAACAGACTGATTGGACAAGGCTGATAGTGGGTCCAAGGGTCAAGCAGGCAGCTTCTGCATGTGCTGTTGAGGGAAATGAGGGCTCCCCAATCTGGGAAGGTAGCCCATCCAGGAGAAAGAAAACCTCACTGCATCTACTGCCTTGTAGCTATACAGTGGTACCTCGGGTTAAGTACTTAATTCATTCCGGAGGTCTGTTCTTAACCTGAAACTGTTCTTAACCTGAAGCACCACTTTAGCTAATGGGGCCTCCTGTTGCCGCTGCGCCACCAGAGCACAATTTCTGTTCTCATCCTGAAGCAAAGTTCTTCACCCGAGGTAATATTTCTGGGTTAGCAGAGTCTGTAACCTGAAGTGTATGTAACCTGAAGCGTATGTAACCCAAGGTACCACTGTACTCATATGTGAGGAAGGCTTTCAAAGTAAACCCTGAGGAACAATCCATATTCACTACCTTTCAGGACATCTTTGGGAGAAGAAAAGGCCAAGGAGTCAACGCAACACAAATCTGGAGTGGAGCCCCTAAGGCAGTTGGATGGCACCTTGTACGCCTCCTTCCTGCAACTCTGCAGCCAAGCTGGTGCCAAACTTATTGCTCTGCTTTCCTTTGGACCACATCAGTGAGGCCGAGGGGGTGGGTGGGTGTCTTGTCATCTGGGCAGCCCAGGATTTCCATAGACACTGTCCAGGCTTGTGCCCTAGAGAGGTCACTTCAGTGCTGCAATGGTAGCAAAATCAATGCGAGAGACAGCACAATACTGAATTCCAGCCTGTATCTACTGTATTTTTCTGTGTATAAGATGCCCCCATGTAGAAGACGACCCCTACTTTATTTAACCCAAAATTAAAAGATTAAGTTGTTTAGCTTTTGGGGTGGGGGGTGGGGAAGATCACTTCCACCAATTGCTCACCCGCCTGCCTGCCACGGCCGATCGCTTGCCACAGCCACTGCTGATCGTACACATCACCACAGCCGCCAATTGTCTGCCTGCTCACCGCCACCAACAGCCCACCCGCCCACTTGCTGCAGCTGCTAATCGCCTGCCTGCCTCACCACAGCTGCCAATTACCTGCCCAATTGCCACAGCCACAGCCAATCAGCAGCAGGCCTTGCCGCAGCCACCAATCACCCACCCACTCGCCGCTGCCAATCTCCTGCTTGCTGCCATTAATCACATGTCTCCCCTCTGCATTCACTATCTGTGTATAAGACGACACCCAATTTTCGCCTTTTTTTTTAAAGCAAATACGGTATATTGATACTTAGACAAAGGTCTCACTAAGTTCATTGCAGCCTACTGCCATGTAAGTTTGCATAGGATAGCAGTCCAAGGCTGCAATCGTATACCCATTTAACTGAAAGTAAGTCTCGGTGAACTCAGGGGGACCTACCTGCAAGCACACATGGGCAGGATCATACTGTTGGTGTCTATTCTTGCTTGACAATGCAAGCATTTCCTCTTTGCCAGGTCTCAGAAAACTGATGGAATGAGCTTGAGGATTCATTTTGCTAAAAAACCCAAAAACAAACCACCCTTTGTGGGAAATGAAACTGGCTGAACTACAAACTACTGTTTTATCCATCACTACCTGCTGTAGTGCATTGGCCTCTAGAGAAAGGATGGGAAACCTGCGGCCCTCCTGATGTTGCTGGACTACAACTCCCATCATCCCTCACTGCTGACCATGCTGGCTGAGACTGATGTTAGTTGGAGTCCAACAGTATTTCGGCGGCCAGTCACAGGCCCTCTGCTTTAGAGAGTGGCTTTTATTGCTTGCCTACCATAAATGTAAGGGATCCTTCAGCTATTATTATTATTATTATCTTCTGTTTTGCTTATGGCATTTCTTGCTGAAATTGTTTTAAATTTGTCTTATTGCTGGCACATATTGTTGTCTGTACTTCTCCATAGACTGCTGCTTTTTAATTGTATTTATTATCATTCTAAGCTGCCTTGAAGGCAAAGTGGAGTATAAATATTTTTAGTAAATAAATATGTCCAGAGGGAGTGAAGTTAGTGCAATTACTATGCCTGTTTTTGATTGGATCGGTTTCCCAGTAAACAACAAATAGATATCGGAAAAATGGTTCTGTTTGAGGAAACAGTAACTGTGGGGGTAGCTTGTGTTAGGCTGTTCACCTCTTCTAAGAAAAAGGCTGACACTTAGCAGGCACTGACATCGCACAGGAGTTTAGAATATGAAATATAAGTCATTTTCATCTTGCCATTGTTCTGAGCAGGGTTGGAAACATATTGCCCCCAAGCCTTATGAACCTGTTTCTTTTTTTTCCCTTTCACTGCGATTGGAACCTCTTGAGCATGCATGAACCATCCACCAGCTCAAGCCTCCCATCATTAATATACATTAATATACAGTGCAAATCCAGACTGGTTTAGAGGATGTTCATGGAAGTTACTGAGGCAATGAACGTGAGGTACTCTTGAGAGTTTGGGAGAACTTCCCCATGACTATCAAATGCTATCAGCACAGTCCTACACCTGTCTATTCAGAAGGGAGTCCTATTAACTTCAAAAAGTAAGTGTGTATAGCCAGGGTCAGCAATTTGGCACCTACAGGTGCATACATATGAGCCCGGCAATACCTTCCCTGTCACCCTCAAGGTCTCCTTCCTCTGGTAAAATTAGGCTTGAAAGAAGCCAGCAGAAAAGGTGGCCTTGTGCAGATGGCATCCACAACCTTTTCTCCAATATGTTGTTGTGTCCACAAATCCAAAGAGGCTGAAGCGTCATCACATAGCACATATAGTACTGTAGAGTTGGAAGGGACCCTGAGGATCATCTAGTCCAACCCCCTGCAATGCAGGAATATGCAGCTGGTCCATACAGGGATCGAACCTGCAACCGTTTGTTTTAGACAATAATTTCTCAGTTTAGAAAAGAAAAACCGTTCAGTGAGAACACAGTCTTTCTGTTTCTGTGAATATTTCTGCTGGCCTTTGTAGTCAGATGCTTTTGCCAAAGGGGCCGCATTTTCTTGTTGGGAGAGCTTTCTACACTAGCTTACAGAGCTCCTCTTTGGGGTTTCCTTTCTACCTTTTAATACACTTTCATAACAAAATACAAGCGGTCATTCAAACAGGTTTATTCATGGGCGATGCTCATTCATCTGCCAGCAACCAGAAAGAAGCAACACTGCTTTCTCCATTACAGAGAATGAATACAAAAAGGCCGCCAGCTTTCAGGGGAAGTTTGGTGGAAAGCACATTGTGGCTAGGAAGAGGTATCCTTTTCTTTCATGTAAATAAATAGATCACTTTACAGCAGATTTTTTTTTAGAGAAATGAATGTAGCCTATGAATGCATCCAGGGCCCTATATTCACTTTGAGAGTAAAATGTAAGCAGGCTGAAAAGAGAAGGGGTGGGGACAGAATGTTCATTTTCAAAAAAAGAAAGAAAAAAGATTGATACACAGGAGACAAATTTACATATAAATACTCTATTTTTAAGATAGAGAGAAAAGTTAACTACTAATACGATGCTGTCTTGCACTAATTCAGACTGTCGGTCCACCTAGCTCAGTACTGGCAGCAGTATCCAATGGTTTTTAGGCAAGGGAGATTCCCAGCCCTACCTACAGACGCTGGAGATTGAACCAGTGTTCCTCTAAATGTAAAGGAGATGATGCTGGCCCAAGACATTTTGACACCTGAGGCAAACCACAGAATGGTGTGTCCTCCTGCCTTGACAAGGGACAGAGGGCTGAGTGAAGATCTACATTGGGAACAAGGGTGGGGAAATCAATTTAACCTTACCCAGCAGTTGAAGTGGAAATAAGAAGCCATCGTGGAGGGGTGGAAGAGATCCTCTCTAAATCACACCAGGCAGTTGCAAAGCCTAGGAGAACCCAGTGTATTCACTGAGAGGCTGCTGTAGAGGCGGAATTGCCAAGGAGAAAGTAGATCCAGCCTCCAAGGAGCAAGTCACAGCCATTGAGACCACTGTAGCAGCAGCAGCCTGAAGTGGTTGCCTCAACTTGCCTCATGAGTGGGCCGGCCCTGAAAGAAGAAGGTCTGCCACTGAGCTATGGCCTTTCCCCATGTAAAATGTAGATAATAATGGTAATCTCCAGGCAGCCTGCATTTTCTCTGCAGCGAGTGCATCATGGTGAAGGAAGTTCTTTTCACAGATCCCCTTGCAGAATATGTGCCTTTGGAGCAAGTGAAAGGATACCGAAGCAAGGAGAGAAGGCTCCCAGAAGCCTATTTTCATGGAAATTTACTACAATGGGAAATTTGGCACAGATTTGAAAAATGGCTCCCCCCCCCCATTATTATTATTTTGTGAAAGTTGCAGATTTTGAAATGTTCACATTTGGACTGTAGATTTTGATTTTGGTGAATTCACTGAAATGAATGCTTAAATCTTACTTAGTTTAAATAAAGTTTAGGTCTTTATTTAGTCTTATTTAGTGTTTAGGTAATACTATCAGGCACTGGCTCCCAACCACAATACATGACATTGTTCTTAAAATTCTAACATTATATAATCGAGACTTTTTATTGCAACACAATTATGAGAATACTAGTGCTCCTAAATAATTTGCAGGCTGTTAGTCTTACTCAGCACAGCAAACTCATTCATTGAAAGTAATGGACATGACTAACTCAAGTCCATTAATTTTGATGGGTTTGCAATGAGTCAGGCTTAGTTGGATGCAGCCCTGTGAGCATGATCCATTCCTGAATGGGTTCAGTTCTGCAGGCCCTTGAATCATTTACACAACCGCACGTCAATCAGTGTGGTGTAGTGGTTAAGAGTGGTAGTCTCGTAATCTGGTGAACCGAGTTCGCGTCTCCGCTCCTCCACATGCAGCTGCTGGGTGACCTTGGGCTAGTCACACTTCTTTGAAGTCTCTCAGCCCCACTCACCTCACAGAGTGTTTGTTGTGGGAGAGGAAGGGAAAAGGAGATTGTTAGCCGCTTTGAGACTCCTTCGGCTAGGGATAAAGTGGGATATCAAATCCAAACTCTCCTTCTAATTATTTGTAATGGGGTGCCCCTATTTGGGGGGAGCTGGCTGCAGTTAGTATCAGTCCTGTGTAGAGAGTAGGATCATGGTGAAAACAGCAGAAAAGCAAAAGAATATCTCAGTTGACATCTTTTAATGAAGCAGAAATTTAGAGGGCAATTTCAAAACAATGTAGAAAGTAACCTGGGTAATGTAGTTCTGTATCATCCATTGATAAGAAGAGCCTGCTGGATTAGACCAATAGCCATGGGGTGCCAACTTGAATAAAATATGGGGGCACAGCTAAGCCCTGCCCTGCATAATCAATCACATTGTGGGGTTCACCCACACCATCTGAATGGCAACGGCCATCAGTTTTGTGGGGGGCCAGCCCCCTCCAATATTTTATTGGGGAGGCTGAAGAGACCTCCGCCCCTAAGAGTTGACTCCTATACAATAGCCCATCTAGTCCAGCATGCTATTCTCACAGGGGTCATCTTGTTTTTTAAGCTGTATTTCAATCAATTGTTTTTATATTTGGTGTTAGCTGCCCTGAGCCCGGTCTTGGCTGGGGATGGCGGGGTATAAATAATGATGATGATACTAATAATAATAATAATAATAATAATAATAATAATAATAATTCAGAAGCATAACTGCTTTCAACCATGGAGGCAGAGCAGCACAGGGAAATGAAGAAAGCAGTTTGTGTGGTGGCAGTAAATATATATTTAAATAAGTGATTGTATTTTTCTTTTAAACTTTTTAAGTAAGAAAAATCTGGTGGTTGTTTATGGAAACAAATATTTCACCTTTAAAAATGAAGTAGAGGGACTAAGTGATAAGATCTGGAACACAGTTTGCTTCTGCACGGCATTTCTGTTTGTGAAGGATTAAACTAACAAGAAGTGCGCTGTTCATAATGTCTCTCCACTCTAGGCTTAATTACACCCAATATTGAATTTTTGTTTTGTTTTTCAAAGTACATTTTCCCTGTTCCCTGCAAAGAATTGCTCGAGGACTAAGATAAGCAATCATTTAACTTAATTATTCAAGCCACTAATTGTACTTAGAAGTCTGCAGAACAAACTTTGTAGAGTTGGCCAAGGCCCCTTCTAGGCTCGATCCCACAAAAAATTAGTTGTGCTTAAGTTAAGACCTAACAAGACGAATTTCCCTGTCAACTCCATTGTTGCTTAATTGTCTCCCTTTAATAAAAGGCTGGAACCTTTGCTTCCTAGCTAATCAGGAACCAGAATACTGTATGTGAATCAGCAGCTGGCTAGCTTACACCCACCATACCACAACAGGATATGAAAACACGGGTTTCAACAGAGACAGAAACCCGTATCCACCCCGTATCCACCCAAGAGGGATATGTCTGCAGGACCATTTGTCTTCTAACATTATGGCACCATGCTACAACGTCTCAGAGCAATGAGTCCCACAGATCAGTTTGTGCACTGTTTGGGAACAAAATGTGTATGGATTAAGTATAATGAGTGCTTTCTAACTGGGAGCTAGAGACAGTGTAATTACTTCTTTATATGAAGATATGTATAAAGGAGTCTAAAATGTTCCTTTCAGTTCTTTTCTAACAAAACATTGTTTTAATCAGAAGTGTAATTAAAGCATTCTGAACAGTCCCTAGCAAATAATCTCACTTCCACATCAATATATCATTTGTGCCACAGTTTATACATCTGTATTTCCTCAATGTTTCTAAAAAAAAAAAAAAAAAAAAAAAAAAAAAGCCCACTGGTATTTTTTTAAAAAAATATAACAGGGTTTTTTGTTTTTTATTAAAGTGTGGAAAAATTACATATTTGCAAGTTTAATAGCTCCTCTAGAAACAGTTAGAGCCTATCAAACAACACCCCCAGCCCCGCCAATACAGTTAATGAAAATTGTAAAACCACATGGTGCATATATGTAGCCCAAATAATATAGGAATTGTAAAGGATAAATTTGAACTCCTCAGGAAAAAATTGCAGACAATGGTTGAAAGGATACACCAGGAGTTTTGATGCAAGAGAGGACATGGGAACTGGGAAAGCACAGGTAAGTTTCTTTTTCTTTTCTTTTTTAATACTGTTTTTATTTACTTTCATGGTACGGAAGATAAATTCTGAGAAAACCATTGTTACAACAGTAAACGACAAATAACTTGTCCTGATAAAATTACAGACTTTTATCACGCCATGTGTTAAAGTTTCATTTGATTACTCTAACAATGGTTCTCAACCTGTGGGTCCCCAGGTGTTGTTGGACTACAACTCCCATCATCCCTGAGCTCTGGCCTTGCTAGCTAGGGTTGATGGGAGTTGTAGTTCAACAACATCTGGGGACCCACAGGTTGAGAAAGGCTGCAAGAGATCATGCCACATTTTCCCACGAGTGCTGAGCGGATTCCTGCCACAGTCTGAACAATGCGTGTATTCAATCAACATTTGCCATATGTTTTAAAAGGAATATGGATTGTGTTTGCCCTTTGCCGCTCTCACCTGGCATGTTCGTTTCTCAGCCAATGCTCTGCTATACCAAGAATCAATGTTCAGCCCATCACCAGTTTCCCAACATCTGCCTAGGTAGGTTTCTGAAAGTTAGATTCCCACAACCAGATCCCTGTGACTTGCACTCGTTTATTTTGGTACGCCCTTGTTATCTCAAGGTGTTAGCATGCATATGCTCCAACTGCCCTGATCTACCAGGAATGCGCTCTGCTTCATGATTCCTATTGCTATGAATCTGTTTTTGCTTTTGGGTTGTTAACATGGGTTGCTAGAGTTGCCTTTCTTCATGTTTTGCCTTTCAGGCCTTTTCCCCTGGGTCTCTAGCAGATTGGCATCAAGGTGGAAGGTAGGATACCCACTTATGCATCTGCAAAAGAGAAGGTGGCAAAGGAAGCCAGAGATTTGCCTCGGGTTTGCACCCACTGATTTCTGACTGCACAGGCAAATTCAGAAATAATTATTATAATTTAGTTAGAAAGATGATACATCTCAACACAGTCTGAAAGGCCTGCTTAGCCTGATCTTCAGGTTCCAACTGCAAGACCTCTGCTCTCTTTCCTCCTTACGGCTCTTTGTAGGGCAGCCCTTCAAACATAGTTCATCAGATGTCGTTGCACTACAATGCCCATCATCCCCAGACAGTTTAGCCAGTGGGTCATGGATGATGGGAGTTGTAGTCCAACATCTGGGGAACCAACATCAAGGGACACTGAAATGGAGGGTTCCTTCAAATAGAGGACTAAGACACATGGCCACTCTAGTCCACAGGTTGCACTCTGCCTGAGTCCTGGAGCTGGCACTGTTTTGAGCTGTCTGTGATTGCCAGTTAGGTGGTGGCAAGTTACTATCGCTCAGAAAAGGGACACAGAAGTGAGTACTTAACTTCACATAGTTCAGTGGCAAAGCATCTGTCTCCAGTTTCTTTCAAGCTTCCGCTTGAACCCCTGCCAGTCAGAGCCTTACATGGAGTCAGACCATTGTCTCATACAGCTCAGTATTGTCTTCTCTGACTGGCAATGGCAGAGCTAGCTAGAGACACAATCAGTCATAAGGGAAATCACCTGTGCACTTGATTGGAGTATTATTGCCCACACAGTTCAATGCCTTGGCATTGAAAGCAATGGCCAAGCATGAACCCAGATGCAAATTAAGGCCTGCCTTTCTGTAAAGGGATGCGGGTGGCTCTGTGGTCTAAACCACTGAGCCTCTTGGGCTTGCCAATCAGAAGGTCGGTCGTTCATATCCATGCGACAGGGTGAGCTCCTGTTACGCTGTCACAGCTCCTGCTAACCTAGCAGTTTGAAAGCACACCAGTGCAAGTAGATAAATGGGAATCACTGCAGCAGGAAGGTAAACAGCGTTTCCGTGCTCTCTGGTTTTCATCACAGTGTTCCATTGCACCAGAAGCGATTTAGTCCTGCTGGCCACATGACCCAGAAAGCTGTCTGTGGACAAATGCCGGCTCCCTCGGCCTGAAAGCAAGATGAGCGCTGCAACCCCATTGTCACCTTTGATTGGACTTCACCGTCCAGGGGTCCTTTACCTTTTACCTTTTCCTTTTCACTGAGCTCTTGCTCCCATCAGGATTCCTCACCACCAGCACCACCCAGTCACTGAAAAGCCTTTTATGTGGGATGGGAACTAGAGCTCCATTTGCACAAACTCTTCAAACATCAGGGGTTAACCGAAACCCTTCCAAATTGAAGGAGGAAACAGATATGTTGGAAGCAGCAAAGGTCCTTCATGGAAATGGGAGTGTGTGTGTGAGTGTGTGTGTGAGTGTGTGTGTGTGTGTGTTCCAAAAGTACCATTACAGGCTGACTTTCCTTCATGATGCAGCTTGAGTGAGAAGAGGTCATCTGGCCTCGTATCTCCATTACTGGGGAAGGACTGTGGTGGAATCGTTTTAGATTTTCCCTTTGGATGCCAAACAGGCCCTAACGCTGTGTACACCCTGCCAAAGGCCTCCTTCTGCCCATTCCCTTCTCTGCCATGATCCTAAAGAGGTTAATCTCTTATTCTTACGGAACGTGCTAAAACAAGAGAAATGGAATTTATCCATATTAAACATTGGCTTGGCCCATTTCCCCTCAGGTTTGCACGCACGTATATCCACACCATCCACACCAGATCTCAGTGTGTCTAAAACGGCTGGAAATTGTGCTTGCGTGCCTGCTTAGCACAAGGGATAGGAGTCCTGGATCACAGAACATCACCCAGGATGCTGACTGCCATCTAAGGTGTCAGCTTGACACTTGTTTTTAAATGTGGCCATTGATGGATGGATGATCTGGGTATGAAGCAAGTATCCTCCTTTTCTCTCTCTAAGGCAGGCGTAAGTTCAAATCCCACTTTCATGTCAAGTTTACGGATACAGCTCTTTACATATGCAAGGAGGCTGCTTTCCCCCCTACCCCCTACCCTTAAATCTAATGTTATGCTTCTGAATACAGAATTTACCTAAGTAAATAATTATTTTTAAACCTAAGATTTAGGCAGCATTAGGATTTGATGTTATGCTAATGTTTGACAATTACTAAATGTGGGTATCAGGCAGTATTTTTTTTTAAAGTTTAATTTAAAGCAATTTGACATGGAAAGGTTATTACTTTAGTTGCCAATAAAAGCTGTACTTTTAACATAAGTGTACACTAGACCCTAGGGTATGTGACTATTATCTTTTCTGCAATTATGTGGTGTTCTACATAAATGCTAAAAAAAAAAAAATTAGAAATATCAAAAGTATGAACTTAGATACAATATAAAAAAAAAGTTGAATAGATAAAACCAGAAAGCAAGTTGACATGAACATAGACAGGTTGAGGTTTCCCCCTAGAGGTAATATTTGGAAAATCCTGTAGCATTTACGTTAATACATGAATTCAGATTTTAAAATTGGCAAAAACATAAACTCTGGTCAGAGTGTTGCTTTTTCTTGTAAATTCGTAAAAACAAACAGACCGTGAAATATGGATGAATCTGTCATGTAGGCATCCTGATATCTGTAATCAAGTCATTTCCTTTCAGCAACCCAGAGTAAGGCAATCCTTTACATTTTACCACATCCCCTCTCAGTTTTACTGGACAACCAACTTGGCAAAGAGCTCTGATGAACTCAAAAACTTGCTCACTTTTTGGTGGCATCTTTGTAGCCATAGATTGATTCTTCTTGTATCAACGCGATGTGTAAATTTTGCTGGCATGCCACAAAAGCAGGGCTTTTTCCCCCCCAGCTGGAACTCAGTTATGAAACCTCTCTGGTGGGCACCATTGCCATTATAAGAGAACAAGGGTTTGTGGTGAGTTCCAGCACCATCCAGCCTTAGGTGAGATGGGTGGTGACTGAGACAGAAATTTCTTGGTTGTGACACCCAGCTTCTGAAATTCCTTCTGGGACAGCTTACCTGGTCTTTTAAGTGCCAGGCAAAGGGCTCTTTATTTCCCATGACACCTTTAACACTGAATTGCACTGTTTTATTTCTGTTGTTTTGCCTGCTGCTATTGCCTGTTGTATTATTTTAGCTTGCTCTGGGGACTAGGAAGGGTAAAGGCGGTTGTGGAAGAGGAGGCAGGCCCTCCCAGGACCCTGAACAGGACTTCAATCACCTCACTCTTGCTCGCATCCAGTTGAACAAGAGCGCTCACTTTCGAAGTGAATTCATGTGACATCCCTAAAACACTGATCTAAAGCGACTTGGACAGGGGTCGGGGGAAACTTACATCAGATATCTGTGGAGTAAGTGGACAAATCCTGCAAAGGACTGGTAGCTGTTTAAAGAACAGTAAGCAGAGAGTAGAACTAAATAGCGAGATGTTGGCTCAACCCTTGGTGCTAGATGACAGCATTTATTGTGAAGGGACAAAGGGAACCCCCCCCCCCTGCCAAAGCAATGCCCCTTTAGCCTTCTTAAAGAAGCAGTTGGGGTTGTGGTGGATAGCTCCATGCACATCAATGCATATGTGAAGAAAAGAGTTCTACTCCCTCCCCAATGCTTGATTACACTGAACCACCTTTAACATTTTAATGCCTGGTTTGGGGATTATTATTTTTTGGGAACAACTTGGTGTCATCAGCAAAAACTCCATATTATTAACACCAGTCCAAAAGGAATCAATCCCAGTGCAGAGCTTTGGAGAAGCCTGCTTCGTACATCCCTCTGTTATGAGAACTGATTATTTTCTAGGCTACTCTGACATATTGGTGAAGGTATGCCCCTCTCTTGTACCCATGAGGTTGATCCTTTACACAAAGGTTTATGATCTATAATCCACGATTTGGGGATTTGGAAGCCCCTTGTAGACTGCAGTACGATCGTTTCTACTTAGTTCAGAAAATGCTGCGGTGTTACAGACCTGTTGGCATATTTATAGCTCAAGGAGCTAGTCCAAAAGATTACTAACCAATACCACTTTACCCGCCATTACTATGAAGAAGTATATACTCAAAGAATATCGTCGGTGGAGGAAGGGAGAAGCACCATTGATTTGAACAGAAGGACTAAATTATATGGTCTTATGACTACAATGTGATTCATATCATAATTTTGCCCCAGATGTTTCCAGTTTGAAAGTCGGAGAAGTCATTATTGGACATAAAAGGTTGGTTCGCAGTCTGCTTACTCCATAGTCTTTCCACTAGGTCTGGAAAAAAATAAGGCTTTTTTTCTTCTTATTATTATGCCAATTGCAAATGGTGGCTTATGTTTCAAATTAGCTGAAGTTTGTTATTTTCCCCTCTTAGGTAGGGTCTAAAACAAGCTGTTCACAAGAGGTCCAGCCACAGTATACAAGTCCCCCTAGAATTAGTTGGAAGAACTCCTGATGAGTTCACTCCTGTTTGTACATTAACCTTGGGATGAAAGGCCAGCCACAGTCATGTGAGAATCAAACCAAGTTTTCCAAAGCATGACACAATTTGATGGAAGTGTACGGGGCTCACAGAAAAATGTTTCGTGAGCCCAGAAAAACAATGAAAAAGCTTTAAGTTTTTAATGGTTCCACTTGAAGAATTACTAAGAGGTTGTTGACTCCAGAGGCCACACTGTAATATTTGAAAGAACAAACAGGGAAGGAAGAACAGCCAACTCAGCTTGTGATGGGCAGTAGAAAGTCATGAAGGTGGGTGGAAAATTAGGCTAAGAATACAGCTCATCTGCCCCCCTCCATATCAGCATTTGCTGAGAGCAAAAATTAGTATCCCAGATCAATGTTGGTGTTTGCATAGGCCCGTGTCCATAAATTTGTCAGATATACAACACTTTATGCTAAGAAAATATAAACTCCACATTTATAGGAGTAAAGGGCAATGGAAGGGCCACTGTGCCCTGCAGATGGACAGCTTTCCCCACCATTTCTAGAGCTATTGCCAGCCTACAGATGCATCACAAGTAAGGATGCTTGAGGAATTTGACCTTGCAATGCAACTGATCTCATCCTCACTTCATAGACTGAAATCCGGACTAGAAATTAGTTTAATCCCCCAGCTATCAGCCTTCCTAAATATTTTGCTGCAGTTCTCAGCACACCTGCAAAAATCAGAGCTACACTTTAAAATGTGTGTTTTGAGAGACACTATGTTTAAAAATGTGTATTTAAAATGCAAACTTTGTGCAGCGTTTTTTAAAATGGGATGCAGGTCAACGCTGGGCAAGAATACAGAAGACAGCACACAGTTCTTCCACTGCCTATTTCTGCATTACGGTGCAAGGGAAAGCATGCCACTGCTTACAAAATGTGGTCTGAGCATGGAGCACCACCAGAGCAAATAAAAAATGACAATATCAAAAATGAATTAGATAAAGTGATTTTAATTTTGCAATGCAGAATGCAATCCCAACACCTTTTAGAGAAATTGCTGGAATCATTTCCACTTAAAGCTGTGGGTGGGAGGGCTACAACACAAACTGACTAACACTGACTGGCAATCCTCAGTTTACTTTCTCAAGACAAAATCCTGCTGCAAGAATAACTTAGCATTTCAAGCATTTCTCTTCCCACCCCCTGTGCAATTCCCCCCCCTATATTTGACATTACAGCTGCAGTAGAAGTATCAACAAATTTTCTTGATTAATTGAAGCAGTAATTTAGCAAAGATTCAAGCACAACATTCAAGCTGGCAACAGGATGTCTTCTCTGTTGGCTAAAATTTAGGATCCTACTTTATTTTAATTTTTTTAAGTACAAAATTATTTGCATAGTGGCAATCTGTTTACTCCACTGAACTGAATTTGTCGATAGAGGGAAAATCAGTGTGTGTGTGTGTGTGTGTGTGTGTGTGTATTAGTACAGCATTCAGTCCAGGGCAGATTTTTTTAAAAAGTAAGCAAACCTCCACATGCAGACTTTTGTTAAGACAAGAGGTGCTGTAGATTGGGTCTAAAATAGCAGTTTGGAAATTAAAAGCTGTATTTTGGGGAGGAAGGAATTAATGGACAATATCAAGAGAGAAGCTGAACACTCGTAACTCGTGCAGAACTGCAATGTGATCAGGGGAGTCTTTCCTGTGTGCCTGTCATTCCTCCGCATGTATTGAAAGAGCGTTTCCATTCCTTTTCTACCATAAGCTTTGCCCTCCTTCAATGACTAAGTTGTGGCCAGTCATATAATCTGAAGCTTCAGATGCCAAGTATACGACGGCAGCTTGCAAGTCTGTCACTCGAGCCAGCCTTCCGGCTGGGATGTCCGTGAGCCAGCACTGCACAAGGGGTTTCAGCTCCTCAGAATGGATGAGCGGTGTTTCAACAATCCCCCTGTATAAACATATAAGACACAAACCGGCTTGTTATGGCTTCTTTCTTTCTTTCTTTCTTTCTTTCTTCCTTTCCTTTCCTTTCCTTTCCTTTCCTTTCCTTTCCTTTCCTTTCCTTTCCTTTCCTTTCCTTTCCTTTCCTTTCCTTTCCTTTCCTTTCCAGCACAAAATTGCAACAATACAAAAATAGCCCTGGGGGTACTTTTCAAACGAAGGATGAGAAAGATTCCAAAACTCCCTGGCTAAAAGCCACCAGAAACTTCAAACATGATTCCCATTAAATGTCTTTCTAATATAGTTTTTATGTATCATCATTGTGTCCTTCATTTATTTCCACATTAGCAATACATTATTTAGCATAACGTCCCAATTGAAAGATTTGCCTCACAAACAATCACATCATCTAAATTGAAAGTGACTTGCGAGCGTTTACCTACAAATAGATTTTTTGGAACTGGACATAGCAATTATTCTATTCATTAGGAGACACTGCGAAAGGGGGTTTACAATATGTTCAGCGAATGCAGGCGGTTCACATGCTATCATTTCAAGAGGAAGGCATAACCATTATTTATTTCTTTTCTAATTTTAGAATAAAAGTTCACGTTCACTAGGACTTTTCCCGAGAAGAAAATGTCAGTTAGTAAAAAGCTTGAAGGAACTGGCTCCTATTGTCTTCCAGCTTAGACACCTTCTCTGCAATATGACAGAGAATTTATCAGGAAATGTTTGCGCATATATATATATATATATATATATATATATATATATATATATCACCCCCCCCAAAAAAAAATATATATGAATGAGAGCCAAAGAATCCACAGCACTCCATAAACATTTGGTGGGTGTTTAGGGCTTTAACAATAACTGATTTGTCACCCTCCTCCTTAGCAACATATTTGTATTTTGAGAAATGTTATAATTCTCTCCCCCCCAGTCCCTTTATAAATATATTTACATAACTGGGCCTAACAAGAAATTACATTTAACTTCTCAGAAATGACAATAACTAAAACCTGAGCTGCCAATTCCACTTCATTAGTGTGGTAGAAATGCATTCCAAATGTTAATAAAAATTCCAACATGCTGATAAATTAGTGCTTCTAAGGAACATGTGACACCTTGGTTAACATATTCAACCTCAATTATATTTCTCTTCAGCACCCTGTTATCTGGAACCTTTGCTGGCAATCAGAGGTGCTGTTTTTCAGCGGCCAATTTTCTAGATAATGTAGCTTATCAACACTGTGGGTAAACTTGCCAATGAAATCAGACTGCACTGAACCACACACGCGCTAATTGCATCTCTTTTTTATGCATATTTACAGACTGTCACTTCAAAGAAATCAGTGGCCCATTGAGGCAGCCAGTTAGCTGGAAGAATTGCCTCTTGCAAATGAAAATTAGCAAACAAGCTAGTGATAAATATGAAATGAACAAAGTCTCGAAATGCCGTTTTGTTCTCAAACTTCATCCTCATCCCAATTTATGCTTCCAAAGAAACAGGGTTTAGAAACACTGAATTCTGGGAACGAGAAACCCCCGCCTTGTACTTTTGTTTTAAAAGAAACTCTTACGATATTGTTTAATGGATGTGGTTCAGACTTTGCTCTCTTTCTTATATACATGTTTTAAAATGTTTTAATTTTTTTGCTTAACCGGTGCACTCTTCCACAACCCGACTTTCTTTTCAGTCTGAAACTGACAATAAACAGGATAACTATTCAGAAATAATACCACACAAGGGCAACACGATTGACCTCTGGCACTATCCTTCATTCCAAAGTAATATTATAATCACAATATTATTTTCCCTAAGTAGTTCCCTATCCCAGTCTTCTCAACCCCTTGACTCTAGCACATGTTTTCTACAAAAACAATTTGATTTTTCAGTTGCAAAAGAATATCAACAGGCTTATCATTTACTGTTACTCAACAACATTTTTTCCCATATATATTAGACACACACACACAAAATATGAAACAATACTAGGCTTGGGTCACACTGATAATAATGACAATAACAACAATAATTATTATTATCAGAATGTGCTAGGTGCTCTAGGGGTAGTGACGGATGATCCAAAGAAGGCCAGCCCTATTATTTTATTTTACTTTTAGTAGACATTTGGAGACTGGGGGGGGGGGGCACCAATCCCATTTTTTCAAGCATTTCCTGTGAATCTCTGATTACAATTCAGTACCAGCTTTATTTGCAAATGTTAGCAGGGTGTGGCCTTAGGTTTCATGCTACATCATTTTATTTTCTATTCATTAGAAACTAGATAAAAAGTCTGACTTTGATCATTTAAACCCGATCCAAGATGCATCTCTTTCTATATGGAGATATATTCAAGAACCAATTGTGTAACAAATAGATAGATTGCTCAGTTTGTTTACCTTTTCACCAAACAAAAGGTTTTTTAAAAAATAAAATAAATGAATGGGTTTATTCAAATGAGGAATATCCACACAGAGATATTTGGTGGGGTGTATATGTGTGCAGTGATGCAGTTTGGTAATTTTAGACTCTGGAATCAAGGGGAAGAGCTCCTATTAATTCTGCTGAGTATGGCCCTGAACGTCTGCCTGAAAGTCCAATGGCACCCTTGCTGGGGGGGGGGGGCGCAGTCATCTCTGACAAGTCTGTCTGTGTGTATAGCGGGGAGAAGAGGAGAGCAAGCTTAGCTTCTCCCCACAACAAACAATACTGGGCGGGAGGTTTCTGCAGTAAGATCTTTGCAATTCTTCACTGGGGAACAAAATAGGATGAAGTAGGACTACTTGAATGAAACTTTCCACCTCTCTCCATTTAACAGGCTAAAAGGATCGTCAAACCTGTCCATCCATTATAGTCCTCTAAATTTCTCCTTTTCCAATCTTATATTCAGTTCCCCACATTTCCACAAGGTTTTGTTTTTTTAAAAAAAAACCCTCATGAATGTTCATCAGCATTTTAGTGTGAATTATTCCCAAAAAACACATTTTTTTGTATGCAGTTTTGACAAACGTAAACATTTTTGCAAGCAGTTATTCTTATTATACTGCCTTTTAATATGTTGTTTTCACTGCTATATGCATTTTTAGAACAGAACAGAATAGAATATCTATATTTATTGTTTGGTTGTCGAACTGCCTCACAAAATTCAGAGAAGCGTGCATTTTGAAGGATAGCTGTGTTTGGTTCACACATTGGTTCAAAATATGTGAATTAACTATTTTCTCAGTAAAATAAACACAAAATTAAATTTCGTCCTTAATAGCAGGACAACAACCAGCTTTCTGAAAGGAAGGCCTCAGAAACCCTCCTGAGCATACAGAAGTCCTCTGAATAGCGCTGCAGCCATTGCCTCCAGGCAAATAAAACCCAGCAAAACTGAAATTTCTGAAGTTAATTGTGATATTCATAAATTATAGAGCACGGTACCACATAGTAGAACTTAGGCCTTTAGTTTAATTATGCTGGCGGTGGGAGGAAATTGAACGTTTTATACTAAAGACAGCATAATTTAGGAAAAATAAGCAAACGAGAAAAATAATAACAACAACATCATAGTGGCTTGTAAGCACGCTTTTGGGTTCTTATACAAATATTAGATATGCCCCAGTATACTGCACATCTTCTGGGAGAGGCTCGGTGCCAAGATGGGCAATTTAATGCTGGAGATGGAAAAACCCTTTTAGGCAAATGTGCGTTGGCTCTTAACCATTCTGAGCGGTGACAAGTGCCAAGGCGTTAATTCTCTGCCTCATCTGGAATGCAATGCTGTTGCATAACAATGGCTTATCACACTATCTAGGTTCCCTTCACGGGAGATGCAGAACTGACATTTCACTGCTGACTGCGGGTTGATTTAAGACTCAAGTAGCCTCCAAACGATCCCACACTTTACGCCAGTGGATATGTTGGTCTTTGAGTGCCCTGTTTATCAGCTGCTCCCTTAGAATGCTTGCAAGAGTTCTTCTCCCAAAGTGTGTGCATTTGTGTGTTTTGGAGAAAGGGGTTCCCATCTGTGTATAAGTTGATTTCTTTCAGATGAGTTATTAATTTGAATGATTTAAGTACACTTCAATTACTCAGGAAGTGTTTAATCAGTAAAACCCACTTAATTGGGACATCTCCCAAGAAATTACATAAAAGCCCAGAGATATTTAAGAGCAACTGCTGTTGCTTAATGGGGATGGTAATGCTGGTTAATTGGGATGCCTTTAAGTGATAGGGCTTTGCTTGGTTCTTCCCTCTGGTGTCCTTTTATGCCAGTTCCATATACAGCGGAACCTTGGTTCCCAAACTTAATCCATTCCGGGAGTCTGTTTGATTCCCGAAACAGTTCAGGAACCATGGCGCGGCTTCTGATTGGCTGCAGCAGCTTTTTTGCAGCCAATCAGAAGCCAGGCATTCGGCTTCCAAAGAACATTTAAAAACCGGAACAATTACTTCGGGTTTTCGTTCGTTTGGGAGCTGAGGTTCCACTGTTTCTTTTAATTTCGTGACTGCTGTAACCATGTGCAGTGATCACGGAGCCCAAGAAAGTAAAATCTCTCACTGCCTTTATTTCTTCCCCTTCTGTTTGTCAGGAGGTGATGGGCCCAGTGGCCATGATCTTCGTTTTTTTGATGTTGAGCTTCAGACCATATTTTGCGCTCTCCTCTTTCACCCTCATTAAGA
Source organism: Podarcis erhardii (assembly GCF_964252035.2). Lineage (NCBI taxonomy): Eukaryota > Metazoa > Chordata > Lepidosauria > Squamata > Lacertidae > Podarcis > Podarcis erhardii. The sequence continues at coordinate 98,559,551 of NC_138498.1, forward strand.
GGTTCTTTAATTCCTCCTCACTTTCTGCTATCAAAGTTGTGTCATCTGCATATCTGAGGGTGCTTATTGCCTGTTAAATAATGGAGGCCCATCAACAGGAACACAACAATCTTTTTTTAAAAAAAAAAAAAATACAGGTAGGCATGTTGGCCCATATGCAAAATTCCAAAACTCATCTTAGGGTGACACTTTTATTAGACCAGATGGCAACAACTGTGCAAGCTTTTGAGTTCGACAGGTCTCTTAATCAGGCTAGATGGCAAACAGAGCACTTGGGCTGGTGATGGTGGGGAAACAGCAAGAGATTGCAGACGTTCCATGAGGCTCTTTTGGACCTTTGTGCTTATCAGGTTACACCTAGGCCCTGCTGGCATAAGGGGTTCACCTGGTGGGGCAGAGCTGCAATACTAGCTTTCCCACAGAGGAGTCGCTGTGGCTTATTGGGAGGGAATGGTGGTGCTTGGGGTGTATGGGTACACTGGTGCGAGTGTAGTTCAGCTCCTCCAGTGTGCTTCTGATGAGTGTCAGAGACTCCACTGATGAGAAATCAGGTACATGGGGTATCCCTGTCACCTAGGTCCACCTCCATCCTGAGACAGAACATACAGGTTCCTAGATAGGTAGAAAACATGACTCAAGAAAAACTGGACTGTCTTCATATCAGCAAAAGTGGATATTAATTTTAAGTGGTGTGCTAAGCCAAAACGAAATTGTCAAAAGCCAAACTGGATGGCTTCACCGAGCCTTTGTAGAGAAGGTTCCCTCCGAAGTCCTATCTGTAAAACCCTACTTTCTCTAATTTAGGATTCTGCTGTTGAACACCTCACTTCAGTTGTTGGGTTTTTTCCAAGTCACATAAAGGTGGCCTTGTTGATCAGGCAAAAGAGAAGATGGTGTCCCTCCCACTCCAAAAATATATAGAAGCCCACCAGAGTCACAGTTGAATTTTACTTTACACTGATGACAAGACAATGTCCTCCAACATGCTGGAGGCTACAGGGGGAGCTTAGGGGGAGCCCAGGGCACGTAGTGCGGCACACACAGCTCAGGTACCCAACGTGGAAGAGAAATGTGTGTGCGCGCATGCACACACACATGCACGAGTCTTGTATTTTTCCTTTTCAGAAATTCCCACCTTTAAGCCTTCAAAAAATAGATAAAATGCAATTGATAATGGATATATTTCATAAAAAACAAAAAATATACCAAGGTGACTTGTAATTGCTACCGCCAAATGGAATTTCAATGATGGTAGTATAATGACGTCCCTTTTAAAGTGCCTGTATATTTTTCTGAGGTAAAAAGAAGGGGGGGGGGACTGGAAGGGGGAAAATATTGTCTGTTAAGTGTCAAACGCCTTTTCTTTTACCACAGAAGACTTGGACAGTAGCAAGGAAATATTTCACCTGGGAAAGAAATGTTAAAAACCACCCTTCACAAAATTAGAAAACCTGTTATGAAATGGCATGATCTTTTCAAAACTCCCAGAACATATACAGCAATAGAGAAGACTTTTTGCTACGCACTTGGCATTGGTGTTATGCTTGAGAGTATTCCCCCGCCCTTATTTAAGGAACTGAAGTTTTGCTAGCTAACAACTTCGCTTTCTTACATTTTCTTGAGAACTTCATCACATTCATCCTTATTTCCTTATTTCCTCACACATACCCCAAACCCTACATGTTACTTACGGAGAAATGCAGTTCACTCTCACTCCTCTATCAATCCACTCCGTCCCCAACGTCTGAGTTAACTTTACAACCCCGGCTTTCGAAGCATTGTAAGCTAATTGCTTCTGTGGATGAGGAACTGGGTGGTTGGGAAGGGAGAGAGATAGAAATTTAATTATTACTTCCCGATAGAAAAAGAGTAAATAAAAACTGAGACAGTTATTTGTAGAGGTTTGGAAATCAGGCAGGCATACCTTTCCATTGTATTATCCTGACTTTTGGAACATATGGAAAATGGAACAACTGCAAACAGACCCCTCGTAAGTACAGTGGTGCCTCGCAAGACGAAAAGAATCCGTTCCGCGAGTCTCTTCGTCTTGCGGTTTTTTCGTCTTGCGAAGCAACCCTATTAGCGGCATAGCGGATTAGCACTATTAGCAGCTTAGCGGCTATTAGCGGCTATTAGCGGCAAAGCGGCAAAGCGGCTTAGAAAAAGGGGGGAGCGCGAAAAAAATCGCAAGACTCGCAAGACGTTTTCGTCTTGCGAAGCAAGCCCATAGAGAAATTTGTCTTGCGAAGCGCCTCGAAAAACAGAAAACCCTTTTGTCTAGCGGGTTTTTCGTCTTGCGAGGCATTCGTCTTGCGGGGCACCACTGTACCTACATTTTAGTGTTACATATAGCAAACCTATATGCTATTTAAAAGAAACTGCCACTGCGTTCAGTAAGACTTATTATTCCCATGTAAGTGTGTGTATCATATGCCAGCCTAAAACTTATTATACCTGCAGATGCTTATTAAAATTAAAACTCAACCTATAAAAAGGCAAACATGCACAAAGCTATAGAGCATGGGTAGGCAAACTAAAGCCCGGAGTCCAGATCCGGCCCCATCGCCTTCTTAATCCGGCCCGCAGACGGTCTGGGAGTCAGCGTGTTTTTACATCAGTAGAATGTGCCCTTTTATTTAAAATGCATCTCTGGGTTATTTGTGGAGGCATAGGAATTTCTTCATTTTTTTCTCTCCAAAATATAGTCCGGCCCACCACATGGTCTGAGGGACAGTGGACCAGCCCCCTGCTGAAAAGCTTTGCTGACCCCTGTTATAGAAGATCAAACATTTATGCAGATATTGGTACACTTCTGTCCCGGAAATGCCAATCTCTCAAAGCAACTTGACTGGTTGGATGCTTTGGATGGGAGGGGGGAGGGGGCGAATGCACACATGTCACATGTCAGTCAGAAACTAAAATGATCGGCTTTGTTAATTATAACGTTCATGCTTACAAGCGACTTTGGTATATTCGCCTCCTCCTTGCCCCTTTCCTTAAGCTGATATACCTGCAAAAAGACAGCTTATTTTTAGCAACCAAACCATTCTCGTGACATTTTAAAACAGAGTTTAGCCCCCACCAGGCAGTATCTATGAAAAGTGCCTATGAATTGATTTTAGGATGAATTGATTTTAGAATGCATTTCAATTAATTGATTGAGATTTTATGTAAACTGTGTTACTTTAATTGTTGTTAGCCACTCTGAGCCCGGCTTCGGCTGGGGAGGGCAGGATATAAATAATTTATTATTATTATTATTAAGAAATTAAAAAAGAAAACTGAGAGGGAAATAGGACCATATTATTGGTCAATTCATAATTAACACGAATTTGTTGACAAGGATGTATTTTAGACCCATTTTTTTGTAATGCACACACAGAACTTTTCAAAGTGCAGACCCGTCATCTCACCCAGAAATACCCTTTTTAGTAATCTATTCTTCATCTGGGCTATTTTTATTCCCTTCCCCTCAATTTTATTCTGGCGTTCATTCATTTGCTTCAGTATTTCCATGCTGACTTTTAGGGCCAAGCCCTTGCAAGGCAACTTAAATAAAACTGTCATAAAAATCATTAAGAACAGTGGCTTAAAACAGCAGTGTTTTGAATAATACACAGGTGAGCAACATATCATTGCAGCTGAGCTAAAACAATTAAATCAGTTTCAGAATGTTGAAGACATATTTTTGTTTAATTGTTATTTTGATAATTATTGGGGTGGGTGTAATTCTGCCACAGATCACAAGACTGTGGAGTTTAACCATGATCTCCAATAGTGCTCAACCAGATCCCTGCATCACTACATTCCCCAGAAGCTCCGTATCAGGCCACGAAACACTCTGCAAATTTCCTTTTTTCAGTTTTTCTTTTTTTAATTACAGTAATAATAATATGCTTAAATGGTTGGAAGTGTGGTAAGATTTAGGATTTTTTATTTCTAGAAAGAATAAGAAAATACAAATAAAAGGAAAACAAAAAAAGCCCCACAAATCAATAGTTAAATTATTACTGCATGTCAGAGTGGTTTTCATTCAATTGGGAGCAGTCCTATAACAAAGTCAGGAGAATTTGACCAAATAAACGAACTTAGTAAAACAACATTTTAAAAGGCTGTAGCAGATTTATCCTTCCAATTCATGTATTTTGCTTGCCTGCCTGCTTTCTCGCCGGTTTCTTAAAATCAACACAGTGGAAAAGAACGTTTTTGTTGAATTGTACAAAAGCATGTAAAAACATACCACATCTTGAAATCACTTAAATAGACATAAGAATGTAATCCTAGCCAGCCGTTGCCTCCCTTTTTCCACTCCATAATAAAACTTGATTAATAACGATTTTTTAAAAAGAACCCCTTTGCTTTACAACAGAGAAATCATTTTTACAGACCCAACATATTTATTCAATAAGCTTTCATTACAAATATTTTCCCTCTTTTTGCTGTTGTTTGGTCTGGCATACCGGCAAGCAGCACTCCATGTGGGCTGGAGAAGAGGAGAGGAATCTAATTTCTTGATTAATTACTCTACTCAAGATCCAAGTTACATACAACTTTGGTAGTTAACCCCATCGCCCTTGCAAAAGTAGCACCTGCTAAAGTTTCCAAATATGCCTGTTTATGATAAATTACTGCATGTTTGCTTAAAGGGGCCAAACACTTTTGCATCTTTCCTATCTGAGAGTCTTTGTTTCCAGAAAAGCAGAAACTTATTTATTTATTCAGCCAGTTCTCTGACCTCTAATTCTGAACAGACCTATCAGGTGGCTTCCTGCAGTGCTTATCATACATTTTATAGGAGAAACTTTTGAGACTTCTTCCTACTTCATCCCACCCTTGACAGCATAAAGGTTTGTTATAGAGATGGACAAATTTGTCAATTCCCGTTTCTCCCAGTTTCTCATGTTTTCAGTCTGAAGTTCTGCTCTCTTTTCCACATTTCTGCATCACTTTGCTTATTTATTTATTTTAAAATCCTCATTCAATAGCATTCTATGAATATACACATTTCTGTGGGTAATTTTGCCTGACATTTGTACAAGCAATCTCCCCTAATATAATGCATTCTATATGTTCTTTTCAGCAACATACACATTTTTTGCACACATTACTTGTCTGGAAAACCGCGCCACAAAATTCAGAGACGTGCAAATTTCGAAGGACGGTTTTGTTTCCGTTCGTGTAGCGTTTTAGAAATTGCAAATTTGGGAGGTTTGCTCTTACACCGCATCAATTATTATCAGTGATACAGTCAGAGGGGGGGGGAGCTATGAAAGGAAATCTCTCCTTGTTGAGTGAGATGATGTGTATGCTTCGAGCTGTGCAGCTTGCAGAACAAAACTGGAAATTGGGAAGAAGGACCGTGCAGAAGGTCCCAAATCCTATCTCCAGTCGAAAGGATCAGATAGCAGGTAAGGCGAAATACCGTATTTTTTGCTCTATAAGACTCACTTTTTCCCTCCTAAAAGTAAGGGGGAATGTGTGTGTGTCTTATGTAGCGAATGCAGGCTGCGCAGCTATCCCAGAAGCCAGAACAGCAAGAGGGATCACTGCAGCGATCCCTCTTACTGTTCTGGCTTCTGAGATTCAGAATATTTTTTTTCTTGTTTTCCTCCTACAAGAAGGTCTTGTGGTCTGGTGCGTCTTATAGAGTGAAAAATACGGTAATTCTGCCTGGGGTCATGGAGAACCACAACTTGTCAGAGTGGTCAGTACTGCCATAGACAGCCAGCTAATCTGATTTGATCTAAGGCAGCCTACTTTGTGGGAAACAGCCATGCTTAAGTCATTCTCACTATTTCTGATGCTTGTACTGGGAGTGCAGTTTATATAGCCCAAATGGCATCATGAACATAAAAGAAGGAGGTACCAGCAGACTTGGAGGAATCTTGAGGTTTAAGGGGAGGAAAAGTCCTCATGGCGGGAACACCCTAAAACATCCGAATGAGGATTGAATTTAGGGGTGGGACTTTCCAAAAATCTCAATGTTATGATTGTCTGCATGGATTCTTTTCTTAATTCTCATCTCACAGCTTGATCTCAATTACAAGGGAATTATTCCTCCCTGGGTGGGTCCTTTAAAAATACAAACATATTATATGCATTATTATGTGTATCAATATAAATATAATATTACACACATATTTTATACATATACCACCCCAGTTTTCCTGAAGTAACCAGCACATAAGTAAATATATACAACAATGCCTATAAAAATACTTAAGGATTAATTCCTTAACGCTGCAGAAATATAATACCACATGCGGTTTGACTATTTCATACTTTTTATACTCTCTGCAGGCACCCGTATTAAACTGTCTTAGATGCCTCCTAGAAAACTTTTTTATTTGAAGAAGCCTACCCAAATACATAATTTAGACTTGTATTTTAATGTATGCTATTTTACCTATGTGTTACTGCTAATAGTTTTATGCATTTAGAGGGTTGTTTTCGTTTTAATTGTCTTACAAATCTTTCCAAATAAACAAATAAATAGGAGATGTAGTTTGCAAATAATTCCCCATATAATGTGCCAGAGTGGCAACCCAGTCAGATGGGTAGAGTAAAAACAAAAACATAAGAATAAGAATATTTAAATAGACTTCAAAAACAAAGAAACCGACAGTTTGCAGGTGGCTCAGACATAAGCAGGCACTCTGTGCAAGAGGCAGTCCAATGTGGGCAAAGCTCACCAAATCCCATATGTAAGGGCATAAAGCAAGCCAGTGTAAGTTAAGCCAGTGTAAAGATACACCAGCTATACCAAACAGAGTGGCTGCTGCTCTGCCTGAGCCTGGCAGAGGGAAAACAAGCCTTTTTAAAGCAGTGTTTGATGCTGGTCATGTGACCAAGGAGAAAGTATCCCCATGGTCCACAAACAGCCCCTTTTAGGGACTTAACACCAGGCTCAACTAAGCCAGATTTGGCTCACCTGGGATGAGCCCGTTATGCTGTCATATTGTTGGCTGAGCTGGGGTTGGGGACCGTGCCGATTTCAGGTGCGATCTTGCCGGTTTGGGGTGAGATCTCTCCCCAAATCACATGAAACATCATGCACTCTGCAAGTTCCCCATGCAATGATGACGAGATCTTGCCCGAAATCAGCACCAATGTCGGTGTCGCTTCTCCGCCTCATCCTAAGGCCTACCGACAGCGTTGCCTCCTCAAGGGTTTCTGCTGCTTGAGGCATTGGCCTCACTATTCCTAATGGGTGGGCCGGCCCTGGACTTCAAACTGGCTGAGCCAGGGAACAGAAAACAAAGGGAATGAAAGGGAGAGGATGGAATCCTGACCTCTGCACTCCACATAGCAACACTTGTGACACACTACATGCATTTCTGAGTAGTATTTTGTCGGGATTGATATCTGAGAACCCACTCTTGCAGAGATATGACATTAAGAAGATAAGAAAAGCCTTGTTGGATCAGGCCAAAGGCCCATCTAGTTCAGCATCTAGATCCCTATAGGATGCCCCCAAGCACTGGCGGAGGAAGAGGAATGCGGGGGCAGCGTACCGCCCCCGGCAGCGCGATCCCGGTGGGGTGCCATCGCAGCTGATCCCCACCTGCGCTGGGCGCCATGCCCTCACAGGCAGCGTGCCACACCCCCAGGATGCGCACCACACCCCTGCGGATGGTGCATCATGCCCCCAGGATGAGCACTGCGCCCCTGGGGTGCACGCCAGCCCCGCCCCCACCTGCTCTCCGCCCCCCGGTGCCGGAGCATGAAGCTCCGCCACTGCCCCCAAGCAGGACCCAAAGGCTTGAATTTATTGCAAACTTGAATTTTTAAAGTGCTGTTTGTTTTCCAGCCGAACAGTGAGCTCGTTTCCAGTGCTGCAAATTTAGGCAGAAACGTACTTTCAAATTAAATATTTCAGAGCAGAGTCGAAAAGAGATCAGTGAATCACAGTGCTGAAAATGCCCTTCTCGCGCTTTTAATATTATTAACAGGATCTCTAATCCAGTCGTATTATGGCAACAATGATATCAGTAAATTGTTTCTGGAAATGATTTTTCAGCAGCAGTGGATTACTCTGAACATGTCAGTTCAGCTCAGAGGAGTGCCGCTTTGCTGCTTTCGTGAAAAATAATGGTGTTTGAAAACATCTCTATATTACCCTAATCTGTTTTGCCTTCCCAGAATTCCTGATAGCTGTCTTGAAATAGCTGGAGGGGTGCTAGTATAGAAGATGGAGTGTGCATGCTCTCGCTTGCTCCAAAGGACCAATGGGTGGAGGAGGCAGCGGTGGCCAGCACTAAAAGAGGATTGGACAAACTCATGAAGGATGAGACTATCAGTGACTATAAACTATGATGGCAAGGCTCTACCTCCAGAGCTCGTGGCAGCATGTATTCTTGTGCTTGGGCCCTGCTTTTGGGTTTCCCACAGGCATCTGGGTAGGCACTGGGAGAACAGGATGCTGAATTAGAAGGGCTGCTGGCCTGATCCTGCAGGCTCTTCCTATGTTTGCGGGTTCTCCCAAAAGTAAGAGTGGGAACACAGTGCCTTGGGAGATGGTGGGCTCTCCTTCACTGGGAGCACTTAAGCAGAAGCTGGATGACCATCTAATTGTGATTTATCCTGCATTGCTGATCCTGCAGGATGTTGGAACCGATGACAGTACAAGATCCCTTTCAACTCTAAAATTATTACTATTCTCCCCCCCCCCCAGCTCCAGTTCTTCAAAATTTGGCATTATAATGTTCATAGTTGACAGACTTTGCCACAGTTGGAGGTACTGTTTTGAGCCTCATTTCTCTTTAGGTCAATGGATCTCAATGCATCATGAGGTGTTTCTAGGCTGCTCTCTTAATAAGAGCGAGAAGCTATTTATGCTGGCCTGACACGGAACGTTTAAACATTGTGAATGTCTAAACGTGATTCCTTTTCAGAGAATGGAGTCTAAAATGTTTGCAAGATCTTCTGCAAGCCTTTGACTTGCAAGCCTTTGACTTGACTAGCCAGTCCTTAGTGACTCTCTCCCTTATGGCTTTGGAAATCCACACTTTTCACCTAGAGAGAGAGACAGAAAGCTAAGCCTTTTTAGAAGGCTCTGGCTGAAAACTGAATCATATTGGGTACCACTGCTTACTTGAGGAATCTGATGTAGAACCAGTGTTCGTAATGCTTGTGTTTGCTTCCAACAGGCTTTGCTTGTATATTTTTAAGTAAACATATTACATGGTCTCTCGCGCCTTTATAATCCAAATGTAATGGTTTTGTAGTCCTGCCACTGAATTTCACACCAGGATATCCTAAAGAATAACACTCTTATGCTGCTCATTCATTATGCATTCATTTCTAGATGCATTGACTTTCCCATCTCTAGCAATTAGCTCCCAAAGACTGGTTCTTTTCCTTCTCTCCCTTTTCCAAACTTCCCAGAAGCTATTCGGTAATCTAGTTAGTAGCCAACACGGTGCCCTACAGATGATGTTGGGGACTAGAGCTCCCATCAGAACCAACCAGCTGAGAATTCTTCTCTGGCTCGGGTTAAAATCTATGCAGGTGAACAATTCAGGGATCATAATGCTCAGGGGATTGCTGGGAGAAAACAAGTCCAGTGGCGTCATTATGTTTGAGACGGATCCAGTGAGTTGCTGCCAATTAGGAAAAGACCGTACTGGTCTACATGGATCAATGGTCTGACTCAGAACCATCGCTGTGCCCAATTTGACATTCTGCAAACGACATTTAATTAATTAATGGTCCTCTGTGAGCAGCCTTTAACATGGCTAGCCCAAAATCCAAAAGGACAATCCACATACAGACTCTGTAACCTGAGAAATGGATGAGCCTTTGAGAAGAATGAGGAATATCAACGCTGGAGTAATGCGGTCAGCATCATGATTATGTCTGGCCTCTCTAGTCTAAATCACCAGGCCTACTGTTCTTCAGTAATTTGATAAGGAAAGTTCATCCTCGATTCTTTTCCTCCTTACTTAGGGAACACTTACTACCAGTCCAATGGTGTCTAAATTGCCAAGGTGTTAAATGGCCATTTTGTAATCTATATTCACAGTGCATTTTCAGCCATTGGCCTTTCAGCCTAACTGCAAGCCACATGCATCATGCAGCCCAGGCCCTTGAGCATTGCTGCTGTGCAATCTTCATTCCTGCAGACATTGGTGCAGGGAAGAGACTGTGCTAGACCATCAAGGGGTCATGTTTTATACCTGCCCTGCCCCTACCCTCTTCCTGAGACGCTTACAAGGAGGAACTGCTCCCTAAGGATTTACTCCTGCTCTCTCGGACACTTTTGTGGGGACTGGCCTTTGCCAGGACCGTGGATTTATTTGGACTTCAGTCTTTTTTTTAAAAAAAAAATACATTAAAAAGGTTTGCATTTTGTTGACTTAAACTTTTGAAGAGTACATTTTCCCTCCTTGAATTTTATTCTCGTGTGTGAACCTTTGTGAGCTGCCTTGAGAACCTTTTTGGCTGAAAGGTGGCATGGAAACAAGCTCTAACTATCGCAATCCCATTACTTCAAATAGGACTTCTACAAAAGCCATGATCAAATCTGGTGCACTGTAGACCTCAGCCTTTGCTTTCCATCACGTGTTCTGGGTCAGGTATTGGAGGGATCACTGTTTATTGTATATTACCACTGAACGATAAACAATATAGGGAATGCATTTATTTATTTTTTTATTTAAACCTTCCAGGACTTGATATTGTCCTAAACTGAGACCAGTATTTTCCTCCCCTTATTTTTAAAAAAATAACCTTATTTTTTGTTTGCAAAAAATGCCTTCCACTTGGGCAAGAGCGACATCTCTGGTATTAAAAACCGTTAAGTGAAACAGCTGGTAAAAGCACTTGGAAAAAAAATTAACAGCAACATTATAAATGCATTTTCCCCCCTGAAGAAACAGTTAAAGTTACTAAGTAATAAACTGAACAGAATGTCATAGAATGTCAAACTGGGCACAGTAAAAATAAATGTTATTCCCAAGGAAAATAAAAAGACTGCATATTTATGTAACATTCAGCAGATGGACATGATATTAATATCGAGCTTTTCAGTTGCACTTCTATAGCTACTGGATTTCTCTCTCTCTCTCTCTCTCTCTCTTTTTTTTTTTTTTTTTTTGCCTAACTTGGCAGCCCACAGGCACCATTTGATTTTTGGATTTGGACAATCCTGCAACAGATGTCCAGACCAATAAAACAAATTCCTAAAGGGCTACGCTTAATTTGTGTAATTGATCAATTTTTGTTACATGGGCCTCAGTTCACCAGCATGTAACTGCCTTCCAGATTAGCTCTGCAGTTGGGATTTCATTCCATATGTTGCAATAGTTTATTGGCTCCTTGATGACGTGGCTGATACAACAGCGCAAGTGGGGAGACACCTGTTGGCAAGAAGCATCAAATAGAACAATTGGTATTAGAGCAGAGGCAAGAGAGCCCAGCTGGCACACAAGGGTACACTCTCAGGCATGGGCCCAAGGCTGGGATCGGAAAGGTCATTGCCAATAACAAACAAAGACCTCTTCCAAGGCCTCTTCCAAGGCCAAATGGGCCTGGATAGACAAGGCGACAGGGCAGAGGGTGGGTACAGACATGGGTGTGAATCAGCAGAGGCAAGTGTGGCCCAATTTGGCTCTAAGAGCTAAAGCTGAGGTAGCTCTGATGCACAGCCTGCACACATCACACCCGGAATAAGGCAGGAGGCTGCCTTTTGATGAGTCAGACCACTGTGGCGTCTGCCGTTTGAATATGACTTTTGGACTAATGTGAAAATCCACACAGGACTACAACAACGTTCATTTCAACTCGCTTGTAGAGACTTTCAGAGATTATAAAGAAAGGAAAAAAATACAATAACAACAAGAAAATTGAAAGATGATTTGTAAAGGAAAACAACAAAGAGATGAATGGACAGAACTGTGAACATCAAAGCAGCAGAAAGATGAGAGGATTGGACCCTTTCTGAGCTTGAAGCATGGGTACCCCCAACAAAAATTTAAAATTCGGTTTTGTAATTTGGAACTAATGTGATTTGATTGGTTTGTCAAAAAAAATTATTTTTTTTAAAAAAATGAGTCAGACCACTGGGTCCGTCTAGCTCAATATTGTCCACATTGATTGGAAGAGACTCTCCTGGGTTTCAGGCAGGGGATAGTCCCAGCCTTGCCTGGGGATGTCAGGGATCAAACTTGGTACCTACTGAATGCAAAATGTCCTGTCACTGAACCACGGCTCTTCTCCTTCTGGAACCAGGAGCTGGCCTAAGGATATATCAAATTGTCTGAGCAATTCAAAGGACGATGCTGGAGACCAATCAGAGCTCAATTTCCATATACAGGGTGGCTCTCCACCTGCAGTATTTCGGGGCTGTTCTCCCCACTATATAGAATGGAGTAGTAGAACTATGGATTCCAGCATGTCAGCTTTAAGGTGGGTGTTAAAATATGTATTATTATTATTATTAATTATTATTATTATTACAGTCGTACCTTGGTCGACAAAGCTTTGCTAGTCGAACGTTTTGGCTCCTGAACACCGCAAACCCGGAAGTGCGTGTTCCAGTTTGCGAACGTTCTTTGGAACCCAAATGTCCGACGCGGGTTCCAATTGGCTGCAGGAGCTTCCTGCAGCCAATCGGAAGCCACGCCTTGGTTTCTGAATGTTTTTGAAGTTGAATGGACTTCCAGAACAGATTCTGTTTGACTTCCGAGTTATGACCGTATTATGTATTTAATTTATATACTGCCCTCAAGTTCTCGAGGCGATTCACAAGATAAAAATACAGGATAGAAGCACAAAAGAGGTCGCTGAAACAAAACAAAACAAAACAAAACAAAACAATAACCCCATGCTTGTATGACTTCACTTCTTATACTGCATAAAAAAACTCTCCAAGTGCCATGAAAACAGCACATTAGGCAGAACTCTACACTGTTATGCTCATTCCATACTCTTGTAGGAAGCTTCTCACATAAGAGAACTTTTTTATTAAAAACAACAACTATACCTAACCTACCTGCAGCCTCCAGTGCTACATTTCAGAATCCTACCATTTACCACATCATTCTGCATAATGGGTAGATTGGCTGTGAGCTTCCTGGGTGCATCGTGAGGTGGAAACATCCACCAAGCAAGGCAAGGAACTTGAGTTCCAGTCCTGTATATAAATGGTGAAAGGATTAACACGCCTTTCACTCTGAGGGTGAATGTAGATTACACCCAACACCTTTCTTACATAATAAAATGTGTCAGCTTCAGAGGGCTTTAACCCCACCTCCTTATAGGAGTAATAAGTGCTCTAAAATGGAGAGGACAGATAAATGTTGAAAAATGATATCAATAAAATTTTTGTAGTACATTTTCCCTAATACAAAATGTCAGTGATTTACTTCTGCGCAATACAGGTTTAATTGATTCAAATAGCATTGGCAGTAATTAAAATATGGATTCTGAAGCACAACTGTTAGCTCTCATCACTCACCTATTAAACTTGCCATAGATGCTGTGTTAATTATCTTCCCATATCCTTGATTCAGCATAATGCGGCCTGCAGCCTGTGATAGAAATTAAAGGAAAGACCAGTGACCCCTTTTGTGATTCCGCTAATAATGACATGATAATAAATTAGTACTCACTTTTCAGAAGAGTTTATGTGCTAACTAATTTTCCCCTTCTCTAAAGTGCTTGATGTAAAAACTTGATATGGGGGAAATGGTTAATGCGGGAAAGTTTACGTAGCCATTTTAGTGCACTCCCAAAGAGCGGCTCCCAAAAGCCGTCAGCAAATTTGGGGTCTCTGCTTTAAGTCCTTAGAGCTGATGCTGAAAATATTAGCTTGAGTTTTTGTATCATTAGTAAATGCAAGATGAATGAAGCATTCCCCAGCCCCCCCCCCCCCAAAAAATCTGTATCCATTGCACTGGTTGTAAGCCCAATTCAACTTGCTGGTTTTGACTTTAAAAACTCTAAATGTTTGTAGGCCACATGATTTGAAGGGCCACCTCCCCCCCCCCTCTTTTTGAGAGGTGGGGACAGATTGAAGAACTCCCTTCCAATTGAGCTGTGCATGGTCTCATTCCCAAGTGTTAAATGGATGTATAAAATACACCTCTTTAAGTCTGCCTTTTATAATTAAATCCTTTCAAAAGAGCTGGCCCTGAAGGGAGAGTTTTTGAGTTCTGATATTAATGTTTGGCTGTTCTTTTAAATTGTGCTAAAATGATTGTCTACATTGCTGCCATTGATGCTTAGTTTTATATTTTGCTATATTGAATTTGATATTCTCATGGATTTAGGAAAGAGAAATCAAGAAAACCCATAATTTAATTTAATTTTGAAGTGTTTATCACCCACTCTTCAATGAATGTTTTCAATCTCTGAATGAGAGTTCCATGGCAATTCCTTACATGTCTAAACCATGCTTTCTATGTTTGTAGCTTGGACTGTAGATCTTAAAACCTCCAGAAGCTGAGCCATAGCAGTGGGATGTTCTGTTACTGGTCTGTGCTTCTATACGCTTCTAATGGATAGTCTGATCCAATGAGATGATTATGATATTACTGAATGCTAACAAGAGGCGATTTCAGACGGAAGTTTATTGTGAAATCGGCGCCGTTCTTGCATTGTCCACATGACATCATCATCACAATGCCAGCCTGATTTTATTTATTTATTTAACATTTAATCTAGAGTTCCTCTTGGAAAAACTGGTAAGTAACAATAGAGCAATTTTTGGGTGGTGACATTTTGGTGAGTGGTCTCTATAGCCACATCTGTATTTTTGTTTGTGCCTCACCTGAGCACAGTCAGCCATTTTGTTTTTAGTGACCCAAATGATGCAAGCATGCCTCCCTCCACCAATTGCCACTTACCAAAAGCATTATATCATATCATATCATATATCATATCATATATCATATCATATATTTCCTTCTGTAACTCTGCAGGTGGCGAGATTCCTGAATGCGGTTATCTCACACACAAAAACCACCAAAAAACAACAACAACAGCAAAAACTAATCGGACAGTCATGATGAGAGTGCATGACGGATCTCGTCTCCAGTTCTCCTTTTTCTGTGAACCGTCCCTTGGATCTTTCCGGGCCCCAAGCCGTTACTGTCACTGCTCAATGACCCACCCTTGCATCGTGGTGTTCCCCTTCTGTTGTTAGATGTATTGGTTTTTATGCTTCTGTGCTTTTATGTTTGTACATATTTTATGGGCTAATAGCCATAAATAAATAAATAAAACATATCATATATCATATCATATCATATCATATCATATCATATCATATCATCATATTATATTATATTATATTATATTATATTATATTATATTATATTATATTATATTATATTATATTATATTATTATATATTTCAGAGTTTCAACCACTCAGAAAGGAGTAGCTATTCTATCAAAATCTCAACACATTGCAAGCGACTATGTTGCATATTGTGGTCAATATCCAGTTAAGTAATTCTGTCAGCTCACGGATTTCTTGCTGTACAACAGAACCTACTTTCCCTCCCTCTCCCTCAATCATCCTGTAAATCTGTTCTGGGGGTTACTGCAACCCTCCAGAGCAAATCTGGAGAGGATGAAGGGCACATGAGGAGAGATGTCCCTTACGGCGGTCAACCTTGCAACCTTGATGTTATCAGCACCACACTCTAGCCAACTTAAGCTATCCTTGTGTTACTACAAGGTAACAGCCTGTAGTTGTGGTACATACATCAGGACCTTTAAAAAAAAATTAAGTCAGAGGTCTTGTGCAAGACCTATTTTATCAGAATTTCAGTCCAGTTAAATATCAGACTTGTGCAGGATCTCTCTTTCCTCTTTTCCCTAGCCTTTGACACTTGAGGAGCCTATTTTTATGATCTGCCCTATTCCTGTGTCTGTAATTTGTTATAAACACTTTTTTAATGCTATTTTAAAAATTGTTTTAAACTACCCCAAGACCTTAGGGCATGTAACAAATCAAATAAATTAATTACTAAAAAAAAAAATAATGTGTGTTGTTTTTTAATTAAACCCCTAAAAAATAGCACAACCATCCATTGTGCCCATTGAGAAACCTGATTATTAATGGGTGGTAATGTTTCTCTTGGGCTCTTTTGCACACTTCCTGCGCAGACAGATATAGAAATTGCCTGCACATCTGCAGATCAGGAAAGTACTGTATAGTGGAAAGATAAGCAGTGGCTATTGAGGGGAAGTTTCAGAACACAAATCACAGAAACATTCCACCAAGGATCACCCATGGAAACAGCATTATAGCCATGCAAAACAGACTGTCATGTGTGTGTGAGAGAGAGAGCCCTCACATGTCAATTTTGCACAAAGAAAAATTGAGATCCGAGCAACTCATTTGCAAGATATACCATAACTTCCATCAGGAAACGCCTTAGTAAATATAGTGTCGGCAAATTATTTTTGCTAGAACCTTGTAAAGTAGTCAGGATCGTGCTAGCAAATCTCTGACAATATTGCTTTGAACGCTTAAAGATGGGAAACATGTTTTTATATAAAGCATTGCAGGGTCCTATACTCACCTGGCAACACAAAAACAAGCCTCGCAAATTCACATTGAAAGTTTTGTCCCATTCTTCCAGGGAGGTAGCTTCACTTGGTGAATTCATGTTGATCCCTGCATTGTTACATGCAATATGGACTGTGCCCCACTTATCTACGATCGTAGCAAGCATCCTCTGCACATCTTCCGGTCTGCTTACGTCTGCTGCTATAGCAATGCTTTTTATCCCTAAATGAAGAAGCAAAACAAACAGAAAACATCTGACTTGCTTGTGGTTTTGTTGATGTTGTCATCGGTTTGCTCTTTCAACCCTCTTAATTACTGTGTGTCATTGCAATTAATACAGTAGTGGTAATAATTTGCAGATGCATAATTTTCGAAGAAGCAAAACCATTTTCGACGGTGTACAGTGGTACCTCGGTTTCAGAACTTAATTTGTTCTGGAGGTCTGTTCTTAACCTGAAACAGTTCTTAACCTGAGGTACCACTTTAGCTAATGGGGCCTCCCGCTGCTGCAGCCACCGCCGCGCAATTTCTGTTCTCATCCTGAAGCAAAGTTCTTAACCCGAGGTACTATGTCTGAGTTACCAGAGTCTGTAACCTGAAGCGTTTGTAACCTGAGGTACCACTGTATGTGGGTTTTTTTAAAAAGTAACATTTCAAAAGGGCTAAGCACAATCAACCCCTTGCAAGGCTTTTGGATTTTGGCCGAAGCTTTGAACACCCTGCCATCTACTGGCAAAGGATTTCAACTGCAAGTCTTCTACTGAAACGTTTGAGATGCTGCTGTCGGTTGTTGAAATCTTTATTTGCGTCTTCTTCTCACCACTCTTCAATTTTAGAATACAATTCACTGTATTTGGTGTGTGTGGGGGGGTTGTCTCTTGGCTGCAAATATATCTGAGAATGCTACTACCCACAGCTGCCTCAGGAAGCAGAGCTATGGACACTGTGATTCCAGAAGGAGACTCACAGCTTTCAGGTTCTGTGAAGAAAGTGAAGAAGTTTGGGGAATGCCATTCAGATTGTCCATTTGCACCTATTTCAAATTATTAGAATCAGGGCTGGAGCCCTGAACTTCCCTTATGTCTTGAAAACTGCATTGTGGGAAGTGACTTTTACTTTTTCTTAGGGTACTTTTGCAACGTAGTTGGACAAGGGTCAGATTAATTGGCCCACCCTTCAGCCAGGAATTACATTTGGCAGTTGCTGCTCTCTGCTCATGCGATGCTGCTTTTTGCAGGCTCAGTCTGGAAAATGCCTTTCGTGCGATTGGGGATGGTGGAATCTGACAATTTCAGCCTCCCTCTGTTTCTGCATTGCAAAATTCAGAGAAGTGTGAATGTCAAAGAATGGCTGTTTCGGTCTCCGCAATTTTGTAGATCCATATTTACATGTGAACTGGATCTCCCCTGTCCCTCCCACACCCCTTTTCTGACAGTAAACAAAGAAGGCAGCTACTTTCCCAAGGTATTTGCTTTATTTCACTTCCCAACTTCCAGGTACGTGTAAATGTAACTAACCACTATGAATATGGTTGGGTACAGTTGCGGCCAAACACAGACCCCACCATGATTTATTGAGGTAATGTATTGGGGGATTAACTGCTTGCTGAATCCACAGTCAAATCCTGGCTGAGCTACTTACTCACCTGTCGGTCATGCTCAAACCCTTCTTTTTATCATCTACGATTGACCCCTGTGAAAAATGGGCCCCACAGGATAGTTGCAGGAACAAAATTAGGTAAGGATTTTAAAAGTGCATCTCAAAAGTGCCCTATAGTTGATTATAATTTTGCCGGTTGCATATTGTGCCCATTCTAGGGTCAGCCAGCTAAGTCGGGCTCTGAGATTAAACTGGCTCATTCTTATCAAACTGTAACAAGCATATAGCTGCTCCAGGATTTTAAGAGATTGGGAAGCCCAGGTTTCCTGGCTTCCTGATCAACACAGGCCTGGGCAGCTGATCCAATGGCCAAGCACAACACATTTCAACATTGAGCCAGTTAAACTAAAGCAGGGCTTAGAAGGGTGAAATGTTCACATTTTGATGATGATGATGATGATGATGATGATGATAATAATAATAATAATAATAATAATAATAATAATAATAATAATATTTCTTCACATATTCCTACATGAAACAAATCTCTACGGAGCAATAGTCTTGAAAATGCAACTGATTAAATAAATAAAATGTAAACATAATTATAATGTAACAACAACCACACCCTCAAAGCTAAAATTGAATATTGTATTGAATCATCTTGTATAGGACCATTTTCCTATACATTTGTCATTATGTTGGCCTCTAGATTAAGGTGGAAAAATCTGTCAGTTTTGGTTTCACTCAGTTTCTCATTTTGCCCCTTCAGCTCTCCCCATTTCCACATCTGTTTGTGAATATATACACTTTTCCCCTCAAGGAAATCCATAAATGCTTTAGAGTATGTTTCTCCTAATATATTTTGTATATTTTGTATGCAGCTTTGCCTAATATACATTTCTTTGAAAAGCAAATTCCCTACTGCTATAATACATGTTTGTTGTTTTTACTAAGATGTGCATTTTTATGCATACTTTACCCTAATATAAGCATTATTTGGCTGCAGAATTGCTCTATAGAATTTGGAGAAGTGCACTTTTTGAAGGCTCTTCATAATATTATATTACATGTTTCCCAAAGCCAATCTACCCCACAAGGCAAAGAGAGAAGGTACTGTATGGACCACACTGGAATGGAAAAACAAGCCTTTTGCCTTGTTATAGGGAAGAATAACCATCCTCTCTATGTCTTCTCTGAAGGAAGCCCTGCTGAACTGAATGGGGCTGACGCCCAAGTAAGGCTGCATCGGATTGCTGTCCTAAATCCTTATTCACTTGTATTGATTTCATCTGAAGACATTTAAGTATTTGAAACCAAACTTAAACCAACTTCAACTGCTGGTCCATCTGGCCCAATCCTTTCCAACTCCTTTTGGCAGCAACTCTCTAGGTCAGGCTTCCTCAACCTCAGCCCTCCAGATGTTTTGGACTACAATTCCCATCATCCCTGACCACTGGTCCTGTTAGCTAGGGATCATGGGAGTTGTAGGCCAAAACATCTGGAGGGCCACAGGTTGGGGATGCCTGATTGAACTGGAGGAGTCAAGGACTAACCTTAGGATAGCTATCAAGCAATGCTCTTTCCCTAGCTATGGGAGTAAAGGAGTTCAGGTTCGTCAAGGTCTCCTTGCAGAGTTTTCCTTGCAAAGGAGCTCAAGTCTTGCACAAATGTCTGCCTTCACCCAACCCTGCAGCTTCTCAGGTGCTCATTTTCATGAGGAAGCAAATTATTGGGGAGATGGCTTTAATGACATTGCTTTTAAAGCCTGAATGAAGATGGTGTTGACTGGGCTAGGGGTTTGGGAAGAGAGGCAAGGTCAGATTGAATTTCAAAGCCAGAGGCTCTCCCTTACTATCAGGTGTCCTCTCAATATGAGAGAGTTGGCAGGTCTGGATCCCATGGAAGCAACCTGATTTATTAATGCCCCCCTAGTGGAGCTGAGCCAGCATTTTTGATCCGGCAACCATTTTAGCATGTGTGATGCGCCCGTAACAATTTGCACATGAAAGTAATAAAGAGCCCTGGACGGCGTTTGATCAGAACTGGCCCTAATTTGTTGTGGCTATGCAGCGGATGTGTTCTCTGGTAGCATAAAGAGCAGGGAGAGCAATAGCTGCTGTTTGGCTCCACTTTGTTAGGGAAAAATCTTAAATGCCACAGCTGACACATGATTTATTGTATGGAACACCTTCTTTTGCTGGCTGATTGATGTGTATTATATAGAACCGGTTAACAAAAGATTGCTCTCCTCTGTTCCCGTCAGTCATGCCTCATTGTATGTTATTTTTCCTTCAAGTACCCCAATGAAGAATTCTATATAGGGTAATTTGCTTTCCTGGTTGAATCATCTCTGCTAGGCAACAAGGATCCGGCTAAGCTAAGTTAGTCCTTGTTTACCAACAAAGAGTTGAGGCAGTAGCTTTAGAGAACTTGCTTTATTGTTCAAAACAATCCCCTTGTACGGAATATCTCTTAAGCCGCAGGTCACATACACCCACCCAAATGTACTGATTCACCTGCCACCACCAATCTCTCGCCTGCAAGGTGAGTGCCATCGCTTTATGTAGCCTTAGAGAAACCTGACTGCAGCAGTACAGAAAATCTTTGGGATAAAAACCTCTAACTGAGGGCAAGGGAGAGGCCAAAAAAATAGCCCAATGAGGACTGAGCAATCTCAGTGGCCACAATATATCGACTAGCTGTTGGAGAAGGAAGTTGGGGAAACGGAATGGAGGAAGTTGGGGAAGGAAGTTGGGGAAACGGAATGGAGTCGACTGGAGTGGCTGGCACACTGATTGGCAACCCTCTGCACTGCAACATTTTGTTGCAGCGTCCCACTTGTGAACATCCCACCTCTGACCTTTCCATTGCTGTTCTAAGAAGAAACATACGCACCGTCTTTGTACAAGAGCCATGCTTGGGAACTGAATTATGTAAACTTGCCAAATGACACCGGGAGAGCTCGCGGCGGCAGACGGCAAGAGCAGAATCGTTGCATCCCGGACTAAGGATGTTACTGGCAATTGCTGGTCTGTGCTAACAAATGTTCTAGCCAAAGACAATGAGAGGTTTGTCAAGACAAGCAATGCCTGCTGGGCTGCCTTTGCCTTGGTGGGTTGCACAAGGTCCATACAATTGGATTTACAGGAACCAGCGCTGACAGCAAATGTTGATGTCCAGGTACACGCTAAAAAGTCACAGTTGTGTAAAAGACGCTGCATTGGATTCGGGTCAGTGACCTTTGGCACTCGCTGTTTCATATGCTATTCTCCTCGCAGGGCTGTTTTGAGGACAAAATAGTGGGGAGCAATGTATGCTAGCCAGAGCTCCTTGGAGAAAGAATAGAGTAGAAAAGTAAAGTAATATATAAACAAAGTGCATAATTGTTCTGAATGATGTCCAGAACATTGGGAGCATAGAAGATTATACTGTCAGAGGAATGGTCTATCTAGCTCAGTATAATTAACACTGACTGGCAGCAGTTGCCCAGGGCTTCAGGCACAGATCTCTGTCTGGAGATGCCTAGTGTGGAGCTGGGCAAATTTAGACCCTGGATTTAATCGTCTTCTGCTCCTGCTCTTTGGGTGGCCCTTCAGTTGTGAACATAGCTGTCAACCTCCCCATTTTTTGGGTGGGAAATTCCCTTATTCCAGCACCATTTCCCGCTGCTTCCCTCTGCTATCCCGGATTGCTAGATATCCCATAGACTGTCCCCGGGACCGGTGAGGCTGCTGATCCCTTATTTTCAAGGCTGCTGATCCCTTATTTTCAAATCTGAAAGTTGACAGCTATGGTTGTGAAACACACAGCATTTCCCTTCCTCCTACTATGCTTTACAACTACTTCTAGATGTCCAGATACATTAGAACAGGGTTTCCCAAACTTGAGTCTCCAGCTGTTTTTGGACTACAAATCCCATCATCCCTAGCTAGCAGGACCAGTGGTCAGGGATGATGGGAATTGTAGTCCCAAAAACAGCTGGAGACCCAAGTTTGGGAAACCCTGTGTTAGAACAACTACAGCAACAAAAGACAAGCCTGTTTGTTTGTTTTTAAAAAGTTACTCTGAACATGTGTTGTTTCACATTTTAAGCTCGCTTCAATCATAGCACCGTAAAGAGTTTTGTTTCTACTGTCCTGGTGCTAAGAACGTACTTACTTGGAATAGGCACTATTCCAAGGAAAGGATGATCCATATTTTTAACAGGAAAAATATATCAAAGTGAGCATATATACCCAATTACATAGCTGGGCCCCTGCTTTTTATTAAATTTGTGCACTGCCCTTCACCCACAGATTCCAGGAGGGTTTGCAAGATAAAATTACAATATAAACCAACCAATAATTCCCCCTCCCACAACACATTTAAAAGGCATTTGGATGCCAATCAGCCAAAGGTCTGGTTGAAAAGGAACATTTTCACCTGGTGCCTAAAGGTGTATAATGAAGGCACTAGCCGAACCTTCCTGTTTGCTACTGCCTTATGCATCTGCTGTTTCTGGGTGCCATTGGCTAGGGACCATAGGATAGGGACAGTGCCCCCAACCCAGCCCTAGCTGCACCACTGGAGACGCCAAGGATTGAGCCTGGAACTTCAGCACAAAAAGCAGATGTTCTCCTGTTGCTATCTGTGTTTCATACCTTTGAGCCTCAGCTCACATGCTACTGCCTCTGCTTTGGCAAGCACCAGGTCCGCCACAGCTACTTTCGCCCCTGCTTCCCCCAGCGCATGGCAAAAGGCTCGGCCGATCCCCTGGCCTCCTCCGGTGACATAGGCGACTTTGCCGTCCAGCTGCAGGCGGTCGAGGATGCGGCGGTCACGGTGGCCCCAAAACACGTCATCTTTCACAACACCCTTTTGTAAGCAAAACAGAGGAGTTCGCTGAGGCACGAAGGAAGCGAGCGTGACATGTAAAGATGAGCCGACACACTCTCACTTTCAAGAGCTTGCGATCTGGAAGCTCAGCAAGCCTTTCACCGTTAATGAGTGTATACATAGTGCCCCCATATGGATAAGACATGGATTTCTAGCATGGGCATTTTTCCATGCTTAGAAAGAGTTGCATTTGCTGCTGCAAGCTTTAGGAAGGATTCAGCCAGTCCAACCCCCAGGAAGCGTAATCGGAATTAGCTCAACAATTGCAATGGATAATCAACATTTAAATGAGGAGCAGGACTGTGCCCTTCTCCCAAACTTTATGCACTTGCTGAAGCTTTTTTTTCTTTACAAAGTTGTTATTGCACTTCACCAGATCTTAACCTATTACAGGAATTGCAAAACTGGATTCCAAATATCATTGAATTTATCAATGGCAAGTATGTGTTTATGTGCAAGTTGTTCATATGTTGCAAATTTGTATAAGTCTTCAATCCAATCGTAGAAGGGAGCCACATTTTTACTTTTCCAATTCATCAGTATCAGTCTTTTTGCCGTGGTAAAGGCACAGAGGGTCCACTCATATTGTCCTTTTGTAAGGTTCCATGTGCTGGGCATATAATTCAAAAGGATATTTCGCTCTGTAAGTGCAAGGTTGTTCTGTACAGTTCTGTTGATAGTTTCCATCAGTGCTTTTTTTCCCTGGGAGGACTCAGGGGGATGCATACCCCTAAACATTTTGTGAATCTTTGTATTTTGTCCATTTACTGTATTTATTTTTCCTGACTTGAACTATAAAACAGTGATTTTCTTGAGTCAAAATGAAAGTACCCCTAAACATTTTTTTTAGGAAAAAAAGCACTGGTTTCTGTTACCTTCTGCCCAGAATCTTTCAATATATGCACTCACTCAAACTTGTGACTAGAGCACACACACAACCTGTATGCATCTATAGTAGGGGTTGACAACATTTTTGATGCAGTGGGCACATTTCGAGTTTTGGGAAAGCGCCTTGAGTGCCAGTCCCAGAATCATAGAATTGTAGAGTTAGAAGGGACCTCGAGGGACATCTAGCTGAACTCCCTGCAATACAGGAACCTCAACATACAGTTGGTTCCTCCCCCCCCCCACCAATCTGAAAACATACCAGACCTGGCTTGGCTTTGCAAATATGCTGGCAGTTTTATAAGGGAGCACGGGCAGGAGCTCACTGTTGCAACCACAGAGATGTGCCAAAACAGCTGCAACTTCACTACTGCCCTTCCCCAGTCCTATCTAGCTGCAGCAATCCTGCTGTTAGGAGGCAGACTCCTTAGTGCTACCCCATCACGTGTATGACTACTTCTCGGGGTAATATGGTGCTATCATGATTAGTGGCCACTGGGTACTCAGGACTGTGTGGCTCAGGATTGCTGGTTAGGAAGTTTGACTTTATTTCCTTAGGGTAGATTTGTGTTTTGTGTTATTTGTTTATAAAAAAAAAATAGATATCACAACACTATCAAAATTCTTTTAGTATTATAGACATATATAATAAATACATATACAAATCAAAAGTCAGAGGCCATCAACTGGGGGAGCAAAGTTCTGACTGGCAGGGATGTAAATGTGTGAGGCCAGCCTTACTAGCAAGTCAATGGCATGAGGGGAGAAACTGGCCAGATGTTTTTTTGTTTCTTTCAAGTTTGAAATGCACACAAATTCCTTTAGAGAGAGGCAAATACATACTCCCAGGTTAGTCTCCTCATTGGCACATATCCGACTCCTTTGGAGAAGAATCAAGCCACCTTCCACAGGGAGGACCACCTTGACAAATGAAAACACACTTCATGAAACGCTTCAGATAAAACCTCATCCATTCACTTTGAGCCCAGTCATGGCAACTATTGCAGAGAGGAGTGTCAAAAACATTCACAATGCCCCTTCCTCTCCCAGTAACAGGGGTCCTTCCCTCCTGCCGTGGTCTCAGGAAACACTTGTTACTTCATCAAACCACCTTTAGATACAGCAAGGTCAGTTTTGAAAGGGATCAGTGGAAGGTTTTCTTCTATCTTGGTGGCGGAAACTAGTGTGTTTGCTGCTGGTCTGAACTGGATCTGTGGTCTTGGAATGCAAGACTTCACAGTTGCCTGGCTTCTGTCAGCTTGAAGAGGGAACATAGAGGTGAAGGAGGAGAAGAAGCCATTGTGGGCCTAGGAGACCTAGGAGTAAGCAGGGCTCTCCTAAAGCTGTGCATGTTTGAGTTTACCTGAAGTGCCTGGAGTCTAAGGCAGGCAGCCCTGCTGGGCAACAGCACACCTGTGTCTGCTCTTGACTTAAGACAGAGAGCACCCTTCCTTCCCTATCTTCCTTCCTTCTCTATTTCCCACCTGTGAACAGTGTGGAAAGATGCCCAGTGACAGCATGAGGGACATTCCCTCAGTGATGAGCGAGGGATTCGCTCGATTCTTTGCCAGACTTACCCTTTCTCTCAAATTCTTCTTTTGCCCAGAAGCACCAGCATTAGACCCTGTCTGTGTCAGACTCAAGGAAAAACCCTGGGACCCACCAGAAACCCAATACAATTTCACAGGCCTATAACTATCTGATATGTAGGAAAACCAGATTGACAGCTCCATCTCATTAGTGCCACACTAAGAAACTTACAGTGAAAAGCTACGGTGATCATTTTTATCTGATTCCATCTAGTCTCCCCCTGCCCAATGAGGCAGGCATCTCAGCTATCTTGAAACTTGTGGATCCGGCAGAGAAAAAGAAAATAAGCAGTTCTTAATGTATTTATTATTTAGTTTTACAGTGAATCCCACCAGAGGTTTCCTACCACTCTTTTTTTACACAAACACACAGAGAGAGAGAGAGAAAGAGAGAGGGAGGGAGGGAGGGAGAGAGGGAGGGAGGGAGGGAGAGGGAGAGGGAGAGGGAGAGGGAGAGAGAGTCTTATACAGAGGCACCTCGGGTTATGAACTCAATTCATTCTGGAGGTCCGTTCTTAACCTGAAACTGTTCTTAACCTGAGGTACCACTTTAGCTAATGGAGCCTCCCGCTGCCACCGTGCGATTTCTGTTCTCATCCTGAGGTAAAGTTCTTAACCCGAGGTACTACTTCCGGGTAAGCGGAGTCTGTGACCCGAAGTGTTTGTAACCCGAGGTGTTTGTAATCTGAGATACCACTGTAACAGCAAAAGAGAGCAGCAGACATACTTTGAATAAGCACTAAAAGCACCAAACATACTTTTAAAACTAGAGCATATATACCAAATCAAAAGGCCCGGGCAAATAAATTTGTTTTTACCTGGCAACAGGCAGAGCATTTCAGAGTGAGGGGTGGGGGGGAGAGAGACAAACAAAGAAGGCTCAGTCCTCAGTCACCACCCACCTCACCTTAATGTGATTATAATATATTCCTATTAGCGAGGGAAGCTTATATAAAGATAATCAGTATGTTTATGTCAAATGGAAGGGAGCAAGCAGAAGCGCCTAAACAAACATAGCACTTCCACCCTGAAACATGCAGAAAGCTATTATAATATTGATGTCACCCTTAATTGTATCGCACTAACCTGCTCCGTGTGAGGATCTGAATTAATTACTTGATTCAGTTTTTTGACACCTAATACATTTTCATCTGCCGTATTCTCCAGGTAGGCCTCTCCTTTCATGAGGGCGTTCTCTATGCAGAGCGTCCCATCCATTCTCAGCAAATGGTTCTCCATGACAAAGCGATAGTACTCTGCAGGGTTCCTTTGATCGGCATCAATAAAGACTATATCAAAATCTTTCCCCACGGCTGCTAACTCCTGGAATCAAAAATATTATAACCATGTCAAAGGAAACATCATAGCTATGTGTTATTTGGCCCCGAGGCCAAAACAAGTCAGGTGTCCTTGCTTTTAAACAAGCAAATGTCTTGCCTGCTTGCTTTTAAAAAAATACATAATAAAATCCAGCTGCCGGATAGTTCTGGTCAGGTCTAGACATGTTCTTACAACTCTTTGTGTTCTTTGTGGATCAACATGACCCGAGCCAGCATTTCTAAGCTTCGCAAACTTAATACACAGTGGGCTTCACCCTGCACTGCTAGTTGACAATGGCTGGCAGTGGCTGGTGCAAAGACAAAAACGGCGCTCAAGCTGGTATTGCAGAGACACCTAAGGAAAAGAGACCTGCTGTGCTTTGAGTATTCAAATTGGAATCTGGACATCTCCCAACAGCCCAATCAGACACTTTCAAACATGGCTATCTGGTTTCCTTTAAAACGAACAGACAAAGGATGGATTCTAAGGGAAGGCACTTCAAACCCACTGGCACACAATCCAAATAACTTTTCCGTACTAGTCGCTGGCCATGACAAATCTGAATAAAAAAACAAATACACATAAAGGGATGCCGTGCCGCAAATAATAGTCTCTATTTAGATCTCTACATCTCCCTTACAGTTCAATAATTCTATATTGTCCAGGGTCTTCTTTCTGATCTTTTTGGCTGCCAGAGGAAAAAAGGGTGACTTTATGAGTCAATGAAGCGTTTACATCACTAAGAAGCCATAGGACCTTCTCTGCTATGGGGAGAGACATCTTTCCTGTACAAATGGCAAGGTGAGAAATCACCTCCTGGGTCCAATGAATCTCGGGCAGTATAGTAAATAGGGCAAGATGCCCTCCATCCGCGGTTGCCCACATATAGAGAGTCTGTCTTCATACAGCGCTGGTACACCTTGGTGATTTCCAGTGATGCACCTTGTTCTTGACAGAAATGAGGTTGTAATTCTTCTATACTGCGGAATATATAGGATACGGCACAGGTAGCCAAGAAAGCACACTACAGATGTTGTTGAGCTATAGGTCCAATCAGCTATGGCCAATACTCAGGGATGATGCGAGTTGCACCTCATTGGCTACCCCAGGGGCACCTAATATACCTGGGGGAAAGCACACGGCCCTTTTAAAAACACCGTTGGAATATTTCACTCTATGTGGACATCTACTCTTGTTGCTTCTGGATGCTATTCTATTGAGTACAGTTTATATTCACTGGCAAAGCTAAATCTCGGGGGAAGCTAGAGAGGGAATGCAATTTCTAGTAATAACAGCTCACAACAGTGAATACTATCCACTTATCCCCACAATTTCCAGCTATTTTGGACTCCTTTCTGAATTAACCTTTCATATCAAAAGGAGCAATTCTGCACACTAGAGACTCCGACACAATTTCATGCATAATTTATTCACTCAGCTCAACATTAAACGTGGAGTCCTTGACTTTGTCAAGGTGGATTCTGTTGGCAGACTTCACAAGCAGCCAAACAGGGGGAAATGAGATCTGCGCTTCAACCTCTTCACCTAGCCTGTCGAAGAAACGAGAGGAGGGGATGACAAAGGCAGCAAAGTCCCTCGCGCACGTCCACAGCGGTGCTGCAATTACCAGCAGCTTTTGCAAATGCGTCCTTATTACTTCCCAGTATTATCTGGTTAAGGCTTTCAAACGGAGCGATCTGAAACTGCGCCTCCATCAAAATAATAATAAGCCTGGAGGGCGTGAGGGAAAAGTTCCAAACCCGCTAGATAAATAAATAACATGTTACAACGGTGCCTTACACGATGGGGACCCTGTAGCATGTCACCAGGATGATAATGTATGGTTTCTGCCTTAAACAACGTGAGGGGTATCAAACACTCAAAACGTTGAGTGGTTGTGGTTGTTGTTTCTGTAGTGTTTATTCTCATTATCCTTTTATTATGAGGCAATTGTCTCCCTTTATGGGCAAGGGATTAAGACACAAGGCAAAGGAAACGCAAAACCCCTGTGGCCACCACAGGGTATCAAGAGTCTGGCTATATCAGCAGCTCCTTTAACATGGCCTGGGTGTCTTAAAGAGAAAGGAGAGCATTCATGGAAGACTGCTGCATATGTTCTGCTCAGCATCCAAGCAAGCAGAGAAAGCCTGTGCAACAGGAGGCTACGGGATAATTTTGCTTGGCAGCTGTTCAGAACAGCATCTGCAAAGGGACTGGGGAACGTGCGAGAGTAGGTCCGCCCTGTGTTCACAACCATCTGCTAATTCCCTGCCTTGTGTACCCAAATCCCTACTGGGGCACAGAGGCAGCCTGTGGGCTGCCCTATCCTTCAGTCTATGATCTGCGGCATGAATTAGAGCTTGCCTCCTTTGACCTTCTGCAAAGCATCCGCACAGGAAATCTTTGGCTTTAGCTTATTGGCGCGTCCATGCGAGACAATGAAAAGCTCCACGTAGCCAAGTCTCATATAAGCTCAACAGGGGCTGGCCCGAAACATTTTGATGCCTAAGGCAGCAAAGGAGAAGACAGTGCCCTCTCCTATTCCAGGTACAGAAACCGAGCAGACTGGCAGCTGAATCTTGCTTTGGCGCTGGCAATGGGACAGCATCTTCCTAGCTCCCCAGGCGGATGACCCATCTCTTCCTTCTGCACCATGCCGTCTTTTATACACAGCCAGTGTGGTGTAGGGGTTAGTGTCTCGGACTAGGACCTAGCAGACTAAGGTTCAAATCCCCACTCAGACTTCAAGCACACTGGGTGTCCTTGGGCCAGTCAGTGCCTCTCAACCTGTCAACCTGAAGACTGGTGGTTCGAGCCCACACAGCGATGCCTGTGGGCAGGATTCCTGCATTGCAGGAGGTTGGTCTAGATGTCCCTCGGGGTCCCTTCCAACTCGTCAATTACATGATTCTATGAATCCTTGGAGGAAAATGTGGGGGTAGAAGTGAAATAAATAAATACTAGTGGGTTTCTTTGTCTATTTGAACACTACTTTCTTATTCCCCATTTAGTAAAGCCATCTTGCATAGGGTTGCCATGTGTCCTCTTTTTCCAGGATACGTCCTCTTTTTCAGGGGTAAAAAATTGAGACAAATTGCATTTATTTGCTTTGAATGGCCACCATGGCATCCTCTCTCTTTTGGCTCTTGTTTCTAGAGTCTAGAAACAAACATGACCTTATCTCAAGCACCATAGCACTGTTTGGGCAGAGGGCCATGTTGAACTCCTAAGAAAAAAGCTAAACTCCATAGTATGGGAACACCCTTATTAGCAAGCCAAATGTCACAAAAGGGTGAGCAAGAAGTCTTTTGCAGGCTTGATGTTGAGCAAAGCATGGGAGAGGCGGGGGAAACTGCCTTGGTGCTAAAGCCATGAAATCTGTGTTGGAAGACTGTGGCTAATTTCAGTCAGAGTCTCCCATTACTATTATATGGGTGGCTACTCCACACTGCAGGGGCCTGATCTGGTCCCCCCAAGAGCTCACCAATTCTGGCCAAAAGCATAGGCCCCAACTCCTAGGGGCTGAGGTCCCTTTCTCCCCCCCCCCAATAAAATATTTGAGGGGGCCGCTGCCCCAAGTTGATGGGCATTGCCATTCAAATGGTGTGTGAGGGCTACATCTTGTGATCGATTATGCAAGGCAGGGCTTACCTGGGCCTGCCCAATATTTTATTCAAATTGACACCCTTGAACAAAAGGGGGAGGTATAATAGACATAATACTGGGATGAGTGGAGCTCCGAGCCCCGACAGATGCAAATAGATCCCTCCCATCAGATAAATTATTTAATAAGTAGAGATAAGGCAGCAACCCTGATCTGCACAGATCAGCTGAGGAGGGGGGGGACTGTGCACCTCTCTCTCTCTCTCTCTCTCTCTCTCTCTCTCTCTCTCTCTCCAGTTCTTGGCTGCCAAATACTGTGCTTAGTGCTGTGCTGACCCATAACGGCAAATGCTACTATTCCCACTTAATAAGCATCAAAAGCATGCCAAGTTATGTACCATCCTCTTATGCCATGCCTTTGTGCTTTCATAGGATCCCTTCCACTTCAACCAAAGCTTTATCTTGACAAATCTTAGTGCCAAGGTGTTGAGAGCCTTAGCAGAAGTGGTGAGATCTCCATATCAAGCCTATGCGCCCAACACTATATGCTTCTTCTATTTGATCAATTAATATCTTGCCCTTCCTCCTAAAGAAGCCCAGGGTAGCAAAAAAATAATAATTCTAAACATCTAAAAATAATTCCTTGTATTAACTTTTTAAAAAGCTATAAGCACCAAAAGACAAGCAGCAAGACAACTGTGTGTTAATGATCCTAGAAAGAGATCTTGAAGAAGCTGGCCAGAGCAGTCGCCTAAAATGGACAGGCCCATACAAGAGCTTCCAGGTGCTTCTTATTTTGGGGGCTGAGCAACAGAAGGAGAGAGAAGGCTCCTGCTCTAGGTTCCAGTCCTAGTGTGGCCATGGCAGGAAGTTCTCTTGAAGGAGTCTTCTATTTGAAGTGTTGCCTAGCCCAAGTCCAGTTTAAAGGTAAAGAACTCTAAGAGGCCTTTTGCAGTTGCCCCAAAACAGTTAGCACACCTCAGCAGGCTGAAGAGGCCACCTGCGTCACCTGTTCACAGACCTTCCCACTATGGCGAGGAAATCACAGGAGCTATTTCTAAATTTGCACATCTATGCAAATAAATTAGCATAGACACAAAATTTATGCAAACTGTACCAAATTTTTTTAAAAATTTTTTTGCGAAGGGTAAGTGTCTGCCCTATCCAGAGTTGCCTCAGTTTTGCTTTAACATCCCAGGCCTCATTTGCCTCTATGTGATGAATTATTTTTCAGTCTTTTGGCTTTGTCATCTTAAAAACCCTCCCCTCCACACACACACACACACACACACACACACACACAAACTGGCAAGGAACAAATCTGGCAAGCAGGCAGAACACATAAGGCACCTCCATATGGCACTTATTTGAGAAGATGGCTCTACACACTCTCTCTCTCTCTCTCTCTTCTCTTTCTCAGAGCAACTCCATCCCTCATTCAGTATTGTAATCTTCTTGGCCC
The DNA here is from genome assembly GCF_964252035.2 of Podarcis erhardii. Classification (NCBI taxonomy): domain Eukaryota; kingdom Metazoa; phylum Chordata; class Lepidosauria; order Squamata; family Lacertidae; genus Podarcis; species Podarcis erhardii. The sequence goes on from NC_138498.1 coordinate 98,591,411, forward strand.
ATCTAACCAGAGTGTTTACTGCAGCTCATCTTCAGTCTGAAGAAGCCCTTTTCTCCCTTGAACGGGCGCACCTTCAGGCACCAGGAAGCCTCTCTGCACTAGAGAGGATGTGCTTGCTCCAATACATACAGATTAGTAAACCCTGTGTTTGCGGGAGTTTCAGTGCTTTAATGATCATGAATGAAAGCTAACCACAGATATGGGATAAACCAGAAAAGGGCAATAGGGGGACAGGGAATGTTGTCTCTAATGCTACATCAATCCAATCCAATGCACAGATACTAACAAGGAGATCCTATGAACATTCTGCTGAATTTCTACATGAAGAGGGTTGCCACCTGGAAGGATGTGGCTGCAGCCTCTCCCTGCTGCTCAACCACATCATTTTTTTTTTTTTTAATAATTTTTATTAAGGTTTTCCAAATTAAAACAAATTAAATCCAATTTATAAACTTTTTCCAATAACTAGGACTTCCCCTCCCCACCCCCTCATGTATTCCAAATCTTCCAAATAAACAATTAGGTTCAACAAATTCTTATCCCCAAATTGCAATCATCCTCCATTACCCAGTTTAGCGTAATTCCCATCCCCCTAAGATCGATCTATTCCCTTCCACGAGTTTCCCCCTTTCAAACATAATACAAAAAAACAACAACAACAACAACATAGAATTAAATAATAATTTTACAACCTTTGGATTCCAACTTTCCCTCCCCTTTTTCCCTGTTACGTTCCTCCTAGCCCTCCATCTCTAATATCTTCCTGGAGTTCCCACATTGCGTTAAACCCACATCCCTCTGATTCTTTGCCAGTCTTATTAATTGCGAATGTCCAATCATTAAATTACGAATGTCCAATCCTAAAAGAAGTCTAACGAGAAGAGGGTCCATTTCTTCTATCCAGATTTTTATATCCAGGAGTAGAAACTCCAATTTTAAATCCATAAGCTTGTCAAATCTGGATATCCCAAATATCCCCTTTCCCATTTCTGTCCAGTTCTTGTTATTTCCTTATTCTTGTCGGCCATTCTCCTCCTTTTTGTTTCTCTGTTCTCCCACAGAAATGTTCTTTCTCCAAAAGTTTCTAATATCCCTGCAGAGGCTTGTTGTTCAGGAACAAAACATTACATCATGATCCTTTCATTTTCCAACAGATAGTTCCATTGTTTCCTGTAGTGTGTAGACCTCTGTAGACAAAATAGTGTTCCATTTCTGCAGTTTCCCAGGAGATTAAAAGTTCTATTCAACTGCACAAGTTTCCTGACAAAAACACATGCAATATCCCTCAGCTCCTCTAGATGGATTCCCGTAACAAAGTTCCCTTCCAAAGCCCATCCACCAGTCCAAATAGCTTGTTTATCCTTATTTGAACAATTTGAAACAATTTATACCCAACTTATATCAAATGTAACCGGCAAAGTCCATAACCAAGTCTCTGTTACATTCTTCCGTTTTGACAGCTCCTTGACAGCTGTCAAAACCTGTCAAAACCTCCGTTACTCTTCTCCAGGCATTTTCACGAATCGCTCCAGGGATTCCGGGGGGGGGTGTTGCTTTTTAATACAAATTCCACTTTTCTCCTCCGGCTCAATCTTATAAATTTCCCTCGCGAAGTTGCTAATTCGGTGAAATAAGGTTACTCTCGATCTTAGTTATCCATTCCTTTGTTTTGGCTCTTCTACAATTTCGGGGGGGGCTGACTTCCTTTTTTCCACCTCCCCCGTTCGCTCCAAATTTTAAAAATTTGTCCCCTTTTTTTAGTCCATATTCCAATTACTCACGGGTTCTTCTTTTAGATCCAAATTTTCAATAGAAGAAGTCAGCGCTCTCCGCCGGATGGCATGCGGCTGCGCTCGGCAGGGATAGCAGAGAACTCAAGCACCACGCTTCTCCCCGGCACCCGATCCGGAGCCTTTAAAAAGGCTCCTTCACGAGTCGGGAGGGCGCTAACGGTGCCAGCCGAGTCTCCATGTCCACGGCCTCCTCTGGCCGTGGTTTTTAAGGGTCCCCGCATCGCCGGTGCGGTAGGACCCAGCCCCTGCCGAGCAGACTCCCTCCGGAGCTCGGAGGGAGTCTGCCATTCGGCGATGGCGCCAACCCGGAAGTCTCCCCTGCTGCTCAACCACATCAAAGGTGGTTCAGATCGCAGCAAGGTCCACTACCACAAGACCTTCAAAAGCTCAGATGTAATCGACGTCCAAGGTGGAACCAATCACAACAAGAGCTCAAAAGTGGGCAAGAATATTTTCAGTTGATCAGTGTGTGTGTGTGTGTGTGTGTGTGTGTGTGAGAGAGAGAGAGAGAGAGAGAGAGAGAGAGAGAGAGAGAGAGAGAAATATATTCCTGAATGCAATATGTTTGGTGGACAATGACCACCATGGGTAAGACATGTGGTTAAACAGACAATATATTTATTCCTCTTTTGGCATTTCCTGCTCTCCCCCCCCTCTCTCTTTCCACCCTCCATCTTTGGGAGCCTCTGTTCCCTCATTCTGGATGTTCAGGGCTGAGAGAAAAGCAGCAGTGCTAAATGTGCTACAAAGAGTTTTGACTCTTTCCAACTTAACTCCACTTTGGAGGTATTGAAAACGTGCTCCTTCTGGCCGCGTTTGACAATCTAGATCACTTAGCCTTTCGCAAGGGCTGTTTACAGCACGCCGTCGGAAAATCAACTGCGGCGCTCTCCTTTAAAGGTTCCATTTTCATGTCTTCGCTCCCATCCAGGGCCCTTCTTTAATCTTCACACTGCATGTACTCTGCTTGCCTCTAGATATTTTTATTCACAGTCAGTTACACTGAATGAGCACTAGAGAGCAACAGCAATTCAATTAATTTCACACTCTTTGCAGGGAGCCAAAAAGGATTTTTAAAACCATGCACCATTGCAGGTGATCTGTAACATTCTCTCCGCCCCCCCCCACCACTCAGTGTATCTGCCAAAATCATTGTATCAAGGTGTACATATTTATTTCCTGACAAGCACACAGCGACAAAAGAGACCGAGAAGCTTGCAACCATTTAACTGAGAACCAAAGGGAAGACAGCAGAAATAATGCAAAAGAAAGCTGCAGTGAGGAAGAGCAGGAAGAGCATATGAGGATCTCAGTTGGCCCTAACTAAAGCCCAGCTGGGTAGTGAGATGTTGGGCCTTTTTCAAGCTGTATCGTTGACTGGGAGGCCTGATCTCTAGCAAGCCCACCAGAACAACTTTATATCCTCCTCTGTGTCCTCTGTGTCCAGGGCAGCTGTTTACCAGCTCCATCTGGTACGTAGGCTGAGACCCTATCTGCCTGCGGACTGTCTCGCCAGAGTGGTGCATGCTCTGGTTATCTCCCGCTTGGACTACTGCAATGCGCTCTACGTGGGGCTACCTTTGAAGGTGACCCGGAAACTACAACTAATCCAGAATGCAGCAGCTAGACTGGTGACTGGGAGCGGCCGCCGAGACCATATAACACCGGTCTTGAAAGACCTACATTGGCTCCCAGTACGTTTCCGAGCACAATTCAAAGTGTTGGTGCTGACCTTTAAAGCCCTAAACAGCCTCGGTCCAATATATCTGAAGGAGTGTCTCCACCCCCATCGTTCTACCCGGACGCTGAGGTCCAGCACCGAGGGCCTTCTGGCGGTTCCCTCACTGCGAGAAGCCAAGTTACAGGGAACCAGGCAGAGGGCCTTCTTGGTAGTGGTGCCCTCCCTGTGGGATGCCCTCCCACCAGATGTCAAAGAGAACAACAACTACCAGACTTTTAGAAGACAGCTGAAGGCAGCCCTGTTTAGGGAAGCTTTTAATGTTTGATGTATTACAGTATTTTAATATTTTTTTGGGAAGCCGCCCAGAGTGGCTGGGAAAGCCCAGCCAGATGAGCAGGGTATAAATAATAAATTATTATTATTATTATTATTATTATTATTATTATTATTATTATTATCCTCCTGAACATGCTTCCCCAACTCCAATATTTCTATATACAGTAGTACTCAAGAGTTCAGATTTAAGGCAAGCAGCATGAGGAACTCTGAGGATTGGGGGGAAAGCAAACAGCGCCCTTTTCCTTTCGACTCTCAAACCTCCCTCCCTGTGTAGCACAGATAGGTGACCTTTACAACCACAAAATGTGCATCTTTCTGATCCTAATTCCACTCCAGGTTAGTATGAAGGTCAAGGTCTAGAAGGCCGATTTCCTCTTTCCTTCCCTTCATTTTATGTAAACCACCTGGAGGCTCATGAGCAAGATGATTAATACATACATTCCCCCCCTTCCCCCACCCAGATAAGACCCTCAGTATTTTGCAGCAGTATTCTGCACCAGGCAACTTGTTAAATGCAAGGGTGGGGTAATCTTATGAGCCTAGTCTAATTTGTATGACCTTCGTTCATGGAGTCAATCTTTGGTGGGTCTAATGAAGCAGCAAGGGAATTTAGAATACAGGTGTATGTGAAGCTTTGCAATAATTTACAGTGTTTGTCACTTAGATTCCACAAACAGTTCTTAAAGGAAAACCGTACCTCCAAGGAGTCCATTATTGGTCCTATTTGTGCCCTCATTTTGTTGCCATGAGCTGAGAAATCAAAGGCCTCCTGGCTGGATTCTCCAAAATGGGGCTGTGGGGCACATAGGGTTATGCTGCTATCTTCTGGCACCAGTTCAGCCATAGCCAAAATGGATGGGACTTTTAGCCTTCCTATTATCAAAACCGTTTTGGCTCCCGTCATACGCACCAGCATCCTGTGAAGTTGCCCTGGGCAGAAAGGAAAACAGGATGCAAATACATTACATTTCTACCATTTTCACTTCACATACACAAGTACCACTGGCAATGTCCAATGCATGAAACTTTTATATTTATACAAACTGACTAGAAGCTGCCTTGGGGGGGGGCGGAGCTGTGATTCTTAGACTGCCAATTTCCATGAAAACAAAACACTTCTAGCCCTTGCGGTGGAGGTCTTGAGGAATATTGTGGGATGTGTGCTTAATATCTGAAAAAGGCTTAAAAATGGTTCAGGTCTGTGTAGGGCTTTCACAGATATTGTGAGCAACTTGTGTGGTAAATTTCTAAAATCGGATTGTTTTGTTCCGTTACATTTTGTCATTGTGCTTCCGTGGCTTATGGAGACCCCAACATAAGTTAAAAATTATGGTTCCCAGGGAGTTTTTTGTGGGGAAGAAGCCATGTCTGTTAAACATGGTATTCCTGTTGATCCACAGCGCAGCTGGGGCCAGAGTTTCACTCAAGAGGTACTCAAATGGCAAGCGAAGGTGCAGAATGATGATACAAGAACATTTCAGAATTGGGACTATAACCACAAAGTGACAGCATCAACATGGAGCTTCAGGAAGTAACAGTCAATCATTTAAAATGTTAAAAGCCTTTTTGATAAATGCCAGCTAGCATTGTTCTAAAGCAGGGCCTGAACTGCTGAATATTTGAATATTAGCCCCTGTGAAAAAGGCTTCAAGATGTTTCACATATCATGTTCCTGGGACATGTTAAGTCAGTGGGGGGTTTGAGAATCACGAGATTACCTTGCATTTGCTCTTAAAGTCATTATCCCCAGACAGCAACATCATTTAAGAGATTTATCATCGCTGCTGCCCTTTGAACAATGTATTCCTGCTATACGTTTCCAGGGCACTTTGTTTCAATGATGTATTACTCAAAAGATGGCAACATCTGGGATGCACGAACCTGGCGATTTAGTGTAATAACTTCACAGAGGAGCAAAGGCACTGAGTGTTGAAATAATCTGAAATGGACCAGTATTCATCCCTGACAAATCATCCTCTATAAAAACACCCAGATTTTTGCAGGAATAAAAATTTGACTCCTCCTTCATTAATTTAATATCCTTAAAGCCAGCAAAATAAGTAAAGATGGCTTGAGGGGGAAAGGCTGTTCACTCATATCAAATGCTTGGACTGTGCATTCTTCAGGAACGGAATAGGTTGCTACTGGTGTGATGGCAACAATGGGTTGGATCAAATGTTAATCCTACTCAGAGTAGACACATTAAAATCAATGGACACGAGTAACTTCGGCCCATTAAAACTTTGTTGTATACAACCCTGTATCTCCACATCTTTATCTCCCATTTGCATGATTTTGAATTTATAACTGGAAGCTTGTTAAAGCTTGTCTTCAGCCTGCGGGTGTGCATACCTATTACATTTTATCTCTTTTGTGGGGTACAAAAAAATTAGAGTACCTATGGACCATAATAGGATTGCAAGCCCTCCTCTGAGACTGCATACTTATAATTTTCAGCGTGTTGATGCAAATCATGGAAATATCTATGGAAAAGTACCTCTTTTCTAAAATTGAAGTATGACGGCTACTACGCAGAATGTGGAACCATTACTCCCCGGCACCGGGAGCAGCGTACATCCAGGGGCGTGGCTGGCATGCGTCCCAGGGGGTGTGGCGCACCGCCCGCGGGGGCGTGACACGTGTCGGGCAGGTGCGTGGCAAGCAGTGCGCATCCCTGGGCGTGAGCGGTGAGCGCCCCGGGGGTGCATGGCAGGCACTGAGCATCATGGGGGCGGGGGCGGCCATGATGTCACCCCCCCCCGGGATAGCACCCAGGGTGGCCTGCTCCCCCCACCCCCACTTTCGTCTGCCAGTGTGTAGGATTGCCTCCTTTTGTGGCAAGGATAGGAAGGGAGGAGAAAGAGAACTGTGGACTCAATTGTACAAAAACTGTGGTTTCTGCTGTGTATGCATAGCTGTCAACATTTTCCTTTTTTTTAGGGAAATTCCCTTATTCTGAATAGGATTCCTTGCAAGAAAAGGGAAAAGTTGGCAGCTATGGTGTATGGTTCATACAACTGACTGCCTTCAAAACTGTTTAGATGTTGCCACAAGCAGTACCCAGAATGCTCAGTTGGCAAGAGTGCTTTTCACCAGCTTAAGTTAGTTCACCATTTTTACCCTTTTTGGGGATAGAAACAAGTTAGTGCAAGTAAGTCATGCTTTGGTGACATCCTCTAGACAATGGTAACACACTTTAGGCAGGGTGTGGCTTTTTGGGGACTGCAACTGTTCCAGAATGCAGCCGCCAGGTGGCTAACTGTGCAAACCAAATGCTTCTTTTACATATGCTGGCTTCTAGTTGGTTTCGGGACCCAATTCAAAGTACAGTAGTTCCTCGGGTTACGAACTTTGTCGCAGGAGGAGAACGGAAATCGCGCACCAGTGGTGCACTGGCAGTGAAAGGCCCAATTAGTGAAAGCACGCCTCAGGTTAAGAATGGTTTCGGGTTAAGGATCGACCTCCGGAACGAATTAAGTTCGTTACCCGAGGTACCACTGTACTGGTTTTCACAAAAAGTTTCAGACTAAAACTCCCATCACCCCCAGCCAGCATGGGTGGATGGGAATTATTGTCCCATACATCTGGAGGGCACCAGGTTGGAGAAGGTTGTCATAAATGGTCTAGGTCTGGGATACACTAAGGACCATTTTCTTCCAAGTGGACCTTCCCACACATTGAGGTCTTCCTTAAATTTCCTGCTCCATTTATCCCATTTTTTATGAAGAGGGTAGGGCTTTCTCTATTGTGCTTTATTGATTCTGTTGTGTGTGTTTGATGTTGGTGCTGTGTTTATTTGTTTTAGTTTTTATTGTGTATTGTAATGTGAAATTTTTTTTTCAATATTCACCAGCTAACTTATAGAATCCATAAAATGGAAAGGCAGGATATCAGTATTTTAACAAATGAAGGAATGAATCAGGCAGACAGGCAGGCAACAACATTCACAACATTCCACAAGAAATACCGTATTTTTTGCTCTATAAGACTCACTTTTTCCCTCCTAAAAAGTAAGGGGAAATGTGTGTGCGTCTTATGGAGTGAATGCAGGCTGCGCAGCTATCCCAGAAGCCAGAACAGCAAAAGGGATTGCTGCTTTCACTGCGCAGCGATCCCTCTTGCTGTTCTGGCTTCTGAGATTCAGAATACTTTTTTTTCTTGTTTTCCTCCTCCAAAAACTAGGTGCGTCTTGTGGTCTAGTGCGTATTATAAAGCGAAAAATAAGGGAGTTGTTGCAGCCTATACACTACATGATATTGTAATAAATATAAACTACACTGGCATAAAGCTAGTCTACTCTTGGGTATAAATAAATAGTGCATGTGATCACATCTCTATGCTTGCAGGTATGCATCTCATGGTTTCTTAGTTCTACCCAGAATTTGGAAATCCATATATGCTTTGTGAGTAAACATATAGGATTAGATGAAGCCTTTGTTGAGGTTTGCCAAATTTTACCTGCATGCAAAGCCTAAACTCCATTATCAATGTGCAAAACATAGTTATTTCATAATGCAAAGGACTCACCTTCTGCATAGTTTGAGAGCTGCTCTTCATTAGTTTTGACCTTCATTTCACTGAATTGGACATTCAAAAGGCAATCCTTGGATGACGTTGTCCTAATAAATGGAAAAAGAAGAAAAGGACCAACTCACTGGAAACAGAATTTTTTTTTGTACCCCTTTCTAAGAAATCCTTAGGCGATGACCCTAGTCTTTAAAAAAATCAATTTGCTACCTCAATATGTGTTGATGAACACAAGCTTAGCTTGCTTTAGATAAATTTGTGAAGGACAGATCTCTTCATGGATACTTCTGGTTTTGAGGTACCAGGAGCAACTAATAGAACAGGTGTGGGGAAACTTTGGGTCTCCAGCTGTTGCTGAACATCCATCATCCCTGGCCATTGGCTATGCTTGCAAGGGCTGGTGGGAGTTGTAGTTCAGCAACATCTGGAGGGCCAAAGACTTCCCACTGCTGTAATAGAAGATGGCCATGATCTTCAAGTCCTACTTATAATCTTCTCAGAGCCACCTAGTTTGCTGTTGTTGAGCAATAATACGTTGTTGCATGGAACTCTGGCCTGATCCAGCAAGGCACTGCTTATATGACTATGGCCACCCATGTATAAGAATAGTCATTGTCCAGGCACAACAGACATCAGAATGATGAACCCCCAAAGAAACTGTAAGCTCTAGATCAGTGGTTTGTACATTCCGGTGAGATCACCTTGCTCAAGGAGAGCATTGCGGAACCATCTTGTGTAGTTGGTCATTTTTGGCCACCTAATTGGCAATGCTTGACAATTTTACATGCATTTATTCCACACTGAGCTAGTGTGGTGTAATGATTAGAGTGCCGGCCTGCATCTCTGACTAACCTACCTCCCAGGGTTGTTGTGGGGAATAAATGAGGAGGGGAAGAACCATGTACACCACCTTGAGCTCCTCGGAGAAAAAGGCTGGGCATAAATACAATCAATCAATCAATCAATCAATCAATCAATGTAGATAATTAGGATCACTCTATGCAGCTGTTTTTTAAGGGGGTCACAACATCAGCTGCAATGTTCAAATAGCCAAGCATTCCTCCTCCTTTCAAAGAAATGAGATCTGTCTCAGTGGAAGAAAGCAGAACCCCACAAGGCTTAGGTATGAATACCTCCAGGCCAGCATTTGAAATAGACATCATCTGTTCCTGCTCTGCTCCCCACACAGTCTTCCATAATATAAGAAAAAATTCATAACCCATAACAGATATGCTCAGCTACTCCAAGACTGGAAGAGTAAGACATTTCAGGTAACCTCTTTGCTGCCCCTCACCAGTGCTTGAACAACTTTAATAAGATAATGTATAGCTATTATCACCAGCAAGCGTTAGTCAGACAACTACCGACTATTATTTCAGCAACAGAACCAACACTCAGTTTTCCTATAACCTACAGACTGGAACAGTTTACACATTGGTAGCTCCTAAGAAATGAACAAACTTTTTTCTCTTCCCCGCATAGCAGAATATATGCTGATAAATGGGAACTATTTAGCAACCCAGGTATTATTGTTATAGCTGAGAAAGGAATAATGACAGTCCCAGCCAGGCTGCTGAATTAATGATACCTAAAATTAGCTTAATTAATTAGTTTAGTTACTAAAGCAATTTAGTTAGCAGATTAATTAATGCTCACAGAGTAAGTTATTTGAAGACCCAAGCTCTGGTGCATCTAAAAGCACAATCTTAGAAGTGTCTAAGTCTTTAATGGAGTTTTATTCCCAAAATAAGGCTGAAATCCTAACCCCATGTATCTGGGAGTAAGCCCGATTCAATAGTATACTTGGTTACAATTGCAACCTGTGTAATATTGTAGCCTAAATTAATTGAATAACTGGAGTGGGCCCACATCTACTGTGTATTTGTTTACTTTTCCACAGACTGAAATAAGAGCCATGCTTCATTCATTAAACTTTCTGATCTCCTATTTTCCTGATCTCCATTGCTTGGCTTGAGAGGCACGTGAGTAACAATTTTACTTGCATGTCTCATTATTTGCATTGTTCTATGACAGGAGTTGGTTTAAGTTTGTCATTGTGAGCTCCCCTAAATAATTCTTGCTTGAGCTGAGGAATATAACTCCCCTCTCAATGCTGCAATTTGGCATGGGAGGGAAGCTGTAATATCCCAAAATTGTTTCTTTCGTTCCTTCACACACAAACAGACACACCAGCCTATTACTAGGGGTAGGTCAGAAGTGTCACCCTCACCAAACTCTGATTCTTCTCTGTTTGCAAAACAATCCCAACAGAGACTATCAAGAAAACATTTTCTAAGAATTAGATTCCATGAAGAGAAATCACCTAACCATCATGGGCCATTAAGAAATATTAATTTTTTCTCCAGATTTCCATCAAAACATTTGTGATAATCCCACTCATGGCAGTAAAGGAGCCAACACATAACAATAAATTGAACTATACATTCACAATGTAGAGAAGGTAGCAGAAGATAATTAGACGCGCCTTCTGTCACAGCCAGATGATAAATGTGTTACCTGTTAGAACTTGCCTCTCTTGTCAGGTAAAGGTCCAATCCTCTTGCTGCATCAAGAGCTTTCTGCAGGTAACATCCTAGCTCTTCAGGAATTCCAGGGTGACCATGTGCTACCTCTCTCGCTTTCTTGAGGTTCTCAACTATAGACCCAATGGATAATTCTAAAACAAAAGACCGAAGGCAAGAAGTTTTAAAAAGAAAATCTGTGAGACATCTCCATTCCTCAGGCACCTACGGGTGATGGTGATGAAGATGAAAAACTTGGTGTGATTTTTGTAGGAAAAAATAGATTTGTAGAAAGCAGTTGGCAAAATAATATGGGTTTACCTATTGCGGATTGACATTTTCTAAGTTTCAGTTAAAAAAAGGAAAGAAGAGCAGGGGCAAAAGTGTTTCCTTTAAAGTCAGTGATTTACATAATTTACCTACAAAAGCACAGCTAACTGCTAACTGTGCCTTGCTGCCCGTGAATTATGGCCTTGGCATCTGTAGTTTTATAACCCAACTCCACCCTTATGGGTTATAACACCAAATGCAGGGCTCTAACATGGTGTGGGAATGATGACTGTCGAGCATCATGCTTGACTGCATAATAAGATCAGAAGTGAACATGGCATTTATATATTCAATATGGCATTCATAATGGATATTACACGTGCAGAATAGGGCACCACATCCTAACACTAGACAACACTGATGCATTTCTTTATGCAAGCCCATAAACATGAGCCACTGAGGCATCCCCAGGCAACGTGTTCAAATGGGACCTTACCTAGACGAGAATTTATGCAAACATTTGTTAATATATCTATTAACAAGCCCTGAAAGGTCCATTATCAGGTGCATTCAGTTGTTTTGAGAGGGGAGATCATGTCTAGCTTGTTTCAGAAGACAGCTCTTTTGCAATAACTAGGAGCATCTTGGAAGTAGGAAGCTATTATTCAAACAAGAGTGACACAATCATGCAATAAACAGCAATTCAGATTTCTGACAGTACATGGAATATAAAGCATGAATGTATAATATTCATACCCCCAGAGCAATGAAGACTAGAGGACATTCTAAGAGAAAACAATGTTTTATTACAAATCTTTTAGGCGGCAATGTTTTATCAGCAATCTTGGTCACAAAGTCATATTTCCCCAACATGAAATATTTCTTGCAAAAACCCCCAAGGTGCATTTATTTTTAGTATTAAAGGTAAAGGACCCCTGACAGTTAAGTCCAGTCATGAACGACTCTGGAGTTGTGGTGCTCATCTCACTTTACTGGCCAAGGGAGCCAACATTTGTCCGCAGACATTTTTCCGGGTCATGTCGCCAGCATGATTAAGCCGCTTCCGGCGAAACCAGAGCAGTGCATGGAAATGCCATTTACCTTTCCAACGGAGTGGTACCTATTTACTGTTGTTAGCTGCTCTGAGCCCGGCTTCGGCTGGGGAGGGCAGGATATAAATAAATTATTATTATTATTATTATTATTATTATTATTATTATTATTATTATCTACTTGCACTGGTGGGACATGGGTGGCGCTATAGTGTAAACCACAGAGCCTAGGGCTTGCCAATCGGAAGGTCAGTGGTTCGAATCCCCGCGACGGGGTGAGCTCCCGTTGTTCGGTACCAGCTTCTGCCCACCTAGCAGTTCAAAAGCACGAAGTGCAAGTAGATAAATAGGTACCGCTCCGGCAGAAAGGTAAACGGCATTTCCATGCACTGCTCTGGTTCGCCAGAAGCAGCTTGGTTATGCTGGCCACATGACCCAGAAGCTGTACACCAGCTCCCTGGCCAGTAAAGCGAGATGAGCGTCGCAACCCCAGAGTCGTCCGCGACTGGATCTAATGGTCAGGGGTACCTTTACCTTTACTTGCACTGGTATGATTTCGAACTATTAGGTTGGCAGGAGCTGAGATAGAACAACGGGAGCTCACCCCATCGCAGGGATTCGAACCGCCAACCTTCTGATCAGCAAGCCCAAGAGGCTCAGTGGTTTACACCACAGTGCCACCAGCATCCCTATTAACAAGGTACTAAGGACCCAAAGAGGCAAACCTGGGTCAGGTCAGCCTCATGCCCCCCTGCCCACCCCCTGAAGGTCTCAGTAATACAGACTTGGGCTGCTGCTTCACCCACAACCAAATTGTGGATGACTGATGTTTTATTATGGGATGACCTAGTGTTCAGGGTCAGCACACACATATCCCACATACAATGGTCTATTGATGTTCTAATTTCTAATTTCTTTTTTTAATTTTCCCTTCCTTTAAACTTGTTTTCATGTATTTGTAAATTGCTGTGATACCTTTTTTATGATACAGTGGAATTTGGATATTTTTACAAGCAATAAATAAAACACAATTAGGAAGGCTAACATAAGAGCCTAAATCTTGTTGGGTGGGAGAAGGACCAGAAAAGGGCAATAGCTTCCAAATGTCTAAAGCCCCTCTCCTTACATAACTAGTCTTACCTCCAATATCATACATCCCTCTAGAAGCCACAATGAACCAAAAATTACTTTTCCCCCTTTTGATCACCCAGGTACTTGTCAGGCCCTGCCCTTACCTAAAACAACCAACAACCAGATCAAAATCTGTGACTGCAAATAATGGTTAAAAGACGGACTAATAACAACTGTTGAAAATCATGCCCCAGGGGAAAGGCATCATTACCAATACACTCATCTCCTCCCAGTCCCCAACTCCATCCTTTCCCACCGCTGCTGGACAGAGAAACGAAACGAAACAAAACAAAACAAAACAACAAGGCTTCAAATAAAATAAACAGTTCAACCAACTTAACGTGTCACAACAAAATGTCTTCTCCCGCCCCTTTCGTGATGCAGACCCAACTTTGAGGTTGAAAGACACCTCTCAAAAAGAAAAAGAAAAAGTGAAACACAAGGAAGTTGCTCAGAAGTAAAGGGTTACCTGCAAAGTGTGGCATTGTGGTACCCTTCACCCAGGCTTCTGGAGATGTTGCGGCTGATTGTACGAGATCGGTTTTGCAGAGCTGGGGAGGGGTGCATATCTTTTTGTCCACGTGACGGGCAGGGCCAATTATGCCAGCACGTTGGAGCCTGTGGGCCCTCTTACAGAACGACTTGGCTGAGGTGCAAGATCAGCAAGACTTTCTGCCGCCCTGGGGCATTTTCAAAATTTGCTCTTTGGCTAAGGAGTATAAGGACTTCTGACAGTATCACACGGCAGCAGCGGCAGCACATGTGCTTGTTTGCTTTATATAAGCTGATATAAGTCGGTCTTGGAGAGGGGGCTCTCGTTGAACAAGACGTATGCCTGGAATCTGAGGGAGGGACCAGCAGGTGCACTGAATGCAAAATGAGACCATTATACTGGGTGTCATGAGGCAGGACATGCAGATTGATTACAGTTGGAATCTGATGGGTCGCTTGTAAGATTCCCGGGGGCTGCAAGAGACTGGCCAGAGATAGTAGTAGTACAGTGGTACCTCTGGTTACATATGCTTCATGTCCAGAGGAGGGCAACCAAAATGGTCAAAGGCCTGGAAACGATGCCTTATGAGGAATGGCTAAGGGAGCTGGGCATGTTTAGCCTGGAGAAGAGGAGGTTAAGGGGTGATATGATAGCCATGTTCAAATATATAAAAGGATGTCACATAGAGGAGGGAGAAAGGTTGTTTTCTGCTGCTCCAGAGAAGCGGACACGGAGCAATGGTTCCAAACTACAAGAAAGAAGATTCCACCTAAACATTAGGAAGAACTTCCTGACAGTAAGAGCTGTTCGACAGTGGAATTTGCTGCCAAGGAGTGTGGTGGAGTCTCCTTCTTTGGAGGTCTTTAAGCAGAGGCTTGACAACCATATGTCAGGAGTGCTCTGATGGTGTTTCCTGCTTGGCAGGGGGTTGGACTCAATGGCCCTTGTGGTCTCTTCCAACTCTATGATTCTATGATTCTATGATTCTATGTTACATACACTTCAGGTTACAGACTCCGCTAACCCAGAAATATTACCTTCGGTTAAGAACTTTGCTTCAGGATGAGAACAGAAATCGGGCTCCGGCGGCGCAGCGGCAGCTGGAGGCCCCATTAGCTAAAGTGGTGCTTCAGGTTAAGAACAGTTTCAGGTTAAGAACGGACCTCCAGAACAAATTAAGTACTTAACCCGAGGTACCACTGTAGTCACAACAAAGCTTTGATCTGACCTAGCACAATGTCAGCACTTTTGCTTTTGTCTTGATGTTGGCTCTTAAGAATGCATTACCTTTATAAAGATGGTAACTGCTTCACATGTGATTTAAAAGGAAACAAGAAAGCATGGGTTTTATAAGGTGTACAGGGTTCGCTCGACAAGTTGCTAGCTTATTTTATGGAGTGCCAAAGGAGTTGGAACATATTGAAAGGGCACTAACTACAGCACCTTCTAGTTTATTTTCATTATTATTAGGATTAGGCTTTCTCACCCATCCTTCAAAATAAGGTCCCAGGAAAGGCTACCACAACATAAAAATACAATATTACACCTCCCCTTTTTGCCTGTAAGGTCTTTTATGCAACACTTTCTTTTCAGACCCCATAATGAATGTCCTCATTGGGAGAAAATATTAAGTTTTCATTTTCTAATAATTTCACCAGTTACAGGGTTATTTAGTATTTAGCAGATTTAAATGTTGAATCTGCTTCACTACTGACCCCTGTCATCAAGCCCTTTGGGAGGGCTTCATCCAGGGTCTCTAGAACCCTGCAATGGGCCAATGTTTTGCCATTGATGCTTCCAATCGAAAACATGTAAGTGATATGCCTGAGATTACAGTTAAAAGGTTAGCAGCAGCTAGACTGGTGACTGGGAGTGGTCACTGGGACCATATAAAGCCGGCCCTGAAAGACCTACATTGGCCCCCAGTATGTTTCAGAGCACAATTCAAAGTCTTGGTGCTGACTTTTAAATCCCTAAACAGTTTTGGCCCTGTATACCTGAAGGAGTGTCTCCAACCCTGTCATTCAGCCTTGACTCTGAGGTCCTCCTCCGAGGGTCATCTGGCGGTTCCCTTACTGTGAGAAGTGAACTTACAGGGAACCATGCACAGGATCCTCTCTGCAGTGGCTCCCTCCCTGTGGAACACCCTCCTATCAGATGTCAAGGAAATGAACAACTATCTGACTTTCAGAAAACATCTGAAGGCGGCCCTGTATTGGGAGGTTTTTAATGTTTGATATTTTACTGTGTTTTTATATATGTTGGAAACCACCCAGGGTGGCTGGGGCAACCCAGTCAAATGGGTGGGGTACAAATAATATGTAGTATTATTATTATTATTATTATTATTATTATTATTATTATTATATCATTTGGGGTGTGCCTTGAAAAGCCCACAGAGCTGAAAGAAAAAGTGACAAAGAGTGCCACTCTTTGGACTTCCTCCTTTCACTCAGTGCTATTTTTCTAGAAAAAGAGCTGCTGGAACTCGCCATGAACGCTCCCTTTTTCTCTTATAATGGCAATGGCGCACACCTGAGAGGTGCTGGAAGTGAGTTGCAGCAAGTTCTGGCTGGAAAAAAAGGCCTGCTTCCGCTCTGTGTATTGTTCAGAGGAAGGGGCAAAGATAATCACCCTCACCATTTCATGATAAAGGGGACTGTGAGTGGGGTTCAAGGGAAGTCGTCAAGGGCAGCATTCCACCCAAGGTACCACATTGGCAACCCCAGGGCTTTGGGAAGGTGGCGCATCTTGGTCCATGTTCTGTGTCTGTGGAAATAATATTGCATACTTGTATAGGGGAGAGAAATCATGCAGGAGCCCTGAAGAAGAAGAAGAGTTTGGATTTGATATCCCGCTTTATCACTACCCTAAGGAGTCTCAAAGCAGCCAACAATCTCTTTTCCCTTCCTCCCCCACAACAAACACTCTGTGAGGTGAGTGGGGCTGAGAGACTTCAGAGAAGTGTGACTAGCCCAAGGTCACCCAGCAGCTGCATGTGGAGGAGCGGGGACGCGAACCCAGTTCACCAGATTACGAGTCCACCACTCTTAACCACTACACCACACTGGCTGATCATTCATAACTCTAGATTAGAATGGAAGACTGAATATTTTAAAAACACACTTTGTTTTTGGAGATGCTTTGGACTAGAAGACAACATGGCATCAGCAGCTGTGTGACAGTATAACATAGTGGATAGTGCTGCAATTTGGATGGGAAGACCTGCCCTCAAATCACTGCTTAGACATGACCTTGCATGACCTTGAGGCAATTAGTTTTAGCCATGTCTATTTCATTGGGCTGTTACATCAATGAAATGAGGTGGGGGAGGCAGAGGTGTATTACTATGGGCTGTACTAAGGACAAGTGAGCTACAAATGTGAGAGAGATGAGGAGAAAACAGAGATTGAGAATTGTTGTGAAGAAGATCTCATGCATTTATTTTATGTACTGCATTTACAAACAGCTTAATATTTTTTTAAAAAAAAAAATCTCTAGAAGTGCACAGTATAAAACAAACGATATGTTTAAAAAACACAGCATAAAACCAACAAAACAGCAGCATAGAAGCCCATAAAAACAAATATAAAACACACAATTCAGCAGTGCCTTAGTATCCAGTTCTACTGTATAATATTATGTGGCTCTATCTCAAATACCATCAAGGCTTACATAAAGTTGTGTTATAATCAAAAGGGTCAGGAAGTTGAGATAAATTCCTGGAATCCTTCTTTTTATGGCATAGAAATGATTCAACATTAATCACTGCCGTTTCGTTGCAGGGCCTCCTGTTAGAAGTTAAGTGTACTCTAATTGTACTTTTTGATCATTATAAAACTATTGAGTTATACAACCCTAGGCTCTGCATTTTCACTGTACGCGTGTGTATGCACACGTGAGCACACAGGTCCGGGTGATGTGACCACCCCTCTTTCATGTCTACAGATTAAGTAATGATAGTTTTGTAATCCCCCCCCCCGCAGCCCAACCTTTTCACTCCACCAGGTGAGGAACACCTCCCATTCCAAACTATGGTCCCCGTGGAGCTTTTATAAGCAAACAGCAAGTCCCCCTCTTACCAGACACCTCTTGAACTAGACATTGCAACCATGCCACAGTCCAAAGAGATCTTCCTGGCTGATACAAAATCTGGAACACAGGGTTCCAAGCAAACAGACTTCCAGCTAGTGCGGGTCAAAAATACTTGGTGCCGAATCAAGAAAGATGAAACCATTCATGATGCTGAGAATGAGATCGTGGTCTCCCAGGCTAAAATGTAAGTAGAGGAGGTTACTACTAAGAATAATTTTATTATTTATACCCTGCCCATCTGGCTGGGTTTCCCCAGATACTCTGGGCAGCTTCCAGCAAAATATAAAAACATAATAAAACGTCAAATGTTTTATTTGTACAATACTCTGTGATGTGAAGCAACAGAGACACTGTTCCTCTTATTTGGGTTAAGTAATCATGCATGGTCTCTGCAATGGGAAAGCATGGAGCTATTAGATGTCGATGCCTAGATTATTTGTTCTCATATATTGTCCTGACGAGTGTCATTGCTAAGCTTTCAATTTCAATATCAATATTGACATGCAGCCCAATCCTAGGCATGTTTACTCAGAAGGAAGTCTCCCTGGGTTCAATGGGGCTTATTTCAATGTAAGTATTTTACTGGGTTTTCTTCTTGTTGATATTTACATATATATATATTGTATTTGCAAATTTAACAAGGAAGAGGATAAAAGATAAAATATAATTAAAGAAGAGAGAGAAATGGAAAGAAACAAAATAATAATATACAAACAATGCTGAGAATATGGGTAGACCATCACCAGCTCACACCGTGGATACATTGGCCGTCAGCACACAAATATTAAAATTAAACATACATTATAAGCCCTCCACGTGTCCGAGTAGGTATCCACGCAATATTGATGCCTATATGTAATATGCTTTAATGTAGCCAGGGTGGTAAGGTCCTCAAACAACTGTGTAATAAGCGGTTGTTATTTATCCTTTAAGGCTTAGAGTGCACAGGTCTCTTAGCCATCTGAGTATGCCTGAAGTTGGAGACAACCCTTTGAATTCAACAGGGTTGAAGCAGCCTATGGTCAGATCTGCAGCCTAGTCAGAATAAGAAACCAGTTTCGGTTGAGCATAAGTACCGAGGCACAAAAAAAGGAGACTGCAGTGGCATGACTTAATGATGTTGCCTCTCTCATTGTTGTGCTAAAGCTTTCTCTAATGCTTGGAAAGTCTTTTGAGCTAAAATGGAATTTGATTGGGGTTGGGAATTGAACAGAGAAGGGATTTTCAATGGCAGACATTTCCAAATTCACAGACACGGGTAATGAACTCCAGAGATGGGGGAAAACAAATACAGTGATACTAAAAACCATCAGCTTGATCAAAAAGCATAATGCATTTGTCATAAACTTCAAGTGAAGTTTGCATCCTGCAGCAACATTAAAGGGGGGAAAGTCACAGATGGGTGAATGTCTGACAAGTTTCCCCCTAAGGACAAACGTTACTTTCTGTACAGGAAAGTCATCTCTCCAGTTAATTAACCTTTGAGTGTAGGACAATCTCCTTCTTCTTGCAATAGAACACATTTGTGACCATTAAATATTAACCATGTTGTATTACTTCACATATTGCAGATTTCCACAATATTTGCAGTTGTGTAAAGATCATAATCATCTTTGTAGAATCAAGATGAATTTTGATGTAGACCATCAACGGTTACAGATTTTTAGGCTGCATTTTACAAAAGTAGAAACACACTTCGGTTCCTGTTCATTCTGAGTCACTGTGGAGCTGGCAGGTTCTAGCAGTGCAATGACTCTGACAACCTTGCCAGCAACAGTGTGAGTGAACTACAGAGATTCTTTGACTGTTGCACAGAATTTATGACAGAAATAATGTGTTTGATTCCCCTCCTCCCCCACCAACTTGCAATTTTATCCTTACAACAGCCTTGCGAGGTAAGGTAGTCTGAGAGGTGGTGACTGGTTCACAGCCACTCAGTGAATTTCACTGCTGGGTTCTTAAGCGTGTCTCTCCACTTCCAAGTCGGACACACTAACCACTACACTGCACCTAATCAGGCCCACCAGGCCTCCCCAGTTGGTCTTGTGACAGGGTTGAGCCCAAACCATGCTCACCTATCCATCATCTGACAACACACAGCATAAGGAGCAAAGCAGAAAAATACCTGAGATGCTATATTCAAAAGAAAACAAATCATTCCTTCCAGCTGCTGCTTGACTTCAGCCTTTTAAAAAGTTGGCACCTTCTTTTGTTGCCCTGCATAGCAACAGAAAAAGACATCAAGTTCAGAAAGTGCTGCATTCGAACTGAAAAGTAAAAAAAATTAAGATCACACCGAGGCCCCATCAGCGGCACACATTTAAGGCAGACCACTTTAAACAAACATGGCTTCCCCCAAAGAATGCGGGGGGGAACTCTTGCTTGCTAAGGGTGCTGAGAATTATTAGGTAGCCCTCATTCCCCTCACAGATTTAGGATTCCCCAGACTTCCCTGGGAAGAGGAATTGATTGTTAAACCACTCTGAGAATTGTAGCTCTGTGAGGGGAATGGGGTGTGTGTGGTTTTCTTACAACTTGTGGCTGTGGTAAATCAGGTATTTCTTTTCATGGTAGCTAGAGGTTACCATTTTGTTCTCCTGAGCGTACCCCTGTGAATGATGTTACTTCCTCAGTATGTGATTTTGTACACCCAACAGAAAGAAAAAGAGAGAACCCAAGGCTTTAGAAAAGCCACAGAAAAAATTAGCAGAGGAGAGAGCAAAATACAGAAGTCTGAAGAGAAATCTAAGAGAGCTTATTGGGGGAAATGGCAACCCCTCATTTGTTCACATTTGTTCACCCCCCCCCCAAAAAAAGAAGTGCCTCTGTCCTTTAGAAGGACATCACATGTACATGTTTCATAATCTAGGTGCATTCCAAAGGAGAGAAAACAGCAGCCAGAGGAGGGGCCTCTCTACCAGGAAGAGCTTCAAGATGGCAGTGAGAGGGCAGCGAGAATAGCTTTTCAAAAAGATTAAAAGGAAATGATGCTGTCACTGAAGATAAGAGTGGGTCTGATTTTCAGCAGGGTCTCCATCAAATGGACTCTGCCCTTCACGTGCAAATGTGAGAGTGAAAACTGTGGAGGGCATTTTGGCTCAGCCATAGACAAAACTAATGTATATTCCATACTACTCACCCCCACCCTCATAATTCCCAACAGATCTGAAACTGTCTCAGATGGAGAGGTATCCTGGATAGTGGAAGCACCTATCTACCTTTGCTATAAGGTGGTGGAAACACGCGGTCTCCTGGATCCCTCCAACAAGACATTGCTGTACGGGCACATCAGAGATCCAAAGGAACTGGAGAGAGCCCTTCACAACAAAGAGGCCCAGAGGCGTTTCATTGTAATCGATAAGACGGTCGATGACTTGTATGGCACCGCAGTCAGAGAATATTTTGAAGCAAACTTGGTTCAGTGTAAAATCCTTTCCCTGACCACCACAGAAGAGACCAAATCCATGGATTTGGTGCTTGATATCTTGCAGGAAGTGCAAATCTTTGGCATCGACAGGCGTGCTGAGCCTATTATAGCAATTGGAGGAGGGGCTTGCCTGGATATTGTGGGGCTGGCAGCATCGCTTTACAGGAGGCGCACCCCTTACATTCGGGTCCCCACCACCCTCCTGTCCTATGTGGATGCTAGCGTTGGAGCAAAGAACGGCGTCAATTTCCTTCAGTGCAAAAACAAGCTCGGGAGCTATGTACCTCCTGTTGCCACTTTCCTTGACAGAGCCTTCCTCAAAACAGTCCCCCGCCAGCACATCTCCAATGGACTTGGGGAAATTTTAAAGGTATGATGGTTTTGCTGCAGAGACTCCTTCCTCACTTTCACCAACTGCTTCCACGCTCTCTCTTCTCCTTGCAAGCTCATTTCCACGGATGCTCCCTGTTTATTCATTTCTCTCACAGTGATTTTTGCTATGTGTCTCTTCAAGAGGAAACTGGAAGGACAGGCCTCTTTCATTTTTTGTTTCTGCATCTCTCTGCGACTCCTAAAGTGGTACTTACAACCCCTTTTACCCCTTCCTGTGCACATCCCTCTACACATGGAAATGAGTAGTCCCGTGGAGGGGTGCTCACCTGACCTCCCATCATGCACATTGCTGCTGCTTTCCAGAGGTATACGAGGAAGGGAGAGGCAGCAGTGAGGTTAGTGTGGTGCAAACACACCAGCAGAAACACCAGGTTCCCCAGTGTGTTTGCACTGCAACAACTTCCCCACTGTCTTTTCACTCCCCCTCTACCTCCCAGTAAGCAGCACTGATTCAGGTGATAGGAAGACTGGTGAGTGTCCCCACCCCATCAACTACTTGGCAATAGCAATCCAAGGCTTCAGGTCTGGGTCTTTCCCAACCTTCTTACCTGGGCTTCTTTGCCTGGGCATGCCAGGGATTAAATTTAGAACCTTAAGCATGCCAACTATGCACTGTACTGCTTTTAGCTATGTCCTCCCCAATTCTTGCATATCCACTCTCAATGCCACTACCTTGCTATTATATCCTATTCCCTGTATTGGAAACATCTTCTCCCTTCTTGCATTTACTGCTTATCTTTTACATATTCAGAGTCTCCCCACAAAACCCACTCCATTCACTTTCCTGGATCACTGCATGTCAACTGTTACACAGAGAGCACCATCTCCCTTCCTTCCTCTAATCTGTACCTTTGTTGTTTCTTAATCAAACTCTGTCCAATGTCTTGATATTTGTCCCATATACAGTGGTACCTCAGGTTAAGTACTTAACTCATTCCGGAGGTGCGTACTTAACCTGAAACTGTTCTTAACCTGAAGCACCACTTTAGCTAATGGGGCCTCCCGCTGCTGCCACACTGCCGGAACACGATTTTTGTTCTCATCCTGAAGCAAAGTTCTTAACCTGAAGCACTATTTCTGGGTTAGCGGAATCTGTAACCTGAAGCGTATGTAACCTGAAGCGTATGTAACCCGAGGTACCACTGTATCCTATTCACAATAGCTTTCACTGCATGCACTCCTTATGAAACGCCTCTCTTCTCTTGTGGCTCATGTACCATATCTATTATGTGGTCTTTTTGACTGAAACATCTACAGGACAAAGCTGTTGCTTCCTTTTCTCCTGTGACTGACTTTCACTCCCAAAATATCAGCTTCATGTGCATGCTAAAGCCACTCAAATTGCCTATGATCATCTCTGAGATCTACTCAGTCTCTTGTTTTATGTCTACAGTGTGAGGTCCATGCTTTCAAAGCAAGCCTCTTCCTGGCATTATTATACAACCCTCATTCAGTCCACTGCAACCCTTCTTTCTTTCTGTTCAAGATGGCACTAATGAAACACAAGGGCCTGTTTGACTTGCTGAAAAGTCATGGGAAATTCTTACTGGATACCAAGTTCCAGTCGCACAGCGGCTTAGCTGACCATGGTGATGCTGCACTGAAGACGACCAGAATTGCCATAGAAACCATGCTGGAAGAGCTTGCCCCCAATCTGTGGGAAGATGATCTGAATAGGCTGGTTGATTTTGGCCACCTTATAAGCCCAGAACTGGAAATGGTGAGGAGCACATAGCATATTTATTGTGGAACAACATTTCTATCCTGTCTTTACACCCAATGGGCTTACAATAGTAATATCTTAATTGCATGCTTCTGCATTTTCAGCTTGTGACATATCACTACTTGTACCCAGAAGTGTGTGATGATATTGGGTGGAATTTAGTGTTACAAACTATTATGATTGTTCTGTAAGCGCAAGGATGGATTTCTGCTTGCCAGGTGAAAAGATCTCCCCCTTTGCCTCCCCAGTGCACTATTTTGGGGGTTCTCCTGAGTCCCCCCCCGAGCTAGTTGTGGGGGTGCAAGGGGAGGTGAGGGGGCAAAGCAAACTCCTAGCTCTGGCTCCCACTAGTCCAACTATTTAACTGAACCCAACCCTTTGCTTTTATATAACCAAAAATATTCAGCAGGAAACACTCTTCACATGAAAATCACATGTACAAGTAAATTATTATTATTATTATTATTATTATTATTATTATTATTATTATTATTGACATACTCCGCCCATCTGACTGGGTTGCCCCAGCCATTCTGGGTGGCTTCCAGCATAATAAAACCACAGCACAACGTCAAACATTAAAAACTCCCCAATACAGGGCTGTCTTCGGGAGACTTCAGTAAGTTGTGTAGTTGTTTATCTGTTTGACATCTGATGGGAGCCACAGCCCCACTTTCCCCATACATGCAATTATCATGTGAGGTGTTTGACAGGGGGCTGGGTTAGCATTTCCTGCCTTCTCCCTTAATATCACAAACTTTGGTTTCCTTTGGAAGGAGGTTTATGGCATTTTGAAATGTTTGGGCTTATTTACAAATGTACAGATTGAGCATAGGTGGAGGTGGCCCCATGAAACCTCTCCTGTCTAAATTCCCAATCTCGCAACAATATTGATATGCTATAAAGGTAATGGTACCCCTAACTGTTAGGTCCAGTCGCAGACGACTCTGGGGTTGCGCGCTCATCTTGCTCTATAGGCTGAGGGAGCTGGCATTTGTCCACAGACAGCTTCCAGGTCATGTGGCCAGCATGACTAAGCCACTTCTGGTGAACCAGAGCAGCACACGGAAATGTCGTTTACCTTCTGGCCAGAGTGGTACCTATTTATCTACTTGCACTTGACGTGCTTTCGAACTGCTAAGCAGGCAGGAGCTAGGACTGAACAATGGGAACTCACCCCGTTGCGGGGATTCGAACCACCAACCTTCTGATCAGCAAGCCCTAGGCTCTGCGGTTTAGACCACAGTGCCACCAGCGTATATGCTAAACAATATAATAAATGCTTGTGCGTCCTTCATTTCAGAGAGTTTTACCAACGCTGATGCATGGAGAAGCTGTGAATATTGATATGGCTTTCATGACTTATCTGTCCCACGTGAAGGGATTTTTGAGTGAAATTGAGAAGGCTCACATCATTCAGTGCATGGTCGCTTTGGAGCTCCCAGTGTGGCACAAGAAATGCACATGGCATCTTATCAAAAAGGCCTTGACGGAAAGATTGAAGCACAGTGCTGGGCACATGAGAATGCCTCTTCCAACTGGACTAGGAACAGCAGGTGCGTCATTACTGGGTCCATCTGCTTTAAGGGCAAGCTCTGCACCTGAAATCTCAACCATTGCAGCCCCACAAAAGGGATGTACATTAGCATGCCCGTCACACAATTTGCAGTTCCATGCTTATAGTTTTAATTGGGTTTCCCTTTTAATTACAACCTTTTAATAAACTATGACAAAGCATTTCCTTCAGATATTATACAACCACCAGAATTATTATACAACCTCCAAGATGTAATTAAACAGGCAACTTCAAGTAATTGCATTAGGGTTGACTAATTCCCTTTGTAAAGCTTAGCGGGTATCAAAAGCATTTAAGCAGCATGTGTAATTCCCATTACAAAACCAGACTTAGGCTCCAACCCTGCTCACACATACTTGGGATTAAGGTAACCAAGTCTGGAAAGAGAAGATTCTGATAGTGGGAAATCTGAAAGAGCCAGGAAGGACAGCTGACAGAAAATGCTTTCTTCATCTAAGACAGGGACAGGGATCCTGTGGCTGTCTAGGTCCCCTCTCCCATTAGTCTCAGCCAGAATGGCCAATGATCAGGGATGATGAAGTTGTAGACAAGGAGGACTACAGGTTCCCCATGCCTGTTCAAAGATGTACAAGCACTGCAGATGGTTGCGAGTCCCTTGCCATCAAGTGATAGCACCCAACCCTGAGGCCACCTTAGCTCTACCTAACAGAACCATGTCACGAGCACAAAGCAAGAACTAAGAGCGACTACAAAGACATAAACAGGACAAGTCTATCTGCATACTGCCCATCAAGTCACATGCATAGCTGTCTGATTTTTTAAAAGGAAGTAAGCATTCAGAAGACATTGAATCCATGGGCAGAACACAAAATGCACACATAGCCAAGCAGCACTCAAGGAAGTGAACAAACTTAGCTGCAGACCGTGATATATATTGTATGGTTAATTAAGCATTCACGAAACGTTTACTCAGGGCAAAAATGCACACACTCACAACGCAAATACAGAACATAAACACAACAAAACAACTGCTCAATTTACCAGAAACAAAAAGAAACTAGGTAACAGTACAAATCTTAGTTTGGCACTATTTTGGATTACTGATTAGAACTTTTGCTTTCCAGATATATTCAACGACATCAGTGAGGAAACCCTGGAGAGGGCTTACATTCTCTGGACCAGTGAATGCAAAAACATCTCTGCATAAGCATGAATACAATGGAAGCAGATGAAAACAATAAATCACCACCAGAGCAACAGGCAAATTGGGAATTCAGATAAACAGCCAATGGGCACTCTTGAAGGACCAACCGTTTGGCAAAATCCCAATACCTGTCTACATGAAGTATGGCGAACAACATGAATCCAGGATGAAATACCACCAGCCACGCCTTCTTCCTCCTTCTCCAAGATGGCTCTTAGGACTAATCCTTATACTATCTCTGTAGTATGGTTGGTTGTAGTCCCCATCTGATCAGGTTCAATGGGGAGACTTCCTGAGAGAAGCAATGCCAATACAGTGGTACCTTGGGTTACAAACGCTTCAGGTTACAAACTCCGCTAACCTGGAAGTAGTACCTTGGGTTGAGAACTTTGCCCCAGGATGAGAACGGAAATCGCGCGGCAGCAGTGGGAGGCCCCATTAGCGAAAGCGCGCCTCAGGTTAAGAACGGTTTCGGGTTAAGAATGGACCTCCAGAACAAATTAAGTTCGTAACCCGAGGTACCACTGTAGCATGGAAAGAATCATGTCACCTACCTGCCTCAGGTAGTCTTCCTGGTTCACATATGACAGAATTAGCAAAAAAAAAATCTCTAGTTACAGATAGGTAGCCGTGTTGGTCTGCCATAGTCAAAACAAAACAAATTCCTTCCAGTAGCACCTAAAAGACCAACTAAGTCAGTTCTTGGTATGAGCTTTCGTGTGCATGCACACTTCTTCAGATACCAGATACCATGCACACTTCTTCAGATTGTTATCTGAAGAAATGTGCATGCACACGAAAGCTCATACCAAGAACTGACTTAGTTGGTCTTTTAGGTGCTACTGGAAGGAATTTGTTTTGTTTTAAAAAATCTCTACTCACTGGATACTGCTTGGGCCACTCCCAAACTTTCACGACAAACCATCAACTGAAGAACTAATTAGTTAAAGAATGTTTTTAGATTAGCAATGTAGAATCCATCTTTTCTTTTCGTTTATAGTTTTTTGCTGTCTTTCTTCCAATTTTTGTTCTACACCTCGCAGTCTATCTCAGAGTTATTATGTGAATTGCTATTCAGTTCAATCCAATTCACCATGCAAGTCTTCACAAGCAAAAGTTTGACATCTAACAGGCGGCTTGTCAACTTGGGAGTCCAGATTTGCCCTGAGGAATGCAATTAATTTGATTTTGTAGCAAGGAAGCATTTCCATTTCGAGGCATTTTGTTGTGTTTTCCTGTAACTGGTGATTTGTGTAGAAGATGTGTACAGACCCCCTCCCCCCACACACATTCGGTAGCTTATGCGCTTCAAAGTAAAGAGAGCAAGCAGCCTGAGCGATGTTTGTGGCACTTTTTCTGATGAGCTTCTTTTAACATGCTCAGATATGAGAGTCAGGTTGTATGTATTTTCCCCCCTCCACGAATGCTGCTTCTTATGTGCATTGTACTGTATTGTATTTTGTAGCTTTCATTAAATCTCCAAAGGTCGTCTGAGGTTTAAGGAGTTCATTTAACAAACTTGTCTGAGAGTATTAAGGAAGCAGACTTATCTTATTACTCCTGTTGACTCTTCAGCCTGAAATGCTACTGAGATTTGTACGCAACAACAGCAGCAAGAATCCTTTTGGCGAAGTATTGGAAGACTAAAGAATTACCTACTCTGGAAGAATGGCAGACCAAGGTGACTGAATTTATGGGACTGGCAGAGATGACCGGCAGAATCCGTGACCAGAGGAAAGAGACAGTGGAGGAGGACTGGAAAAAATTTAAAATCTATCTTAAAAATTGTTGCAAAATTTCGGAATGTTAAGATGTCAGGGGATTGGACACAAAGAATTACAGCTATAAATCGAAATTTATAAAGCAGAAACTCTTTTTAAAGAGAATTAAATATAAAAATGGGATGAAGAATTGCTAAAAATTTTGAAATTTGGATGCAGTGAAGGGGAGGTTTGGGGAAGTCGCATTATGTTTGTTTGTTTTTTGTTTATGTTGTAAAATCAATAAAAATTATTATAAAAAAAAAAAATGAAATGCTACTGAGATTTGAGGTTCTACCTTTCCCTGGAGGAAAGGAGAGGAGATGGGGAGGTTCAACCAACTCTGCCGTAAGTCTGAAGTAGTTCAGCAGGGTTGGAGGGGGGCTGCTCCTTTCTTGGCTTGAAACCTAAGCCAGCAGATAGGGGCAGCTTCACGCTTCTCCTGCTAGAAGGCTGAAGTGATCCCATGGGGAGAGGAAGGATGGTGTGAAGTCTTCCTAATGGCACATAGAGGGGGAACAGAGCTGAGGATAAGGCAGAGTGGATAATTCATGAATAAGAGATAAGGAGGAGAAGGGGACGACAGAGGATGAGATGGCTGGATAGTGTTATCGAAGCTTCTAAAATGAGTTTGACCAAACTGCGGGAGGCAGTGGAAGACAGGAGTGCCTGGCGTGCTCTGGTCCATGGGGTCACAAAGAGTCAGACACGACTAAATGACTAAACAACAACAAAAGAGATAAGGACTGAGGGGGTGATTGATATACAGTGGTACCTCGGGTTAAGTACTTAATTTGTTCTGGAGGTCCGCACTTAACCTGAAACTGTTCTTAACCTGAAGCACCACTTTAGCTAATGGGGCCTCCCACTGCTGCCACACTGCCAGAGCACGATTTCTGTTCTCATCCTGAAGCAAAGTTCTTAACCCGAGGTACTATTTCTGGGTTAGCGGAGTCTGTTACCTGAAGCGTATGTAACCCGAAGTACCACTGTAATGAACTGAAGACCATTTGGCAGGGAGGTAGGATACAGTAAAATCAGCAGCAGAGGATAAAATTATTAGGAGTACTTTCAAACAGTTCACAAAATCTGGTATAAATCAGATTACCTTAAGGGAGTGCCTCATTCCGTATATCCATAGCAGTCAACTGGGCTCCTCAGACGGGGCACTGCTAGAGTTCCCATGTGTGCTCTTGCTCTGGACTAGAAATTGAGCCTTTACTGTTGCAGCTCTAGCCTCTCCCACACTATTCAAGGGGTGGTCTGGTGGTGGTGGTCCCCAGCCCCTAGAGCAGCTTTTAAGGGAGCTGTCAAGGAGAGGGGGGATTGTCAAAAACCACCACCCCTCACCCTTCTTCGAGACAGATATAAATCAGGCAGTCTTGTCCTCAGTGTTTAGCCACTGTCTGTCTTGAGCCGAGGCTGCCGGTGATGCAAATTACATGCTACATCCAGACAAAAGTACTTACAAATTGGAGTATTAAATCACGATTCGCATTAGAGCAACATGAATTTCATTGGGTCTTCATTGGATTAGAACTGATCATATGGAACTAATCTAATGTGGTGTGTGGATGTCACATTAGTTCTGCATTTGTCAGAGAAATTATGCAAAGCTGCAACGTGCAACAGAAATAACAAATCTGGCATGCTGGGCCAAGCCCGCGAACACAGATCTACCTTCAACTAAAGCCTCAGGCACGTCAGTTACCTGCCACCCATAGTCATTCCTACTCCCCGTTTGACTTCCCTCCAATAAAAGCTTGGCTGTACCTTGAGCTGCGCATATTGTGAAAATTTGCGTCCTTTCTCCAAGTAGAGAGCCAGTGTGTGGAATGCCAAACTACAACCTGAGAGGCCAGGGTTCAAATCCCCACTTGGCCAAGAAGCTTACTGGGGGACCTTGGGCCAGTCGCTGCCTCTCAGCCTAACCTACCTCACAGGGTTATTATGGGGATTAAATGAGAAGCGGGGAGAGCCATGGACCTCACCTCGAACTCCTTGGAGAAAATGTGGGACATGACTGCAACCAAGCAATCAATAAAGACATAAGTAGTATGCAGGTGGCTCTGTGGGTTAAACCACAGAGCCTAGGACTTGCCGATCAGAAGGTCAGCGGTTTGAATCCCCGCGACGGGGTGAGCTCCCGTTGCTCGGTCCCTGCTGCTGCCAACCTAGCAGTTCGAAAACACATCGAAGTGCAAGTAGATAAATAGGTACCGCTCTGGCGGGAAGATAAAAGGCGTTTCCGTGTGCTGCTCTGGTTCGCCAGAAGCGGCTTAGTCATGCTGGCCACATGACCCAGAAGCTGTACGCCGGCTCCCTCGGCCAATAAAGCGAGATGAGCACCGCAACCCCAGAGTCGTCTGTGACTGGACCTAACGGTCAGGTGTCCCTTTACCTAGTACAAATTACGACTCCTTCAGGTCTATTCCTGGCTCTGGCTCTCATTGGCTCTGGCTCCACCCACTATTAGTCTCCCTGCCTTGCTCCCTACCAGTCCCATGGCTCACCAACGACCACCGGCCTGAGGATTACAGGAATTAAGACCCCCAGTTCTGGTTGCCCCAGATTGCTATCGTTTGATTGTAGCAGCCGTTTCTCAAGAACCATGGGCAGTAGAATTTGCTTTTTTTTCAGTTCGTGGCTTTGGGCATTCCACTGGGAGGAAAAGGCAGGAAAATGAAATGAGAAACCAGCTGGTTCAACCTGGCCTTCTCTGATACACTCATATATGATGACGTGGAGGGATTTGACACTCTGAATGAACTCAGTTGTTAGACGCTTGCTATATTGCTTTCCCCCTCCCCTGGCTGTTACATATACAGCCGCCATTTATGTCAGAAGTCACCAACCTACTGCTCATATGCACTCGACATACTGCTCATTGTTCTATTCAAATTACTCAATTCAGGTTTGTGTGCCTATTTCACAGTTTATTTTTAATGTCCTCCAAGCAAGATGATGGCATTTTAAATTGTGTATCAGTTTGAATAGAATTGTATCAGTAGTCAGTGTTAGATTACACAGCCAACACTAGTTTCCACTAGTTGTTTAGTGGAACAAAATTATGAATAATTATGTTTCTCTATCTTATAAGGCGCTCTGGAAAATGGCAGTTGGTTTGTGCCATGGAGCTTTTTCAAACCCATAAAAATGAGCAGTTTCTGAACCAAGATTTGGGTCTCCTGGATGTATTTCATATGGTTAAAAAGGTTGTACACATTTCTCGCTTTGCCCAACATTTTGCACCATCCATCTGTAATACTGGCCTGAGCCCACCAGATGGCACAAATGAACCTACGTGAAACAAATAAAATGTGCATTAGCAGCAAGAAGACTTTCTTATTTTTAGGCAGACTTGATTTCAGTTTTGGAATCACATCTATGGAACTGCAATCCCAGTGCCTTTCAATGGTATACACAATTATTTGAGGTAATTCTAGTGCACTC
Organism: Podarcis erhardii; assembly: GCF_964252035.2. Lineage (NCBI taxonomy): Eukaryota > Metazoa > Chordata > Lepidosauria > Squamata > Lacertidae > Podarcis > Podarcis erhardii. Next base: position 98,622,811 of record NC_138498.1, read on the forward strand.
AAGTATTAGAAATCACTTTGGGATTCAAGTGTTGGCATGAAGTTACATGAGGAACCCTCAACGAACTGGGTAACCTGGATCCTTGAACAATTTACTTATTTTGCTGTTTCTTGACCATGTCTCTGAGTTCTTTAGCCCAGGAGATGCAGGGACAGGGTAAAGATAAAGGGTAAAGGGACCCATTACCGTTAGGTCCAGTTGTGGACAACTCTGGGGTTGCGGCACTCATCTCGCTTTACTGGCCGAGGGAGCCGGCGTTTGTCCGCAGACAGCTTCCGGGTCATGTGGCCAGCATGACTAAGCCGTTTCTGGTGAGCCAGAGGAGCGCACGGAAATGACATTTACCTTCCCGCCGGAGCAGTACCTATTTATCTACTTGCACTTTGATGTGCTTTCGAGCTGCTAGGTTGGCAGGAGCTGGGACCGAGCAACGGGACCTCACCTCGTCGCAGGGATTCGAACTGCCGACCTTCTGATCGGCAAGTCCTAGGCTCTGTGGTTTAGACCACAGCGCCATCTGCGTCCCACAGGGACAGGGTGGGCTGATGCAAAAAGGGGACAAGTTGCACCTGCTGAAACCTGCACCTCTCTTCTACACAATTGTTATAAGAACAGCAGCCCTGCCCTCTTGCATCTGGACATGGTAGACCTCAGAAGTGGGGAAATTTGTGCAGCCTGAGGGCCACATTCTCTTCTGGGCAGCGCTGTGGGGGCCACATCCAAGTGGCAGCCAGGGCCACAAGCAAAGGTTGACAAAAGCAATGGGTGCAAATTATTACCTTTTTACAGTAGGCTAATACACACACAGAAGACAGGAGTGCCTGGCGTGCTGTGGTCCATGGGGTCACGAAGAGTCAGACACGACTAAACAACAACAACAACAACAACAACAACACACACACACACACACACACACAGCTATCCTCCATCCCCAAAATGCATGAGGTATTACCAGAGTTCAAGGACCCATTCTGGGCAGGCAAAACCATTTGGTGTTGCAAAGCAGAACCATTGAGCAAAGGGTGGTCTGTAGAGAGGGGGGGTGGCCTGGAAATGATTTGGAAGCTGCTAAACACAGGGGTCATGAAGAGTCGGACACAACTAAACAACTAAACAACAACAAACACGGAGCAATGAAAAAACCCTGCAGTTCAAGAGAATAAAATGTGGAAAGGCCTCGTCTCTAATCTCGATGCAAAACAAGCAGCACTTCAAGGAAGGGGAGAAGACTATAAAGCTGTCGCAATGTATTGAAGGTTAAACTGGGCATGTTTTAAAGTCTTGGTGCTTTCTCCACTCTGCGCCAAAGCAATCCAGCTTTCTACAACATGCAGTGCAGTGCAAGGCTTCATTTGTCTACTCAGAAGTAAGCCCATCTGAATTCAGTCTGGGTACTTGAAACAATGGGATAATTCATACCGCACCCCCCCCAACCCCAACATTTTGGGAGGGCAATTTGGAGCAGCCCCCAACCTGCTGACCCTGTCCCTCGTGTATACCAGTGTGGTGTAGTGGTTAAGAGCAGTGGACTCGTAATCTGGTGAACCGGGTTCGCTTCCCCGCTCCTCCACATGGGTGTCCTTGGGCTAGTCACACTTCTCTGAAGTCTCTCAGCCTCACTCACCTCACAGAGTGTTTGTTGTGGGGGAGGAAGGGAAAAGGAGATTGTTAGCCACTTTGAGACTCCTGGCGGTAGTGATAAAGCGGAATATCAAATCCAAACTCCTCTTCTTCTTCCCTCCCTGCCCACCAACCCCTTCCTCACTCACCCCTCCCTCCTTTTTCTAGTTGTCCTCCTCCGCAGCACCCATGGCACAGGTTGGGAGAAGAGGTGCAGGCCGGGCCAACCTTCTAGCAGGCCAGCCACCTCCCGTCTTTTGGTCCCTTGCTCTGGCACAACCAGTGTGAGGGACCAAAATCAGGACATTCAGGACTGGGAACAGAAGCTGGGGCGGCTTCTGCCGATTCGTGATGTCCCGACTAAATCAGGATACTCGAAAGGTCTGGATAATTTGGGAGTGGGAGGGGTGCAAGCAGCTGCTTAGGCAGAAGGCTAGCACCCTCACACACCACAAACTCAAGTGTGAACTTTAAAAGCGTTACCAGCATATACTACATTCAAATATTATAAATAAAAAGGATTGCGAGAGAAAGGTTCTGTACGGTGTGCTGTCAGTTAAATGGATCCAAGGGAAGACTAAATGGATGCCAAAGAGACAGTGTCAAGAAGTCACAGGAAAGATGGTGCAGGAACAAAGCCTGTCCCTTTTTCTTCAGCCCGATGCTTCCTTTGTCACACAAACTCACACAAAGCTGGAAACACAGTCCAATGGTTCACACAATGCTAAGTATTTCATTTGCACCATGCACAAATTATGTAGCCGTTGTGCGAAAAACCAAACACTTTAATCCATCTATTAGGAACAGTTCAAATTATTTAATTGGCTTACATTAATATTGATCCATAATTTACAGTGCGATGGACCATACACAACTTATTGCTGTGGCCGACAGCAGGTGAAAAGATCACTAACAGCATGGTACTAAGCATCCAGAACAAGAGGCAGTCATTTATGTCACTTTTTCAAGATACAGAGGCCTTTGATACCATCAATTTCCATTTTTCACCAGTGCATTTTATGTCCAAAAAAATAAAAATAAAAATGGTAAGTGCATTATTTTGTGCTTTGCTTTGTTTATTTTTCTCCATATATGCTTCCTAAAGGCTTTATAGGCATCAGAGTTAATATTGCTTTATCTATCTATCTATCTATCTATCTATCTATCTATCTATCTAAAAGTAGTAAGGAACATGTTCATGGCACTAATATATCTTGCATGGTTTTGGCAACAGTTAAAATTGCTTGGTACTCTGTGTTACCTAACTAGCCGTGTCATGACTCGCTCCCCGGTTTTGGCATCTGGGCTTGTGTAATCATTGTGGTTTGAAGAAATATCAGAACAGCCACACGCTCCATGATTTCCTACCACTTAGCAAGTGTCTCCAGCATCTCTTCCCCTGTAGAAGCACCACACTTTAAGGCCTAACAGTTCTGCAGCTCTTGGTTCAAAATAAAACAAATAAAACGTCTTCATTCAAGACCTTAATTCCAGGCTTGCAATTCTGGAAGTCCTACTCACTCCAAGAGATTTCAATGTCGGTGATATGAAAACTCCACCTTAAAAAACATAGGGGCTCCAAACATAATTTGAGGAGGAAAAAAAACCAAAGTAACCAAGGAGAATGTTGACGTGCAATATTGAGAAAGCCCAAGGGATTTTGGAAACGCATGATCCAGCTGAAAAGAGCCATAAATCTGATCCAAGAGAAACCTAAACTAGGAAGTTTGCATTTCCCAACGTGCCATGGCAAAGCACGCTTGCAATTCAGTCACAGAGTAGGGTTCAATTTTATCAGGACCCAAGCGGTACACTAAACCTTTATTTCTTGATCCAAAAACACTGCTGAGTTGAACCCTGGCAAAAAAAAATTTCTTAACTGAACAGTTGCGCTATGTCTCATTTGTTATTACTACTATAATCAGGGCTTTGTATTTGCAATCACAAAATATGGTACCTAAACATGATACAAAGCATCCTAAAAAAAATCTTAGGCTGCTGTTGTTATCGTTGTTAAAAGCAGGTTTCTAGTCCTTGCTGTGCAAAGACAGGCTTGACAGTGTGGAAAAATAAATAATGCCTGAAGCCTGAGAAAGGATGTCCAGTGTTCTGAGGAGCAGGGATGGGGGTAGGTCTGAGCTTCAACATGCCCACCTTGTCCCAATGACAAATGAAACATAATAGATTGTGCAAAACAAGCAAATATGTAAGCTTGCCTTATGTGCATATTTTACATGGTTTGCATTGAAGTAAAAAAAGACACACAGCTGTAGTTCTCTGCTTTTTACTTCTAAAGATACAGGCCACTTGCATTGTTAAGGATCAAGACTTCACTGAAGCAGACCGGGATAAAATTTGAACCCAGTTCTCCCGTATCAGGGGGGGGGAATAAGCTTCCTTTCCACACTGAAATTCTAACCAGCTTCCAGCTACTAGTATGCCTCAGGGACTGGGAACCTGCAGTCCTCCAGGTGTTCTTAGATTCCAGCTCCATTAGCATGGCAAGAGGTCCAGTAAGACGGGAGCTGGAACATCTAGAAGACCACAAGTACTCCATTGCTTGTAGATGGCAACAAACCTTTCATGAGCTGTAACTTGCACCACATTGCTAATGATGGGCCAAACACCCGCTTGCCTCCACAGTCACTTACGGACTCATTGTTAAAACCGTGTTTATGGAAGACAATCTTACTCGGCTACGAGTGATTGCCAAAGAAAGAAAGAAGAAACAGGTCAGGATTCTTAACTCGCTGTGAAAGCTAACACTGCAATCCCAATCATGCTTACCTAGGAGTAAGCCCCTTCAGTTGGACTTACTTTTAAAAGCAGGCATGGTTAGGACTGTGCTCTCAGCACTAAGGCAGTTCAAATTTTGACTCCTACATTAGCAGTCATTTGTGACCATTATCACTGGCCAGATAATAGTCAAATTGGAGGGGGGGACCCCTACCACATGCAGTTATTGAGTTGGAAGATATTTTGAGGTTAGGAGAAAATGCCTTCCTGTTCCTTCAAACCAGAGTTCCCACCTCTGATTATTTCTCTCTTTTTTGTCTACAATGGCCTTTCCCAATCTGGTGTACCCCAGGTGTTTTAGACTACAACTCCATGCTGGTTGATGCAAGTTGTAGTCCAAAACATCTGGAGGGAGCCAGCTTAGGGAAGGCGGGTCAATGTGGATTCTTGACGTTGCAAAGATGAGGCCCAGGTCTTGCTCCCCCAAGTTAGTGGTGCACTTACAAAGGAGCATGATTTGGCCTTAGTGGTTTCACAGATGTTTAACCGAACTACACAGCAGCTGTTTGCTTTTGAGACTCATCTACCTTAACAAATCCTGATTGTCACCATGCTTTCACCCTAGCGTTTTGAAGAACTATCAGCTGCCTATAGCTCGGGTTTCCAAAGCACAGATTCAAAGCTGGAGCAGAAAAGAAGTCCAAGACATCTGGAAATAGTGTCAGAATTTGCACAGGCTTGGGTGAAAGATTTGGGTGCTCTTGCTTCATGTCACAAGCGCTGTGCCTCACCCATCAGCCACCACCAGCAATCCCCTCCTCCCAAACCATCTTGGGTCGCACACTTCAGTCAGTGCTAGTTCACGGAGACTACGGCTAAATTTAAGGCACTTCACTCTGAATGAGATATGCTTCCCTGCCATTTGCAAGTCAGCTGGGTGGCTGCTAGGGCGGGAAGCCAATCACTTGCTCAACTGGTAAGACCACACAACCACTGTATAAAATATTTAGGCATGACAATCATACAAGTATCACTACTGTTATTGCATAGGACTACGCTGGAGAAGATAATGCACGGAACATGCTCTCACGACAACACTGTTGCATGGTTAAACTTGACAACGTTGGGATCAAGTAACAGTTAATACCTGCAGATATAGTAAAATCCTCTTTCAACCTGAAAAATCTAACAGCGCACTAAAGGATATAGCAACCGTGTTTCTCAAGCATATTTCTATTTGTCCTGTATCACTAAAAATAAATACGTTAAGTTTGGGGTTGTTGTTTTTTCCTTTTTCCTTTTTTTTTTTTAACGCAGAGCATCGTCTTGTTAACTAGACCTAAATCGGTACTATGATTTAAAGCTCTGTCGGTGTCAAAACATTTCTTCCAAGTGAGACTGTAATATATAAAATAGTCACAAAACCACTCTTGAAAAGACAGGAACCTGCACAAAAGCTTACTTTGAAGTGTGTACAAAGAATGCAGAACAACCCCCTTTGTGGGGTTTTAAAATGTTAAAAATAAAATCATTGCGATAACTAGAGGCATTTTCTTACAAATAAAATACAAATGTACTCAGAATGAAAAAAAAGTGAAAAATTCATGCAAATCAGGTAACTGTACAATGCAATTAAAAAAAAACCAAAATCCAATTGGTTATATCCAATTGACAGAAGGTACTAAGATTTTTTTTTGTTAAGAGCTTGAAATATTCACCAGTCTTGCATTGTTAAAATACCAGTATAGATTTCTTACCATGATTAAAAGTGATTTCTTAAAAAAACACACCCTGAACCATGATTTAGAAGGTTGTCCACTCACCGGAGACCAGAACAAAAATAACCACATGCCAATGTCATTGAATATCTCTCTTTGTCTCTCCCTACTTCATTCTAGCTTGTACTTTGTTCGAGATTACCGTGAGTTAGTTTCTGTACAGGTGACCTGCTGGCATACATATTATATTTAATGCCTTGGGAAAGATTAAATTGGATTAACAAGTACTGTATCTTTAAAAGGAGGCACTATTAAGTCAACACAAAAAAAAAGTTTTACAAAGCTAGTCCTTTTTTTTTTTGGTTTCTTTACATTCTTCTACGTTTCATTTCCACGTCAATGGGTATCATTTACAGTTATGCAGGAAGTTTCACCTTTTGTGGATCATGGACTTGGCGATCAGTCTAACTCTATTGCTTTCAAGTAGACATGAGCTCACTTTGGAGCTCTTGGCGAATCTGGTTCACAGATGCAGTACAATACTTTGGAAGCATTGGTAGTTTTAAAATAAAATATACAAGTCTCTGCAAACATTAAAAAAGTCACATACACTGGGCTATTTGAAGATTTATATTAAAAGATAGTTATTAAGAAAACAGAGCAAATTACTTAATCTACTGATCAAGAAACAAAGAAGTCCACGAAGAGCCTTTCTAATTTGCATTCACTAGCAAGCGTGGTCAGATTCCTCCATGCTCACGCTGCTCCTTCGGCTACTTGTTTTCGACGCCCCAGGAGACAATGAGGAAAGGAGCGGGTCGGTCACCCCGACAGGAGAAAGGGTATCGTCCATCAAGATGTCTTCCAGTTTGGAGCCCATTTTCGTAGGGACAGCATAAGTGCCGGCAGCTGACTCAGTCACATTGGCCAGGCTGTCATTGAAAGTGATGGTGCCGTCGGTAAGGTCAAGAGTGGTTGTGCAAGACAGGTCGGGGTGGCGCTGCAGGACCTCTTGGCTGCAGTTGTCGACGGCGGGCTCCTGCTTGATGAGCCGGTTCACCATCTCGGGCGAGCAAAGGCCTGTGGACGGCACGATAGAGAGTCCGTGTGCTCGAGCCTGCATCTCAAGTTCCTGTGGTGGAGAACCATGCAGAACAATAAACGTGTTTGAAGAACAATTACTAATTAAGAAATGGCAACTCTGAAAATGGACACTTCCCTGCAAAATATACCATTATATCCATGTGTCAGGCTTCAGGGAATCTCTTCTATTCTACGTCAGATAAGCGCCGGCTCATCTGTGCTTTCTGCCTCTGAGCTTTTTGTTCTACTACTCTCAAAGCGCGCCGGGTCCTGAGAAGGGTGTGTGTGTCAGGAATGCTGTCTAAAGTCACTGAGTCTGTCAGCTGTCTCTTCCCTGGTGTTTCTTCTTCCTGCTGCTCTCCCAATATTTCCCAGTGTCTCCCCTCTGAACCTTCTGCAAACCACTGTTGTAATTCTATACCATCCTCCTCTTCTTGGGAAAGTTCAGGAAGGTGGGGGTTCCCCACCATGTCTCCTCAGTCCAGTCCCCGACATCATGTTATGTTGAATGTATCTGCTTGTTTTAAAATACCTGTTCTGTGTGTGAGAGTGGTGAGGAGGACAACCAGGCTGGGAACCAGACTACCACACAAACACAAAACTGTCCCTAGATATTTGCACTGGTATTTGCAATTTTCGTTATATAAGTTTCACTCTCCTGAAAAAGGAGCAGAAGCTTGGCTTGATTTACTTTGTAAAGGTTTGCCATGTTGCCAGTGGCTATTCGCCACTGTTGCTTACTGCTGCATTCTCTGAGCTCCGCCCTACAAAGTCATGGCACAAGTGGAATGACCACACAATGACCTCCCTCTTCTCCTCCTGTGTGCCTGCCCCCCAAATCTACACTGGATGCGACCACAACCCTCTAGATCACAGCTTGAGGTAGGGAGGCTTAGAGAGAGAGGAAGTTGCTTTCACAGTGACTTGGTTGGATTCAACTTTCTGCATTACAGTTTGACATGATGGCCTCAAAGTGAAGCTAATATGCACACTATTACTTTTTTTTAATGTTCCTGATGCTTTTGTGATACAAACGGGGGATAAGTTCTGTTCAGTTCACATTTAAAGGCACATCTACCTAAGTCACACTTTGCAAAATGACGCACAAACCAAAACACAGTCATCCTTCGAAATCTGCCCTTCTCTGAATTTTGCAGTGCCACGTAATGTGTACAAATTGCATATAACTAGGGTAACATGTGCCTGGATACGCATATATAGTGAAAACAACATACAAACATCCAGTTTATTAGAGAAGCTGTTTTGCCAAAATGTGTATATATTAGGCAGAGCTGTGTACAAAAATGTGTCTATTAGGAGAAAGAGGCACAAAAAGGCTGGTGAATTTTCATGAGGGTGTGTTTGGGTGTGTGTGTGCTTTAAATGACCAACTGATGTGGGGGAAATGGAGAGAAACCAGAACTGACAGGTCCACCCATTCATATCCTACAGTACACTTGTTATGCTCTCCTGCATTGTAGCCCATTCTGATCTCTAGGTAGAAGGATGAGCCTAAGCATGTTTAATATATAAACAAAATGTAAATAAATAATCCAAGACCTCCTTTACCATTCAGGTATAGGGAAGTACACATTGCTTCCCACACTTGCGCTTCTGGAGCACTGCCTGGTGTCGCAGAGAATGAGGCCATGACTTCTATCTCCTTGGTTACAGAACACAGTGCACGTGAGAGGAAGTGGGAATGAGGGAAACGCCCCTTCACTGAAGTTGCTCTCTTCCCCTGAGCCACAGTTCTATCTAAACCCTTTTAGATCTCTTTATTTTGTGAAATCATTCAGCAGGGCAACCTTTTTCTGCAAGGATTCTGCTTTATGTGTTGGTGGTTTATTAAGATGTTCCGTATCTGTAATGTAGTGCCCTCCAGATGCTGTCGAACTCCAACCCCCATAGGTGCTGGCTCGCTGGAGCCCTGGGTGCCCGAGCACCCACAAAATTCCCCATGAAGGGGCTGGGCACCCACAAAGCCCATGGCCCCAGGCACCCACGGCTAAACTGGCACTCTTGCCAAACCCCATCATTCCTGAGAGGAATCCTGACCACAGGCCATTCCTCATTCCTCAGAGGAATCCTGACCACAGGCCATGCTGGCTGGGGTAGTCCAATAAGGCGTGAGGAAATTTTAGGGCTGGTCCTGAATACTGTATCCATTTAGAAAGCACATATTCTGCCTTCTGGAAACTATTTCCATGCTGCCTTACTGAATGTACCTGGATGGTCATACCTTGTCTTAACCATGCAAGATGTGCCTTTGTGGCTCAACCCCTGGTTTGTTCTGAAAGTGGTGACCATCGTTTCCAGTTTCAATGAAACAGGAAACTATGGTTAATTGAAACGTATTCATTTCATTCTGCTGTGTCACAATGGGATTGGAGAAAGAGATGGATGCCCAAGCAAAAGGCTCATCCTACATTACATGGGATATGGTCATTTGAATGCAGCTCTTATGATCTTATGACTGCTGCTTCAGGGCAGACTAATATTAAGAGGGCAATCTGGAAAACACACACACACACACATCTGAAGCGCCATTATATTTATGCATTAATCAGCAAACCTGTATTCTGAGCAAAAGGTGCCTGTTGGCATGTTCCAGTTTCTTTTGTCTGTTCTCTAGTTCTTTTGTACGTTGCTGTTCTCTTTGCAACTTGCGGATGTAGTCCACAGAGGCCTTTAAAATAGTTCCCTTATTCCAACGCATGTCCCTGCAAGATGGAATGTGAATAATCAAATCTGGAAAGAAGCAACATTGAGGGGATGGCAGGGGGAGACATTTGTAATACAGAAAATGCATTTACATTAATATGCTCCAAAAGTGAGGATTTAATAGGTTTGCACTCAAACAACATAATACAAAGCCTGCTTTTTTGGTTTTTTGGTTTTGCTGGGAAGCGGGGCTAATCAATGGTTTCTCATAGGAAAGTCGCCTTCTGTTCTTTTAGGCGGACCTACATTGCTTTTGAAGGGATTCGGGTGGCGCTGCGGGTTAAACCACAGAGCCTAGGACTTACCGATTAGAAAGTCGGTGGTTCGAATCCCGTTGCTTGGTCCCTGCTCCTGCCAACCTAGTAGTTTGAAAGCACGTCAAGTGCAAGTAGAAGGTAAACGGCGGGAAGGTAAACGGCGTTTCCGTGCGCTGTTCTGGTTCTCCAGAAGCGGCTTAGTCATGCTGGCCACATGACCGGAGCTGTACGCCAGCTCCCTCGGCCAATAAAGCGAGATGAGCACCGCAACCCCAGAGTCGGTCACGACTGGACCTAACGGTCAGGGGTCCCTTTACCTTACCTTTACATTGCTTTTATGTTTGGTAAGTAAAGCAGCAGCAGGGCATGGTATTCACCTAACTCAGAGCAGACCTACTGAAACTAATGAACATGGTTTAAGGAGCCATCCTAGGTATAGGAAGCCAGTGTAATTTATGCCAGTTAAAGTTAAGCCAGCAGATCCAAACTCCATTCAGGAGCAGTGCTGCTGCCAGTTGAGCCCACCAAAGCCTGGCAGAAGGAAAGCAAGAATTTAAAACAGAGTTTGACTTACACCACCCTTTTTCCAGGGGAGAACTTCTGCCAAGTTAGGATCCAACCTAAGCCCCCCTGCCCCTGCCCTGCAATGCCCATTTTTCAGGGCTCACGTCAGCATAAAGGCCACTAGCCTGGCTCTGCAGGGATGAGCCAAGGTGAGCATAACTTGGCTGCACTGGGAACTGGTCGGCTGAGCAGGAAATCCAATGCATATTAACTTGCTTATCCTGGTGAATCTCAGCTTTGGACTAAGTTAGTTCCATTAATTTCAATAGCTCTTCTCTGAGCAAAACTTTGACTACTATCCACTATTTTGTTGGGTGGCTGATGTTGCCTTTCCCTGTAAGTTTTGAGGAAACTCTTCCCTGACACCCAGGTTATGTTTATTAGTTAAACATGTTCATAGAACTGGCAATGCAGTTGGATTAAATGCAGCTGGATTTAATGCCCTATGTCACAACAGTATTCCAGAGCTTAAGGAACATCCACTAATTTCTCAAAAGAATTTCACCCCTTGCATTTGATAACCCGTTCTAGGACATTGACAGTACTTACGGGTCGTTCGACTTGGGTATCAAAGTGCCAAGTTCTTTTATACGATCGTTAATATTGAATCGTCGTCTTCGTTCAACTTTTAAGGAATCAACACAAATTAGTAATCAACAACAGCGCAAAAGGTAACATAATTGTCAAAAGCATCTTGCAAAATACAACTGCAGATATAAGAATTTTACTTAAGTAGAGATGGGATATAGAGATGCATTGATTAAGGAGCAAGAAGGAAGGAAGAAACCTCATTCTGCTCTTTTTTTAATTGCCACAAAAGTCTGAGGCCACATCTGTTTTCCAAGCATATCATCCAACTCCCCCATTGGAAGTTAGTGGAAAGTTCTGCTGATTAATCTGAGCGACCCAGGAAGGGTATTGGAGGAAATCTTTTAGAACTTAGTAGCACATGGTTATTATCCTTTACTGGGTTTTAATCTATGACTAAAGATGAACAAGACTAATCTTGTTTTGCTTTAGCCACATAGGCAATGTTTTCCTAAACCACAGACCCTCTTTTCTGGGAAGATTACACATCCCCAAGCATTGTCTAAATTCAAACTTGGTCCTATCAAATTCTGTTTTCCCAGTCAGGAGGTTGGTGTCCATTCCATGAATGGAAGGGTTGTTTCCATTCCTAGAAATGACTGAGATCCAGCAGAGGCTCCCACATGAGGATAGGAGGATGCAGTTCATTGATAATCCCTTCCCTCTATAGTGCCCCATAGCCCCTCCTATAATGTTACTGAGAATTCCCAGAGAGGCACAGGATGCAGGGGGAGGGCAGAAAACATATTTTATTCCATCTTCCTGCAGAAGCCTCCTATGAGTAGAAATCGGAGGAATTATTGATCCAAGCTCAGGTCTGTTATGCCATGTTTCTGCAAGAATCCTCACTTCTGATATGGTTTTTGAGCTGAGAACTGTGTTGGACATTTGGGAAGCACAAGCACCAGTGGTTTGCCAAGGTCTGATTTGCACACTGATCTGTGAGGTCAGTTTGCATCCAAATTGTTCAAGGATCTCTAGGTAGCATCTAAAGCAGCCTTTCTCAACCTGTGGGTTCCCAGATGTTGTTGAACTACAACTCCCATCACCCTAAGCTAGCAAGGCCAGAGCTCAGGGATGATGGGAGTTGTAGTCCAGCAACATCTGGGGACCCACAGGTTGAGAACCACTGATTCTAAGGCTTCCGTGACTTGCACTTGAAGATCGTTCAGAATTATATCGTCTTCAGCAAGGCACTTGGCTGACCAAAAATTGTGCGAAGTACAAGGCACTGGAATTTCAACTGCACAAGCATTGCGGAAATGGGTGAGTTTTGCTTCTAGATGGGGGCCTAATCTGCAAAGAGTTTTGATTATTTTAAACTTACTCGATTTTCCTTGGAAAGGGAAAATCCAAATTAAAGGGTAGGGGAGAATAGAGGAAGATATGTCACGTTGTTGCTGCAAAACGAAACAAAAAACCTACATGGCTGATGAGCACTGTTTGTACAATATACACTCATCTGGAAGTACCCAGGAATTAAGAGGGCAAATTTAACCTATTTCAACACGGACTGTGTGGTAAAAGTAATTCCAGAACATTATGTGCAAATATTAAACCACCATTTTCACAAATTAAATAATGAAAAACAAGAAACTTACTCAAATTGTGATTGTCTTTCTTTTGTCTCTCTTTGGCCAGCGCTCTCGCCTCTGACTCTGTTGGAAATACACATGCTATGCATGTTAACGAAGTAATTAGAATTAGAGATATGTAAGAAAGGCAGTGTTAAGCCAAGAAAACATTCACACATTTCACATGCACTTCTTGCATGCAGCATCAGCACAAGACCCTTGCAATGCTTCTTGTTTAATATCACAGCATATTATCACGCAGTACTATTTAGTTCGTCCCATCCTAAATATTGGTGCAGGCTGGAAGATTAACAAGTTTGGAACAAAACTTTCAGGGCCAGGCACATGGCTATTAGTCGCTGGTGAATAAGTTTTCCAGGTGGGCAAGGTATTGAAGTAACATTTTCCCTTTAGACAGAAGTGAAAACAGGGATATTTAAACTCTTGTCCTTTTCCATGGAAGCCATTGCTTTCTACAGTGAAATAAAGCCAACATCTCTTGCGCCTAAATATGAAAACCAAACTAGAAAGGGCTACGTATGCAGGAGTTAACAAGTTTATGAAGGTCAGGCACACAAAACGTATAGTACATCTTTTGTGTACGCCACTTTTAGTTTACGTTCCAAGTTAGGGCAATACAGGGCCCTTTATTATAAAAACAAAATAATGAACAAAAACACACAATGGTGAACACAATGGTGCATTATCTTTGCCTGCTGCAAGTCTTGTTATTTTTCCTTCGTTAAATAAAACAGGCAAAGGGTAGACATTATGGAAGCACTGCTCTGCACTCATGACTTGTCCCATCCATTCATAGATGCAACTGCAGCTCGGTACAATGTGACCAGTACAATGAACTTTCTGAGAGAACTTGACATTTCACGTTTCAACACAGGATCATTTATTTTCAGAGTACACTATGTGAACTGCTTCGGGATACGGTCTAACCTTGAGCAACTTAAAAGATTATTTAAAAAGGCAAGCGTCTAACCGCCCATTTGCCATGGGTCTGACCAGCACTATCTTCACAGATTCAATGATCTACAATCATCGAGTCTTTCCACCACTATGTAGCATGAATGGCATAAGTATGAATGGCAACCATTAAGGCCAACAACAAAATTAAGTTTCATTATCAAAGTTTCTCCTTATTCCCTTAAATCCTGCCCGCCCCCCAATGTATGCTTGCTCCAAAAGATTAATGAGCAGATTTCCTTCTCCTTGACCGTGCTCGGCGCATCTCCACTGCAATTACACTTTTATGGCAGACTGGTAGACGGCACCCCTAAGTGTCCACTGTCAGTTACACAGCATCCTGTGGCGAGTGATTTGGACCTAAGAGATGCCTCCTGAGATGCTTTGTACTTCGATACCCTAAAATAAAATGACATGCGTGCAACACTGGTCTTTTCTCCTTTGAAATATACATCAAGCAGCAGCCCAATTCTTTTCAATCGCAACCAATGTTCTTCCTAAAAGCTGGAATCCGCATCTTACAGACATCTGCATCCTTCCGGTGCTTCATACATTATAGATTAAAAATGTGCCCGATGTGTATACTCAAAGCATCGACTGACTTGAAGCACTTTTAACACCTGGGAAAAGGATGCTGAGCTGTCCAGTCCAGCAGGGTTTTGATTTGGATGGGACAGAGCATTTGCTTTCCATGCAGGCAGCTCAATAAATGGGATCTCCAGGTGAGGCTAGAAAACACAGAAACTTTGGAAAGCTGCTGCCAGTCAGAGTAGGCCATACTGAGGAAGGTAAACCACTGGCCTGATTCAGCATCCAATGTTTCTGGTATAAATGTATTACCGGCAATTTATAGGTTCAGCAGAATTCTTAAGTTCCTAGAAGCACCTTTATCGGAAAATGCACATTTTGAAACATACTGTTCTAAATTACCTGTGAGTTCCCTTTTTATATTAGGAAGGTTGGCAGGACAAGAGTTGCTGATGTTGAGTCCGGGGGGAGGCATGCCTTGATTGCCATAGAGGTCCACAAGATTGCCGGAGACAGGTAACTGGGGGAGACAACGGAGGGTATGGATTATTTCCCAAGTCCCATATGAGACCCTTGGATGCAGAAAGCTGAAGCAAAACGACGGCTAACACTTTTTGCACTGTTGGCCACTTGCTAATACAATTCTCCATAGGACACATAACAGGGCCGGCCCTCCCATGAGGCATGGCGAGGCAACCGGCTCAGGTGGCAGGGTCCATAGGGGCAGCAGATCCCCATGCAGATCTTCATTCCCCGCCTTGTTTCTGATGTAGAACTTCAGTCGCCTATTCTTCCCTAGTGGGTGCCACTTTGTGATTTGACTCAGGCAACAAAACATTTTGGGCCAGCCCTGATCCATACTATGTATGGATAAGGAGATACCGGGTGCATGCTCAGAAACAGCAGCTGGTTCAGAACACAGTTTAAGAGTGGGCTGCCCAGAGTGCAAACTTCACTGGCTTTCCTTGGGTTTCTGGGCACAATTCAATGTGCTGTGTTTATTCTATAAAGGTCTAAATGGTTCTAAGTGGCTTGAGGCACAGAGGTCACATTCATGGGGCTTTTTCAGATAAGGAAGTGCAATGAAAAGAAAAACACCCACATGACCCACAGCTACCTCTCAAGAATAAGGCAAGCTCGAGCATGCACCCACCAAAATTGTAAAGAAATTCTAAAGTCCCCAAAGAAAGGGACAGGGGGAATAGAAGCAAATTTTGGAGGAGAATAAATTTTCCGGGAAATTGGAAGGCAGGTTCCAGCAAACCACTAGTTAAACTTATCCACAGTTTAGGTTTCCGGCATAACACTAAACCATGGTTAATCAAAAACAGAAGTGAAAGTTTCCAATCTCCACTCACCCAAGAGTGCCATCTTGAATAAAATATTGGAGGAGGCAGTCAAGCCCCACCCTGAATAACCGATCACATGATGTGGTACACGCACACCACTTCAATAGCAATGCCCATCAACTTTGGGGGGTGGCCCCCTCAAATATTTTATTGGGGAGAACAAAGCCCACTCGGTCCCTATGAGTTGGCTCCTATGCAGCCCCCCCCCATACACACACTTTGTCTGGTTCCAATCATGAAAAAACATGGTTTAATGTGATGTCTCCGTGCAGCCACTTGTGACCTTAAATGAGATTTATGACAGAGATGAAGGGCCAGTGCAGAAGTATATAATGCTTGCATTTCATGCTCCTAGTGTAAATGGCACTTTAATGATCTCTGTAGATGCTTGAGTAGCAATTGAGCACAGCTTGCAATGTAACAAACAGGGGCTAAACCTTTGCTGCAAAACAACAGAATCTTTGTTCTCTCTCTGAGTGTAGAACTATTTATAGGCTGCAGGCAAGCTACTTCCTCTGCAGGGATTTTGCATACCTTCTGTTTAGGAGCCCAGACATCTTACCACTGCAAATGTTAAGACCGAGAATGCATACAACTCTTAGAGAAAGGCACTGCATTTCAGAAGCAAGGTTAACTTATCCTGGATATTACAACTTGTTTCAGGAAAAACACTGCATGAATTGAGGATGAAACTTACTGAGACTTGGTGTTACTCTTGAATCTAGTCCCATCTGCTTATTTCACACAGAGCCAGTATTCCTAGTTAATAGGTCATCAAGGCCTGTCCTAGACATTGTTGTTTCAACTACCATTTTGTGGGTAGGAAAGCAGAAGGAACACATAAAACTGCTTAACAACAACTACTTCTCTCATTTGCATGTTGATAGCGGTGAAACAGTTGGGAAATGCCTAATCCAATGCTTTTCTTCACCCAAATCCAGAGGCAGTGCCTTGTCAAAATCCTTTCCAAAATAATAAGAGCACCTTTCCGAAATAACAGAAAAAGGGGAAGCCACAGATTTCAAGGATGTGTCTAGAAACTGGTTCTAGACACTGGCCCTATGATCAGAGAACTACAAGAGAGTCACTAGAATTCTATCAAATAAATAAATAGTGTTATGAGAATGGGGAGGAGCAGACTCGCCACAATCTCTAGGGTCAGTAAAGAGCTGAAATTTGAGCAAACTCATAAATTCATGAAGCAAGCAAAGGCTGGCTAATTAAAACTAAGCCAAGTGCTGTTGCATTCCATTTAGGATCAGAAAGCCCAGGCATCTTCACTTAGCTAGCTAGGGATAAGCCTAGGTACTCTGGTATGGGCAGACAGAGGTTGCCAAGGTGTTGGGGGGGGCGATGTTTGAAGTGACAGGAAAAGAGTGTTTTTAGCAAGGTGTGCTGGGAAGAAGGAGGAGTGGGAGGACAAAGAGAGAACCATCTTAGCAGACTGGGTGAAGGGAGGTTGGGAAAGATGCCTTGGGCTGCAGTGCTGCACAGCTTGTGGGGAACAAGCCCCTCTTGAGATGGCCATCCAAACTCAGGTGTAAATGTGCGAATAAATTCTATTTCTTAAAGCTACAACAGTTTCCACTGTGTCTTGCATCTCAAAGAAACAGAGACCCTGGGTCAACGCCTGGAACCCCCTGGAATCTTGCTACCGATCAGCGAAGCGGTAGGGGCTCCCAACTTTTGCAACAATATGGTTGCTTGCAATAAACAGGCATTATTCTTTATTTTAGATTAGATTGAATTGCTGATTACTATTTCAGCTGGGGAAGGCAGCTCGTTAAAACATGCCACATTTAAACAAACAAATAAACTCAACTTTCATTCTTACAGGCACTCTGAAATAGAGGCGCTGAATAATACAACAGCAAAACAAACAAACAAACACCCCACCAAAACACAGATTATAAACACAAGTACCGTATTTGCTATTTGTAGGGCAGGATCCATTAAACCAAATATTTCTTCGTTATAACTTGACTCCAAACTGATAATGTCGTCAATTACATCATCCATCTATAATGGAAAGGTGAGACATGTAAGAAATAGGAACTATGTTCAAGAGGAGGCATACATGAAGAGACAAACACTAACCAGCAAGATGCCCAGACCTTTAGCTACTCCCAATTTAGTGGCTGGAGCATTAATTGCATAACTGGTGGCAGTGTAGGGGTGGGTGGGGAGGCAGAGCTACAAGGAAGGGAGAACTGTACCCTCAAGTTCAGAGTCAAAACCACATGCACAGTTTTCTCCTTGTCCTTTTAAAATAGAGTAATAGAAGGAACAAGCCCCTTGTACCAAAAGGTATATTAGTGAAATACTACAGGCATTCCTGGATGTAACACTAAATACTGAAGTCAAAGAGGGATATTTCAGTCATTAACAGACTAACAGCAACAAAACCCAAGAGTGACACTGATTGTTTGTTTGGCAGAAAACCTTAGCCAATTCGCAGCCAATTCTGCGATACGTATGGTCCCTGCTTTATGCTTGATTGCAACAGCCACATTTCACACTGTTATTTCTGATTGCAAGGAGGCTTTGTATCTCCCCAGGATGATTAAACCGCTTCCAGCGCAATGGAACACCATGACGAGTGCCAGGGCGCACGGAAACGCTGTTTACCTTCCCGCCACAGAAGTATCTATTTATCTACTTGCACTGGCGTGCTTTCGAACTTCTGGTTGGCAGAAGCTGGGACAGAGCAATGGGAGCTCACCACCGCAGAGCAGATTCGAACCGCCAACCTTCTGATCGGCAAGCCCAAGGGGCTCAGTGGTTTAGGCCACAGCGCCACCCGCATCCCTTTGTCAACTAGTACCTGCATGCAAGATGCTCGAGAATGTGTGTTGAGAGTCTGGCATTCATTCTCTACCCTGTTGCTTTGCTCTTCAAATTTATAAAAGCCCTGTAAACATGAAAAATGAGAAATATAAGGAAAAGAGGGTAGACATGTGTGGGGGTTTACAGTTAAGGCATAGCTGTCAACGTTTCCCTTTTTTAAGGGAAATTCCCTTATTCCGAATAGGATTCCTAGTAAGAAAAGGGGAAAGTTGACAGCTATGAGTTAAGGGGGTCGGTCTTCCTTAGAATGGCTGGTGTCGTGAACCTACCAAATGCCAGAATAATAACTAGAGAACTTTGAACCACAGTTTAAAATAACTAGGTAGGCCAGGCCCATCCAGGCTCACCCTAAATGCCAATTCTGCAATTGACTTGACATATTGCAGCTATTCCCATTCTCTGTACCAATTATGTGCTGAATGCATTACAGCTATGTGGAAATGGACTAATATGCACAGCCCTAAATGTGACATGAAGGCTGCCAACATCAATCCCGCCATATGGGAATCCCTTGCAGACAACTATAGTGCCTGGAGACAGACAGTCAAGTTGTACATCCACAGCAGTGACCAGAGGAGGAATGACCGCTGGGAGGAGTGCAGTGAGAAGAAACTCCATGGTGCATTTGTAGTAGCACAACTGGATGCCTTTATATGTCCCAGCTGCAACAAAACATGTCTCTCTCGTATCAGTCTCTACAGCCACAGCAGGCGCTGTGACCTTCCAACAGTTAAAATTCGCCCACAAAGGTGCACTCCTCCATTGTCTCCAGAGATGGAAGGATGCCAACAATGTGACCCAATGGAAGTTTTGTCGTTTAAGACCATGTATCTAAATTCCAAGCTAGGTGCTCATTTTGCAGCTTCTGCTAAGTTTCTCCTTCATGCACCCACCGATTCCTTGCATTGTTAACAAGGAATCCTAAGAGCAAATATCCTTCTCCCCACCCCAAAATGTAATGAAATCCCACAACATCTACCTTTTTTGGGGGGGGGGGTTCAGTTCCACAAAATAACTCAAGTATACACTAATATGCACAAGTGCAGAGACAGATAATAGGAAGTACTTCTTCATGTAGCTTATAGTTAAGCTATGGAATTTGTTCCCATAGGAGGCAGCAACAGCCACCAGCCATGTTGGCTTTACAGCGCTGTTCTTGACTTTTCAAGCCTTATTTAGCTTCATACCAAATTATTCAAAGGGCTGCCACAGACTGAAGATCAACTAGGGAGACAGAAAGGCTGACAGGCCGGAGGAATCTGGCTTTTTCCATGGTGGCCCCACCATTGTGAAACTCACTGCCCTAAGAAAGAGGACTGGCCCCTTCCATGGTATCATTTAAAAGGTAAAGGTAAATGACCCCTGACAGCTTAGTCCAGTCGCAGACAACTCTGGGGCTGTGGCGCTCATCTCGCTTTACTGGCCGAGGTCATGTGGCCAGCATGACTAAGCCGCTTCTGGCGAACCAGAGCAGTGCACGGAAACGCCATTTACCTTCCCGCCGGAGCAGTACCTATTTATCTACTTGCACTTTGACGTGCTTTCGAACTGCTAGGTTGGCTGGAGCAGGGACTGAGCAATGGGAGCTCACCCCGTCGTGGGGATTTGAACCGCCAACCTTCTGATCGGCAAGTCCTAGGCTCAGTGGTTTAGACCACAGTGCCACCTGCGTCCCTATGCTATCATTTAGGTGGTCTCTAAAAAAATTTTGTGTTCACATAGGGGCTTCTGTTTTGGTGCGGCTGTGGGTGGGTGATGGAACTGGATTACAGAAAGTGAAATGTGTTTTGCTGCTTCTGTTATTAATGGTGTGTCATTTGATACGTTATAAGGTTGTTAAAGACAGAAGTGCCTGGTGTGCTCTGGTCCATGGGGTCACAAAGAGTCGGACATGACTAAACAACAACAACAAGGTTGTTAAAATGTTTGTATATTAAAATATTTAGACCAGTGGCATACAGAGCCATTAAATGAAAACGATAATATAGGGAAGCCATGTTAAATATGCAAGCAGTCGTTAGTACAGAAGGTCGGCAACAATAGGGTATTTAAAACAGATTTGAATAGTTAAAACCAATGGGTGTGTAAATAGTGGAATGGTTGGCCATGCTAATCAGCAAGTTAAGGAATACATGGCAGTCCACATAGACACTGGAGCGTTAGTGGGTAATTATCATGAAATTAGAATGCTGGGTCACCTAATGAAACTAACAATCTGGCAAAGGCAGAAAAGTTTATATCATTTACTTAAAACATTTATATGTTTTTCATCAGGATAGATTCCAGAGTGGTTTGCAAGCATCAAAACTATAATAACCATATGCAAAATACTTTGGCATATCATAATTAACTTACAGAATCTGCCATTATAAGATGCAGAAATTACCATTGGCTTAGTTTGCTTCAATAAGGGATTAGAGAAATTCAAAGAAGATAGGTTTATTAGAGGGTAGGGATGAATGGATTGTCAATTTTAGCTACACTGTTCCTCGTTTTCTTAACTTCATTCATCCCATTTCTTCACGTTGGTGCTTTTTTAAAACAGCCCACACAATAACTTGTACGCAATTTCATGTGCGCTTCTCTTAATATACACCTTTTTTTTAAAAAAAAAAACCCCACACATTTATTTATCATATATAAATAAATAAATATCATTTATTTACCTAATGCTAGTCCTACTCAGAGCAGACCCATTGGAATTAATGAACATGACTAATTTATCTCCGTAGGGCTTCTCCGAGTAAAAATTAGTTGCAATATTTATTATTACAAAAGCAGTTTCCTTGCATAATTTGCATTCCTATATCTTACATTCCAAAATCACAAACTAAAATAATTTGTACACATTGTGGTATAGATTTTGGCATATGTGGAAGCAGTTCCCCATGATTTAATGAATTTTGTATGCATTTTGGTGTACCCTTGCCCCTAGCATAAGAGTTTTTGAAAATAATTTTTAAAAACTGAAAGTTGTACAGTATTACAGAAGCAAATTTCAAAGGATAATGATGTTTCAGTTTATGTATTTGTTCGGGAAGTTCGCTTAAAAATGCAAACCAAATGAATTGGCCCCTCCCTCCCTATCAGCAAATAGCTAAATGAAATCTCTGTGTTTGGAGGAAGCATGCCACTGATTGCTAGTTCATGGGAGATGAACAACAGAAAATCTGGTTAGTCACTGTATGAAATAGGATGTCATTCTCTACAGACCCACAGTCACATATAACAAGTCTTTTCTTATGTTCCAAGTATGTGCCCTGGCAGGCAATTCAAAAATGTCACTGTGTGGTGGAATCCTGCCATCTGAATCCACCCTGAGTCACAATAACATTTATCCCAGAAAGTTTTGAAAGAAACAAGAAGGACATTGTATGCTAAAAGGTCAGTTGCATCCTTCCACACAGTGTATGCTAACACAACACAAAGAAAATCTAAATAATTTCGCTAAGGGTTGGCACAGGTTTTTTTTTTATTGTTGTTGTTAAGCAACGCATATTTTTACACCAGACGCATTCACATTAATACCGTGACTTGCTTTGCCTTCTTAAAAAATGAGTTACATAATTAGCTGTTAACAAGAGTAAATTAAAAAGCAGCATTCACGCATCGTAAGGAATACACAGAGGGCTCCTGCTTAACTCCTCCCCTTGTGTGAGCGGAAGCAACAAACAATGATCACTTGCTTAGTGTTTGTTCCAGGTGTACAAACCATGGTTGGTTTGAGTGAAACAAGTCATGGTTCCTGGTTTCAATGTAACGGTAAGTGGAAGGAGTGAAGTGGGAGCATTTTGGTAGAATATTCCGTTCCAGGCATGATTGTTGTATGTCACATGCCTGTTTACACTCCTGCACAGCACAGCTTGCTGGGAACTTCCGTTTGTGTATAGCTTTTGCTTATGCTGTTTGCTTGGACATGAAGGGGAGAAGACATGTTTTCCCCTTCCTCCTGATGCTGAATAAACTGCCTGTAAATATGCTTTACACAGCCTCTATCTGCCACTTCTTTTGCGTGTTATTCACTCTGCTGATTAGAGTGTGCTCAAGCTTCTGGAGGCTTCTGAAGCTGTGAGTCGCTGTTAGATGCTGAACCATGGACCGGAGATTACCCGGCTGCCAACCAGTGGGCTGGAGCCAGCTGGGGGCCAGCGAATTGCCCCCGTTCCCTTGGATGCATCCCAACACATTTGTAATGAATCAGGATGCATGGTGTGTGAACCACTGCTATGAAATGTAAATATCTGTATGTTTAGATGGAGGAGGGACGATAACACAAATAGAAAACATAAGATCTTCCTTACCTCCTTTTCACAATTGGAGTTGAGCGTAAGCATGGCCATTGGGCTGTTTGGTGCGCTGCTTCCAGTGCCAGGCGGTATAATATGATCCCCTGGCTGATTTGGGCACGGTAAGCTTAGCGCCTGGTTGGTGTGCTTGTTTCCTAATGTAGTAGAGAGGTACTGCTTGACTTGCTGCCGTTGAGCTTGTTGGATGTGGTACTTGGTAGGGTTTTCCAGGTGAGTCTGCACCTGCAAAGGCATAATAAGAAGGTGGTGGCACCTAGTTAGTGTTCATCATTTCAACATCAGTTTCTGTACGTTCATCTGGCATGGGTTTATCTAGCGCTGAAAATTTTTAGGTTGCGCCTGGAAATACAGCTCATTTGCAAGTTCAGATGTTAAAAAGAAATGCACGTAAACGAAGGCAAACGCATAGCTTATAATAAAAATCAAAGGCAGGTTTCGCAAAAGATGACAGGTGGAATCCTACCAAGTAAGAATTTCAAAATGTCAGCAACGTATTGAACTTAGGTAACAGGAAAATAAAGATGAAGTCAACTAGAAAGTTCAACTTTCCTCCCTCAAATTGCTGGAAAGTAGACAAAATCTGTATGAAGCAGCAACAGACTTAAGACATTAATAGAAAATTGTGTTGACAAGGAATACGAGAAATATTTGACTTATCCACAATTATTTATCTTGGTCCTTATAGTAGAAAAATGAACTTAACAAACATTAAAGCTCATATAGTAACCGCACCATGTATACACAGAGACTTAGGCTCAATCACTTTTAAATGGGCTTTATTTGATTCAACTGTTTATGTTGGCTTTCAGCTGCATAATGAAGCGAAACACAAAGAAAATGCTCATTCCAATAAATCAACTATATAGGCACATATAGGAAAAGGCGTATTACGGTATGTCCCCCTTACTATTCTTACGGTAAAAGTTGTATCGAATGAAGTCACACTCCGAGTAGACACACTGAAATCAACAAACCTAGGTGAGTCGTGCCCATTAATTTCAAGAGGTCTGAATCTTATTTAGTTGGCTAAGATTACAAACATTATAATGCAGGAGGGTCTGAAGGTACCCATAGCCCCAAAGAAGTAACTGGGTTTAGGCATATGCAACTGTGCAGAGATTTTTTTTAAAAAAGAAATAAATAAGGTAACTCACCTGGTAATGATTATACTCAAGCATTTCCAGCATGACATTTATATACTCCTAGAAAACTAGACAACCAGTTTGGCAGCTTTCCTTTAATTTTCTCCTACTCCAGTTCAAAGGCTTATCCACGGACGCACTGTAAACAAGTTATCCCCAAAATGGCACAAGCAACTAGGGTATAACAGCTCAGGCTTATAATAACCTAAACTAATTAGTTATGCATGTAGAGAAACTGTTCACACAGGGGGCTTTTTTGGAGGCTGTGCAAGTCTGGCCTGACATTTTTGGGATTCATGATTTTTTTCCATGGCTTTTGACGTCATGCTTTTTCATAAACATGAAAGGGCCTTTTAAAGTGATGGGTTATCAAAGTCAGATTGATAGTTTGCTTAAGGCCAATTTGCCATTCAGCTTTCGTTCCAGTCATACTAGCAGACAATGGGATTTTTCTTTGGCAGTACCATTACTTGTTGTGCGTCTGCCGCTAAAGACGACACTGGAGGAAAACCACTAGGCGAGTTTGTCCACTATGCACGCTACGGCTAGGGAACGCTGCAACCTTCTGCCGGACTTGCTAGCCGTCTCTGAGTTTCCACAATGGTTTGTTGGGCTCACTGAATTCTTACTCCAGACAGAATGCGGCTACGGTAGGATCACAACTCGCGCACATTAAACTTGCGTGATCCGTTCAGGACACCACTGGAAACCTGGGACAAAAGCCCACCTTATTCTGTGTTAGCAGAATTCCACTCTTTAAAAAGATACTTGCCATACATGGTAGCATACCCAAAAGGTGCTGATAGTACTCTCCTAAAAATGTGTTTTGGCTTTGTTTGCATTATTTCTCCACTCTTTTTACATGAGTACTTAATTCAATAGGAGTCAAATTATCTGGAAAATCAAAGATCACAAGAACAGTTTGAACTGTACCTCTTTAACATTTTCTTCTAAGAGCGAGGGAAACTTTTAAAGCATTTTCTTTAGCATGCATTGAGTACTTCAGCCACAGAAGAGAATCTAACTCCCTGTGCATACAGACATCTTCAGGGTGCAATGTAAGCCAGCCTCATTCAACTGTAAATGTGAAAATTCACAAAAACCAGCTCAACATGTATTTAAAATGTGCCCTACTGAGCTTGTATTGGGAGTGATTTATTGTGACTTTATTTCAAAAGTTAAAACCACCACAGAACAGACTAAAAGAAAGTAATAGGAAAGAACGGATTGTTTAAATTGTTTCCTGATGCTAGGAGTATAGCACTATTTAGAATTAACCCTGTATTTTTGAATCAGCAAGTGATCTTCTGCCTCTACTTTCTATATAAGGTAATGGATGACCCCCCCATTCTAAAAAATTAAGACAATTATTTAGATAGATGTACCTATAAACCAAAGTGAGGAAAAACCTCACTTAATAATGCCCAACCAAGTCTCTTTCTT
Organism: Podarcis erhardii; assembly: GCF_964252035.2. Taxonomy (NCBI): domain Eukaryota; kingdom Metazoa; phylum Chordata; class Lepidosauria; order Squamata; family Lacertidae; genus Podarcis; species Podarcis erhardii. The sequence goes on from NC_138498.1 coordinate 98,648,266, forward strand.
CATATGTAATTTAGCTAATAGTGGCAAACATGGTCAGAAAAACATACCAGATTTCAAGTAAGACACGTATTCAAAGGGAGGATGTTTATAATAATGACCTTTTGTTCCTATTAATATTGCCCTAGGAACTGGGCTTTGCGATTATAAAAAAAATCAAAAAATCAAATACTTTTTTAGCCTTTGCTCTCATTTCAATGGAACTTTTGTTTCAAAATGTCATGGGATATAAAAGAAAAGGTTAAAAATTTAGGTTTCTAACAATTAATGATGCCAAAACACAAGCCCCACCAACCCACATCAACTAAAAACATTTCATGAACTATGCAGTGCCTTTAGGGTTAGGCCAATTTCACTAGAAAACCAGTCCAGTCAGCGAGACGGAACTCAGTCCGGAAACAGGACTGCGAAACAAGGCTTCAACCCACATTAAAGTGGCTTTTAGTTTCCAGAAATGGAGAAAGGAAGCCTCTAAATGATCTTGTAGTTTTGACTCCATGCTTGGTGACCAGTCTAACAATTCATGGTCCAGGCCAGTTTGCATTTCTTAGTACAGAAAGTATTGATCCGATGTGTAGAGATCATTGCTATTCTAATTAATTCAAGGGAGTCCTGGAAGCTTCTCTGTGTGAAAGAAGCAAGCACAAGGTTCATGGTGTTTGGGTTATTCCTTTAGAGAAGCTGAGTACAGCTGGCTTAAACTGGTTTTGTTATCACTTCTGTCAAGGTCATGCTGACTATAATAATAGGCCAGAAGGAGCCTGGGTCTTCATTTCTCTTTCTATCTCTCTTCCTTCTGGTGTGGTGTTCCATACACAGTATACTTAATGGTAAGGTTTAGTCTTATTATAAGTTATTGTAAATTTAAGTCGGCTGCAACTGGATTTCTTATGGACAATGCCAATCCTGAATGTATTGGATTTGTGACCATTATGCTCATTTGCCTTCAGTAGCAGTAAGCTCTGCTGGGTGAAATACAATTGTCTCTGGTCTATTTTAGAGGGAATCCTGCAATGTGTGTAAGTTTTTACTCTGCTAAGTGTACATTGGAATCTGCTCTGGATCAATACTGAATAGAATTTCATGACAATAGGTAAGCAGTATCCAGTACTGCTGTTTTGCTAGACTTTGGCCTGAGCAAAGGAACTTTCCCATTCTCTCCCCTGCAACCCTGCCACACACCCTTGAAATCACTTCCAGGGGGTTGATGGACCCCCCAGAGAAGATTTTGAGGGTGCAGATGGGGAGAGGAGAGGAAAGGCGTGTCCTGTTGCATAAGTAGACATGTGCAGCAATGGATACAATTCAGAGTCTCCAAATCTGAAGGGCACCTGGCTCTAACTTTTAGGAGCGTCATCTAAGGTCTTCTAATAAGGCTCAGAAAAAGAACTCTGAGGGTTCGCAGAAGTTCACTTCAAAGGAAAAAGCTTTCAGGTTGAAAAATATTCTCTGGCTCAGATCAAAAACCTGATGGCGAGGTGGAGGAAGGGATGTCAGGTTCCTTGGATGTGAAACGCTTTACATAGACTCTCTCAGCCTGCATCATGGGGACATGACAGCTCTTCTCCTAGGTGATTTCCTGGTTTGGCCTGTATTTTGACACTGTTAAATTCAGTGTCTGGCAGCCCATCTTAACACTCCAAGCATTGATTAAACTCCAACACCCACTAGACCCAGGAATGTAGGGGAGTCAAGGCACAAACTCATAACAATACCCCACAACAAACTCATTACTATAACAATACCCTAAACCAATCAGCTACTCTCCATGTTTTATGATAGGATCTGGAAGGTGCAACAACAACAAATGACAACTAGTCATCACATTCTGCAGCATCACACAATGAGAAAAAACTAATGCTGCTTTGAGATGCTGTTTAGGATCAGGTAGCCATCCACAGACAAAAGAATCCATGTGCATTTGAATAATAAAAGCCACCATTATAGTTCTTAATGCAGCATTTTTATTTTTTTATTTTTCCAGTACTGTCCACAGCACAAAAGACCACTTGTTTTATCAGTATGACCATGTTTTCACGCTACATGCTTTTGCAGTGAATATTAAGTGCCACGGGAACAATTTGGCAAAGAATGGGAGATTTTGTTAATTCAAAACAGTTTTGTGCCACTTAAATGACTTTAGCTATTAGACATCATAGTTAATAATAAAAATAAAGCAAGCCAGAATCTACCCTTCGTTGCCTGCAGCCTGTAATAGCTTTTATGTCAGCATCAATACCGAGAAGGTTGGATAAGCAGTAGCACAAAAAAAACAATTTAAAGGCTTTCATTTTATCACACGATTAACATAATCATTAAGAGATTACCTTTTTTATTTTTTTAAAAATGCTACCGGTATTTTACGGCGAACATGTGCAATGGTTTCCTACTGAATTGCTTGGTTTTATTTCTCTGCTTAAATGAGCTGTGATGTTATTTATGTGCATACTGAGCCCACTGAATTATAATAAAATACTTTTGGATACATCACTGAACTTGATGATCAAGCACTAAGTGCAGGATTATCGCAGTCACCTTCATGGAAACACAGCCGATCTGTTTCATCTGCTGAATGAAATAACAGCCTCAGAAGTACTTGCATCATGGAAATATAGTAAATAAACAGGAAAACACATTGCAAAAGGGATAAAGGGAGTGAAGAAGCACTCAACTTCAATGGCTTGAGTCAGCTGGCCTACAGAAAATGGAGTTCTGACCCATATTGCTATCTAAAGAAATTACTGCCTGTACATAGTTACAGATTAGTTTTTGAATTATCTATGTTTGTGGCAGCTCGCATACTGTGTGCTATGTTCTGGAATCTCCCAAATTCCATCAAGCAAGGAATGACTGATTCCCTTTTTTGGCCCAAGCGGAGACTAAAAAGCCAAGTTAATAGCAATAGTTCAACTGAGGGTCAGGCAAAGCAGTACTGAGCCACTTAAAATATTCACCGCTCTATACTAGATACTGGAGTAAATGTTTTTGAATAATGATTGAGCAGAATCTATTTTCAACTGTAAAGCCTTGTTTTGTACACTGCATAGTTGCTTAATAAAGCGAAGAAATGTGATGAATAGGTTGCTTTGCAGGCCTTTATTTTCAACAGCAGCAAATCTCATGAGATAATGGCTTGAATTCATAAATGAGCTGCTACAGAACAGAGGTTTCCACTTAGATGGAAGCAGAGATCAATTATTAAGTCACCATTTTGAATTTAACATTGTCCCATCTGTGATATACAAGCAGTGTGACATCACCATGATATTACCTAGCTGGAATTGATGGTGTGACAGCATCATGAAGCCAAATCAAATTGAGGGCAATATTTCCTGTACTTACTCTGAATAGGCAACAATTTTTGCCCCATTTTACTGCCAAAACAATTGCCAACACGGGGAGGGATGTGATTCATGGAGGTGAAGAAATATGTTCCCTTTAGGTTTCACCTCAGTCCTACAAACAAAAACCCTCCAAACCTACTCAGCATGGTAAACTGCATGTACTGCTGACATACTATGAAAAAAATCCCTTAATAGCTATTCAAATTCCCATATGAGGCCTGAGGGATTTGTGTATCATGACAATTAAAACAACAGTAAAATGAGTAGAATAATAGAATAGAGTTGGAAGGGACCCCAAGGGTCATCTAGTCAAACCCCCTGCAACGCAGGTATCTCAGCTAAAGCATCCATGACGGATGGCCATCCAACCTCTGCTTAAAAACCTCCAAGGAAGGAGAGTCCACCACCTCTCGTGGGAGTCTGTTCCACTGCCAAACAGCTCTTACTGTCAGAAAGTTTTTCTGAATGTTAAGTCAAAATCTCCTTGTAACTTGAAGCCATGGCCTCGAGTCCTATCCTCAAGAGCAGGAGAAAACAACCATGCTCCCTCCTCAATGTGACAGCCCTTAAGATATTTGAAGTTGGCAATCAGTCTCCCTTTTTTCCAGACTAAACACACCCAGTTCCTTCAAACGTTCCTTGTAAGACCCCTAGATTCATTTCACATGTACTGGTAGTAAGTCAGGTGTCCCCCATCCTATATTTGTGCATCTGGTTCTTCCTGCCTAAGTGCAGAACCTTACGTTTATTCCTATTGAAATTCATTTCCTTAGATTGCACCCAGTTCTCCAATCTGTTAAGGTCATTTTGAATTCTGATTCTGTCTTCTGCAGCATTAGCTACCCCTCCCAGTTTGGTGTCGTCTGCAAATTTGATGAGCATCCCCTCCGTTCCTTCATCCAAGTCATTTATAAAGATGTTGAACAACAAAGAACCCTGTGGCACCCCACTTGTCACTTTTTTCCAGGATGATGAGGTACCATTTATGGTTACTCTTTGGGTTCGGTCAGTCAACCAGCTACAAATCCACCTAACAGTTACCTTGTTCCGCCCACACTTTGCCAGCTTCCTTGTGAGAATATCATGGGGGACTTTGTCAAAAGCCTTACTGAAATCAAGATACACTATGCCCACAGCATTTCCCTGATCCACCAAGTTTGCAATTCCATCAAAAAAAGACAACAAGTCACTAAAATAAACAGTCATTTTTCCTTGTTGTGTGAATGTTTCCTATGTATGTTCTGACAATACAGCCCACAAGTCATATCTGAGAACAAAATACGTCGGAGTGATGTTCCAAACCATTACAAAAAGAAAGGTTTCGTAAAGTGAACTGAGAAATTACTGAAGGCAGTTTTGCAAAAGGTGTTATGTGAGAAGATCATATTACGCAGGATATGTTTTGATATTAATTCAGTAGGAAGGAAACCAGAGCTTGTTTTTCAAAGGATGGCTGATGAATTATTAGGCTCCAACTAGATTTCTCTCTGTGTGTGGTTTGACTTTCTAGCACAGGCAAACAAAACAGCGACTTCTCACTTTGCTGTTAACAGCCAGGAACCTCTTAAGTAGGAGGAAATCCTCATTACACGCTTGCTTGTGTGATTCTGAATATAAAGCAACTTGGATGCCTTGTTGACATTAAACCCTTAAGTAAGACATTTGGTCACATTTCTGAGGGTGAGAGCAAAGAGGTTTCCATTGGTTTCAGTTTTAAGCCAAGCATATCATACTAACACAAGAGAATTTCAAAGATGGGGAATTATTGGCGCACGCTTAAATGAGCAGCATTTCATTTAAAATAGCATCTAGTTTCAAGCAGGAATAATTAATTCTAATTGGAACAAAGATAATAAGAGAAACTAGAATAATTACAGGGATTGTTTAGTCAGGAGAGGAATAAAAGATAAAAAGGTAAAAGACCCCTGGACAGTTACAGGCGACTATGGGGTTGCAGCGCTCATCTCGCTTTCAGGCTGAGGGACCTGGCGTTCGTCCACAGACAGCTTTTCGGATCATGTAGCCAGCATGATGAAACCATTTGTGGTGCAATGGAACACTGTGACGGAAACTGGAACGCACAGAAATGCCATTTACCTTCCCGCCGCAGCAGTATATGAAGTAGAATGCTGCAGTCAAAGAGAATCCATTCCCAGGCATTAGTCTCTTACAGGAAAGACACAGAGACTTGTAGCCCCTTATTACACATGAACTTTCATGGACCACAGTCCACTTCATCAGGTGCATGAGCTGTTATCCTGAATGAGATAGCACTTCAAGATAAATCAAGGATACTAAATACTTAATGCGTCAGATGAAGCGAGCTGCAGTCCACAAACACTTATGCCATAATAAGTGTTTAGTCTTTAAGACTCTTTGTTGTTTCAGGGAAATTAGTTAAATTCCGGCTGATATGAAATCCAGTTTATTAACTTTTGCTGCCCAATGCATCAAATTTATTTATTTATTTGGTTATTGCCCTTCAACAGTAGGTCCCAAGTCTTGTAATAACAATCTAAAATGGAATATTAAAAGCAGTTAAAAAACAAATCCACAGGAATACAGTGATTCCATAAGACACCTATCTCTGGTGTCAAAGGTTGGGGCAGACAGGCTTGTTTTCATTATACAACAAAAACTGTATAATGAAGGTCCCAGACACACCTCTGTGGGGAGGGAATTCCATATCTAGGTGCTACCACACAGAATGCCCTCTTCTCAGGTAACTATCACCTGAACCTCTGAGGGCAGCGGAACTACCAAGAGGACCACCTCTGCTGATCTTAACATTCAAGAGTGCCTATAGCGAAGATGGTGGTCTTTCAGATATTGGGGGTCTAAGTCATTTAGGGATTTAAACACCAATGTGAGCACTTTGAATCAGACCTGGAAACAAACTGGCAGCTGGTTTTAAAGCATAAAAAGCAATAATAATAATAAAGTTTTCTTTGTATGTAAGAACATGAAAAGAGATATAATGTAGCATAATTAATCAATAAGCAGAGGCCATGTATAAACTGCAGATCTGTGGAATACATCTTCAGCAGCTGCTTAGGAAACAAAATGAATGGCTGACCATCTTGGCAGTGAGACAGGAAAGACCTGCTCTCTGCCTTGCAGGCCTTTTTTCCACCAGGTCCCTGACTGACTCCAGCTCCAAAAGCTGAGGCTGCTGTAGAGGCCAGAGACCATGTTGGCTGTCTCTTAGGGCAGACTCAGATCATCAAGTCTGAGCTTCCACAGCTGCTGTCCGCCATGAACAACCATGGGCACGATTGGCAGCAACAGTAGCAATATACTATGTTTATGATATTTCTTGCTAACTATGCTGTTTTAGATGTGGGTTTTGTTTTTTTTTAATTTTTGACTTCCTTCAGTGACATTTTCTTCTGAAATGTTTAAGGTGAACAATTGTTTTGTTAACTTTGCTGCGTTAAATGTGCATTCTGTAGTTTACCTTTGTAATGTTTTATTTTGAAAATTTTTAAGGTAACATTTTAGTTTCCTGTTAATGATGATGCTTTGAATGTATACTTTATATTTGACTTTCCTCAGTAATGTTTTATTCTGAATTGTTTTATTTGGTATTTTAATGTAGGTTGTAAACTGTTTGGGTTTCCCCCCCTTAAAAATAAAAAGCAATACACTGGTACCTCAGGTTACATACGCTTCAGGTTACAGACTCCGCTAACCCAGAAATAGTGCTTCAGGTTAAGAACTTTGCTTCAGGATGAGAACAGAAATCGTGCTCCGGTGGCATGGCGAAAGCAGGAGACCCCATTAGCTAAAGTGGTGCTTCAGGTTAAAAACAGTTTCAGGTTAAGAACGGACCTCTGGAACGAATTAAGTACTTAACCCGAGGTACCACTGTATAAAAATGAAATGAATAATAATAATATCTGTATGGGGTGTTAGGGGAGGGGTAGTACCTCTGGTGGGCAACACGTCGTGCTCCTTCTGGGGGAGTTTCAGGGGCAGAGGAAGGGGGTGCGGTGGGTGCGGGTCGCCCCGGGTGTCACTGAGGGGGGATGACAAAATGCCGAGTGGCACTCACTGTGGGGCCTGCAGTGAGCCTGAGCCACGCGTCTCTCCTGGGAGAGATGCAGTGGCTTGCGTGTGTGCAGGCTCCACGCTGCCCAAACGGTCCACCCATTGCCTCCCCCCCCCCCAAGCTGTAGGGCAGCTGAGTGGGAGGAGGCAGACAGACTCCAGAGGCCCCGCCCTATTGGAGGATCGCCTCGCCCCTGGGCATGCCACCCCAGGCGCCCAAGCGGCTTCCTCCGCCGCTGGGAGTTTGTCCACCTTTGGTCCCCACCCTGCACTCTGTTCTCACCTGTGGCTCCTAGAAGCTGTCAGCATGTGACAACGGCCACACCTCAGGAAACAGTTTCAGCTGGCTGGCTAACCAGGTGAGGGTTGATGGGTCACAAACCCTCTGTGAGTTAGGGATTTCCCCTGCATGTGAAGACAGGCTCTGGCGGATTGCGTGGAAGAGAGCAAAAGTGGGGTCAGCAGTCAAGAAGGCAGTTTCTGCATGTGCTGAAGTGGGAAGTGAGGGGCAGATGGGGCTCTTCAACCTGAAAAGGCAGCCCATCCTGGAGAAGGAAAACTGTGATCCTAAACTTTCAGTGCCTTGCAGAAGAAAAGACTAAGGTGTAAACTCTACAGAAATCCAGAGTGGAGTCCCTAAGGCGATTGGATGGCATCTTGTACGCCACCTTCTAGCAACACCTGCAGTCAAGCTGCTGCAAAACCTATGGCTCTGCTTTCCTTTGGACCACATCAGCAAGGCCAAGAGGGAGGTCTTGTCTTCTGGTTAGGCCAGGACCTCCATACACACTGCCAAGGTTTGCGACCCAGAGAGGTCACTTGGGTGATGCTAGTGCAGCAAAAACACAGGAGGCAGCTGCATCTCTGCAGCCACAGCAGGCGCTGTAATTCTCTAGCGGTTTGACTTCACCACCAGAGACCCACTCCATTGTTTCCCAAGACAGACAGATGCCACCATTTCAGAAAGTCAAAAATAACAAAATAGAAAACTCATCCCTCTTGTAAAAAGCTGATATGCAAACCCATTCTTCCCATTAAATCTTCATCACCCCATTTGAAACACTCCACAATTACTTAAAAAAAAAATAGTAAGGACACAGCATTCTAAATGAAGCTTTTCTATTCATAGTACAAAGTTCTAAATTTATATATGTTTTTAGGACACCTGGATTTTAGCAAAAACGGGATTGGTTTCAAAGATGTCAAAGGATCACAGTCTTTAGGGCTGTAGAATCCTCAGAATAGCTAGAAAACAGCACCAGCAGCAACTTGTAGCAGCAGAAGCTTACAAACATAAAGTACATTGCCCAACGGCAGTCAGGGGCGAGGGACCTCCATCGCTTTTATATCTTGGTTTGTTTAAAGCACACAGAAGAACCCTTCAATATGCTCCTTTTCAAGACACAACGCAGATTCTGAAGAAGTCAATAAGAAAAAAGTTGCCGTCAGAAGCTATTTGTTCCCCACCCCACAGCTAATAATGGCAGCTTTAGGGTCTTCCAAGGTCTTCTAGCCTAAGTGAACTTTTTTTTAATAGTACAAAGGATCGGTCTTCAGCTTTACATCACTGAGCAGCCACGTGCTCACCCCCCACCCCCCTGCCACCCTCAATGACAAGGTTTTCATATATTACTTACTGGATACAACACTTTCTAGACTCACTCTGACAATTCAACAAAGAAACACTGGATGTTTTAAACTAGGGATGGGGGAAAACAAACACAGAGGTACTTATAGTTACTTAATATAGTAATAATTTTCACCATGGCTTGGTCAAGTTAAAATTCCCAATCCTGTGCAGGTTACTCAAATAGTAAGCCCCACTGGGCTTGAGGAGATTACTATCAAATAAGTATACAGCAAAGTTTTTTGGGGGGTTGTTTGCTTTTTTGGTTTTTTAACCATCTACCATGTCCTTTTAGGGACGCGGGTGGCGCTGTGGGTAAAAGCCTCAGCGCCTAGGGCTTGCCGATCGAAAGGTCAGCGGTTCGAATCCCCGCGGCGGGGTGCGCTCCCGCTGCTCGGTCCCAGCGCCTGCCAACCTAGCAGTTTGAAAGCACCCCCGGGTGCAAGTAGATAAATAGGGACCGCTTACTTGCGGGAAGGTAAACGGCGTTTCCGTGTGCTGCGCTGGCTCGCCAGATGCAGCTTTGTCACGCTGGCCACGTGACCCGGAAGTGTCTCCGGACAGCGCTGGCCCCCGGCCTCTTGAGTGAGATGAGCGCACCAACCCCAGAGTCTGTCAAGACTGGCCCGCACGGGCAGGGGTACCTTTACCTTTACTTACCATGTCCTTTTTCTTCAGCCCTAACCCCCCCCCCCCCCGTGGGATAACTGCAATAAACTGTTAGAGGTCTTGTGCAGGCTATCTCCTTTTCTCTTCCCATCTCCTTCCTTCCCACCCACCGTCTATGGCACCTCAACATTGTATTTAATATCTTGGAAGGAACCAATCTGCTTTTGAGGTTGCTGTTTTTAATTATCCTGTTAGATTTGGTGTAACTGTACAAAACTTTCTAGCCGTGGAAATGCATCTAGAAATGAGATACTGTAGTTTTCCGTGTATAAGACTAGTTTTTTTTCCTTTAAAAATTGTGCTAAAAAGTGGGGGTCGTCTTTTACATGGATAGCGCATGGGGTGGACGTTTGACTGGTTGCTGCCATGGCTGTCAGTGGCTGTTGGGCATGTTATTGGTGGCTGCGTCAAGGACTAGTGCTGATTGGCTGTCGTCGTGGCAATAGGGCGGGCAATTGGCAGCTTCTGCCGGCGAGGGGACAGACAAGAGGCGGTTTTTGCAATGTGTGTGGGTGAGCAATTTTCAGCAACCCCCCCCCCCAAAAGCTCAACAACCCTTGACAACCCCCCCCCAAAAAAGCTCAACAGCTCTGTGCCATCTCCCCCCATTTTCTTAAATTTCAGTCCCCCCAAATAGGGGTGTGTTATACATGGGGCGTCTTATACATGGAAGAATACGGTAAGGAGCATAAATGATTAATCAACTGCCCACTGAGTGTATGCAGGAGATAAAAGATTTGAAAAGCACACTGTGAAACTGCTGGTACATGAGTCCTAAAGATATGAAAAGGGATGCAATGGCAAGATGACTTGTACCAGTGCATCCCGAAAGCAGCAAGCAGATGATTCCTGCAAAGAAAATGCACCACAAGCCTATCATCAAGAGGCGAAAAGGCCATTTAGTGTGGCATACAAAAGAGCCATCCCTGTTCCTGAGGAGTTCTCCTCATCCCAGCAACTTTCTACAAATCCAACAGTCATGTTTCATTTTATTTTGGTTGGTTGGTTGGTTGCATTTACACCCCACCTTTCCTCCAAGGAGCTCAAGAGAATGCATTTCTCCTCCCCATCTTATCCTCATCACTATTATCAGGTCAGGCTGACACTGACTGATTCGTCTCCCAGGTCCTAGTCCAGCACTCTAACCAGTACACCATGCATATACATTGACAGAATTTTTTCCAGTGCTTTATTTTTCCATAGGAAAAACCCACAACCACCTGCATTTCATAATAATGAATGGACGGCAAGTGCTAATAATGTGGCCAGCTTGGCAGCTTCAAAGCTTTTAGTTTTGTTTACTAAATACATGCAGAATAAACATGCTAAGTTAAAATCCCTCTCCAGGGCATCGGAACAACTTCCATCACAGCCTGAATTTTTTCCTACATGAAATTCCCCTCATTTGCGAATTTTCCGAAAACCCCACATTGCTGACTATGTAACAATTTTTTTCCAATATAGCACATCGGGGCTGCATACTTGCTTTGAAACTTGTCTGTTTTAGACACACACAAAAACTCAGTGGTGTACAATAAACTGTTAAAGCCTGTAAACAAACAAAAAAACTCAAAAACTTTAAAATCCTCAGCTGTATTACACAGCAACAAAAGCATCAATGGCCACCTGTCACTTCCATTTCATGTTTTAAGCATGCAGTTTGCTTTTTGTCCTATCGTAACAGATATCAAAATGCAGAACCGAAACAGTAAAAAAAAAAAAAAAGTAAGTGTAAAAGCGATTCCTAAAATGCTTTTATGTATTTTATTGGCAGTGAGTGGGAAATACTACGTTTCAAGACACTTAATAAATTAAATTAACAGTGTTAAGAAACAGCATCTCTAGGAAGCACTATCGCCATCTGCCGACTACTTCAGGAAATACTATTGTCTGGTATTCAAGAGAGGCTTTGCATGACCTAACAAGTGCTAGACTGACTACAGATCAGGAGTTAATGTTTAGTAGCCTTTGAGAGCAAAGGTGCCTATATAACAGGGTTTCACAAATCAAATTGCTGTGATGCACACTTTTCAGTGTTTTGTTTTGTTTTCAGTGTTTTGTTTTGTTTTAAGGTCATCTAGGGACGAGGGCAGGAGGGCGATTCAGCTCAGTTCACATTTTAATGTGAGCCAACCTAATTTGAACTTGCCAAAACAATATTTAAAACCAAAACACAGCTATCCTTTTGAGATTTGTGCTTTCCCAAATTTTGCAACGAAGTTTGCAAAAAAAAATAATAAATGCCCAAAAGGGCACATATTAGGCCCTAATACATGCATGTTTTGGTACCTCTTTTGTTGTTGTTGTTAGAGAACTAATGATTACTCTATATAAAAATGCATATATGAGCAAAAATAGCATACAAAAATGTATTACATTAGGAAAAACTGGTTGCAAAAATGATACAGGAAAATGTCTATATTTGGAGAAGTTTGCACCAAAATGGTGTTTTCATGAGGACTTTTTTTTTTTAATGCAAACTGATGCAGAGATTTGCTGAATTGACCTAAAAAGACTGGAACAAATGAGAAACTTAATAAAAACTCAAATGGGAAGACTTGTCGATTGCTGTCAATTGGATGCCGAGAGGAGTAGCATTTGTGTCAGGGGACAAAGCCATGAGTCGGAACCAAAGAGCAAGTCAGCTCTGGAGGAAAAACCAGAATGCAAGATAAAGGAACAAACCAGAAAGCCAGGACTGGAAAAGGATAGAGAAAGGCACCAACAGCACAGGAAGAGAGTTCTGCTTGGGCAAAAGGCTCAACTGGGACAAGAAGCCGTTTTATGTACCTTCTTGGTCAAGGGGATTCAGTGGCCAGCATGGGTGGGAAAAGTACTTCATTGCCTAGGTAGACGCTGCAAACTTCTTGTTTTAATGAGCCTGAACAACTTAGTGTTGTCAGCAAACTTAGCCACCTCACTGCTCATCCTCAATTCTAGATTATTTACGAACAGGTTTTATTTATTTATTTATTGAATTTCTGTCCCCAAGGAGGCCAGGACAGCAAACTACAATTAAAAACTACAGGTCCCAATACCGATTAAGCAAGGACTCCACTTTCTATGTCTCTCCAACTGGAGAATTGTCCAATTCCCCTTAGCCATACCACACATGGTCAGAAATCTGAGGTGATGAGAGTTGAATCCCAGGAAGGCCAAAGGTTTCCAGTTCTGGTGTAGAAGAAGAGAAGAGAAATAAAGACCACAAACACAGAGAGGAGGTAATTATCCAAGAGAAGCCACTCTTATAGGGAGAATATTACAGCGCTAAAATCTGGTTTATAAATGCACTGTAGTATTGTTTTTGTTTAAGAGCTCAGCTATGCCTATGAAACACCTCAATCACAGTCGAGCGGTCATTATTTTAAAGCAGCCAATTTTATGAAATGAAGCTGAAATGGGAGAGGTTGGGCTAATTGCAAACATTCCTTGATGTATTATCTAGTGGTGTGTGGTAAAATCAGTGTGTGTCTTGATCCCTCTCCCCCACCCCACCCAAATCTAACCCCTTATTTATTTCTCAGGAGGTTAAAGGACATGGGGGCTAATTAAGGCACCAAATGAATGAAAGAGAGAATCATTCAAGGTAAAGACCTGGGTTTTACACACTTTCTGCATCTCTGCCTGGTACAACTTAATCTTTTCTTTTCTTTCTTTTTTTACACAACCATTACGAAGGGGTTGGGGGTAGAGAGCGAGAACGCTAATCTTGTCACGGTCAAGCAGGCTGAAATCGCCATGTAGTACTGGGCAAAATGCTACATATTTGTAATTTAGCCAATAAGAAATTCCTTAAGCCTCTCCTGAATGGCAGGAATGTCTCTGGCTTGTCACTTTCAATCCAGTCATTCTACAGGTTAAGCTCCGAAGAAAATAATGCTCCCCAAACCGGCTATCTGAAAAATAATAATAATTAAAAAGAAGATGTAGCAGCAGAGGATATCTGAGCTGCATTTAGTTTTAAGAGGCAGTGTGGGTAGTGGTTAGAGGGCTTCACTGGAGCTGAGGGAAATCCAGAACGGATCCCTACAAAACACAGTGGGTGATATTTGGATTGTCACTCTAGCCCACCTCACAGGGGTGTTGTGAGGATGTATACCATATTCTGAGCAACTTGAGGGACAAATGAAATGTGAAAAAAAAAAGATTTAAAAGATCATGAACTATACCATCTTTGTAGAATATGGACTCACAATTACAGTATTGAGATACATATAAATTTCAATTACAGTTCCAAACACAGCAGTGTTTCCAGAGCATTCTAGTAGCTTCTAACATCAATTTCAAGGATCATGACAGTGAGGCAATAACAACCCAACTATTGCTCTATTTCCATTAGCAGCTCTTTTTTTTTGAGAAACAGGAGGAAAGCCGGGTGTTCAGAAATATCATTTCATGTTTAATGAGATATCTATGCTGCCCTCTTGGGATCCCTTGGAAATGTGATTCTCTGAAATCAATAGTCCAACTGTTTAGGACGCTGCAAAGGGTTTCAAATGCTATTTGCTGATGACACATTGTCACCAGCCTTCTGCCTGCCAGTTGGGCCCCACATGAGTTGTCCATGTTTTTGTCATGGCAACAGAGCCACCCATTTTCGCTTCCACCCCTGGCTGTTCCTGTCACATGGCACTCCTTGCGCAATCCCCCAGTTCTTCTGCTATTGTTATTGAGGGAAGAAGCCTGTTTTGCTATTAAGAGGAGAAGCATGCAGGCCTCTTCCGAAATAAATAACTCCCCATTAGCCAGATTTTGTTAACAATCTGCTTCAGTGTTATTTTAGCACAGCAATGAGCTGTTCTCATTTTATCTGTAAACCGCCTTGGCTCCCTGTCAGGGGAAAAGGTGGGGTATAAATAAATATCATCATCATCAAAAGTCTTAGATATGCCTGGCTCCGTATTGCTCTCTAGCTGCTCCCACAGAGAAATGTCAGCGCAAAGTCCTACTGATTGTGCCTCCAATTCAGTACAATGGTACCTTGGTACTCGAACAGCTTGGCTCCCTAACAAATCAGCTCCCAAACGCCGCAAACCTGGAAGTGAGTGTGTGAACTTTTCAGAAGCCGGTCATGGCTTCCAATCGAGTGCAGGAAGCTCCTGCAGCCAATCGGAAGACGCGCCTTGGTTGTCGAACCGTTTCAGAAGTCAAACGGACTCCCGGAACGGATTAAGTTCAGGAACCAAGGTTCCACTGTACTCTACAGTTGTACTGAGGCTGCTTAAGTTGATGATTACTGGTGTCTTTCTTAAGAACCTGGCAATTCTTTTTGGACCAACTCATAAGGAGGAGTGGTTGCCTCAAGGGAACATTCTACACATTTCTGAATTAAGTATTGGGCATCTCTCAACTAAGACTCATTTTAACATACCGACCCTATTTGAAATGATCACAGTTGGAAACATTGACAGTGGAACTGAATAATTTTACCATTTGCACAATACAATGGGTGTTGATTAGCAAACCATTCTTAGCACAGAGCTTGGCATAGGATGCGGGCTTCTAATTCACCGTGTTATAAAGTACGTTAAGAGCAGTATCAGGTAAACGATAAGCCTGTAGACCAGGCATGGCCAAACTTGTTTTTGCACTACAGCTCCCATCATCCCTAGTTAACAGGACCAGTGGTCAGGGATGATGAGAATTGTAGTCCTAAAACAGCTGGAGGGCAAGGTTTGGCCATGCCTGCTGTAGACAGTAGGCAATCATCAGGGCTTGGATGAAGGGGGCCGACTGAGCTAGGGTATCCATCGCATAGCCTCTTGCACTGCACTGGTTTGAGAGCTGGGAACAGGGTTTGAAACGTCTGACTTCTGACCCAATGGAAATAGTCCCTGGAAAAGGTAAAAAAATGGAACCTTCTTCATATCATGTCTGGGTCCCCCAGACCATACTGGGGGTTTCAACAGGAATGAGAAGCCAGTGGAAAATCAAATGTGTATGTGTGTGCACCTTGTTCTTGGCACAGAGTTGGTAGTTGTACAACAGCGTTCTCTATAAATACTCTAGCTGGCATAGCATAGCCTCATTAACATACCTTTCCATAATCCCTGCATATCTTTTTTTTTTAAGGGGGGGGGAACACTACGTTCCACATGCTTGCATTCTTGGCGTGATGTAACCACCTCTGTAACTGGGATAAAGTCAGGTTTTCCTACCAAAGAGTCCCAAAGTTGATAGAAACATTAATTTGCTTCCTGATGAGATTTAAGGCAGCTCACAAATCTCTTTGCTAATCTTCTGTCTTTCAAAACAGAACAGTGCTTTTTTATTTAAAAAGAAAAAACACCACCAGGGATCACAACTGAAGACATTCTGGCACAGGAACCACAGCCTGGGGCCTGAGGGGGAGAAAGCTTTGCTCCTTACACACATTTTTGAAAACGTTCTCAGTTTAAAAAGAGAGAGCGCTTTCAACTTTGTCAAAATCCAAGCCCAAGTTCGGCTATAGCTGTCAGCCAAGGGTGTGCTGGACACTCCTTCAACATCTACATTTCATTATTCATAATTATTTATTTTAAATATCCAGGGGTTTTTTAATTTACAAAGCAAGAGCACATGTGTGTGCGTACACACACACACACACACACACACACACACACACAATCTCTTACCAGTGAAAATAGAACTAATCTGTGCTCAATAATTCTGCCTGGTATCAAATCGGTCCCAACAAGCTTGGTATTTGACTACACTGACTGGCAGAAGCTTGCCAGGGTTTCAGACAGGGGA
The DNA here is from genome assembly GCF_964252035.2 of Podarcis erhardii. Taxonomy (NCBI): domain Eukaryota; kingdom Metazoa; phylum Chordata; class Lepidosauria; order Squamata; family Lacertidae; genus Podarcis; species Podarcis erhardii. The sequence continues at coordinate 98,664,685 of NC_138498.1, forward strand.
CATCCAAAGCCCAACCTGAAGATGCTGGGAACTGAAGCTGGGGCCTTCTGCTTGCAGAGCATGTCTTCCAAGGTGAGACTATGGTAAACCTAGTCCGGCATTAATTGTATGAATCGCAGAAGACAGGAAAACTAGGCTGTACACACTCTGCGCACACTTGCTCTACAGAAACATGGCAGTATACATTGTAAGGAAGACTAAGATGCCATAATGTGCTGCAAGCAGAGGAGGACAGGAGAATGGCCATGATATGCTATACATGAAACCCCCTGCTGCTGCTGCTCCACTTGTGGAATGGCTCTTGATCCAGCAGAAGCGCCCGCTAAGGTAAGAGGAAAGGAGACAATTTCCCCAGCACCCCATGGCACCTTCCACACTGGTTCCACAGCAAACCTCCAAAAAAGATCTGGGGAACGAGTCACAGCGCAAATCAGCAAATGTTGCTGCTGTTGTTAAACTTACTAGTCACCTAGGCAGTCCCCAAGCAACTGACATTGAAGGACACATGCATAAATACAATAGAAAAGAAAAATCAAATGAAAACATTTCATACGGCGTGTTAGAAAACAAAAATAAGTAACAGCCCCCATTCCATAACAGCGATAACTACATTGGCAGCATGGTGACAAACAAACCAAATCCTCCACCCAAATATAGGAATATAGGAAGCTGTCTTATACTGAGTCAAAACAAAACAAATTCCTTCCAGTAGCACCTTAAAGACCAACTAAGTCAGTTCTTGGTATGAGCTTTCGTGTGCATGCACACTTCTTCAGATACACAGTGTGCATGCACACGAAAGCTCATACCAAGAACTGACTTAGTTGGTCTTTAAGGTGCTACTGGAAGGAATTTGTTTTGTTTTGACTATGGCAGACCAACACGGCTACCTATCTGTAACTTATACTGAGTCAGACGGTAACGAATCCATCTAGCTCATGCCTGTCTACACCAGTGATGGCCAAACTTGCCCCCCCCAGCTGTTTTGGGACTACAACTCCCATCATCCCTAGCTAACAGGACCAGTGGTCAGGGATGATGGGAATTGTAGTCCCAAAACAGCTGGACGACCAAGTTTGGCCGTCACTGGTCTACCCTGACCGGCAATGGCTTCTCCAGGGTTTCCGATAGGGATCTCTCCCACTCCTACCTTGAGATGATGGGGATTAAACCTGGGACCTTCCGGTTGAAAAGCAGGTGCTCTGTTACAAACCACCATACAATACTCCCACCCACTGACCAGAAAATAAAAATACAAACTCAAATATCAGCAGCCCCCTTTCCCTAGCCCAGACATCCCTGACTCAGAATTCAGCCATGACAACACAACATTAGTTTGTTTGTTTTTCATCTCTCCATGTTAGTGGATACCTCTACTGGATCAAGTTGTTCCAGACACTGGATTTCACCCATAGTGAAGGGGTACACAGAGCAGGTAGTCCCAGACGATGCAAGCAATTTGTGGCCCTAATAATCTTCAGCTGCAAGATCCATAAGACTTTCTTGACATTTTCAGAAGTTCTCCAGTTTCAAAAGTCAAGTTTCTAGTGTTTATGGCAGCAAAACTATTTGACATGTGATAAGGAGACTACTGGATGGGAATACACTGTAACTGGAATGGGTTTTCCATCTTTTTAACTTCCTCCACTGATAACAATTTTAGTTTAGCATAGGAAATTTAGTTTCCTAAATTAATTTGGGAAATTCATTTATGAAACTGCATGCAGCACTAACTTAATATATTAACATTGCATACACAGAGACAAGATATGCAGCTTAGCTTCAGCAATCTAACACATTATGTTACTCTTGGGCCCTCACAAACTGTTCACCCATTGGGTTTCAAAACCAGATTCCTATCGCACTGTTGGAACACATACTTTTTGTTGGAGGAACTAGGCATTAACATTTGATCTCACTTGACTTTCAGAGTGTATTGATTAATTCAGCTATATAGTGGCTAAGGTTATGATCCAGGATGGAGTGGCATACAAAGGATGAACAAGTTAAATCAGTGATGATAGATTGGGCAAGAGATGTATGACATTACATAATGTTTGAGGATTAGGAAAGATTGTGGAAGAAAGGGGTTAAGTTCACTGCATGTACAATGTTAAAGGAAAATATAATGAAAATGATGTATAGATGGTATTTGACCCCTGTTAAACTAGCAAAGATGTATCATAATTGTGATAATCTATGTTGGAAATGTAAAAAAAAGAAGGTACTTTTTATTACATGTGATGGACCTGCCCCAAGGTGAAAGACTTCTGGGGAAAGATTTATAATGAATTGAAAAAAATGTTGAAATATACATTTATAAAGAAACCAGAGGCCTTTCTTCTTGGAATAACAGGTTTGGAATTGCACAAGAAAGATATTAAATTATTTTTGTATGCCACAACTGCTGCTTGAGTTTTATTAGCTAAGAAGTGGAAAATGCAAGAAGTACCAACTGTGAAAGAATGGCAGATGAAGATGATGGATTTTTCGGAGCTAGCCGACCTGACCGGAAGAGTCCGCGACCAGAAGGAGGAGGAATACCAGGAAGAATGTATGAAATTTAATGATTATTTAGTTAAATACATTAAGTTAAATTAATTGGAAAAAGCTTGCAATTACCAGATAGGCTTAGGATTTAAACAAGTTATGTGGTGAATTAATATGTTTAATGCTGAATTGGTAAAATAGAAAGATGTTAAGTGATTAAGTTAAATTTATAAGAACTTTGATTTGGAAAACCGTTAAAATGATATGCATTGAAATTCGACTAGGGGGATACGAGGAAGTCACTTAACAGTGTTAATAAGATTAGCTTTAATAAGGCTATGTTTTATGTTTGTTTCTTTATTTGTTTGTGTGTTTATAATTTTGTGAAAATCAATAAAAAAATTGAAGGGGAAAAAAGGTTATGATCCCGGAGGAGGGCCGGCCCACCCATGAGACAAGATGAGGCAACTGCCTCAGGCAGCAGGATCCACCAGAGTAGCAGATCCTGATGTCCATCTTTCTTTCCTCCCTTGTTCCTGATGTAGATCTTCCCTCACCCTTTCTTCCCTGGCGGGGAGGAGGGTGTCATTTTGGGGCCCACCTCAGGTGCCAAAATGTCTTGGCTAGGAAGTCCCCAGTTCAAATGATGAAGCCCCATTCTCTCAGACTCAGCTCCCACCTTGCAACAATCATGCCTCTTCCGAAGGTTTTCATTGTAATTATTAGAATTAGAGCCAATATGAAATTCTATTAAAAGAATTATTAAGTTCAAACTATGGTGGACCTTGGGGAGTGAAATATGACCCCCAAACCTCATATTATCTTGTCTATTGCAGCCACCATCTATTTCAAGATTTGGGAGCTACAATTTTGCTCCCCAACATCTTAGTGGCTGGAGGTTACTGTGCTTCTGTTTTCAGGATTCTCAGAGAGCAGGAATAATTGCCCTCAGGAATGCTCACACCAGTAATCTATGAAGAGTTTGGATTTGGATTTGATATCCCGCTTTATCACTACCCTAAGGAGTCTCAAAGCGGCTAACATTCTCCTTTCCCTTCCTCCCCCACAACAAACACTCTGTGAGGTGAGTGGGGCTGAGAGACTTCAGAGAAGTGTGACTGGCCCAAGGTCACCCAGCCGCTGCATGTGGAGGAGCGGAGACGCAAACCCGGTTCACCACATTACGAGACTACCGCTCTTAACCACTACACCACACCGGCTCCCATGAAAAGGAAACATGGTGGCCAACAACCAACCATAGCAATGTTGTGGTGCACCATTGCTACTGATGTTCACTGCAAATTTCACCACTTTTTGTATCCTTCCCAAATAGCCGAAAGTGCCCTAAGTTCTGGAGCCTGTAAACTAGGGAGATAAAATTAAGAAAACATTTTGGTTCAGATCTAATTCTAAATTGCACATGTCCATAAATTAGCACTCCTTCTAGTTGCATAGGATACAATCCAACACACATGATTACCTGGAAGCAAGTTCTATTGAATTCAATTGGACTTATTTCTTGGTAGACATGCATAGGACCTCCCTGTAGTGTTTCAATATTAAATTCATGCTGGGTGGACATATTGCTTATTGGATAGACAAATCACTTGGTGGTCTCGTCAGTTACAATTTACTCTTACTCAGCAAGAATTTACAACATTTCCTTCCCTACTTTGGCATAAGATCTGTCATAGTCAAGATCAGACTGATGGAGAAAGAGATGACAAACCATTTCAGATCAGAACTGACAGGCAGGCCCCTGCTGAATTCAAGAGAGTTCAAGGATTAACCGCAGGATTTTACGGTATAGAATTAAAACCTACATTAATCTAAAGTGTCTAATTATAGCTTCTGCACAAAGACTTTATGGTAACTATTTTCCAACTCTAAACAAATGAACTGCAAAGCTTTAAATCTCATGCACTGAGGTTGTTCACTTATGCACAAAAATATTCACACCCTCTAAAAGTTTTAATTTCAGACTCATGCTCTAGGGGGGTTATTGTTTTGCTGTTTTTGTTTTACTTATTTTCTTGTTTTTATCCTGTATTTTACTCTGTGAACTGCCCTGAGATCTTTTGATGAAGGGAGGCATATAAATCTCATAAATAAATAAATAAATAAATAGTCATTAGTTGCCGTCACTTCACTACAAGAAACGGACACAGCTCATACAGACCACACATGGAATGGAAATCAATGGTCAAGCTCATAACCTACATGCAACAAGTCCCCAATCCAATATCTGGCCTCTCCAGTTAAAAGGATTTTGGATAGCAAGACTTGAATTTTTATTTTATTTTTGTCTCTGGAGACCCTGTGGAGTGCAACACTGACCTATGTAGACCTATGGTCTGACACTGTATAAAACAGCTTCATTTGTTATGTTAATTTATTAAGGAGGTAGCCATTTTGGGAATGGACACCCTCTGGGGCAGCATTTTTTCAGAGCAGTGACAACATTCCCTCAAAATTCCAAGTTTGCCTGTTGGTGATCCCTGGTTTACAAAAAGGGGCACATTTTGCATTCCATCAAAATCTTATCCCACACATCTCACGTTCCAAGAATATGATCCTGTGCAGCCACCTTCTCAGACCTAATTCTACAAAGACATGTAGGGTCTACTACTGCAAATTCACCTGTGACCTTGCTTAGCCACCTAACATAACCAATGCCACTGCAACAGCCATTGCTAATATTTGTTAATGTGCTTTAAGTTGGGGGTGGAGAACATGTGAATTCCAGATGGTGCTGAACTACAATTCCCATCATGCCTGGCCACTAATGATACTTGCTGGGGCTGATGGGAGTTGTATTTTAGTAACAACTATAGAGCCACAGGTTCCCCCACCCCTGCTTTAACTGAAGTAGTCTCTCTGCATTTGCAAACTAAGCTTTACTTTTAAAGTGCCCAATTAACCATATTGTTGGAGAGCCATAGGCATTGCAGCACACATGTGGACACACAGCAGTGAAAATTACCCAACCATCAATTTAAGTGGGGAAAATACAGTTTATATATGTCGCAGGTGCAAAAGCAGGGGGGTAAAACTAACATCCAATTGCAGCATCTCTTCTGAATTTTGGAGTTACATAAATTATTTTCAAATTCTGAGTGTCGCTTAAAATTAATTGCGCTACTCTGCAGTAGCTGGTCTAACCCAACTCCGGTGAAGTGAAGAAGTCTGCATTTCTGTCTGTTCCAGATACAGATTCTCCCCAGTAATTAGGACACTGGATGAAGAAGGAGCACAAAAGCTACAAAAAGAAATGAAGTCATTTGAGCAAAAAAGGATTACTAGTGGCAAACAGCAAAAGACCGTATTCCAGATTAAGGCTTTCTGAAACAATCCTTTGTGCGGGATCTTTCCTAAGTTTCTGAACAAAGCTATTCACCGGTATTTTTTCTTAACGCTTATTGCACAGAAACCAGGAAACCTGAAAATGCAAGAATTCGGGTAAGTCCTTCTTTTTTTAAATGTCTGAAATTTGGGGGGCCATTTTTAAAACCGTGTGTTTCACATCCATTTTTTCAACTGAAGAAAAACTCACCATTTTTGTTCTTAAATGCTTTTGTTTTTCTAAAATGTAGCTTTCATTTCCCGGCCCTGGTTAGACTTACCTGAGGAAAAGCACAGCAGCTGCAAAAAGGGGATGGGCGATGAAATTGATCGCACTGTTATAGGTGAAACACTTTTAGAAACACTCGTGCTAATTGTATAGAGAGAGACAACCTTCTTAATGGAGCTCCAGAGCCCCACGTTGGAAACTTCACATACCTTGAGGACTTCCATTGGCACTTGAGTAGCAGGAGGGAGACTGGCTGGGAGGCTGACGTTGATGGCTGGTGTCTGACTCAGCGCCACTCTCTGCTGCATGAACTGGGCTGCTTGCTGTTTCTGTTGCTGCTCTCGGCGCTCCTGCTCCTGCATCTGCTCACGCATGAGCTGCTGTCGTAGCAAAATCCGTGATGTCATACTGGAGGAGCTTAGCGGGGGCTTCGAAGCTCCAGGGTGCTCAGAGCTGCTGGGGGGAAAACACCAGAAGACACAGATAGTTCCATTACTCATCAATTGCATTGGCTGGACTCGGTAGACTTGTACTGGGGGTGGGGGAGACCACATGCGCCAGGGGAAGGGAATCTTTGTCAAAGCATACATAGCACGGGCTGAGATTTTTAACTAGTTGCTCCGTCAGTGGATCTTAGCAGCCTGGTTATGTAAAATTCATACCTTTCCCTTTCAAGTTCAACTCTGAATGCATCGTTCAAAACTTAACGCACAGCTCTGATATGCCTAGTTAAATACTGCTGTGTGATAAGCACTCAAATGATTTTATAACCACTATAGTTTAGGTGCATGTCTCATAGAATCATTAGAATTGTATAGTTGGAAGGGACCCTGAGAAGCCTCCAGCCCAATCCTCTGCGATGCAGGAATCTCAGCTAAAGCATCCATGACATATATATAAATAAGTTTTATTTTTCTCTCCTTTCAAACAAGGTTCCTTTTTGTCAAAAAAGTCTGGTGGTGGAGCTAACCATTTCAAAACAATCAAATCAACTGTGCAATCCCTATACATGTCTACTACTAAAAAAAAGTTTGATTTCAAAGGAAACTGGGCATAGGACTGCACCCTAAATTACCGTTCTGGGTCCCTTGTTTTGATTGATTTCATGTAGTAAGGCAGAAATGCACCCTCACAGCTGATAAAATGACAAACATGGAAACTGCTTTTTATTATTAATATTCTGCAAGGGAGTTATTGCCTGAGAAAGCACATGGACTCTGCATGTATTTCTGGGTCATGGCCAATCACCACGAGCATATTTTTGACCTTTAGATACTTCTTAAACAACAACACAATCCTAGGACTATTGTAAATATTTCAGCCTAAATCTCTTAAAAGACCTCCAAGAAACAAGCACACAAGTGTATTCTGGTCTAAATTTAATCTGCTGGCATACTGCATCAAAGCATATAAAAATGGAAGTAACCCAGTACCACACATTGATTCCACAGCATGTAATCAAAGAAGCTGATTGCCACTTATGTGAAGGGGAGAAGTTGTGGGGTGACTTTTCACTCACTGAACTTGAAAGTGAGTTTAAGTCTACAGTCAAACCTTGGTTCCCAAATGCCTCCGTTTTGGAACGTTTCAGCTCCTGAACACCACAAACCCAAAAGTAAGTGTTATGGTTTCCAAATGTATTTTGGAAGCCAAAAGTCTGACACGGCTTCCGCTTGAGTGCAGGAAGCTCCTGCAGCCAATCAGAAGCGATGCCTCAGTTGTCGAACATTTTGGAAGCCGAATGGGCTTCCGGACGGATTACGTTCAACAACCAAGGTTTGACTTTGTGTGTGTGTGTGTGAGAGAGAGAGAGAGAATCCTTTATTGCGGTCTGGAGTTCATACCGATAAGAGATAAAGTATCAATAGACTGCCCACCCCTAATATATATATGCAATTAAAATAGAAATTTAAATAAGGGAGTTTTCAGAAGTGAACATTAGGTGAGCATTTCCACCTCTGCAAAAAATGAAGTTCAGCCTATGGTTCCCTTTTAATCAGTACAGTGGTACCTCGGGTTAAAGACGCTTCAGGTTACAGACTCTGCTAACCCAGAAACAGTACCTTGGGTTAAGAACTTTGCTTCAGGATGAGAACAGAAATCGTGCACCGATGGCGCTGCGGCAGCGGGAGGCCCCATTAGGTAAAGTGGTACCTCAGGTTAAGAAGAGTTTCAGGTTTAGAACGGACCTCCGGAAAAAATTAAGTACTTAACCCGAGGTACCACTGTAATCACTTCCAGGGAACCATACAAATTTCTCAGCAAAGGTAGGTAATATTAAGGACCTCCATGGATTCTATCCCTATAGATTTTGCTATTGAAAACAAATTAGGATTCATTTCTAGGAGGGAAAAGTTGTGTATGTTTTGAGAAAAACCCCAAATAGGGACAGAAATTGTTAAGAGTGCCCCACTAGGCATAAAAGATGGACAAACAGAGCAAAGTCTCATCCTCCCCAGTTAACATCCAGAGCTGTACATTATTAACATATCTAAATAAGCGTATTTTCATTCTTCATGTCAATAATCTGTAGTTTGAAATGTGAGTATTTTAAGACCAAAAAAAGGTTTAAACCCACATTTCAGACCGAACTATTTTTTCCCCTCCAACATCCCGCCGCCCAAAAGGATGGGGGTAGGGGTGGAGAATGATGACCATCTTGCTGTTTCAGGCCTGTCAGGTTGAAACATTCCCAGGGAGACTGATCCTTTTGATAAAACAAGAGAAAAAACCTTTGCGGTGAAACTAATGCAGCTGCGGAATAATCGCACTAATTAGCTGCTCAAGAGAAGTCACTGACTGTGATACTCACAGAGAAAAGGGAATACTTTCAATTAAGGGCGAAGTGTTCTCATATCCTACAATGCATCACAGGGAATCCCTAACTTTTTAGTAGGAAAGTTCATACCTTGGGTAAACAGCTACTAATTTTCATCAAAAGGAAAGAATTGGAACAGAGAATGCTATACAAATCCCCCAACAAGTACCATCTTCTTGTATCTAGCCCAGGGCGGGATGGGGAGAAAAATATGTTGCTTAATTTTACGTTAATGTTTACAGAGTGACAGATCTAGCGTCATCACCTAGCTCAGCCTTTCCCAACCTTGGGTTGGCCCTGCTCCCCATTCTGGCCCTGCTCCCCATTCTGCTGTCAGGTTCCTTCCATTAGTGGGCAAAGAGCATGACATCACCTTATGAAAGCTAAATGAATTTACCTTAGCTTTCATAAGGTAAATATATAATATATACAGTAAGGTAAATATAATAATATGGAAACTAGCTTCAACACTTCCCAAACCTATGACAGATGTTTAGGTGGTTGGGGCCAACTGAATACCCAAGGTAAATACTACCAAATTTCACATTCTACTGTCAGTGGAATAGACTCCCTTGGAAGTCTCCCCCCACCCTCTTTTTCACAGAACTGGGTGAAATTTACAGGCATAATAGCCCTGACAGCCTGCCACACAAATAAGCCCAAAATTATTTTGCTAGACATATTTTAATGAATAAATACATAAAAGAAGCATCTATAACTTCAGCAGAATGGTATTGAAATTGAAGGTGTGTTAGACCCCTTCCGAGAAGATGGATCCTGACAAATTTCAGAACTGGGGACCCTTGAACCAACCCTGCTTTACCTTGGACAAGAACAGAATCCCTCTAAGGCGCCCCACTTCCGTTCAGGATTTGGGATTTGTCAGAATACTCTGCACACGCTGAGTTATGCACTGTAGTTATTGAGGCTGGTGATTAGCGGCAAGCATCAATGCGCAAGAGGCCTCAGGTTTTTAACTCTACATATAAGATTTTATGATTGCTACCCTCCCTGTTAAGTGTGTGTTCTGTAATATGGTGGGCCCACAACTTATGCTCACTTTACATACATGATCACAACCTTAATGTGCGGGGCAGGTGTGTTTCTGTGTAGATAAATAAATGGAGAGTGGGGAAAACCCACCATTGCCTGCTCTCCAATTATTTATTTTCCTCACATCACTCAGTTGGTTAGAGTGTGGTGCTGATAATGCCAAGGTCATGGCACCCTCCCTGTGGAAAACCCTCCCTTCAGATGCCTAGGAGATAAAGAACCACCCAACTTTTAGAAGACATCTACCGGGAAGTTTTTAATGCTTGATGTTTTACTATGTTTTAATATATGCTTTAGGGACGCGGGTGGCGCTGTGGGTTAAACCACAGAGCCTAGAGCTTGCCGATCAGAAGGTCTACAGTTTGAATCCCCGCGACAGGGTGAGCTCCCGTTGCTCGGTCCCTGTTCTTGCCAACCTAGCAGTTCGAAAGCACACAGTGCAAGTAGATAAATAGGTACCGCTCTGGCGGGAAGGTAAGCAGCATTTCCGTGCGCTGCTCTGGTTTGCTCTGGCCACATGTACGCTGGCTCCCTCGGCCACTAAAGTGAGATGAGCGTCGGAACCCCAGAGTAATCCGCGACTGGACCTAACGGTCAGGGGCCCCTTTACCTTTACCTTTACCTTTAATATATGCTGTAAGCTGCCCAGAGTGGCTGGGGAAACCCAGACAGGTGGGTGGGGTATAAATAATAAAATGATTATTCATATTATAAGGTTGCAGGTTCAATCTCTTTATGGGACAGCTGCATATTCCTTCATTGCAGAGGGCTAGACTAGATCCCTCCCAAGTCTACAATTTTAGGGTTCTACCTGCACACCCATTGGGTTTTCCTTGCTTACAGGGCTCTTGGAAGGAGGTGCAAGGGCTCTGGGTGTGTCCCACAACCTTTCCAGAGCCCAATACACAGCCCTTCACCTTCTGGAGGGGGGGTGCCCACTATTTTGCTTTTGTGCACAGAGCCCCAGAACCAAACCCTCACATAAGTGGCGGGCCAACTGTACTTCAACTCAAAGCGCCGCCTGAAGCCTCCAGGACTAAAATTTTTTAAAAAGCTCTAGATAGTCAGACAGACATATGCTAAACCAGGGCATCAGGTTGCAACACTTTCTTAGGACCTTGTATTTTGACTGGAGGTTGCACTTTTTTCAAGATCTTCCGTGCATGCAAAAGGCTGTATTATGCAACTGTTTTAACACACATAAGTGCATGTGCCTGAGCACACATGCCTCTCATCATCAAAATCACAGACCTGGAGAGTAAACTGGCAACGGGGGAGAGACTAAGTTGATTATAAAATGTTCTGCTCATCTTTGGTAGTAAGGAAAGAGCCAGAAACAGATTTAGCACAGACAGAATTTGAGATAAGCATAATGTTGCTTTTATTCATGCACATAATGTGGAGTATTCCGTTACCACGTGGGCATAAAGAGCATTCATTAGGTGTGAAACTCTGAAGTGGAGAGACATTCCGTTCCCATTCCATTTTCCAGCTACTGCCAACAATCCCCCCGGCACTGCTCCACCCACCTCAAAAATTAATTTTGGGCTAAAACATTCCCGGTTCAAGCCAGGTCTCCTTTGGCAAGCAAAACAGATTCGCATAAACCAGGACTGTATTCATATGTCCTAATAAAAGCTGCACACTCACATTGTATAATCTCCTGGCCAGAAAAAAAATAGAGCCTTTAAGTTTGAAATTAATAGATCAATTATTTAAAAAAATGCCATCTGCATTACACATCGAACCATTTGCCAATATTTGGATAAAGAAAGCCACAGTAGTAACAGGTTTGCTAGGGAACTGGCAGAGCTTGGCCTTTGCTTGGGACTCTCATGTCAATCAAACCCTCTGACATTAAGCATTCTAGTAACACCACAGTATTATGTGGCTCCTGCTACTGGCTAAACTGGGTGGGGTGGCGTGGGGACAAAAGACAAGAAGCAATGATGAACCTCAGGAAATACTGCATTGCACTACTAAAAGATCTGTCTGCATCTTTTAAAAGTACAGTATACAAAGTATATAAGTATAAACAGTATTTATTGGGGTGGCAAGTTGTTCTAAAAGTATCTATTCTGCAGTTGCATATTCCACTCACTTTCCTTCCATCTGGGGGTTATACTGCGGCCTTCAAGTTAGTCAAAAAGAAAGAAAGAGAAAAAAAGTCTGAGTAAATTAAAATGCATACAGTTGTGAACTCTTGAAGTTCTTAAACCTTCCAGCCGCGGTTACACGAAAGCAAGTCTGTCATAGGACGCATTAATGTAAACATCCTGCTCCCCAAAAAGCACAGGTCTAAATTGCATTCCCAGCTCTGAACAAAAGCCGAAAGCTTTCACTAAGGAAGATTTATCTCTGTGTTGCTTGAAGGGCTGTGTGTGTGTTTTAACCTATTTGGCTTGATGCGCTATAGAGATGTCTATTGTTACATCTAGTGTACAAAAGAACTAGATTAGTTTGGAATGTGAAGGGATGAAAGGATTAAAATGCGCCCTTCTGTTCCTCGCTACCCCCCCACCCCCAAATATCCAGCCAATCTAAAGCTAATCTTCAGGCTACTGCTTCGAGTTCCCAAAGCTTTTGCCATTTATGCTTCCAACAAGCAACAGGAAAATATGAACCACTGATTCATAGTCAAACAAGTGGCACTGGGGAAGAGTTCTGTTCTGAAAGCACAGTGCACCAGCACAGATGCATGCTGGAAGCCCTGTTCATCTCCACGTGCAAAAGATCGAGAACAGAGCCTTGAATGGGACAAATAAAGTGATGGTTCTCCTGCTGTACCTCATACTGAAAGAACGTATCTATCTCAGCTACTTAGTAGACATCAATATGGTGCCTTCAACTGAATTCTGTTGGGGGTTTTCTCAGGTAAGCAACTTATCAAACATCACTTAAGGTAAATTCCGCCTGAGGGTTTAGTCACTGCTGTTTTACTAAAGGTAGGAGGAGGACAAAATGGTGAACTGATGGTGCAGGGCAAGTTGAAATAGTAATAACAGAGCTTTCAAGAGTTGAGCAATGCACCCCTCTCGCTAAAATTAATGAAGCAGCATTATTCAGCCAAGATGAGACACCAGTCAAATGTTTTAAGTGTCTGGGAACAGCATAACACGGCCTAAATAATCTTCTGATTAAAGACAGCTGTCTAAGAAGTCCAGTGGTAAGTGAAGTAAAAAAAACTTTTAATGTATCTGCTAGCTGATTCATATTTGTTGGGATGGAAAGGGGCTGCAGTTACATACAGTCCACACACAGAGAGAGGGTGCAATCCAGGTAAAATTAGGAGTTCATACTACGTCCCAGTGAAAAACTATGGCATAGTTGAATGAGGTTAAATCCAACCAATTTGAATTTGTTTAGGGTTGATTAAAGCTTCTGCATTGTATAAACAATTTATTTTGTAAGTGAAGGAATCCATATGAAGACACAGGGATCAAACTACCAAATGATAAGATGGGAGCTTTATAATTCTTTTCTCCACTTTCCTTCTTAAACAAGAGGAGCTTGAGCATTCTGCAAGCCTGAGCAGAGGAAGGTAGATTTGGGAGAGACTGCTTAAATCTCCCCTCCTTGAATGTGTTCAGAATTGCTGTTTCCAAACTGTTTTCTAATGTGTTTTCTAACGAGTAATTTGGAAGGAAGGAAGGAAGAATCTAGGGCAAATCTCCACTGACGTTGCTTTCCAAAAACATTATCAGATGCCCACCTCCATGGATACGTCCCTCAAAGGGTAAACCATGTTGCACAGTTCACAACTTTGTCACTTCCCAATAACTGCACTGAGATTAGAAGGGCCACCATTCAGGGGTAGACCATATGCTTTGAATGCCCCTGACACAACCCCTGGTAACTTTGCAGGGCCATGGGGCGGGCAGGGGCAAGAGAAGGTCCCAGATCTAATCACACAGTGTAGAACTTTGGTTGCCTTCAACTCTGCCACCCCTCCTCTTCTTCACAATGGTTGCAGCGGCGTCCCCTCCTTTCCCCGTTTGGTTTGCTTCTCTCTCTCTCTTTGCTACGCTTTCTGCCCCCCCCCATCCCACTTTTTGGCAGTAACAGCAGCTGTGGCAGTATGGTCCTGTTCCTCAACTTCCCTGCTTCTTGGCTCACTCTAGAAAGGGAGGTTTGGAGAGCATCTCTGGGAGGCAGCCCCCCTACCCAGTGCATCAATCCTACTTCCTATGCAAGGGACAGTCCTGTATCTCTAAGGTATATTAGGGAGTATCGCCCATCTGAAATCCCAGAGAGCCAGTGCCACTATTAGGGTTGCCATAAGCCATCAAGAACTGCATCTGGGCAGGAACCCCTTTAATGTCAGGAAATTTTGTCTCTGGAGATTTTTGTGATTTGGGGGGGGGGCTCTAAAACTCATTTTTTTGGGGGGGACCACTTTACTTAAAAAAGCTCATCGACTTTTCTGTCTGTACAGTGGTACCTCGGGTTACAGTCGCTTCAGGTTAGACGCTTCAGGTTACAGACTCCGCTAACCCAGAAATAGTACCTCGGGTTAAGAACTTTGCTTCAGGTTGAGAACAGAAATCGCGGGGTGGCGGCAGCGGGAGGCCCCATTAGCTAAAGTGGTACCTCAGGTTAAGAACAGTTTCAGGTTAAGAACGGACCTCCAGAACGAATTAAGTTCTTAACCTGAGGTACCACTGTATTATCACTTTCTGAAATATGGCCACCTTAATCACTATAGGCAATACAGCACCGAGCTATATGGCCCAATGGTCTGACTCTGTATAAAGTGGCTTCCAATATGTTCAGCCTGGAATCATTCTTAATAAATGGATCGCTAACTTGTTTCTACATGAAATCATAACCCTTTAATAACGTTGCATTGTTTCATTGTTCGTAGAGGCAGAAATGAACTTTTAAATGGTTGTAAGGAGCAAGTCCTCTCACTGGTAAGTAAATACTTCAGAATCATTATCTACTAGTCATTCCTACCCCCTTTAACCAGAAATGTAACAAACCCTGATTTGTAAATTGTGCACTAACTGTAAATAGTATTATTAGTGTCTACTGTTGGAATACCCATAGAATACCCTGTAAAACATAATAATGGAAGCAGTTTAGAAGAGTCAATACATTTGTAGTCGACAATACACAACAACACACGCCAGTGTTTTTCTTCTTATATCTATTGTAACATTTTGTGCTTCATCCCTAAACTTAACAATTGATTGCAGGCTGTACTGAAACTGGATTCAACCGTCCTGTTAGCTGGCATGATCTAAACTAGAGCCATTTAGAAAACAACAATTTTGCATTCAACTTTGTCATTTGCTGCCACGGATAGAACAATAAACCTGGCAAAAATTGTTTTTATACACGGAATGATAAATACATGCACTATTGATAATAGCTGCTGTGCGGCAAGTATCCCACAGAATATAGGATCAAAACACCTGATAGAATAACCCAGATGCTCTGGAAAGCCTCAACAGTTAGGATAAAAAATCACAAGCCTCAACTTCCGTGCCGGGATAAAGTTTTTGCAGAATTGCAATAGGTGCCCCAGAATGAGACAGCAGCAAGGAAATCCAACTGTTATTTCCACTCAGCTAGACTTTAAGGCGAAAATGACCCAGACCTGGGTATATAGCATGCAGGACTGGCATGTATAACAAGACTTTCATTTTAGAGATTAAGGGCCAGGAATCAGGATGATTTGCGGCTTCTCTTAGTTAAAAAAAAAGAAAAAAGATTTGTGATGTGCAAGTGATGGACAGGGTATTTCTTTTGAAAAGGATAGATCAAAACAATGTGCCCTTCATGTACAGGTCTGCATCCTTCATCATTTCATTTGAATGGTTGGTACTAGGGGTGAAGGAGGACTTTGTTTTGTTCAGGATTTAAATGTGAACCTCACCTACCCAAACACTACGTGAAATGAAACACAGCTATCCCTTCTATATTCACGGTCTTCCAGCTTTTGTTGCGCAGCTCTCCAAGTCGAAAATGTGTACAAAAATATGTACCCATATGTGAAAACTCTGCATAAAAATGCACATAATAGTGAAAATGACACAAATGTTCGAAGAAATTGCTTGCAAAAAATGTGCATATTAAGAAAAGCTATATGCAAAAGAGTGTGTGTGTGTGTGTGTGTATTCAGAGAAATCTGTACTAAACTGCTGGTGAATTTTCACTTTTTTAAAAGAAATAAATCACAAACTGATACAGAAATTAACAAATCACAAACTGATACAGAAAGAGATGAACTTAAGACTGATCCATCCCTAGTTAGTAGTCATACTTTTTATTATGTTTAGCATGTTTAGCCTGTTACAATCCATCTGTTTCCCCAAAACATGAAAATGAGCTCATGTGTAAATAGTCACTTGCTAGGCTGCTTATGACAAACAAGAGGTCATCTCAAGCAGCAGGAAATTTTTGCTGAATTTTTTTCATGTCATGAAGTGTGATAGAAGAGCATTCATGTGGGCTTGTACATTTTATATGCTAGTTGTAATAGATGCCAATTGGAGAGAATAGTTTCACACTGAAAGAACTTTGAACAGAATTCAACAAGCTTAGTATGAATCAACAGTGTGATGCCGCAGCAAAAATTAAAAACTAAAAACTAATGTTATTCTAGGATTATTTCCCTGTTTTCTGTCTTGGTCAGACCACACCTGGACTACTGTGCTCAGTTCTGGACACCACAGTTTAAGAAGGATATTGAAAAGCTAGAACGTGTACAGAGGAGGGCAACCAAGATGATCAAGGGTCTAGAAACCAACCAAGCCTTATGAAGAACGGTTGAGGGAGTTGGGTATGATTAGCATGGAGAAGAACAGACTGAAGTGATATGTTAGCCATCTTCAAATATCTAAAGGGTTGTCACATGGAATACAGTGCAAGCTTGTCTCCTCCTCCACCAGAGGGTAGGACCCAAGCCAATGGATTCAAATTACATGAATTATTATTACATAGTAGTAGTAGTAGTAGTAGTAATTTCCCCAGCCACTCTGGGCGGCATCCAACAGAATATTAAAATACAATAATCTATTAAACATTAAAAGCTTCCCTAAACAGGGCTGCCTTCAGATGTCTTCTAAAAGTCTGGTAGTTGTTCTTCTCTTTGACATCTGGTGCGAGGGTGTTCCACAGGGCAGGTGCCACTACCAAGAAGGCCCTCTGCCTGGTTCCCTGTAACTCGCAGTGAGGGAACCGCCAGAAGGCCCTCGGTGCTGGACCTCAGTGTCCGGGCAGAACGATGGGGGTGGAGACACTCCTTCAGGTATACTGGACCAAAGCCATTTAGTGCTTTAAAGGTCAGCACCAACACTTTGAATTATGCTTGGAAACGTACTGGGAAACTAAACATTCGGAAGACCTTTCTGACAGTAAGAGCTGTTCAACAGTGGAATAGAATACCTCAGAAGGTGGCAAACTCTCATTCACTAAAGAGTTGAATGGTCACCTGCCATTTAGCTGTGATCTTGCTTTGCAGGGGTTGGACTAGTTGACCATTTCAATTCTACAATTCTATGATTCTAAGTTGTTGCACGCACAGAATGAGATCTGCTTGCACAACAATGCTCTTTTCCTCACCTCTCCACCCCCTAAATCTGCTCTCGAGGGTTCTGCTCTGACACATCACCTTGGTGTGTCATCCAGTCCTAGAATATTGACCTGAGACAAACTCTCTCCAGTTTCAAGACAAGCCAACTTTGAACCATAATCAGAATCAGAAGAATCTTTATTTTCATCAGCCACTAGCCATAGCAATAAAATAAAAATGTACTGAAGATGGAGGTAAAAACTTAACTATACAAAATACATTCCAGAGGTTTACATCAATCAAATAATAAAACTTATGCTAATCCCCCCCCCTTTTTGCAGTTTTTGCTGTCACCTGATTATCTTGATCTGCTAGAAGAAAGGACATAGAAGCAATGGTTGAGCGACCTGTGACTATACAGCTGCAAATAAAAGTTTTAAATGTGTTGTAATGTGCAATCATACAAATGTGACACTAGATGGCGATAGTGCGCTATGCCAAATTCAATGTATTTTTTTCAAAACCTTTTATAAAAAAGCATTTTCACAGCTTTTTTTATATGTGTGTAGAGCGGTAATAACCTCACTCCTCGAATATTTATAAGGAGCGCAGGCTAGAAGCACACGAGCTACTGATTCAATACTGCCACCTACACATGGCACAAATGTATGTTTCCAGCAGAATTTTTGGAAATCAACCCTCAAGTACAGCTGAAGGCAGCACATTTAATCTTGCATTAAGTGAAAGAGCATCTGAACTTTGGAATTGTTAAATTTTGCAAACAGGGTGCCAATGTATCAGTTGAACCGTTGGTCACGAATCCAGTTTGTGTAACCAACCAGTGTGTTTATGTGTGCATGCACAGTCACACACTCACAATGCCCTTTGAATGCTCCCATGGTGATCAAGTTTAAAGCTATTTTTTTAAAAAAATCTACCATCTGCTAAACAATTGCAAGCATTTAGTATTTTTCCATTTCCCCTCCTTCCTGCCTTTAAAACACACCTTCACAAGCTGCTAAGCAATAAAGCTTTTGCTACTCTAATGAGAGCCTTCCTCATGACCCAAGAATGTTCACTAAATAATTATTAAACTCTGGAGGTGTGGGTTTGGTTTGTTTTTTGCCCAAGTCGCAATTCAATAAAATGCTGCAGGTTGATTTGCTTCAATGCTTCATTCTCTTTTCGGGACTGGTGGGATATGTTTCACCAAGAGCTACACAACAAGCAACCGCTGAAAAATTCCTACGAGCCAGACCTGTAGGAGATTACTTTCCTACTGACTGGTAAGCAATCCACCACCAACTTTGCTGTTTCCCCCACTGTTTTTACAGCCCCATACATTGAGCTACCACTCAGAAGTTTATTTCTTGAACCACAAAAGTTGGTTCAAGAGCAGCACTGGACAGAGAACCCCGAAGATCAGACCCTAAGAGTCTGGCACTCCTCTGCTTCCAAACCTCATAATGAAATGTGCCACTGCTTTACTTTTTGTCTGTTACACCAGTGATAATAGATATGTTAACTGCAACAAGGCAATGCCAACTGCAATTGTGTGTTTTTAAGAAAAAAGATTTTGCAGCTAAAAATACCTCAAGTTAAAAATAAAACCGTATTATTCTGTAGTCTTCCTCATCCAGAAAATATATATTCACACAACTCCTAAAGGAGATGCATTTGACATCAGAAAGTCCACAATGTGTTTCAAATTCAGTGTTTTGCTGGGATGTAAATTCATATTACTTTAACAACAAGAAAGCCACGAAAAAGATATATCACTTATCTGTTCTCCACATTTTAAGTTATTATCATTATCTTGCTCAGGCAGACACAGCTGCTGTGCCTTTTAGATAGCAAGAAGCTGAAGCAGCACAGTAGGTTTAATCTCTCATAATGTTCCTTTTTAAGTTTATGTGTGTGTGTGTGTGTGTGTATATATATATATATATATATATATATATATATATATATATACACACACACACACACATACTTATCGCCATGTTAAAACAGAGAGCTCTTTGCCCCCCTCAAATGAAGTGTCACTTACAGATAGCGGCTTTGAAAGGAGCAAGGAATGAACATCGGGATTCTAAGAGCTTCCATCTTCCCCCCCCTTCCTGTTTAAGGTGCTCTGCAAAGCCCTTGGAGAAGAGTCAAAGTCAAAGCAAGTCCTGGCACTGGATGTGTCACTAGGGGTGGCTCTTGATAAAGGCCATGGCAACTCCAATCCAAACACAGCTCAGTGCTGAAATGGTGCCCTGGTGTCTCTGCATTAGCAGACCTGTTTAATCCAGCACCTACCTGCATAATGTGAGACACACACACAGAGAGAGAGAGAGAGAGAGAGAGTGCGCACTTCGTTTTACCAGTGGAGGGAGATGTTGGCTTGGGGAGAGAAAGTGAAGGAACTTGTAGAAGTGAGAAGGCATCCAGCTGAAGACAGGATGCTATTTCAGCTGCTTGTTTTGTTCTCCTGAGCTACTGCACAATACATAGCACCATATGGTCTGGATGACTGATATCTTTGGGTCTCTTTATGGTGTGACACACACACACACACACACACACACACACACAGTGGTACCTCGGGTTAAGAACTTAATTCGAGGTCTGTTCTTAACCTGAAACTGTTCTCAACCTGAGGTACCATTTTAGCTAATGGGGCCTCCCACTGCCACCGCACGATTTCTGTTCTCATCCTGAAGCAAAGTTCTTAACCCGAGGTACTATTTTCTGGGTTAGCAGAGTCTATAACCTGAAGCGTCTGTAACCCGAGGTACCGTGTGTGTGTGTGTGTGTGTGTATCACCATATTCTTTATGGTGTGTGTGAGAGAGAGATCTATCTCTATCATCCATCATCTATCACCTAACATGTATCACCTATCATCTCTCTCTCTCTCTCTCTCTCTCTCTCTCTCTCTCTAAAGAAAGAGACCCAAAGATGTCATCCAGACCATACAGTGACACACCAGGTGTGAAGCACCTAGGCATACACTACTCAGGACTTCTTAAAAATCAATTGACTTTAGCAACGTGGGTGAGAGATAGCATCTGAAAAACACGTGTCAACATTTTACTGCATTCACCTGTGCTTCAGTGCAGCAAGACCAAATAGATACCGGCACAGTTTTCACACGACACTGGGGTTTGTTCTCACAATTCCTGCAAGCAGTGCTTTAAGAACCCAGTTTACTTTATGGTAACCCAATTATTGCGACATGGCTGTGGATCTCACTACATTTTGTGGAAATGCTATATTAAGCTATACCCTTGATTGTTGGTTAATGAATCTTGAGTATTCTTGCAAACATTAATAATTATTTGAATCCCCAATCCATACTCTGGAGCAGCCTTTCTCAACCTGTGGGTCCCCAGATGTTGTTGAACTACAACTCCCACCACCCCTAGCTAGCAAGGCCAGAGCTCAGGGATGATGGGAGTTGTAGTCCAACAACATCTGGGTACCCACAGGTGGAGGGTCTTGGCAAAGTGGGAGAAGTCAATTCTTTCATTTCTCTTGTCTAGGCCAAGGAAGTAGCCAACCTTCCTCAGTAGGTGGGGCTGCCAAATTTCAAAGAGCCGTATATAAAATAAATGACTTCCTTATAATCAAACAGAAATCTGTACAGTATAATCCTGTTGCCAAGCCCAAATTATCTTTGTGTATTCTAGTGTCTGTAACACTAAATTTGCTGGTGTGGGGAGGAAGTGTTGTCATGGCTGGAGGAGGACAGAGAAGAATCTGGTTGTAAAGCAGCCTTATTACAAGGGATTTGACTAACAGGATGAAAGTAACACAGGGTAGAATCAACAGAAGTTAACTTAGACCCAAATAAACTACAACATAAATAAGCTTAAAATGCTGTATTTCCCTGGCAGATCACAGCCTGCCGCTTTTTAAAAGGAAAGAGTGTTCCTCTTTAAACAAATATTAAAATGCAATGTTAAAATAAAATGGGAAGAAGCTGAATGAATCTATGCAAACCTGAATAAAGCCTGAATGACTAAAACAAACTTCTGAATCTGCCTGGCCAGGCAGCATCCTCTCAAGTACTGTCTCCTTTGATTGGTTATTGCAAATAGAAAATTCACCCAGCACAAACAGTATAGACTCAGTATTGCTCTCTCGATGACTTATATAAAAAAAAGTGATACTATAATATTTACAATATCTAGGTTTAAACCACAAGGACAGGTATATTCAAAGTATGGCATACTCTTGAACACTCCTTGCTAAAACAACTGAATGCATCAGAATTAAATGAGCTTTAGTAAAGACCACCCTGTCTTTTAATTCATGCAAGTCCTTAAAATAGCAAGGTTATCTTTTTTTTAATGCAAAGGAAATTCTCAAACGATGGTGCTGTTTCATAAACCAATGTGGTCGCTCGTTCCATCTGAAGGGATACATCATACAATCTCTGCTTCAAAGGCCTTGTTTAAAGCAATCTTCCTCCCCATAGTTTTTACGTACAGTTCAGAAAAGCCTAATGTCACTGCTAGGGAGGAAGGAAGCCTTTTTCCAAAAGTGATTGTCCATTTCTTCAAAGGCTACCTGAACAGAACAGCAAGATACACTAAAAAAGCTTTTTTAGCCAGAAGTTTAACATCATTTTATATGTCACTGTTTATATTCTATATTGCCAATTTAGCTCTGCGCAAATCAGAAATGACCAATAATAGAAATATCACCAGGAAAGAATGTATAGATTTGTCTTGGAGTACAAGGGCCTTAAAGCCTCGGAGGCCGACTCAAAATTAGAACTTTTCACATTCTGTTGCAGAGATTATATTGACTCACTGAGAGTAGTACTGTTCTCTTCAAAGCAATTAGCATCCATTGGGTTTTACAGCCATTCTCTTTCATTCATACTTTGATGTTTTCAGCAAACGGTTACATCATGCATTTATTACTACAGCTGTTAGAATACATATTTGGATTGCTGTTATCTTTAGTTTTTAAGAAATGTGTCGTTTGTTTTATCTTCCACTGCATTTCCAACCGAGTATCTATATATCTGTATCAATACACGCACACGCAAACCCAACCTCAGCACAATGCACACAGCCGACAAAAATATGAAAGTCCACACCACAATAAATCAGTTACAGCAACCCTGCTCATGTTTACTCAAACATATGCAACTATGTATGGACACTGCAAACAGGGAAGTGGGTACAAATTGAAACTGCTTCTCTGAAACTGTGGTGAGTCGCAGTTTTTTTTTTTTTTTAATATATTTTATTAAGGGTTTTCTTGTTTTACAGTGTAAGTGTAATGCCTCGTGTATTTTTTTTTCCCGTGTAACATTTTTACAAATCCATTTCATTTGTTGAGGCATTAGGGGGAGAAGAAAAAAGAAAAGGGAAAAAAAAAGAAGAAAGGAGGGTGGAAGGAGGGGAGATGGATGGGGGTGGGGTGGGGTAGCGGTGTTTCTATTATGCAGTTAGGCAAAACAAGTCAGGTACAGTACTGCCATCAAGATTCTCATTTACCCCCTGCTGGAACTAATGACAGCTTTTCCAGAAGGCAATTTCAATCAGGAAAGGGTTAGAAAATGCCTTTCTCCCCAGTGCCACAGATTTGGTCCAGAATCAAAGTTCCCTGAAGCTTTAAGTTAAAACAAGGTTGAGAAGTCTGACCATGGGTGCACTCAGTGCTTTTTTTCTGGAGGTACCCAGGGGTATAAAGGTAAAGGTAAAGGGACCCCTGACCATTAGGTCCGGTCGTGACCGACTCTGGGGTTGCGGCGCTCATCTCGCTTTATTGGCCGAGGGAGCCGGCGTACAGCTTCCGGGTCATGTGGCCAGCATGACTAAGCTGCTTCTGGCGAAATAGAGCAGCGCACGGAAACACTGTTTACCTTCCCTCCCTATTTATCTACTTGCACTTTGACATGCTTTTGAACTGCTAGGTTGGCAGGAGCAGGGACTGAGCAATGGGAGCTCACCCCGTTGTGGGGATTCGAACCGCCAACCTTCTGATCGGTTTAACCCAGAGCGCCACCCGCGTCCCCACCCAGGGGTATGCATACCCCTAAACATTTTGTGAATCTAAGTTTGGCCTCATTGAGGGGCAGTATTTCAATATGAGTAGGAAAATGAGAGTACTCCTAAACATCATCATCATCATCACCATCATCATCATCATCATTAAAAGCACTGGGTGTTTGCCCTGTTATTGAAACACAACTGGCCATTTTCATTGGGCATACATAGCAAAGGCTACTGAAATTTCCACTGGGCTTTCAGAAACTTTTGCTCTGCATGCTCTGTACAGTAGCCTGGGGCTACTGTGGCAATCTAATCTTTAAAGAAGTGGTGAGGAAATTGTGTCCCCCCCCCCACCGACATTATTGGAGTCCCAACTCCCATCATGCCCAGCACAGTGATGAGGAATGATGGGAGTTGTGATCCCAGAGCTTCTGGAGGGCTACAGGTTCCCCTACAAGTGGGAGCCTCATAGCTTACGTAACTCGGAGTGCTTACGACACATCATTTGGATATTTGCGATAACATTACAGTGGTGCCCCACAAGACGAATGCCTCGCAAGACGAAAAACCCGCTAGACGAAAGGGTTTTCCATTTTTCGAGGTGCTTCGCAAGACGAATTTCTCTATGGGCTTGCTTCGCAAGACGAAAACGTCTTGCGAGTCTTGCGTTTTTTTCGCTTCCCCCCTTTTTCTAAGCCGCTAAGCCGCTAATAGCCACTAAGCCGCTAAGCCACTAATAGCCACTAAGCCGCTAATAGCCGCTAAGCCGCTAATAGCGCTAAGCCGCTAATAGGGTTGCTTCGCAAGACGAAAAAACCGCAAGACGAAGAGACTCGCGGAACGGATTCTTTTCGTCTTGCGAGGCACCACTGTAGATGGAAGTCTAAAGGCAACATCCACGTAATCACAAATGATGCCCTCTAGGCTGAGCAGTAGAGCTTCCCACCACCTCTCCTTTTCCCACGATGAAGGAACCAGCGCAGCCTTTCAGCCAACGCTATCCACAATGGTGGTACTTCAACCAGTTTAATTAAGTTGCAAAACCAGCGTTACTGCTACTACTGCAGGAGCCACATGATGGATCAGCTCTAAATATGCTTTTTGTCACTTGGTTTCCAAAGGGGGGGGGAGGGGTCTGAAAATGATGGATTTCAATGAGCCTTCTCCTGCTTCCCTCCGGGGCGGAGTGTAACAGTCTACACGGAATTGTTTTTACTTCTTTAGTTGTTTTTAAAAAGAGAGGCCTAGTTGGAACAATTCGCATATGGAAATGATGAAAAGCCTTTTTGTGGCCTAAACACTGGAGAAATTGTTCCCCCTTATATAGCTTTGCCAGAGCCGTGGCGAATTTGCGTTAGCTGCTACGTAAATCGCCAAGAGGGCAGCTGTGACTTGCGACCTTTGGAGGAGGAGGAGGAGAAAGGGAGAGCGTCTTTGCATCTTGCTAGCGGGCGTTCTGTCCCGCTAGCATATCATGTACCTAGTTTGAATTATACAAGAATGATAATAGGAGTATTTTTAGCAGGCAATAAAGTCTTGAAAAACAACAGTCGAGCGGAGGAAGAGGAAATATACCATACACTTGATTTATACTGCAACTAAAAAATTTGGTCTAAAACAAAACAAAAAAATATTATCTTAATATGTGAATGCTAGGGTTCCCCCCCACCCATTGCTTGCATCCCAGCCAGGGCCGGATTAAGGTTTGATGAGGCCTTAAGATACTGAAGGTAATGGGGCCCTTTATATGTCCAGCCGTCCTTTGTCAACAACAAATTGTCGCTGTTTTTTGTGCTGAATATATGCTACATGGTAATTTATGGACCTAATAGGTATCTAAAGCCATTTACACATAAGAGAATACTGTATGTATTTTATCAAAGTAAATTTTGAACTGAAATACAATTAAGAAGAAGTATATTAATTGTTGTTTAGCCGTTTAGTCGTGTCCGACTCTTCATGACCCCATGGACCAGAGCAAGTATATTAATAGTGAAATAATTATTAAGCTCTAACTTAAAATGATTGGAGGCCCATTATTTACATCATAGGAGCCTACACAACACAAAAACACTGTTGCTGCATGTAGGGGGACTTTTGTTTTTTATCTTATATTTTGGAAATGTACATCCAGGTTTTTTTCCCTTTAAACTTTTTTTTTGGGGGGGGCCAAGAGAGTGGGGCCCTAAGCTATAGCTTGTTTAGCTTATATGTAAATCCGGCACTGATCCCAGCCTGTGGGAGGGAATTCAATGTACAGTGCTGCTTTTCATGTGGAAGCTCCTGATGACTTAGAGAGCTTCCATGCATGCCAAGAAATGGATGCCTCCAGGAACGTCCAGCCCTGGTGAGATATTTATGCCTGCGTCAGATATTCCTAGGGGCATCTTCTGGTGGTGGTGTGATAAAGAGTATTATGCATTACACTGAAATACAAAAAAGGGGGAGGGGGATAGCATCAAAATAACTCAAAAGAGTGACCTTCAAAAAAAAATGTTAAGAAAAAGCTTCAGGTCCTAATGCATTTTGATAAAAGTTATCCTGACAAAGGATTTTTAACTTCTGAGAGAGAGCCAGAGTGGTGTAGTGGTTAAGAGTGGTGGACTCGTAATCTGGTGAACCGGGTTCGCGTCTCCGCTCCTCCACATGCAGCTGCTGGGTGACCTTGGGCCAGTCACACTTCTCTGAAGTCTCTCAGCCCCACTCACCTCACAGAGTGTTTGTTGTGGGGGAGGAAGGGAAAGGAGAATGTTAGCCGCTTTGAGACTCCTTCGGGTAGTGATAAAGCGAGATATCAAATCCAAACTCCTCCTCCTCCTCCTCCTCCTCCTCCTCCTCCTCCTCCTCCTCCTCCTCTTCTTCTTCTTCTTCTTCTTCTTCTTCTTCTTCTTCTATGGGTACTACTGAAGTATTTATGTTCGTGTGACACTTCACCTCCCCTCTACAGAAAAGTCACTGAGCAAAAGTCTTGGTAAGATCATGGACAAGGCTGTAGGCTCAGTGATATCTGTTCTGCATGCAGGAGGTACCGGGTTTGATCTTTGCTATAGCCAGGTAAGGCTGGGAAAGAGTAATGGCTGAAACCCTGGAGAGCCTTCACTAGTCAATATTGTAGACAATACTGAGTTAGATGGACCAATGGTCTGATTTGGTATATTCTAATAATTACCGTATTTTTCGCTCTATAACACGCACCCGACCATAACACGCACGTAGTTTTTAGAGGAGGAAAATCCGTAGGCATGCCACCCATAGGCATTCCCTCCATAACACGCACAGACATTTCCCCTTACTTTTTAGGAGGAAAAAAGTGAGTGTTATGGTGCAAAAAATACGGTAATTCAAATGCTTGTGAAAAGAACTAAACTATCAGAGCTGTGTACATGGGGAGGGAGCACATGTCTGAAGCCATCTCCTTGTCCATGAGGAGAGGAAACGGCTAGGCACATTCATGTCTCACTAAGCCATTGTTTAGAGCATGGGTATGCAAACTAAGGCCCGGGGGCTGGATCAGGCCCCTTTGCCTTCTAAATCCGGCCAGCGGACGGTCCGGGAATCAGCGTGTTTTTACATGAGTAGAATGTGCCCTTTTATTTAAAATGCATCTCTGGGTTATTTGTGAGGCATAGGAATTCGTTCTCCCCCCCCAAAAAAAATAGTCTGGCCCCCCACTGAGTGACAGTGGACCGGCCCCCTGCTGAAAAAGTTTGCTGACCCCTGGTTTAGAGTGATGTCTGAATGCGAGCAAAGACCTTAAAGTTAAGACATGGAACACAATGCCGCCAGCAGACAACTCCTTTGATTGAACAAATATTACAGTATAAAATATATATTTTAATAGACTTCTACATGTTTTTCTGTCTTTTTAAACTTATCTTTAAGTTTTTACGTTTTTAATTATTTTTGCTGCATTACTGAAGCAAGAATCATAGCACAAAATTCAGAGAAGTTCTGTAGTCTCTCGCACTATCTTCCACACATGAGTTGGGGTGTGTGGCTAAGTTTGGTTCACTTTGATATGTGAACTAAATTAAATCCTTGCATATCCATTATGCCTTTCCATGAAATGCTGCTCAATATGGCTAATGGTAAAATGTCAACATTCAAAACATGCCAATGTGAATCAATATTCAAGGAAATCTAACTTAATCAAAGAGAGGTCTCTAATGTCACCCCTTGTGCCTATTCTATTTTATACAAACCTTAGGAGTCCATTTTTCCGCATGAGTATTACTAATGACTGTACGCAAATCGCATTTTGGCTGATTCTGCTTTTCCTTTAGACTCCCTCCACTGGAAAAAAAACAACACCTGTGATTTTTGCCATTTATATATAGAATGGGAAGATGGATAATACACCTGCATTAACAATGCAAGTGACTCTGGCATAAGATGTTTCAGCAATTATTAGAAATATTTATTTCAGAAATATGAGGCTCTGATTTTCCTGATCACATCCTGATTTTTGTTCTGGGTGATTGCTCCTGAGTAATCTACTTGGAAATGGCCATCTTAACCATTTAGTCCTTGTGGAGAATCAACAAAGTCCAAGATCAAACATTGCATATATGTAAGGTAAATATAAGAACCAGAAGGTGAAATGTAGTATTATTGTGATTATAACTGGGTAACAAATGAGAGGTGAAACGGTTATCTCTAATTATAAACTTACCTATTACTTTTTATGGAAGTCTTTACGTGGGCAGCCTGCTGTTACTAAAGTTGCTACCCTTAATAAGGAAAAACTTATAGGTCTTAGTTGTTCACAGGTAAGTCCTTGTCAATTTATGTTTATACAAGATGGGAAAATATCCCAAAGTCAAGTTCTGATAGTGCAGACAATGAACATTCTGTTAGCTCTCACCGGCACATAAATATAGGCCAATACACTGGAAGATACAGTTGTACCTTGGAAGTCGAACGGAATCCATTCCGGAAGTCTGTTCAACTTCCAAAATGTTCAGAAACCAAAGCGCAGCTTCTAATTGGCTGCAGGAAGCTCCTGCAGCCAATCAGAAGCCACAGAAGCCCCGTTGGACATTTGGATGCCAAAGAACATTCGAAAAGCAGAACACTCACTTCTGGGTTTGCAGTGTTTGTGAGCGGTGGACAAGATGGATTGTTTCAAGAAGTGGCAGAGAGACATCTCTAAATTTGTCTGGCAAGGCAAAAAGCCCAGAATAAAATTTAAAATATTAACTGATGTGAAGGAAAGAGGGGGGTTTGCCCTGCCAGACTTTAAACTTTACTATGAATCAGCAGCTTTCTGCTGGTTGAAAGACTGGCTGCTTCTTGAGAACACTGACATCTTGGATTTGGAAGGTTTTAATGCTTTTGGATGGCATGCATATTTGTGGTACGACAAGGTTAAAGCGCACAAAGCTTTCAAACACCATATTGTCAGGAAAGCATTATTTAATGTCTGAATAAGGTACAAAGATTTACTGGAAAGCAAGACCCCAAGGTGGTTGTCACCCATGGAGGCAAAGGCTCTGAAAAGACTCAATATGGAGGCCAAGTGGCCGAAATATTGGGAGATATTAGAACAAGTAGGAGATAAATTGAAATTGCAGAGCTTTGAGAAACTAAAAGATAAAGTGCGAGATTGGCTTCATTACTATCAAATAAGAGAGGCCTATAATATGGACAAAAAATTGGGCTTCCAGGTGGAAAAATCGAAATTGGAAACAGAATTGTTAGAACCTAAAACTAAGATTCTTTCAAGAATGTATAACTTGCTGTTGAAATGGAATACTCAGGATGAAACAGTTAAATCAGCTATGATTAAATGGGCACAGGACATTGGTCATAACATTATGTTTGCTGACTGGGAAAAGTTGTGGACCACCGGTATGAAGTTTACGGCATGCAATGCCTTAAGAGAGAATATTATGAAAATGATTTATAGGTGGTACATGACCCCAGTCAAGCTTGCTAAAATTTATCACTTGCCTGATAACAAATGTTGGAAATGTAAAGAAACTGAGGGTACATTCTTTCACCTTTGGTGGACGTGCCCGAAGATTAAGGCTTTCTGGAAGATGATATATAATGAACTGAAAAAGGTATTTAAATATACCTTCCCTAAGAAACCAGAGGCCTTTCTCTTGGGCATAGTCGGCCAATTGGTGTTAAAGAAAGATAGAACGTTTTTTATGTATGCGACAACAGCAGCAAGAATACTCATCGCAAAGTACTGGAAGACACAAGATTTGCCCACCTTGGAAGAATGGCAGATGCAAGTAATAGACTACATGGAATTGGCAGAAATGACTGGCAGAATCCGAGACCTGGGAGAAGAAGCAGTGGAAGAGGACTGGAAGAAGTTGAAGAACTATCTGCAGAAATACTGCAAAGTTTACGAATGTTAAAATGATGTTGGATATAAAAATAATATGGCATTAGGGATACAGTGTTAAGAAGTATGCAAAAACGTAATAGAAAAAGGGCAAAAGATTAAAGTTATATTATGTCAAAAGTAAATAATAAGTTAAAGGTGTTTAAACATAAGGAGGAAAGATTGGAGACATAATAGAAGTGATTTTAATAATTAGAAACTAGTTTTGAAAGAGGGTAAGGATTTGCTGTACTTGATTGGACAAAGAGGAACACAAAAAAGGGAGGTGTGAGGAAGTCAAGAAAGAAAGTTATGTAAACATGAACTTAAAAATTGGAGTTTTTATTTTTAATACTTTCTTCTTTTTTGATCCATGTCTGTGATTGTTTTTGCTGTTTTGTACTTTTCTGATGTTTTTTTTCCCTTTCTGTTAAAATTAATAAATATTTTTTTTTAAAAAAAAAGTCCGAGTACCAAGACGTTCAGGATCCAAGGTAAGAGTGAATAGAGGAGGTGGAAGGCCTTTTCTCAGGGTCCTCTGACTCATTCCTCCCATGACTCATTCCTTATTGTAGATGAGCTACATAGACTCATTTTATAATCTTGGCTATATGTTGGCGGAAATGACTGGCAGAATCCGAGACCAGGGAGAAGAGTCGGTGGAGGAAGATTGGAAGAAATTTAAAGACTATTTACACAAACATTGTAAAATTAATGAATGTTAGAAGGATGTTGGAATGAAGTTATGTGGTTTTAGCAGAAATGTTATAACGGTTTAGGAAAAAATAGATTGTTAATTGGTGAAAGGAGGGAAAGTAAAGTTACATCATTTTGAGATAAATTACAGAACAAAGATTGGAAAAGATGGAAAGGATTTGCTGAAATAGTTAACTGAACTAGAATACGAAAAAGGGAGGTGTGAGGAGGTCAAGGAAAGAAGCAAATGAAAGATAAGTTTTGGGAAGATTAGTTGTGGTTTTTTTTCTTGTTTTTTTCTTATTGTGATGTGTTGTTTTGTTTTTGTTTAATATGGTGTTATTACTTTTACTTTTGCTTTTTGTAACCCTTAAAATTTTTAATTAATATTATTTTAAAAATTATAATAATCTTGGCTATATGTAACTGCATCACTGTTTTCAATTTTGCTTTTTAACACTAGATACGCTCCTGAATTAGTTCTGTTATTGTTTGCATGGTTATGTGGTTAGTTTGTACATACATTCATGATAAATTGCTACAAAATTATAAATAAATAAATAAATAAATTGACACTCCCAACTGCCACGGAATATCAAAGCTAACCGTAAGGTAAATCAGTTTGTTGGACATCTGCTTTATTAATGCACACATACTAACACCCATCATTTTTTAATTATGGCATTTAGCAGTAACTAAAGCTCTCTGAGCAGTATGTGAAAAGGATCTAGGGATCTTAGTAGACCACAGGCTTAACCTGACTACACAGTGTGATGCAGCAGCAAAAAAAAGCTAATGCTATTCTAGGCTGCATCAACAGCAACATAGCATCCAGATCGCACCGCTCTATTCTGCATTTTGAGTACTGTGTCCAGTTCTGGGCACCACAAATTAAGGATATCAACAAGCTGGAATGTGTACAGAGGAGGGCGCCCTAGATGATAAAAGATCTGGAAACCAAGCCTTATGAGGAACAATTGAGGGAACTGGGTATGTTTAGCCTGGAAAAGAGGAGACTGAGAGGAGATAGGATAGCCATCTTCAAGTATGTCAAGGAATGTCACAAGGAAGATGGACTCAAACCAATGGATACAAGCAGTGCTTTTCTTCTGGGGGGACGCAGGGGGACGCATACCCCTAAACATTTTGTGAATCTTAGTTTGGCCTCATTGAGGGGCAGTATTTCAATATGAGTAGGAAAATGAGAGCACCCCTAAACATATTTTTAGGAAAAAAGCACTGGATACAAGTTACAAGAAAGGAGATTCTGACTAAACACCAGGAAGAACTGTCTGATGGTAAGAGCTTTCTGACAGTGAAATGGACTCGCTCAGAAGGTGGCGGAGTCTCTTTTCATGGAGGTTTCTAAGCAGGCCATCTGTACTGGATGCTTAGTTGAGATCCCTGCATTGCAGGGGGTTGGACTAGATGACCCTCAGGGTCCCTTCCAACTCTACAATTCTGTGATTCTATGAATCAATTAAAAACTCATTCAAAACCACAATTCCCAAAAATCATACATCAACTACAGCAGAATAATCCTATAAAACAACAAACCGTATCAAAACAGAGATTAACACACAAAGTCAGCAACAATTGTATGTTTTAAAACATAACCTAACATCCCGTATTGATTCAGTATTTGATGAGTGTTTGGGTGGTTCTGTTAGTCTTCAGGGTGTCATGCTTGGACAAGTATTAACTGAAACTCAAACATCTGGAAGCATTAGATGTTACACCACTTGCAAAATAAATAGTTATTAATTTCTATTTAAATCAAGCTTGCTGAAGTTTAAGATTTCCTCGGAAGATAACTTGTGCCAAAAGAAGTTGGTAGGGAGTACAAACTAATAATCTTATGGAACAAGAGATGCTCTCTTGCAATTGTTTTTATTCATTACTTTACACCACCCATGCAATTTGCAACTCCCTTAGGGCAAATAACATTCTACTTTCTCGCTAGCTCTGTTCCTTTACCGCAAGTTACCGGCAGCAGACTATCCCCTGTTATTATAGTCACTGCAATTTCTCATTTACTAATCCTTTAAAGACCTGGTGTGATTTAAAAGGAGATGCACAGTTGTTAAAGGGCTATCTTGCATTATTTTTTACTAATTGTTGTATCTACCAATCTTTCGGGGAGCAAGACTAGGGAAATACAACAGAGGGGATTGGCAGGGGGAAGGAGAATGCCATGGTTCTGCATTGCAATTTATGAAACATAGCATCTATGGCAGGGGCGCCATCGCACCCTCAGGATTGTGGGTGCCCACCACTGCAACGCGGACATGCGATGTCACACACACACACACACAGGCTTGCACAGTAATGTATAGGCATGTGCACATGACGTCACACATCCATGTTGTGGCAGCAGTGACTCCTCTTCCTCCTATCCACAGCCAGCAAGGCCCCCTTTTCCGTGGAGAGGAGCTCTGCCTCTGAGCCACACCTCACAGAAACTGGCTGAACTGCTTCTCTCTCAGATGCAGCACTACTGTCGTCTGCTGGCTTTTTTCATTGACTTTGTGGATGCCCGCCCCCACAATTATATTATTGTGGGTGCCCAAGCACCCACGGCCCCCTGGAGTTGGCTCCA
Source organism: Podarcis erhardii (assembly GCF_964252035.2). Lineage (NCBI taxonomy): Eukaryota > Metazoa > Chordata > Lepidosauria > Squamata > Lacertidae > Podarcis > Podarcis erhardii. Next base: position 98,697,766 of record NC_138498.1, read on the forward strand.
ATGATCTACAGTAACAGATAAGGTGAAGGGAGTCCAGTGGAAGCTGGGAAGGAAAGATGAGAGAGACAGCAGAAGAGTTTGGCAGAGGACAAGGGGCCAATATCCCTCTCATACGAGTTCCAGGCACCAGTGCTGATTTTAAAGGAACAGTATATGACAGTAAAGGGACGCGGGTGGCGCTGTGGGTTAAACCACAGAGCCTAGGACTTGCCAATCAGAAGGTCGGCGGTTCAAATCCCCGCGATGGGGTGAGCTCCCGTTGCTCAGTCCCTGCTCCTGCCAACCTAGCAGTTCGAAAGCACGTCAAAGCTCAAGTAGATAAATAGGTACCGCTCCGGCGGGAAGGTAAACGGTGTTTACGTGCGCTGCTTTAGTTCACCAGAAACGGCTTAGTCATGCTGGCCACATGATCCGGAAGCCGTACGCCGGCTCCCTTGGCCAATAAAGCGAGATGAGTGCCGAAACCCCAGAGTCAGTCACGACTGGACCTAATGGTCAGGGGTCCCTTTACCTTATTAATACCACAGTGCTGTGAAGCAATTGCTATTAGTGCCACAGGTACTGTATCACAAGTGCAAAATTTTATGGGTTTGTTTTTATGCTCCATAATACAGTGCTTCTTGCAGCGCAACACAGGGCTAATGTTACTTAATACCGCACTGTGTTTAACACTAACATATTCATAAATGGTTTGAGTTAGAGGTGAGCAGCGAGGTAGATGAGGTAAACAAGTTTGCCAATGGCACCAAATTGTGGTTAAAACAAAATGGATTGTGAGGTGGTACAAGCAAGTGTAAACTAATACACTTTGGGGCAAGAAACCCCTACTCCACCTTAATTTCATAGATACACTTCCCAACTGATGGTGCCTGGGATTGTAGTGGATAAGTCAACGAAGATGCGTGTCAGCTGTGAAAATGGCAAATCCCATCTTAAGACTCATTAGGAATGGGGTCAAAATTAAAACTGCCAATATCATAATGGCGCTACACAAATCTGTGGTGCAAAGCATTGTTAGAGGTAGTAAGCCTCTGAATACCATTTGCTGCAAACCTCCCAGGCCATATCCCATAGTGGTTTAACAATCAATACTTCTTCCCAGAGAACTCTGGAAATTGTGGCTGTGTAAAGGGAACAAGCATTTCCTAACTCCTCTCAGCACACTTAACAGACTATAGCAGGCTTCCTCAACCTCGGCACTCCAGATGTTTTGAGACTTCAATTTCCATCATCCCTGATCACTGGTCCTGCTAGCTAGGGATCATGGGAGTTGTAGGCCAAAAACATCTGGAGGGCCAAGGTTGAGGAAGCCTGGACTATAGCTTCCAGAAATGTTCAGGGGAAGCAGACTCTTAAAGTGGCATCATAGTGCTTTAAATGTATAGTGTGAATGTGGCCTCAGCATCAGCGGGTAAAAAAGGGAAAGAAAATAAAGCCCTGAATACACACATAATATTTAGCAAGTGGATTAACATGTCATTAGCACATCCCATGGCTGTGAATTAACATTCAGATGTTTAGGAATCTTTCTTTGAGATTCCTCAGTCCCTGTTCCACATCCTGTTCAAACACGTACTGTTGCCAAAGTTAACTTTGACCGAGTCAGCTTTATGAAAATTAAAACATGTTCCTTAGAGGAAAACAAGCAAATTAAAAAATTATACAGCACGGACTCCTGTTTTTAGTAATGGTGGAGGTTAGTTTGTTCAGCCTGTGCCTTGTCTGTGAATTTTAAGCTGTTTTGCAGAAATATGGGGAAATGAAAACATTTCTGCTATTATCCCACCGAAATCTACCTTTCTGTGATTTAAGACCCTTAGATGTAGTCCTGTCCTTGGGCGCAACAGAGATTTTATTTTATTTTTGCTCCCTTTTATGTAGCAGACCTCTGTGATAGGAATTTTATGGTCTTAGATATATGGTAATATTCATAACCGCACATACATAGTTCAACACAGGAAGACCAACCTGGAACCATTTTGATTCCTAAACTGACCAAATGTTTTCTCTGCAAGGTCAAAATGGAAAAGCCTCCCCATTGTCTCTTCCTTCACAAATCCTGTCTTAATCTGTGTTTGAATAAGGGTGTGAGCCTTATCATTACAAAAGAATGGCCAGGCTCCCAAGGCAATCCAATCAAGTAACCTGCCAGACAGGAAATAAACAAGCGACAGGAGAAAAACAATATTTAAATTTCTGTGATGTAGATGGGATGTATCTGAGGGGTGGTCTTAGGTTACACCCCTTCTGTGATGTATGCATAATGTTTCTGGGGGTGGTCTTGATCTACAGGATGGGAATTACAAAAGGCTTTATAAGCCCTTGCACAGCAATTTTGTGGGTCCTCTTCCTCTCCTGCGTGTGAGGGGAGCACCCTGTTGCAATAGATTAATAAAGATCAAGCTTACTAGCTGCTTTGCTTCTCAATATTCTCTGGTTGGCCTCTGTTATTTTCTCCTACCAATAGGGAACCTATGCAAGGACTCTATATGGGCTCTTGGATACCCCATAAGGGAAAAGGGCATATTTTTTATTTACAACACCTCCTCTTACCATTTTCCATTCTGTAGGTGAAACACAGCCAGTTATATCATTCTATTTACTTATGTAATAATGTTTCTTCGCCTCTTGCATTAGAAAAAAATCTCAAAGTAATCCACATGGGACGTTGCCAGTGCATGGATCAATGTGGAAAAACTCTCCCTACCCAGGAAAGGGCATGGTTGGTGCACCAGGCACAGGTGGTAACTGGCATTCTCACAAACAAAGTCATTTATGCCTCAGGTGGCATCTTATTTATCCCTTCAGTTTGGGTTGAGCCTAATGGCAAGATATTCTTTTTAACTAATAAAGGGAATAAACCAAACCCACACATCAGTATTTTTTCATACATACAAGGGCAAATGTATACATACAAACTTTTGTTTCTAAACAGCATGTTTCATATGTTTACAGAAATACCTTTTCCTGTGTGGTGATGAAACTTTCTACCAGTGCCTTCAATAAAGCACAAACTACCTATTTGTTTGTCAGGGATGAAAATTATTATTATTTTCTTACAAAGCACTGTGGGCCCTGAGCTAATATTTCAGGGTAGGGGCAATGCAAAATACAGGTGGTGCCACATTCTTTCTCTCTCTCTCTCTCTCTCTCTCTCTCTCTCTCTCTCTCTCTCTCTCACACACACACACACACACACACACACAGGCACAGGAACCCAACATCTACAGCACTAGAAGGTTCCCCCATACCTAACTTCCAAAGGAAGGTGATCTCAGCCAATGGAAATCTCAGCATATGGGGAGAGAGGGGTGAATCCTTCCCCATTCAGCTGCATCTCCACAAAGACTGCCTCCCCAAGAGGTGATTTTTGGAAGGAAGTTGCAGTACATAAGGCAGGGAGAGTTAACCCTCCACCCCCTCATGTGTTGTGATTCCGTGCCCCCCGCCCCCCGCCCCCAAGTTCTCCCTTCTCTAGCAATTAGGCTTGAAAAAAGGTCCATCTAGTCTTCCGGATGATAGCTTCATAGAATCTGGTGGATATTACTTATTTCATAGACCTGTAAGTAGCACAGATTTGCCATCACAAACATTGCCATTAACCAGCTGCCAGATCTATTGGGGGGGAAATCCTCCCATGCATAAGAAAGCACAAACACAAAATACAGCATGCTGGGATATAAAGGAAAGGCCTGCTTTAAGGATTGCTGCTCTAATTTCCAAACTCGGTATACAACTCTTTCCTAACTTACCCTGAGAAGCCATTCTTTGGATCCAGCAAGCAAGCCTTCACTCTGACCCTGTGGTTCTCTTTCCAATGGCCCAATTCCAGCATCTGCACTGTAAAGACTCACTAAGCACTAGCTTCCACTAACTGTCTGCTCTCGCTCCTACTGCTCACCCCTTAACTTCTGTTACTATGAGAGAACTTCTGCAAAACGAAAATAGATGACTAATGCATGCTGCTTTACAACCACAACAAAAAAACTCAGAAAACTCAGTGCTAGTAATTGTCCTTCATTCTTACAATTAGCAGACCCTCCAAGTGTCCCTGTTTTCCAGGGACGTCCCTGATTTAAAGAAGCCATCCCAGTTTCTGATTTGATCCCAGAATGTCCCACTTTTCCTTAAGATGTCCCTATTTTTGTTGGAGAAACACTGGAGGGTATGGAGTTATTCAACCCCTGAGCCGTCTGAAGCAATCCTGTACAGTGGTACCTCGGGTTAAGTACTTAATTCGTTCCGGAGGTTCGTTCTTAACCTGAAACTGTTCTTAACATGAAACACTAGCTAATGGGGCCTCCTGCTGCTGCCGCGCTGCCGCTGCACGATTTCTGTTCCCATCCTGAAGCAAAGTTCTTAACCTGAAGCACTATTTCTGGGTTAGCGGAGTCTGTAACCTGAAGCGTATGTAACCCGAGGTACCACTGTATAGGGGAGGTTTTAAAAAAATTGTTTAATGTTTTATTATGTTTTTTATATATGTTGGAAACCGTCCAGAGTTGCTGGGGCAACCCAGTAAGATGTGTGGGGTATAAATAGTAAAATTATCACTATGGAATGGGATGTCCCTATTTTTGTGGGAGAAATGTTGGAGGGTATGCATTAGACCTCAAAATATTTTTTTCAAAAGCACAAAGCCTTATCTATTTGATCCTTGGACAAAGAAAGACTCGGAAACCCATATTAACAAAACAGTAAACCACATCATATTTTTTAAAAGGCCATTTCAGCTTTGGTGCATCTTTCTGTAATGCAAAATATCAGGTGTGCAAGTATGATTTTTTTAAAAAAACCTAATTCAATATACTGTTTTTACCATTTTAAAAGCAGAGGTAATGCAGTGCAAATGTCTTCCTGTAAAAGGGCCTAACTACTTTCCTCCAATCCTACTTAATACAATTTCCCTTTCCCCCCCTGCCCCCCCCAAATAAGCCCTCTATAAGACAGCAGTGCTTGCATCTACCATACTGCTTGGCTTGCATCCTAGAAGTGTTTGAAAATAAGCAGATCATCACTGGACATTTATCTGCTCCAGCTGCAACAAAACATGTCTCTCCCATATCGCCACAGCAGGTGCTGCAACCTTCCAACAGTTTGACTTCACCCCCGATGGCGCACTCCTCCACTGTCTCCTGAGTCAGACGGATGCCAACACATCTAACCATACATAACTCATAAAAGTATCACTAATATCTGTACAGAAACACAGGCTTAAAATTTCCTGTTTGGTTCACAGCTTTAACTTTTGTGGATTGATTTTTGTGTGCTTGTTTCAGGTTGCAAACACACCCACGTTTTTAGCAGAATTTTGAAATAATTTCTGCTGCTTGCCATGCATCCACACTCAGTGACCACAAATTGCTCTTTAAAGTCCCCCAATGCTGGAAAAGCAAAAATAAGTCAGAATTTGGGGATTTGTCACAATAAAGGAAACATGCCACCTGTATGCACAAACTGTTCCCACCCCTGATTTTGACCACAACCTAATTGAAGAAGAGGGATGTATTTTTAACAAAAGTGGCTCTGCTTCCCAATCTGTTATAGGAAGACTGGAGGGGGAAATGCAGAAAAGGAACGGCTCTCTAAACATCTGTGTGTGTTCAAAGTGATGGATGAAATGAGAATGTAAGGATGAGAGACACTGGAAAACCATGAGCAAAGCTCTCTTCACACAAAAGCAGAGTGTGATTCATGCAGCACAACAGACTTTTCAGTAAATGCACTCTGATTGTCCAGTTACGATAATTTGCAGCAATGTGGCTTATAAGTCTAAAGTTTAAATGCTTGCCCAGGATGCTACCTCAGCTCTGTTCTAGAGAGCTCGCCTCTTTGAGAGGAAACCTGCAACGAGGCCATACTGAAGTCCTGGTTTGCCATACCAAAAACAAAAACAAAAAAACGGCATGGCTGCTTCAGATGAAGAAGTAGAACGGGTTTTTGAAAGATGAATATTTCCAATTTAAAAAACATTTTTTCTTTTATTTTCCACCAACCTGACTATTGATTCCCCTAGGTGCATGAGTAGCTTGCTGCTGTTGTACTTGAACTCCCATACGCCAAATGGGGAGGGAGCAGGCAGAATTGTAGTCCTATCAAATCTGGAGGACACCGCTTTGGCTACCTTTGCCATAGGTGATTTTAAAGGTGATTTCGACTGCATCAGACCAGCACGGTTACCTACCTGAATTTAAAGGTCATGATCATTGTTACCATGCTTACGAGACACTGGGGTGGGGTGGGGTGGGGTGGGGTTATCTCCTAAACAGGAGGGGATCTCTGGAGGGTAGGAATTGAACCAATGGCTTCAAGTAACAAGAGAGGAGGTTCAGGCTAAACATCAAGTAAACCTTTCTGACAGTAAGAGCTGTTTGACAGTGGAACGGATTCCCTCGGAAAGTGGTGAACTTTCCTTCATTGGAAGTTCTTCAGCAGAGGTTGGGTGGCCATCTGTCATGGATGCTTTAGCTGAGATTCCTGCCTTGCAGGCGGTTGGAATGGATGCCCTTTCAACCATGCAATTCCATGATTCCACAAAAAAGCATTTCCCTCCACCCCAAGCACTCTCAAAAAGTTGGCTGATCACCAAGGGCAATAGTATATACCAGGCATGTCCAACAGGTAGATTGCAATCTACTGGTAAAGGTAAAGGTAAAGGGACCCCTGACCATTAGGTCCAGTCGCGGCCGACTCTGGGGTTGCGGCACTCATCTCGCTTCATTGGCCGAGGGAGCCGGCGTACAGCTTCCGGGTCATGTGGCCAGCATGACTAAGCTGCTTCTGGCGAACCAGAGCAGCGCACGGAAATGCCATTTACCTTCCCGCCGGAGCGGTACCTATTTATCTACTTGCACTTTGAGGTGCTTTTGAACTGCTAGGTGGGCAGGAGCAGTGACTGAACAACGAGAGCTCCTGGTAAATCTCAGGTCTTTCAGCGATCTCCTCCCTCCCGCACCCCTAAAAAAGAAGCTCAACAACTTTGGTCCATCCAACGACAATGGGTAGATCACTGCCTGTTTTTTTTATAGTGTGAGTAGATCAGAGTCTATTGCGACTTGGACGTCCCTGGTATATACTATTATTAAGATCCTTAATTCTTGTGAAACAAAAGACTTGGCTTCATTTAGTTTCAGGTGTTCATGATTAATTTCCCATTAAACTACACATTAGATGCAAAGATATACAATGGCAGCTCAACAGCACTTTTTACTATCAGGTAAACGGCTTTAGAATGGGATAGTTGGGAAAGGAGAAGTAGATGGAGAAATACCATCTACTTCCTTACACAGAGGCTTTTCCAACAGTAAAGTGGCCCTTAAGCAACTATTAGGTGTATTTACATATAACATGTAGCACAATCCAATCCATTAAAAACCTGTCCTTTTTGCATACGGCATTTAATTATAAAAAGGAAAGCATGCATTGTAACTAGGTAATAGCTTCTAAAGTTGGCACGGATGAACCAGCCTGTCTCCAATCTATGTATGACTTTCACATGTCTTCACCGTTGAGTCCATCTCAACCCTTTTTCTACATATCTATGTGTGTGTGTGTATTTAATCTGCACAAAGATATCATTATGAATTTAAAGATGCATGCCAATCTCAACACATGCGTTTCTAAATGCACTTTGAGCCATGTCAGAGCATTCACACCACAAAGCTCTGGTCTGCATTAGTCTGGAAGGTACAGATCAGTTTATATCAGGATTCACATTCTTCATGCATATTCTAAGCTTATGCAGAAATGAATGTTCTACCTCCTTGTTATATAAAAAATGATTAATCTAGGCTCAAACCGAGACTTAAATGTGTCCCAAAGTTCATTTGATGATCAGATCCTGAGTTTATTTTGAGAAACTGGTAATACTGAGAGATCCTCTGACCAAATGCATTGTGCAAACCCAACACCCACATTAAGATTAAGGGCCAAGGCTTCCAGAACATGGCTCCAATAAATGCTACTACCATGTTTTAATTTTTTAGGGAAAGAAAAAAGAAAACAAAAACTCTAAGTGTATCATTCATACGGGTTTCATACTTCCAAGCCAGGGAAAGAACTTACTAGCCTCCAATATAGGTAAACATCCCCAAATGCCAGAAACATCACCACACAATTCAGTCCTTAAAAGTGGCAAAGCTGACTCTTTAACCAAAGCCTTCTTTAAATAAAACATTTTTAAAAAATGAATAGCTAATGTACTTGGAAAGTGATGTATCATTGTGTGAACAGGTTTAGAACCCTGTCCTACGACAGAGAAATTTTTGCACCTTCCACATAAATAGGAAAAGCTAGAAGAATATGGTGCTTTCAGACTTAAAACAACAAAACACCAGGGATGATGACATGATTTCAATAGGTTAACATGGCAGCATATCCTGTGCTATGAAGGGTAGGGCAAGCGGCAGCTTTAAGTTATTGCGCTTTAAGTGAAAATTCAAAACTGCAATATAACATTTTGTTCTAAATATGGCAATGAAAAGCGGGGCTTCAGTCATTTTACATCCTAGCTTGGTGAGGATGCTCCAACTTCTGTTAGCAGTCTTTTGCCTCGCTTATAGTTTCCAGGGTCCCCCCCCCAAAATAAACAGGGAATGACCATTAAATCTATTTAGGTCCCCGTAGCACAGCTTTAAGATTCCTATGAAGGTTACACAGTCCTAATATGAAACATCAGTGGCCATGAGCACAAAACTGATTCTGCAGTCTCAGCCCACATAAGACAGGTTTACAGTGTACAAAAATTAAGTTTCCAGCTGCAAACAACAGGAGCAATAGCAGGAGCTAGAAAAATAAGATGCAGCAGTATACTGAGTCAAACCATTGATCCATCTAGCTCAGTGCTGCCTACACTGGCTGGCAGGAGCTCTTCAAGGTTTCGGTATTGTTTTTCTAGCTCTCCCTGGAGGTGCCAGGAATTGAAACTGGGGGTGCTTCTACATGCCAAGCATGTGCTCTGTCTCTGAACTGTTGCCTTTCGCGTACAGTATCTCAAAAGGCTCCATGCATCAGGGTGCCATCTTCTTTCCAGTCAGAAGCAATTATTCCATTTCAATTCGCCTTGCTGCTACGTAAGTGGGTGTAATATTCCAGCTTCAGAAACCCAAATTCCGTGAATTCACCATGACCCAAATGCATTAAGTTCTGAAAATATCTTATCAGACTCGTTTTATGTCCATTAAAAAAAAAAAAGACAATACGATTGAGTCCAATAATCTGTCAAACGGACACTTGGATCAATTGCAATTATTGTTATTGAAGCAAATACACAATTCACAAGCAGCCTGCACAGCGGGGCAAGGGGATGACACACAAAAACAAATGGGAACATCAGAACCAAAATAAAAATACAGTGCAGCCGCTTGGAGTTGGGGGTGGGAAATCTTTAAAAAGTGGCCATTGTAGATCTGAATAACAATTCGTGTAACAGCTGGTGGTGTTGAAATGGCAGAAGATTTTTTTAAAAGGAAAGAAGGAAGGAGGCATAAAATGATACAGTGGTACCTCGGGTTACATACACTTCAGGTTACAGACACTTCAGGTTACAGACTCCGCTAACCCAGAAATAGTACCTCGGGTTAAGAACTTTGCTTCAGGATGAGAACAGAAATTGTGCTCCAGTGGCACGGCAGGAGCAGGAGGCCCCATTAGCTAAAGTAGTGCTTCAGGTTAAGAACAGTTTCAGGTTAAGAACAGACCTCCGGAACGAATTAAGTATGTAACCAGAGGTACCACTGTATTGGGGAAATATGAAATGTATTTAATAAGAAAATAATTGGGCATTACTATTTTATTGTTTTTTGTATTTTAAGTACCATTTTAAAGGCTCCTTTTCTTTTTTGTTAGCTGGAGAGGAGAATGCATATCTGATCAAATTGTCTGGTGCAGACTGTTTTGGGAGGTGGGCGCTCTTTTCAATGATGTCTCCCCCCCCCCCCCATATCCACTGTGCCACAGACAGCAGCTTCTACATGCCCATCTCCATAGGTGCCAAATCCCTGGGGCCCTGGGTACCCAAGCACCCACAAAATTCCCCATGAAGGGGCTGGGCACCCACAAATTGCAGTGCCAAGTTGGCACTCCTGCCCATCTCCCTTTCCGTAGCAGAGCAAGAGTGCATTGTAGATGGGGACTTGCATTCCTCTAGTCGCCTCCCAGCTAGGAGAACCAATTGGAAAAGGAGCATTACTAGGAGCAAGAAGTCTCTTCTCTTTCGTAATTCCTGAGGTGGTGTGGTGGTGGTGGTAGGAAATCAGTCTTACTGTATATTCTCTCTTAAGCAACTCAACTGCTTCTGACCAACAGAGTTTTCAGGCCTTCACCTCCTTTAGCATGACTAACCATGAAGAATCTCAGCTCTCCCTTAAAACCAAGACCTGGCTTCTTAAAATTAATTGCCATGGTTGCTCATTTGAAGCATGTGGGAAGTTCCTCAACCCAGAAATAGCTGCAGGCCCCCCAATATACACCTAGTGCTGCTCCACCCACAAAGAGGGCCCCCATTCACCTCTTCATACGTAGTGCAGAGCACAATACAGTGGTGCCTCGCAAGACGAAATTAATCCGTTCCGTGAGGCTCTTCGTATAGCGGTTTTTTCGTCTTGCGAAACAAGCCCATTGACAGCTTAGCAGATTAGCGCTATTAGCGGTTTAGCGGCTTTTAGCAGACCAGCTGATAAGCGGCTTATCAGCGGATCAGCTGATAAGCGGCTTAGGGCTTAGGAAAAGGGGGGGAAAAGGAAAAAAACCCCGCAGGAACTCGCAAGACATTTTCGTCTTGCGAAGCAAGCCCATAGGGAAATTCGTCTTGCGAAGCACCTCCAAAACGGAAAACCCTTTCGTCTAGCGGGTTTTCCGTCTTGCGAGGCGTTCGTCTTGCGGGGCACCACTGTACTGAAATTAATTGCAGCTTTGGTGCTGTAAGAAAAAAAGGGATGATCAGGCATAGGCAAACTCGGCCCTCCAGATGTTTTGGGATTACAACTCCCATCATCCCTAGCTAACAGGGATGATGGTAGTTGTAGTCCCAAAACATCTGGAGGGCCAAGTTTGCCTATGCCCGGTTTAGATCAGCCTGTTTCAGAACTTCTGTGCTCGTTGGACAAGCTGACCCACTTCCAAACCCCTGGTGTTCTTCTATCCATCAATTTCACAGAACTGCCTCTTCCCGCCAACACATACCTTCCAAATTATGAGAATCCTTAAATCCTACATACTTCAGAAAGCATGCAAAAGCAAATAAGTTATGCTACATGAACAAAAGCACATAAAATGTCCCAAACAGTTACCATTTTGTTTTGTGCATGGCATGTTTGGTTCACAGGATTTTGGATTTTTTTTTTTTTTAAACAGACTTGGCTGTTCCAACGCAGAACATGATATTTTGAATCAACTGTTGATGCTAGCCAAAGGAAGCATCCGCTAGCTAAGAATGAATAAAATAGTATTGTATGTGGAAAATGACCAGAACATAAGCAATTTTATAGGCTCTAAGGAAAAAAACAAAACAATGTGCTCAACATTCTTAAGCGCACACATTTCCAGCAAAATATAAATGTTTGATGTTGTGTCATTTTAAAAGGAGAGTTTAAAAGCAATTGCACTATAAGTATGCCTAACACTGATTCATTATCTGCCCATTTTGTTACTCATACTATCTGTACAGGACCACTATGGAAAGCGTTTGCTTCTAAAAACAGAACAAGTCAACAGCAAGGATGCGGTCAGATTACATGCAACTCAAAATAAAGGGAGGAAAAGGAATATTTTGCTCATGGCTCACATCAGAAATCTGTCATGGGCTGGAGAGACAATATGTACGAACTTGCATTCTTGGTGTAGTTTACCATTTTATTTTATTTTTGGTAACCCAAACTTAAGGTTTTGTTTATAAGTATTTCCCCCCATAAATACAGCAGATATCTGACAATAATTGGTGAACATGCTGCCATCATATGTGGTGGCCTACGGAGGCACACTTGATTGTCTCTAGAGACAGATTGATGCCAACAACCACTAGGTGATAGAAAGAAGAAACCTCCCATTTTTGCAGTCCCATCAGGCATCAAAAATAGGAGGCTTACTGAGCCCCTCACAAACTGCAATATTGCATATAAATATGTGTATATTGGGAGCAATTGACACTAAAAGGCTGAAGAATTTTTATGGGGATTTTTTTTTAAGGTAAACTGATATGGAAATGTGGAGAACTGAATTTAAGACTGGAAAAATGAGAGATTGAGAGAAACTGAAATGGACAGATTTGCCCATCTCTGTGCATAGAGGAAATAAGGCATAGGGATGTAAAAGGCAGAAGTGATTCAGCAATAAAGTGGGGAAACTCCATTCATGAGAAACCATGAAGTAGAAGAGAAAGCCAATACTAAGAAGTGGACTTGAAAGGGCAATAACAGTGCAATGCGGCTGGCCATGAAGGTCATGAAGTCCAAAACATAAATGTGTTTCAAATTAGGTGAACAATACTTGAGTCTACAGGCTTTAAATGGTCATTCACTTTCTCAACTCCTTCCTACAACAGAGAGTTATTCACTAAAATTATGAGGCCTACAGAACATTTCCGCCACATTACCACTGTTTGTACTGAGACATATTTAGGCAACCACTTAAGCAGAGGGAGACAGAGAGCTGGAAAACACATTACAGTGGTACCTTGGTTCTCAAACTTAACCTGTTCCAGAAGTCTGTTCCAAAACCAAAGCGTTCCAAAACCAAAGTGCACTTTCCCACAGAAAGTAATGCAAAATGGATTAATCCGTTCCAGACTTTTAGAAACAACCCCTAAAACAGCAATTTAACATGAATTTTACTCTCTAAAGAGACCACTGATCCATAAAATGAAAGCAATGAACAATGTACTGAAATCACACAATCAATCAATCAGTAGCTAAACTGGGTTCCACACAGTCACAAAAACCAAACAAAAAAGCCGCAAAAACAAAACCACAAAATAAATAGCAAAAACAGACAGACCTCAGCGTAACACTCAAAACAGAAGTATGGCACTCAAAATGGGGCACGTTTGGCTTCTGAAGAAAGTTCACAAACCGGAACACTTACTTCTGGGTTTGCAGTGTATGGGTTCCAAGTTGTTTGAGTACCAAGGCATTTGAGAACCAAGGTACCACTGTACGAATTACTCAGCATAGCACAAAGCTTGCACCCAATCAGATGAGATCCAAAGGCATTACGCATCAGGAACCAAGCTCAAAATCTGTTTTTCCAGATTATTTGCCAACATGATAAAGGTACAGAAAACACACACGCCCCGTTCAATCCACAAACTTTGCTGCTACATACTACGCATGCATTTGAGGATACTTTTGTTGGCATGTGGCCAATAAGAACCCCTTTCTGGAGTCAACCTGGCCTCCTACCTAATGCTAGTGGTGCTACCTCACTACTCCCATCAGTGGCCCCTTCAGGCAACAGCACCACATGGCACAGTTGTTTGATTCTGTCACCACTCACTCAACCCAGCCCCCTCCTCCCCACAGACATGTTTACCTGGCTATAAGAACATAAAAGCAATACACGAGCGTGCTGGATCAAGGTCAATGGTCCATAGAATCCAGCATTCTTGTTCTTACAGTGGCCGAACAGGTGGCTATGGCAAGCATGCAATAGCGCTTTGCCCTTCCCAGCAACTGGCATTCAGAACCACAATGGAGGCAGAATGTAGCCACCGGGTTTAGAAGCCACAGAATACCTCCCTGAATTTGTCTATTCCTCTTTGAAAGCCAAGTTGGTGGCCCTTGTTGTCTCTTGTGGGAATACGCATTGTGTGAATAAGGACTTTTCTCCCGCCTGTCCTGAATCTCCCAACATCCCAGCTTCATTGAATGTCCCCAAGTTCTACTGATATGAGACGGGGGACAGGGGGGACTTTTTCCTATTCACACCATGCATAATTTTATACAGTGGTACCTTGGGTTACAGACGCTTCAGGTTACAGATGCTTCAGGTTACAGACTCTGCTGATGCAAACATAGTACCTCAGGTTAAGAACTTTGCTTCAGGATGAGAACGGAAATTGCACGGCGGCAGCGGGAGGCCCCATTAGCTAAAGTTCTCAGGTTAAGAACAGTTTCAGGTTAAGAACCGACCTCCAAAACGAATTAAGTTCTTAACCCGAGGTACTACTGTATATACCTTTCTCGCATTGCTTCATACTTGCCTTTTCTCCAAGCTGAAAAGTCCCAAACATGGTAACCTTTCCTCAAAGGGGAGTTGGCTCCATCCCTTTGGCCAATTTGATTGCCCTTTTCCAACTTCACAATATCCTTTTCGAAGGTGTGGCAACCAGAACTGTACACGGTATTCTAAGTGTTCTCTGTAGCCAGCGGCATTTATTATGCATGCTGAGATCATAGGTGGCTCCATTCCCTGAAGGGCTACCGCCATGTTAATTTTCCTAAGACGCAGTGCCTGATACACTGCATACTGGGGAATCTACCATGGCAGGTGTCTGCCTCAAACAGAGCCAAGCTCATAATAACAAGCACTGCCCCCCATAGAACCACATCAGTGGGGAGAAGGCGTCTGGTGGTAGAGGCAACAATAGAAGCACAATACCATACTGCAACTCTGATAGGGGCAGGGATCCCAATGGCAGTGGGGCAGCACCTCCAGGGTGGGCCCGTCCAAGCTGCTGGGGCCTCAGAGATATCCCAGTCATTCCAGTGCAAAGCACCAGTCCTGCATGGTTTTACTCTTTCCTTAGGATTTGTAAGTCAATGCATTGGAGGACGGGGCAGGTGAACAAATTGGATTTCTTAGGCAGCAGCAGATCATGCTAATGATTCATTTCATATTTTTATTTAATTTATCACACTGCATTGTTCATTTTAATGTGATCTTATTTTTTCTTTCATTTGCTCTTTGTTTTTAAAACTTCTGTGGGAGTCCTTTTGAGGAATGAAGAGTGAGACACCCCATAAACATGAACTACAAAGGAAGAAAGGTAGCCTCAGGTCAGTAGCTTCCACGATAATCTCACTGCTGAGAAATTCCTTCTAGCGACAGACCTCCTTGTCAGGGGAAGAAGAAAAAATTGAATGCACCAAGGTGGAATGGTGGAAGGTACTTAACCCACTTCAGTTTCGCTTTCAGAATGAAGCATGAGCTTGCACCTCGACGTATTTGCAAAACTCGTGGAAATACCCCACTTCCCCTCTGGAGCACAAACTGTTTCTTCATCTGACCCAGACTTTAAATAACTGCAACTTCTGTGGCTTTCACAAAATAAAACTTCAGAAAAAGGCTTCTGTCTGAAGCCTTACAGGTGTGTAAATATACATGCATAGAACTCCCTCGACGGACGATACAAAAATCCATTGACCGGGATTTGTGTACTCCTCGGTGGGAGCCCTACACACATGCAAGCATAGGGCCGACTCCACAGTAATGCCGATCATGTACTGACTGAGGATATGGCTGAAACATGCACCGAAATCTAGGTGAGAGGCTTGTGCAATCCCCTTTACGTGTTTATACTACCCTCTTCATTATGACTTATGTCCTAGGCTCAAGGCCTAGACAATAGTTGCCATGGCGCCCTTGTGTGATTTGCCAGTTGGTCAGAGGTACCACAGGGAGGTCCTCCTTCTCTCAACATCTGTGTGAAGCTCAACAACTGTGGTGGTTTTCTAAGCTCAACAACTTTGGGGGTGTCAGGAATTTTACTTTTTGAAATATGGCAAACCTAGCAGTATCAGAGGAGTCCAGAGGAGAATGCTTGTTATGCTTTAGGATTACAGCTACCAGAGCTTAGGCCTTGTATGTATTAATACACAGTGGTACCTTGGTTTACAACCATAATCCGTTCTGGAGGTCCAGTTGTAAACCAAAACAGGTTGTAACCCAAGGCACGCTTTCGCCAATGGGGCCTCCCCGCCAAAATTGGTTGTAATCCCCAAAACATGGGTTGTAATCCAAAAACACACTTCCTGGTTTGACATGGTTGAAATCAAAACAATTGTAATCCAAAGCGGTTGCAAACCAAGGTACCACTGTATTTCCATAGGTTCCAGGTGGAGTTCTGGCAATTACCAGTATAAATAAACAATTCCACAATTTACTGAGGGGGTGAAAACCCTTGAAGATGGGGGAACGCATGCCTTTCAGTACCTGCCATTTACAAATGAAGAGAAGTCCCTTGGGGTGGGGGCTTATGGGGCAGCACAGAGGAAGCTGTGTAAACTGGAAAATTTCACCAGCATCTCTAGTAAATGCCTAGAGTCAGGGCCGCTGCATGACATTTTGGCACCTGAGGCGAACCACAAAATGGTGCCCCCATCCCCTTTCAGAGACGGAGGTGTGATTGAAGATCTACATCTGGAACAAGAGGGGAATAAAAATCTACATTGGGATCTGCTGTCCCTGTGGATCCTGCCGCCTTGAGGTGGTCGCCTTGCCTTGCCTCATGGGTGGGCCGGTCCTGCCTAGAGTTCAAAAGATACCTGGAACATCTTCAAGGCAGACAAACATACAAAAGCAAAAAAAAGGCATCCGACAGAGGCTTTAAAAATACATATAGGGCACTTTGATGTAGGCATCGGCGGTTTCAGAAAACGCAATTTCTAAAGAGTTCCATGAAAAATCTAGCACACAAGTGCAATTCATAACAGCACACAAGTCCCTGCCCACTTGGTTCCATGGTCTTTTCCATTCACAAAGAGGCACCACAGTATTTTGAAGTGCAAATAATCAAATTCTGATTCGACATTTCAAAACATTAGGAAAATAGGCCTAGCAAATGGTTTAGGAAACTGCCTCCCAAAATTAGTTTCACCCTTTTTGGAACGGGTGGGGAAATGAAAGGGAGGGCCAGCCCTGCAGTCACAAGAAAATAAAGAGTTCCATTCATGCTACAAACCACATAAAACTGACAGCACTTGTTATCAAAGACGCCAGAATTTCAAAGCCATTTGTTTATTATTTAGGAGACTGCAACTTATAGGTGCTTTAAGGTCTGCACTCCCTATTGTTGTTGGGGTTTTGTTTTTTGTTGTTGTTTTTTGCACAAATCAAGCCGCCAGGTAAACTTCTTAGACTCTGCATACCCAAGCCTTTCTCCTATAAATTACATGAGCCAGTATATCTGAAGGAGCGTCTCCACCCCCATCGTTCTGTCCGGACACTGAGGTCTAGCACCAAGGGTCTTCTGGCGGTTCCCTCACTGCAAGAAGCCAAGTTACGGGGAACCAGGCAGAGGGCCTTCTCGGTAGTGGCACCCGCCCTGTGGAACGCCCTCCCACCAGATGTCAAAGAGAAGAACAACTACCAGACTTTTAGAAGACATCTGAAGGCAGCCCTCTTTAGGGAAGCTTTTAATGTTTAACAGACCACTGTATTTTAATACTTTGTTGGAAGCCACCCAGAGTGGCTGGGGAAACCCAGCCAGATGGGCGGGGTATAAATAAATTTTATTATTATTATTATTATTAGCCGCTTAGGTGGATTTTCAATTATTAAGTTTGATTCAGGGTAGTGTGAGAAAAGTTCCACACATGCAATGGGGCTTTTCTAACACCCTGTGTTGTAACCACTTGCAGCTCCTGAAAATCTGCCCTTGATGGGTAGAGGGACCCTCCAGAGCACTATGGAATTAATTAATTACATTTATATACCACCTTTATCTTCCAAGGAGCTCAGGGTGGCATACATGGTTCTCTCCCCCCCCCCCATTTTATCCTCACAACAACCCTGTGAGGTAGGTTAGACTAACAGATGGTGTCTGTTATGACTTGTGAGCTTCATGACTAAGTAAGGGGGTTCGAACCCTGGTCTTCCAGGTCATAGTCCAACACTCTAACCATTATGCGACACTGCTAGGGGATGCAGCACAAAAGGTGAATTTTCAGAATTTGCACACAAGGCACTTCTGGCTTATTATTCATTTGCTTATTGAATTTCTATACTACCCTTTACCTGAGGATCATACTGAGCGGTTTACAATATAAAAACACAAAAATACATAACATAGCAGCAAACAGAAGCAATGACCCACCCCTGCCACACACGCACAGTTTAAAAGGCCATAGATTTATTACTATTTATTAAATCTCAGACCCTCAACATTTAATATGTATTTTACAAGATATTTTTATGTACATGTTGAATGCTGCAATCCATTAGAATTTGGGGGAATGCGTACATAGGGCTGTATCCAACAATGGACCCACAGAGTTTCACTTATGCAATAGACTTCCCCTTCCTCTTCACTCTCCCTGCATGCCCCCCCTGCAACTACAGGGGGAAAGGAAAGGAGGGGGAAGTTCTGTTGCACAAGCCGAAGTATGTTGCACAAGCAGAACGGCAGCATTAGGTGCAACTCATAGACAAAAAAGTCCAAAATATGTACACAAGCAATCCCAGCTTCACAATCAGACATTCACATAAATAAATTCCCAAGATCCAGGAAATCTATGTAATACTGAATAATGGGATAGGGGAGAAGGAAATTATCGAAAGGCTACCATATCCCACTTGTCCAGGTTCCAAACATCACATCCTCCATTGAAATGTAGGGAGGCTTTCACAGAACATCCAGCATCATCTTACATATTAGGAGAAGCAAACCAGAACCCCATTCCCAATTATGTATCAGTTGCTGGGGATTGTGAGCTGAGAGAGTGCTCTCGCATCCAGGCCCTGCTTCCCACAGGCAAGCGGTTTGCCACCAAGAGATCAGGACCCTGGACTAGAGGGGTCTTTGGTCTGATCTAGCAGGGCTTTCCGTATGTTCTCACAGAGGAAATCAAAGCATAGACATACCAGGAACAAAAATTGCAACCAGTCCTTAGGCAGGTTCTTCCTCCTCTTCATCAATACCTTGTTCACAGCAAATATGTTCTCTTCCTAGGCTATCCCTGTCCCTTTTCCTTCAAGCTGTAACTCTTGACTCTTGAACCTCAGCTGCTGAAGTTCCCTGCCACCCTCTTCTTAATTATCTCTCGTCTCGTTTGAGTCTCCCAAAGACAAGCGGTAGAGTATAAAACAGACATAAGACACACAACAAGTAGCTTTAAAACAACTTTTCAAAAGATAAATTTAACAAAAACAGATAAGAAATTGCCTTATCGTACGACATGATTATACATATAATCTCCCTCAACTTTATTTTTTTCTGAGGAGGACAAATCACGCAAGTTGAGACATCCCACATACAAGCATCTGTAAATGGTAGTAATGGAGAGGTACATAACTGGGCAAGTGTTTGAACTAGTTGCAAGCTAGCAGTTGGCAACTATATGTGCAGACGGTTCCGACTGCCTTCTCTGAGAAGCCACTGGCTGTTTTGTCACTTGTTAAGGCTAGGCTGATAGCCCTTCTCCCAGCTTCAAAACACCACCAGACCTTTGGTTAGGTGCACTGTCTGTGGCAGCGGCAAGCACTGTTGGGCATCTGCTGAGATGCTGGCCAATTGCCGGGAGTTATAATGTAAGAAAACTGCAACCTGTGCGGCTGATAGAAGTAGTACGACTCATGCAACACATTGGCCGCTAATATACAGACAATAATTACCAAAATGATTATACATTCTTTATCAATCTTCTGAAAAAAATACAAAACCTTATGCAAAGCCACAGAGACTTGCGAACTACCCAACCTAAGATGAACTTATAATGTCTGATTTCAATGAATTTTTCAAGTGCTTAACTCAGTCTTTTGTTTTCTTTATCTTTTTAGGTAAGTTCATGAAGATACCAACAAAAGGTAAGTTTGGTGTTGTTCACAATACCGAGAGACGCTAGTGAAGTTGTAGATGGATGTTAATGAAGTTGTAGACAGGGTGCCAGCGTTTTGCACCTGTTTCGCCCGGGCTGTCCAAGTAATCGAGAGGCCACTGTTCTCCCCCGATGGGGCCCTTTTACTGGGGGCTTGCAGGTAGCACACTCCCAAGGTAGTTTCCCGGACTTCTTCAGTGGTCTAATCTCAAAGCCTTGATACATATATTCAATTTCATAGAGAATACTATTTCTTGGCTTAAGCTTAAGAGACTGATTTGCTTAGCCTTTGCATAAGGTTTTGTATTTTTCTCAGAAGATTGATAAAGAATGTATAATGATTTTGGGAGTTATAAAGTGGCTTTAATTGCTTAAAATGGTGAAGCCGTCTAGCTCAGGGCTCCACAGCACTTGTCAAAGACATATTTGGTAGCATGGCTCCTTGCCTTCATTTTGCTGTATAGCATGGGTGGGGAACCTCTTTGATTTAGACAGCCAGCTCCTTAATAGTCCCCGCCCCTGTGGGTCAACTTTGACAGGTGGGTGGGACAGCCCAACTATCCATCATTTGACGTCAGATGACTGTCAGCTAGAAGAAGAAGAAGAGCAGTTTGGATTTGATATCCCGCTTTATCACTACCCAAAGGAGTCTCAAAGCAGCTAACATTCTCCTTTCCCTTCCTCCCCCACAACAAACACTCTGTGAGGTGAGTGGGGCTGAGAGACTTCAGAGAAGTGTGACTAGCCCAAGGTCACCCAGCAGCTGCATGTGGAGGAGCGGAGACGCGAACCCAGTTCCCCAGATTACGAGACTACCGCTCTTAACCACTACACCACACTGGCAACCAACGTGTCAAAGTCGCTTGCTCAGAAAAGAAAAG
The DNA here is from genome assembly GCF_964252035.2 of Podarcis erhardii. Classification (NCBI taxonomy): domain Eukaryota; kingdom Metazoa; phylum Chordata; class Lepidosauria; order Squamata; family Lacertidae; genus Podarcis; species Podarcis erhardii. Next base: position 98,718,395 of record NC_138498.1, read on the forward strand.
AAAAGTTTTTTGCTCAGTACTTCCCTAGGGCATCACAGCCAACTGGTTGTTGGCTGCTTAGAAAAAATGCCCAGCATGGGGCTGGCAAACCTGCTTTCTTCAGGGATTGGCTGGAAAATCTGCCACACAGCGAATCCAGCAAGCTTGAACTCACTGCCCACCAGCTGATGGGTGCTGACTTCAACTCTGCTTTTCTGGCAGGGATTGCTTTGTGATAAGAGTTTCCCTGCCTTTCAGTGTTTCCTTTTTTTTCTTTTTCTTTTTTTTAAGAGTAGCATCCAGCCACATTTTTGTCACCCTGTATACAATTGATCTCGCATGAAAGCCTGCTTATAACAAGCAGACACCAGTACAATTAAAACATGACTCTGCAGCTGACCTACAATTATCATGTGTGTGTGGCTGCCTCCTATTTATTGTCTCAATTTGTAAATATCTATCCAATTTGGACATTCCACACTTGGAAGTTATAGGAAATGAGTAGGGCAACAAATATGTAATAGGCTTGAATTAGCTGTGTGGCATGGTTTAAATGCCACATCATTCTGAAGCCATGTTTGGGGCATAGTTTCTGGCATTTTTCTCACTCAACCATCACTGGTTTATATATATTTATATATATGCAGTATGTGTTTTTTAGCAAAGCCCCTTAATATTGCTGTGTGGAAGGTCAACATTAGTTTATTACTTTCTGAACTGCGACAGCTTTCCTGAAAGTAACCTTACCCATGTTGTTCAGTGATTTGTGCATAGTGATGAGTGAAAAATTATTTCAACATTGTTTTTAGGATGGCATCCACCTACGACTTTGTCACCTTATGTAGCTTTTTATATACAATACTTTTTATTAATTTTCAATTGCAATCCAATAATAGCCTCATTATAACAATACCAAATTATAATACAATTACTAATACCTATCATTCAAATGCCAAATTATATAATTTAGGTGGCCCCCCACATGCTAGATTTGATGGTTTTCTTTAATTCTGTGTTCCAAAATCTTATTAATTTCGATTACATTCCGGTCAAAATAATAATCCCTTATACAACAACTGCAATATTAATAACTTCTATTTGTGTTGACGCATTAAATGATTTATAGAACTGCAAGTGAGGCACTCAAACTATATCCTTGTTCTTCCTGTGTGTGGCAATTATTCTGTCCGTGGTGTTTCTTCCTGTCCTTGTAAAATGTTATGTCTGCCTTTTCCCAGTTGTTGTTGTTCTCCATCATGCCTTGGGTGGAGACCTTATGTAGAATTGATCCCACATGGCTGCCTCGTTGAAACTCATGGACTCACTCATTTTCTAAAGCACGTTCTGGATGTTCGCCAGTCTGCTACAAGAGCGAGGTAACAGGTGTGGCATCTATCACATGCCTTGCACTCTAGGCAGTTGTGTAGCTTGTGCCCAGAGGGAGAGGACCCAAAAAAAACTGGAGCCAGAATTAGGGGGCGGATTTGTCTCAGACTCATGGCCTGCCCCACAGCAGCTAGATCTGGAAACCTGCCCAGCACTGGCTCATGAGAAATGAAAAGAGAACCAACAGTAGCATCCTCCCAGAAGTGGCACTACACTCATCAAAAAAATGATGGGACAAGAAGAGAGAGCGATGTTGGAGAAGCTCTCAGCGGTGTGCATGAATCCATGGGGCTCTCCCAATCTTGCCACCACCTTCCTCTACTCCATTCCCAATAAGCAACGGCATTGCCATCAAAAAGATGCCCCTGCCTCTGCCCCTGCCCTATGAGCCACTGCTGGGTCCCAATTTAATTATCACCCTAATTTGGGCAGAGAAGGGGTACATGTGATCTTCCAAGCAAATTCCAGAAGAAGCAACTTAAACCATCACTCTCTTATATAGTTTCATTTCCAATTGGGGGGGTGGGGGAATAAGTCCACATTTCTCTTTGTGGAAGGGAAGGGAATTCTCCTCTGCAATGAAAGATCTCACAGTTCTGAGTGGTCTGAAAAGTCGGCTTAATTCCATAGAGTTTTGTAGCACCCAGCCAATCCATGCAGCCATACTCTTCAGCTACACTAGTCAATAATAAATCGATGATTCATGTTTTCCATGTGCTGTGGTCTTTATTAGGTAGCATTTCCATTACTGTCTCTTAAAAGGTCTGTCTGGGAGCCTGACACACATTTCCCCTTAATTATACATGCAACTATATTTGTCTCTGCAGCCCAGATACAGACTCTTAATTGAGTAAGAGTATAGCGCACCCTTGATGATGCAGAGTTTCTAACAAGGGGACTTCCCAATATATAGGCCCATCCTCCACTGAGAAACAAAATTATCCACCCATTTTAAAGGAGAAACAAGGTTCCATGGTGTCTCCTTGAGTTCTTAAATAGTGCAATTATTAATGGAAACCTTTGCTAAAGGAAATTATATGTCCTGGCACAGCACTTTTGCATGTAAAACATCAAATTTAAGTAGTACATGTCCCAGGAACATGTACTCCTAAACTGTATAATTTTGATACCATGGCTATTGCAAGTCTATTTCTTCAAAACTTTATTAAGCAACACTACCATAGAACTGCTAGATGTACATATGGATACGAGCAACAACAACTAAAACAAACCGAATGTGTCACTTTACAGAATCCTGTGATCAACCACCAGCTGATCACTAAGTCCTTACTTACTTGCTTCATTACTCCTCCTCACAGCAATCCTAGGCGGTAGGTAACATCCTCGTTTTTTTTTATAAAGGGAAGAGAGGCACAAACCAAACACGTTCTCCACTGCACCCGAGGGCAGTAGACTAGCTTAGGGCAGTGGTTTTCAACCAGTGTGCCGTGGCACCCTGGGGTGCCATGAATGATGGTCGGGGTGCCGCAGGCAACACTGGTCTCTGTCCCTCTTTCCTTCCCTCCCTCCTCTGATGCCCTCTCGTGTCTCTGCCTCCCAAAGGCTTGCATGGCTGTTTGTTCCAACAGCCCTCGCTACAAGCTCCCCAGGCGAATGGTGCCTCTGGGGGTGGCTAGTGGGTGCTGGTTGCCAGGAGCTGAGGTGGTCTCAGAGTAAGCAAACAAGTGGGCGAGGGAGCCCAGCCAGTCGGTCCACCAGAGCTTGCTGTTGGGAATGGACGGACCAGTCCTAGGCCTCTGTGGGACAGTGTGAGGAGGCACCTCTCTTTGGGGCGAGGGGGGCAGCTCAGAGACCGGGGCGGAGAGGGGAGAGGAGGCTGAGGGAACACTCCACAAAGGAGGGTGTTCGGAAAAGGGTGAGAGGCTGTCAGCTCCACAGGCAAGGGGTGACATAACTAGGCTCCTGAGACCCACAGGGCTGCCACAGAAAGAATGTAGACAAGGGAGCCGTGCACTCAACAAGGTTGAAAACCTTTGGCTTAGGGGCTCGTGGCAAAGTCATGTGCCACAGCAGCTCTTTGTTCAAGACAACACAACCCATTGCCTGTACACAGTGGTACCTTGGGTTACAGACGCTTCAGGTTACAGACGCTTCAGGTTACAGACTCCGCTAACCCAGAAATAGTACCTCAGGTTAAGAACTTTGCTTCAGGATGAGAACAGAAATCGCAGCACGGCGGCAGCGGGAGGCCCCATTAGCTAAAGTGGTACCTCAGGTTAAGAACAGTTTCAGGTTAAGAACAGACCTCCAGAACAAATTAAATTCTTAACCCGAGGTACCACTGTATCTGTCCACAGCCATTGACTGAACCTAAGAACGTAAGCCGTGATCTGCTAGATCAAGCCATTGGCCTATCTAGTTCAGCATTCCGTTTTCACAGTGGCCAGCCAGATACCGATGGGAAACCTGCAAAAGCAGGGCCTGGGTGCAACAGCATTCTCCCCACTTGAATGCTCCAACAACTGCTATTCAAAGGCATGCTCCCTCTGACGGCAGAGGTAGAACATAGTCATCTGGGCTATCAGCCGTTAATAACCTTATCCTCCTTGAATTTTTCTAATATTCTTGCTCCAACTCCTTGATCATTTCGGTTGCTCTCTAAACTGTTTCAAGCTCTACAATATCCTTTTCGAGGTAAGGCAACCAGAACGGTACGCAGTACTCCAGACATAGGCAAACCCGGCCCTCCAGATGTTTTGGGACTACAATTCCCATCATCCCTGACCACTGGTCCTGTTAGCTAGGGATCATGGGAGTTGTAGTCCCAAAACATCTGGAGGGCCAAGTTTGCCTGTGCCTGCAGTACTCCAAGCCATAGTTTTGTATAACAGTACTATGATAAATGGGTGGTTTTATTTTCCATCCCCCTTCCCAATGAATTCTAGTGTCAACTTTGCCTTTTCAGCAAGGGTTTAAAATTACCAATTGTTCAGCAACAGCAAATAAATTTTTGTGTCCCATACCCGTACCCCCCGCTATTAAAAATGTTGGTTGACTGTGGCAGAATGAACAGCTCCACACCCTGGCATGTCTGAATTTGCTCCCCACCCCCTTCATAATTTGAATTCTTCCATACCAGATCTATGAAATCAAAATTATAAGTCAAAGGTCTAAATGTTTCTGGCATGCTAAAAGAAATGGGGGTTGGAATGGGGAAGGTGCCTTCAAGAGGAATGTGTGACTCACACCAAGCAAACTACTCCAAAGGGCTGATCTTCTGGAATTGAGAAATTTGTACCCAGTTTCTAATGCAATACTCACATCTGAAATCATTATCTTGGGCCTGTAGCACGTAAACAAGACTATCATCGGAATGCCTACTTATTACTGATATTCAATCTCAGAGAGGAATCGATCTGGGTGGCCTCTTGGTTCCCTTGTTATGCAAAAGTCCTTTATACAAATTCTATTCCATCCAGATTATGGGACAATTAAGTATGAGCCTCTGAAGGCTGAAAATGATTTTTTTTTTAAGTATTCATATTAATGTTTGCCAATGATGCTGTCTACGTTTTGTTTTTTTCTGTCACACTGAAAAAGCAACCAGAAACAGGCAAGACCAAATTAGATTCAAGTCCTCAAATTTGGGAAACAAATTTCAGGTGCATGGAATAAATCAGCCAACTTAAGCCATGTTAGGGGAAAACACTATTTCAGTACCTAGCAACTTCTTTAAAAAGTAAACCAAGTACATTTCCACAGGCTAAAAGACTGAAGAAACACACACACAAACGCATTTCTATTGTTATTATCAACAAATCGTAATAGTAAAAACAGGCAAAGTACAAGGAAGGTTCATCTGCATAGAATAAAAACGAACAAAAGGTTCAGGGTTCATCATTGTGTTTCTTCATAGAGCCCTGTTAAAACAAGGCATAGTCTGGGCTTTTCTTCTTCTTTTTGCAATTTATACAATCATACCTTGGATCTCAAATGCCTTGGCTCCCAAACAAATCGGCTCCCGAACAATTGAAACCCGGAAGTGAGTGTTCCGGATTTTCGAACCATTTTCGGAAGCTGAACATCCAGTGTGGCTTCTGCAGCTTCTGATTGGCTGCAGGATGCTCCTGCAGCCAATCAGAAGCCGTGTCTTGGTTTTTGGATGGTTCCGGGAGTTGAACGGATTCCCGGAACACATTCTGTTCGACAACCAAGGTGCCACTGTATATCGCTTAAATTCACAATTGTCTCTAAGGACTGTATGAGAATCTCCATACAACGAAAATAAAAATCAGTTAAAATTAGGTTTTCAGTTAAAATGCATGCCATAATAATAATAAAAATATTAAAATATTCCATAGGCACCAGAAGTTCGACAGGGAGCAGCGAACTCCACCCCAGAAAGGCAAAACAAAATACACAAACTCGGAATCATCAGAGCACTCCCCATAAAGGCACAGAACATTAGCCGAAAAGACTCCCAGACATGCAGTATAGACGTAATAATGAACAAGGTGGATGCGTCCATACATAAAACCACAGAACTACAAATAGCTGTGTTACTATTGCCTAGCCCAATGCAAAATCCAGCTTGTGATGTTGAGAGATTTAGAAGAATGAGAACTCAGGCTCTGAAAACTTATTTTTTTAAAAAACTAGTAATTTGGAGTGGGGAGTTCACAAGTTATGGCATGAGACGTGAGAGGGCCTTGGAACCCTACTGAAGAAGCGCCCACAGCTGAAGAATGTGCAGGTTACAGTATTATAAAATGAGCTTTCATTTGCCATTCACCTTATCTAACCACTACAAAAAAGGCGGAACTAAAATTGGCCATACGTGCATCAGTGCTTAAAATAAATATGCAAGACATGGGTTGCCCATGTGGCAGAACATGTACCATGGAGGACTTCTTCCCAGGTGCCCACAGCACCCTTCCATCTCTCTGCAAAAATATATTTGGCTTGCAAGAAGCCTTCTATAATAATAATAATAATTTATTATTTATACCCCGCCCTCCCCAGCCAAGGCCGGGCTCAGAGCGGCTTACAAGCAATAATAAAAACAAGATGAATGATTACAAACTTAAAAACAAAAATAAAATACAACATTAAAATAATGGAACTTTAAAATATTAAAATGTAGCCTCATCACAGGAGGAGAAGGAAAAGAAGGGGGAAGGAAAGAAAAAGAAAAAAAAAAGAGAGAGGGGGAAAAAAAAGTTGGTTCTATGGCAACCAACTACTGGCGAGCTGCAGCGAATTACTAGTGAAGTAGGGAATGTGTGTGTGTGTGTGTGTGTGTGTGTGTGTGTGTATGTGTGCATCTGTGTTTATATGGTGCCCACAACAGCTTCTTCAGTTTGCAAATGTACCCACAGGCCCAAAAATTTGGCAACCCCAATTCGAGATTTAATTTGATCCTATGCAGAGATAGCATTCTTCTATTGATGGGCTCACCAAAAGGGTATAATTTGTGTTTGTCTGCTCAGTCATTTAACATGGACACACATGCACACACACGTTTCTCCTTTTCACACACAGCTTAGGCTTTATTGCCGATATGCTCCTTTGTCGCTGATGAAGTTCCAGATTCAAGCCACTGAGGTAACAGCAAACAAGTTCTATAGCGAAGAGTTTCCATAGGATATTGTTTTGTGCCAGAATTGGGGGGGGGGGGGAGGCAACGCCAGTTAACATGTTTTTTTAGCAAGGAGTACGAGAACAGGAACAAATTTATCATTTCAAAGAACTGCAACAACTTAATTTCCAGATGGGCAGCCTTTTTAGTCTGCTGTAGCGAATGCAACAAAGATTCTTGTGGCACCTTAAAGACTAGTTAGGATGTTGTTGTTGTTGTTTAGTCGTTTAGTCGTGTCCGACTCTTCGTGACCCCATGGACCAGAGCACGCCAGGCACTCCTGTCTTCCTAGTTAGGATAGCTCAGTCTTAATTTCAGGGTCAAGGGTTCAAGCCCCACACTGCATTGCAGGGTTTGAACCAAATGCCCCTTCGAACTCTACAATTCTATGACCTAAGCCTTAGTAGACCAGAGGAAATTTCCCATCTAACGAAGTAGCGTTAAAGACACGAAATGAATGAAATCAAGCCCACTGGTTTCAACAGATCTGCTCCAAGTATTATTTAGCTGTCTTGTCTTCACGCTGTCATAAGACACTGCTGCCTTTGCTGCAACAACTTAAGGCAGTGAACGGGAAGAAAAGGCTGCTGTTCCTAATCTTGCCAGTAAGTGTAGCTGTTTGACAGGGGAGAAGATACAAATGAAGGACGTTCTTTAAAAAAATTGTTTGAAAAGAAACAGCATAAGTTTCAGAGTTCTCTGTTGTACCAGCCACCATGCACACAGGGCCAGTTTTTGTCTGCTCATATTTACTGCAGATTCAACAGAACATACATAAGAGAAACTGTGTGGCAAAGCAGAAAGGGCATTATTACTAAGGGCAGAGCAGCTATATATACGGTAAATATAATAAATAATAATAATAACAACAAATTTTATTGTTTACACCCTGCCCATCCAGATGTGTTTCTCCATCCACTCTGGGCGACTTCCAGCAAAATACACAAAATAATAAAATGTCAGGCATTAAAAACTTCCCTAAACAGGGCTTCTAGAAGTCAAATAGTTGTTTATTTCCTTGACATCTGATGGGAGGGTTTTCCACAGGGATACGCAGCCACTACTGAGAAGGCCCTCTGCCTGGTTCCCTGTAACTTCACTTCTCACAGTGAGGGAACTGTCAGAAGACCCTTGGAAATGGACCTCAGTGTCTGGGCTGAATGATGGAGGTGGAGACACTCCTTCAGGGAGCGTCTTAATGGTCCCCTGCTGTGAAGTCCAAAACACCGTGTAGAAAAATACACATTTTGTGCGCGCACACACACACTTCACTACCAGTTGTGTGAGATGAAATCCACAACATCAGTAAGCAGTTCAGACAGTGAAAACATATTGTGCAACATGTTCTGAGCAAAAATGTGTGGTTTTTCCGTCTTCTGAATGTTCAATGCCATGATGCTCCTCATGCCAAAAAAAAAAAAAATGCAGTTCCAATCTGAATCAGAATGTAGTGTAAGCATTGTGGGAGTGGGGCTTCCTTTCTGTGGCCCCAAAAGTGTAGATATTCTCACATCCACCATAAAGATCGATATTTTTTTACAGCAATATATATTTTACAAAAGGCCACATCTGTATATCTATCATGGAGATGAGCAAGGCACCCTTAACTTCATGACTTAGTCATGCAATTCTAGACAGGGCTGGGACAGGTCGTTCAGAGGGCTCTGTGGAGAGTATGTAAAAAGGAATTTAGCCTCAGCTGTATCAAAGTCAGGAATTTCACTGCCGCCTTTCTCTCAAAGCTTGGGAAATTGTGGACAAAGGTTCGTTCAGAGACTGCACAGTTCCTTGAAGTAAAATAAAATAATAAAATAAAATAAAATAAAATAAAATAAAATAAAATAAAATAAAATAAAATAAAATAAAATAAAATAATAAAATAAAATAAAATAAAATAAAATAAAATAAAATAAAATAAAATAAAATAAGAATTACTCTTTGCAGGCTTCTGCATAGCCCCATCCAAGCTGTCATGTTTAGTGGTCTGGATGAGAAGTTTAACAAAAGATTCAACCTTAGTGTGTGCTATGTTTTGGCATGAAAATTGAAACTCTGCCCCAATAAATACTAGGACATTAGCATTCTGGTCAAAGGAGTAGTGCATTTTGGTCACTGTACAAAAGTTTCCAGCCAAAGCAACCAACCCGAGAGACATTAGGTTGGGTATTTGGATATGGCTTCCCACAATCCCAGCATAGGTACAATACCAATAATCCCCTGCACTTAAGCAAATACCCACCATCACTTAAAGGAAAGCAATCTCAATGGATTGTCCCTTCCCCCCCGACTGTCTTCCTTGGCACCAAACACTTTGCTGGAAGTTTCACAGGGACAATTGAATATTCATTTTTGTACGTGTGCATGCCTCAGCCATGAGGGGAGAGAAAACCTGGATCTGTGGGATACTGATCCTAACACAACAGGCAGCTGTGGGGCAGAGAGAGGATCAGATTTCCAGAATCGGCCTATATAACCCACCTTTAGTAAACAGTGAGTCACTCATAAATACTGCAAGCCCTATTCTAAAAATTTTTTTCTTTTTAAAGCTTTGGCTCTGAAAGCAAAGATGAAAAATCAGGACAGGAAATAGAGAACAGGGTACGGGGTGGGGAGAACCTGGAAGAACAGAGGGATCGCTACTTGCCAGCCGTGTTGCCATTATCAGAGATTCTTAAGCACAGTTCCAGCAACCCTGGTGCAAAGGCATACCTAAAATGTAAGTTGTATATTTTCACAATACGGTGCATACATTGCATGACTGTGTTCAGAAAGGGGGACAACTAAAGTTTCCAAAAGTTTGACAAGCTATTAAAAACAGGGTACAGGGCCATGACAGGAATCGCTAGTACTAGGACCTAGGAAATGGCAAAAGTAGGATTAGATGATGCATATTTTAAATTAATTGATATACTGCTTATATGACAAAATGGCAGTTCACAACTCTATAGAACCAATACATAATGAAAATATACAATAACAAATCCATCGGGGCATTAAAACATACCTAATTAAAATCTATAATAAATATCAAACAGTAACATACATAGCACAACAACAAAACCGCAAGTTCCACTCAGGGCGACACTTGCTTAAACAGGTGTGTCTTTGGGACCCAGTGAAATGCCAGCGCTGATGAAGCCTCTAATATTTTAGCAGAGTGGAAATTCCACAACACAGGTGCCACCAGTAGAAAAGCCCACCTCCATGTTAGTACAAGCTGGTAATCATTAGGCTGTGGCAAAACTAACCAGCGGCAGCAAAGGAGAGTAGAGAAATGGACCGCTCCACCCAGCTCTACCAAGAAGCCAGTTCTGGCAGGATTTTCGTCTCCCTCAGTTGTCATCCAGCAGCAGTAGCTGCCACTCCATCCTCATTCAGCAGATGAAGAGGAAAGGTAGTGTGATGTAGTGGTTAAGATTGTGGGAGCCCAGGGTTCAAATCCCCACTGGGTGACTTTGGGCCAGTCGCTGCCTCTCAGCCTAACCTACCGCACAAGGTTGTTTGTGGGGCTATAAATGAGGAAGGGGGAGAATCATGTAAAAAGGGAAGGTAAAGGACCCCTGCACGGTTAAGTCCAGTCAAAGGTGTCTATGGGGTTGTGGCGCTCATCTCGCTTTCAGGCTGAGGGAGCCAGCGTTTGTCCGCAGACAGCTTTCCAGGTCATGTGGCCAGCATGACTAAACTGCTTCTGACACAACGGAACACTGTGACGGAAACCAGAGAGCACGGAAACACTGTTTCCCTTCCCGCTGCAGTGGTACCTATTTATCTACTTGCACTGGCATGATTTTGAACTGCTAGGTAGGCAGGAGCTGGGACAGAGCAACAGGAGCTCACCCCGTTGTGCAGATTTGAACCGCCAACCTTCTGATCGTGGTTTAGATGGCAGCGCCACCCGCATCCCTACAGAACCATGTATGCCACCTTGAGCTGGAAAGAGGGGATATAAATCCAGCAAATAAATGAATAAGTGAAGCAGGGCCGTTCAAGTGGCTCAGCTGAAAGATGGGCAACTTTCGACTCCTCCCTTCAAGTTCTTTCTGCTCCAGCTGGTCATTATAAGAACTTTGTAACTCAGAATTAGTGCCTGAGCTTGCTTCCCCTCCCAATCCCCCTTCCCAATCCCTTTTCCTTTTGTGTTGTATCTTTTAGATTACAAAACTGAGCCCAGGGATTGTCTTATTACCTATATTTGTAAGCTGCTCTGAGAGCCTGAGGATAGGAAAAAAAAAGGCTTTAAATAAATCCAAGTTAAGAAGGGCATGCAGTCAGGACGATACTGTTGAACAGAGGTGCCCCCACTGTCTTATTATCACGTCTTAATAATTAACTTTTCTGCATGGCTGGTGTGCTCCAGAAGCATAGCCCGATCTAGAAAAACGAAGCACAACACAGCATCACAACCCACCAGCTTTAGGCACAAATCTTGCAACATGCATGAATTTGTGGCTGCACACCATTAACAGAGGCTGGGCCAGCAAAACAGATGCTGGTGAAATATTGGTTACTATTGCTCGCAACCGAAGAGATTTATATCATCTGACATTCAGAGACCACCGTTGAAACCGTTGTAACCACAGCATTTACTGCCGTCCTTCTAGAGTTCTGCCAGAAAGATAGCAGCGCAAGACTACCCTTTATTTGCAAAAAAAAGGCAGCAATATTTTTGTTCCCTGCTTCGTCAGTCCTCATGGCAACAGTCAGAAATACCCTTCAATAACCCAGGCACATGTCAACAGCTTTGTTACATCTCCAGATTGAAATGTTTGGCATAACTGTGTTTCACAAGCCTCCAGGATGACTGCAAAATCTGGCAACGTCGAGTATATTTCCCTCGATTTCAAAACCAGCTTTGGAGGCACTGAAGATATTTTCCCCTCTGAAACTTTTAAGGATGTCTAAATTTAGAGAGGGACTTGGACCGCAGCTTTAATTCTCTCCTTTTCTGACACTGCAACACATGGAAATGAAGGCAGCAGAGCTATCATGACATAGCAAACCTGCCAAAAAAAACACCCCCCAGAATTGTGAGAAAGGTTCATGGGTGGATTATCAGAGGGTGGCAAGTTTTGCTATTGTTTATTCCTGAGACATTCCTTGGAGGCTATGGCTTTATCCCAATCCCAAGACTTCGCTTGCTGCAGTGGGGTCTGAAGAAGTATATTGGCAAAGACCAGAAGGTGCTCAAATTGAAAAACAAAATGTGATGTCCAAAATGGCCACTGGTATAAGGAAACCTTCCCCAACCTGGTGGCCTCCAGATGTTTTTAACTGCAACTCCCATCAGCCCCATCCACCACGGCCAATGGCCAGGGATGATGGAATTTGTAGTACATTTGGAGGGCAACATGTTGTGATACTCTGGCATAACAAACATTATTTGACAAATCATTCATGTACCAGAGCACATCTTTGTTCTTTTTTCACAGCACAACTACAATTAGCATACAAATGTTTCAAGCACCATAGCTGCAAATGAAATGTACACTTGTGGCTACAGCACCTCCCTAACTCTAAGCTGCATTTGTTCTCAAAAGCTTATTCAAATCTAAACAATTTAGATTCTGATTCCCCTTTGATTTCATTCTATCTGTGGCAGCAGGCAAGTGAGAGATCTAAATTGGGTAGGCACTCAATTTAAAAAGCATCTGTCCTTGCAGTTGCTAGTAAATGATGGAAGGTGTGGGAAGGAGCAAGGCTGGGCAAGATTTGCAGAAGTCAGAAGTGAGGCATTAATACACTCCATTCTTTCTGGCATGGATACTCCTAGTGGTTCCTTTGCCACAGCCTTCTTTCTTTCCATGGTTTCCCTGCCATTCCAATTCTCAGTGGAAATTTTTTGATTGTTCTGAATCACAGATGCAGATGTGTTAAAAGATTTGCCCGCAAACGACTCCAACAGCAGTATTCTACTTCCTTTGGTTCCAAACTTCTGCTTTTGTTGGCGCAGGAACACCCACAACCCAGAGTTTTGTTTTTTTTAAGGTCACTATTACAGATTATAAAACAAGGTGGGGTTGCGAAACATGCTTGGATGACCATTCAGTTCAACTGTATAATTGGGGAAGGACCCATCTGATGGAGAAAGCCATCGCATAGCAAAATGCAAGGTGGTGGGGGGGGGGGAGAGAACTGAGCAAGGAACACTATTTTCAAAAGATAAAGCAGAAGACAGAAAAGGAATACATTTGGTAAGTGGATCCCAGATGGCTCAAACGCAGTACTATAAAAAGCAGCAGCATGCCCGGAGACCAGCTCTGTGCAGACTGGGCTCAACATAATATTTCAAATTCATAGAAGCCAGGAGGCACCGATCCTCTCTGAGACAGATGCACATAAAATCTAGCACGAGCCTTTTCCCTAAGCGAGCAGTCCGATCCCGGAAAAATCAGGGCAAGAAAAGGAAGAGAAGAATTGCAGCAGCAAGCAAAACAGCAACAGCAACAACTCAGTGACCTGACGCAGAAGGTGAAGGCAGGTCGTGTGACGCCTTATTTGGCATTCTAACAGTGCCATGAATGAAGCAGACAGACGTGGCACATGGATGAAAGGTCCGTGCATTATCAAGTGTCTGCTACCGATGCACTGAGCTTCTGCTTCCAGTGTGGCATAGTGGATTTAGACTGGATAGAGATGGGGTCAAATTCTCACATAGCCATGGGGTTCCATGGGGTGACCTTGAGAAAGACATTTTGTCTCGCATCTCCCTGACATGGTTACAGTTGTAGAGATGGGGTCATAATTTAGTAGGGGAGCACACAATTTGCACAAGGTCTCAGATTCAGTCACTGCCATGGCCAGGCAAAAGGATTAAGTAGCAGTTGCCCAAGACCCTAGACAGCCATGGTCATTCTACGTAGACACTAATGGGCTAGATGGACAAATGATCATATCTGGTACAAGGCAGCTTCCTATACCCTTTCTCCATTGTCTACGCCATGCACCCAACCTTCACTTTTCAAGTCTTTGAATTATAAAAGGGAACTGGCCAGCTGCAGACCCCTTTTCAGATTGATAGTTATATATAAACGAATAAAACAAAGTACCAGATCAAATGTAGCTTCCCACTTTGTGCCCTGACTGTCATGAAACTCAGACTCATGTTCTTCCCCTTCCTCTCATTCATATACCAGGAGGGAATTGGGAGCATCCACTCCTCTTTTAAACTAACCACAGTTCCCTGAGATATATTGAAATTCTGCAAATTGTTGTTTATTTAAGGTATAGTGCTAGAACGAGCCAGGAGCAAACCATGGTTTCAGATTATGGGTTGTTCTAAACTCGCAGTTGAATCAAAAATTAACTGTTTAAGCTGCAGTTCCATCCAAAAATGGGAAACGGTGGTTCAAACACACCAGGGTCTTTGAAGCAAAGTGTGCTGTAGGGTGTAGGGTCAAGAAAGTGCCAAGGCAGAGGTTAGCAAACTCAGTGCTTGCAGCCAACTTAATAAACTATTAAGCCAGGGACATTACGCCTGAACTGGAATGTTAGAACCTCTCCATTGAATAGCCTCTCTTAGCCAAAGAAAATGCAAGATAGCATCACGGGCAGTAGCTAAAAATACTACTTGGACAAGTAGTAATAATTCTCGTCTTGCATGTAAAAGACCATATTAAGTGACAATGTTGGCAGGAGCTACCTAGACAAGTGCCAAATTGAAACAAATAGCCATAACAACTGTGAATGTAATGACTAATGCCAGTCCCAGAGGGGACAGTATGCACATCTTTTCCCCAAAACAAGATTCTGTTTGCTCATTTACCAAAGAATTCCCCCCAAAGCATGTATTGAGTTCCCATCACCTGAAGTAAGACATTCTGAGTTGCTGATACAAAACAAATTCCTTCCAGTAGCACCTTAAAGACCAACTAAGTCAGTTCTTGGTATGAGCTTTCGTGTGCATGCACACGAAAGCTCATACCAAGAACTGACTTAGTTGGTCTTTAAGGTGCTACTGGAAGGAATTTGTTTTGTTTTGACTATGGCAGACCAACACGGCTACCTATCTGTAACTGAGTTGCTGATGTAACTGCTCAACGGCAAAACCCACCAAGGCTGGATTGCAGGAAAGCTGTATATCAGTTTTCATACCCATGAAAAGACTTTTGCATCGTTTCTTTAATTCATGGTGGCAGAACAGAATGTGAAACAGGTTGGCAAGGATCTGCCAACACATTAAAGTTATTTGAATGATTCATTAGCCTAGCTCTGAGGCGTTCCCTGTTCAAGGTCTAAATAAAAAAGCTATTTAAGAGCCAATTGAGGAAAAAATTGAGGAGAATGGGTCAAAATTTGTGTAGCATCTTCCGTTAGACATGGAACACATGTCAACGCAGTTCCCACAACTGCAGAGAAAACTGCCCTCTCTTGCAGCACTGCTTCTGGTACACAGAAGAAAGACCACAAGACTCACGTTAGCATGTTTCATCCTGGCAAAACTATGGTACAGCTGTGCTTTAGTGCTATTTACTTCTCATTAATTCGAGTTGCTTTTCTGGGCAGCTGGAAAGGAGGGGAGGAAAGACATCAGATATCCAGCAGAGGTTGGGATATGAGAAAAATCAGAACACATTATGAGGCTATCTAAAGGAAGAATTGGTGGCCAGGGCAGCAGAAGCCATAGAACAAGGAAGAAAAAAATAACCAGGCAGCCACAGACATCGTGTTGACTACTATTCTTTCAGGCTGCTAAAGGAGGCTCTCTCTTTGTGACAAGCCCATGGAGGGTGGGAGTTAGGTTATAAGGTACACATTCCTCAACCCCAGTTACACCTTCCCTGTGTGCCATTTCAGCAGCTTCTAACTCACCACTGAAAGGTTTCCTGTCTTCTGGTAGATGAAAGGACCCTGGTAATGTCACTTCCCATGAATTCATAGGATAGCAGCCTCCCAAGTGAGCCTTCCCATCCCATGGGGGTTCCTTGTGCTGGCTGAAGTGAAACGAGCTGCAAGCCTCCCCAAGAATAATTCCCTGCAAAGGGTAGAGTGTCTCTGTCATGGCTACCAAGACTCTCATGAAGCCACCCCTAGGCTCAGGTGTTGTTGTTTGGTACCCGTCTGTCTTGGGAGACAATGGAGGAGCTGGACAAGCATATTGGCAAGGGAGCTATGACAATGGATCACCTCTCCAAAAGAATGTGATGTGTGAGAATGAGAATGTGATGCAAGTGATATGAATTGGGGTGAGCAGACGGTAGATCAGCATCAACCAATAGGTGGTTTGCAATAGATCAGCAAGGCTTTCTGATCCCTATTCTACAGTAGCAAGAAATCCCTTTATAAAGGAGGATGCTGAGCTAGAGAAAGGTTGAAGGAAAAGCAGTGGAGCAGGACTGTGAGTTCAGTTCTGATACCGAAAACAAATTCCTGGATTGAGCATGTGCTCACAGATGCCCTGCTCCTTAATTGCCCACCCCAAGCCACTATCTTGCACCTTGCTCTAGTTGGTGGATCTGGGTAGATCCTGGAAGCCTGAAGGCTGCCCAATCCTGATACACATATGCAAATGCAACCTTCTCCTTTCTTGTATACGTACATCCAATGATGAGCCAATCAAACAGCCTCAGAGACTTTCTAATTTTGATATACAATACCCTCAAGCTTACCCGTTTTCTTTCGTTGTTGATTCACACCAAGCCTACACTAAATGCTGGCAATGTGAATCAAGAACTATCACAGGAAGTGTATAGCATCCAAGTCAGTTTGATTTTAAAAAGAAAAAGGATGCAAGCATTCTTGCTTTGATGTCAGTTCTAATAGCTCTGCCAATGCAGTTTTGAAATATATTAAAGCTAGATCTGTACAACATACTAAAGCACAGGTAGCCTCCAGCTGCAGGGACCTCCAGATATTGTTGGACAATGGTCTGGAATGATGGGAGTTGTAGGCCACCATTCACAACATGCGTTTACAGCACTGCGATGCCACTTTAAGCTTCCCCCAAATAAACATGGGGGCTGTAGTGTGTTAAGGGTTCCGACAGTTGTTAGGAGACCTCTATTCCCCTCCTAGAGCCAAAACGGTATACGTGAAACAGAAATGACCATTAAGCACATGTGTACAAACAACATTAAAGAATAAAAATAGAACATTAAGCAAAATATCAGCAAACAACAGAACTGAGCACTGTGGTGAATCTTACAAACAGCACGTGGGAGGGTGAAACAGAGTGGGTGCTGCCGCTACTGAGAAGCCCCACTTTCAAGAAGCTGCCAACTGTGGTATAGTCAGCAAGGCCTTACTGGGAGACCTGAGAGATCAACCAGAGAGGGAATGGGGAAAGCTGGTCCCAAGTTGTTTAGGGCTTTATTATATGCCAGCAATAAACTCTTCAGCCACAAATTATCTTCAACCAACACAATTCTGGAGTGTGCAACATCATGATCTCTGTCCCACTGTGTTGAAAGAATTTTTAGATTCAGATTTAATTGTTCTGGAGGAAAATGCAGACAGTGACATAACATGCTAAGTATTTTGGCACCACCTGCTGAGAAGCATGAATAAGCAGACTTAACCACCCCTAGTGGGGAGACAGCATATTGATATCATGATGCCTTCAAACAAAATTTGAAATACTGGAATCAAGTTGACATAAATTTTTAGGGAGGGCTTTCAGCATGGGTGTAGCCAGGAATTTCGTTAGGGGAGCAGGACTTTTATTAGGGGGGCAGAACTGATGGGAGTGGTCAGTTAGTGAAGTATTTCTATTGTTTTAATTGACCTGGGGGGCAGCTGCCTCGCCTGTCACCCCCTTGGCTATACCCATGGGCTTTCCACAGATAAAAGATCCGCAGTTGAAAAAGTCCTCTTCCCTTGCCATCACCCTCCAAGCTTCCCTCAGAGGTGGGACTTGGAGAAGGGCATCAGAAGAAGCATAGGTTTGCTTTGCGAGGGGCATTCCAGAAGATAACGGGGACCTGCACCACAAAGAATTTTGGTGTTTATTATTAATTAATTAATTAAATTTATATACTGCCATTGATTCCAGAGATCTCAGAGCGGTCCACAGGATAAAAAATACAGGGTAAAAGCACAAAACAAATAGCTAAGACAAAAACGCTCCCCCAAACACCACAGGGTATTAATCAGCCAAAAGTCTGGTTGAAGAGGAACATTTTTGCCTGGTGCCTAAAGATATATAATGGAGGTGCCATGCCAAATAAAACTCCCTGGGGAGAACATTCCACAAAATGGGGAGCCACTGTGGAACAGGCCAGTTCTCGTGTTGCCACGCTCCGGACCTCTCGTAAAGGAGGCGCACTCTTGTTTAATCATAGGCAGATAGATCCAGACTCAAGTCAATTAATCAATATATAGCATCTTGAATTAGGTCACAGCCCTAAATTGATGCAAACAATGTGAGTCAGTGACAAAAAAAGATTAGGAACCCTTATCCGTGCAATAAATTAAGACTCGCGCTGTGTCTACTCAGAAATAGTCACCCTGAATTCAAGAGGACTTACTCCCAAGTAAGTTTGTATAAGGTTGCTTCCTTATACAACCAGAAAAGTGTGGCTCGATCTATGTGTGGCTGCTTAATTTAATCCCCTTCACAGAGTGTTGTGCCATCTTGTAGAGATGGTTTTCCCCTCTCCCTCCTTCCACACTAAACAGCAATCTAGGCTAGCAGTCTGAATATTATAGCAATATATTTGGTACTAAACCGAACAAACAATTAATCTGAACACATTTAGTCAATATTTCATTTGTCTTCTTTCACATCACTGTAATATTTTTATGGGTATCTTGTATTATCAATATAGATATTAATATTTGCAATGTGACACAAGTAAAAATAAAAGTAGTAAATAATAATAATAATAATAATAGGCTATGAAGTTACTATGGCTGAAAAATTATGACTGCCCAAAGTAACCCAGTGAGTTTCACATATACTGGTGTCAAACATTTTGGGCCTAGGGGCACATTTGCAAACTGGATAGTTGTCATGGGCACCAAACACATATTGCAACAAAGGGCACATCACCTTTTCTACTGGCTACAATCAAAAACTTCTTTTAAGCCCAATTTCAGTGGGGAGGGAATCCAGAAGGCACCAGGAAAGACCTCTATGGGTGCAAGAGCACCTATAGACACCGTCCCAACAACCCCCAGGCAAGTCTAACCTCATTTACTAATATGATTCTGAAGATGGTGTGCCAATATCTCTCCAGTATCCATCTCCTTTATTTAGCTTGCTTCCGAAAACCATGAAATGGTGCAAAAATGAGATACAAGTCCATGTTATGAAATGAAAATCTGTTCCAGCTGTCATTAACAGTCACTTGAAAAAAACCTCTTCATTTCTGACCACTCTGCACCACAGGCCAATTGCCAGACATACCCTCTCTGTGACTCTGTCTCATCTCCAAAGGCTTTCATGTTTTAATTCTCACGATATTAGATTTGACACACCAATCTGGTCCCTAATATAAAAAGGCAGGCTAATTACTACAGCAGGTTTATAAAAGTGAGAGCAAAACTCTTAATTTAAAAAGCCTAAAGCAATGCAAAGATTGAGAAGCTAATTGCATGAAGTCAAGTGCTGCAGAGAGTTAGCGTTCCTACAATGATGAGGTCCTGCCTCAAGGTGAAGCTTCCATTGTGTGGCCAACCTTGAATGGAAAAAAGGGTGGAAAGATTTCCCCCTCTCTGTCAGACTGTCAAAAAACCCCAGAATACTTAACAATCAAAATGGAAAATTAGGGCTAATGACACAGCTTTTTCTAAATAAATCATTGTTGAAAATATTTCTTAACATGCACAAGATATCCATTAAAACTACTACTACCACCACTATATCAGATACCATCAACAGAAAAAAGCAAAATCTGGAAGCCTCAAAAACTTCAGAAAAAGTGGGCTGCAAAAAAGACAATGCATTCCCTCTTCTAAACACTTTGAGGAATAAGTCATTGTTCAGTGCTTTGCATGCAACCCAGCCAGATGGGATGGGTATAAATATTATTATAATTATTAAGGTGGCAGTCTATTTGAATGTGGCCATATCTCTTAGACCTTCTATGATTGTTAGCTCTGAGCTTGTTGCCTATGTTGTTCTGTATGCAGCAAATCAAATATTTATCACAGTCAACCAACCAGTACAAACTGTAAAAATGCATAATCACAACTTCAGAAGAACAGAGGTGGAGAGGCCAGGGAGTGAATTCAGGATTGAACAGGGCCAATTGAGAATTGAACCAGAGAGACCCAGTGCATGTAAAACATACGCACTACTACTGAGCTACAGCCAGTGTTAAAAACTGAGATACGAAAGTTAGCAGCTAAATGGCAGCTAAACCTAGGTTATGGGCACAACAATGGAATGTCTAGGCACGCTTTCTAATAAGAAGAATACAAAGCTGAAAATGAATGAACTATGTTCCCTTTTCACATAGTCTAGTTCCTTCCCCTGCCCACCCACCAAATATTCTTCAGAAGGTCTATTCTCCAGTCTTCAGAGAGTAGCTGGAAGTGGTGAGGCAGAAAAAGGACCTCCTTTCCTTCAACTCTGCAGTTTTAATCGGAAATCTTAGGCGCAGTACTGCGCCCAGAGCTCAGAAACATCCCGCACTAATGAAATTCCCTGTTGCAAAATGCACCTAGAACAATGGGAGTTTTGAACACTGGCTATAGCATTAACCCATGACTAATGCATTGATAAGAAGGACTGGGTCAAGAGAAGACATATAACCATGGGGGCAGCAACAGGTCAATGGCCACTGCATGATCATGCCTTGAAGGGGGCCCCTGCAGTTCCATTTTCATTTATTTTTATTATATCTATGCTGCCTAAAACTGAATAATAATTAAGAAACAAGCCATCAGGGTCCTTATAGTGAGAGGATATGGAGTTTAAGAGCTCGCACACAAAGTTGCCTAAAGCCTTATGAGCTCCTCCCTTCCTTGGATTTATAGCATGAGATGGAAGTATGAAAACATTCTTTATGAAAACTTGGCTCCCCATTTACAAAAGGAGTCTTCAGTGTACCTCTCATAAGGAAAAAAAGACTTAATATGCAATACAAAAAGCCAAAGGCTACACTTACGTTATTGTCAAGTCATTTCAGCAGTGCTACAGAAATGCTGCTGTGGCTTATGCGCTATATATATATATATATATATATATATATATATATATATATATATATTTCCTTTCGTATATATATATATACACACACACACACACACACACACACTTGCTATTGAGAACCATTAAAATAGACAAGTTAGTGCTCGCTCAAAGAGCTCGAGTACTTTCATTAACACCTCTGCATTATGATGCACACTTCAGCCAGAAAGCTAATGTCATGAATAATAATAATTGTAAAGGCACTGGAGCAGCGATTGCAGAAGCATGTATTTGTTCTTCTGAGCATACCCTGCTAACACTGAGAGCCTGTCATTGAGATGCACCT
This sequence comes from Podarcis erhardii, assembly GCF_964252035.2. NCBI lineage: Eukaryota > Metazoa > Chordata > Lepidosauria > Squamata > Lacertidae > Podarcis > Podarcis erhardii. Next base: position 98,739,776 of record NC_138498.1, read on the forward strand.
GCTGGGCGGGGAATAGAACAGAATAGAATTCCAAATGCATTCCATTGCACTGGCTGAACATAATGTTACCCTGGCGCTGCAGATTTCTCTTGGTGTTGGGTACCGTTGATGGAACAGTAACACAATACCATAGAATCATAGAATCATAGAATCATAGAGTTGGAAGAGACCACAAGGGCCATCGAGTCCAACCCCCTGCCAAGCAGGAAGCACCATCAGAGCACTCCTGACATATGGTTGTCAAGCCTCTGCTTAAAGACCTCCAAAGAAGGAGACTCCACCACACTCCTTGGCAGCAAATTCCACTGTTGAACAGCTCTTACTGTCAGGAAGTTCTTCCTAATGTTTAGGTGGAATCTTCTTTCTTGTAGTTTGGAACCATTGCTCCGTGTCCGCTTCTCTGGAGCAGCAGAAAACAACCTTTCTCCCTCCTCTATGTGACATCCTTTTATATATTTGAACATGGCTATCATATCACCCCTTAACCTCCTCTTCTCCAGGCTAAACATGCCCAGCTCCCTTAGCCGTTCCTCATAAGGCATCGCTTCCAGGCCTTTGACCATTTTGGTTGCCCTCCTCTGGACACGCTCTAGTTTGTCAGTGTCCTTCTTGAACTGTGGTGCCCAGAACTGGACACAGTACTCCAGGTGAGGTCTGACCAGAGCAGAATACAGTGGCACTATTACTTCCCTTGATCTAGATGCAATACTCCTATTGATGCAGCCCAGAATTGCATTGGCTTTTTTAGCTGCCGCGTCACACTGTTGGCTCATGTCAAGTTTGTGGTCAACCAAGACTCCTAGATCCTTTTCACATGTACTGCTCTCAAGCCAGGTGTCACCCATCTTGTATTTGTGCCTCTCATTTTTTTTGCCCAAGTGCAATACTTTACATTTCTCCCTATTAAAATTCATCTTGTTTGTTTTGGCCCAGTTCTCTAATCTGTCAAGGTCGTTTTGAAGTGTGATCCTGTCCTCTGGGGTGTTAGCCATCCCTCCCAGTTTGGTGTCATCTGCAAATTTGATCAGGATGCACTTGAGTCCATCATCCAAGTCGTTGATAAAGATGTTGAATAAGACTGGGCCCAAGACAGAACCCTGTGGCACCCCACTAGTCACTCTTCTCCAGGATGAAGAGGAACCATTGATGAGCACCCTTTGGGTTCGGTCAGTCAGCCAGTTACAAATCCACTGAGTGGTAGCATAGTCAAGACCGCATTTTACCAGCTTCTTTACAAGAATATAATGGGGCACCTTGTCAAATGCCTTGCTGAAATCAAGGTAGGCTACATCCACTGCATTCCCTTCATCTACCAGACTTGTAATTCTGTCAAAAAACGAGATCAGGTTAGTCTGACATGACTTATTTTTCAGAAATCCATGCTGACTATTGGTGATCACAGTATTCCTTTCTAGGTGCTCACAGACCGTTTGCTTAATGATCTGCTCCAGAATCTTCCCTGGTATTGATGTCAGACTGACTGGGCAGTAATTATTTGGGTCCTCTCTTTTCCCCTTTTTGAAAATAGGGACAACATTTGCCCTCCTCCAGTCTGCCGGGACTTCGCCTGTTCTCCAGGAATTCTCAAAGATGACTGCCAGTGGTTCTGAGATCACATCTGCCAGTTCTTTTAATACTCTTGGATGCAGTTCATCTGGCCCTGGAGACTTGAATACATCTAAACTAGCCAAGTATTCTTGTACTATCTCCTTAGTTATTCGGGGCTGTGTTTCCTCTGCTGAATCATTTGCTCCAAATTCTTCAGGTTGGGCATTGTTTTCTTTATCGGAGAAGACTGAGGCAAAGAAGGCATTGAGGAGTTCAGCCCTTTCTGTGTCCCCTGTTTGCATTTCACCATCTTCTCCTCTGAGTGACCCCACTGTTTCTTTGTTCTTCCTTTTGCTACGAACATACCCATAAAAGCCTTTTTTGTTGCTTTTAACCTCTCTAGCAAGCCTGAGTTCATTCTGTGCTTTAGCTTTTCTGACTTTGTGTCTACACATGCTGGCTATTTGTTTGAATTCCTCTTTGGTGGTTTCCCCCCTTTTCCATTTTTTGTACACATCCTTTTTAATCTTAACTCAGTTAAAAGTTCTTTAGATAGCCACCCTGGCTTCTTTAGGCACCTTCCATGTTTCCGTCTCATTGGTATTGCCTGAAGTTGTGCTTTTACTATCTCCCTCTTAACAAACTCCCATCCATCATGAACTCCCTTTCCTTTTAGTATTACTGTCCATGGGATCTCACTCAGCACTTCCCTAAGTTTTATGAAGTCGGCTTTCTTAAAGTCAAGAAATTGACAATAGCGCACAGAAAGGAGCAAAAATAAGTAGGGTTGAAGAAGTGCCGGGAAGAGCAGCAACACTTAGGTTTGGGCTTAGAAGTCAGTTCCACCACATACAACAATGCAGTAACGCCATGCTTAAACAAAAACACTGCCATTTTTATTCCATCAGTGGAGACACCTACAGATGACTTCTCCGTTCCCAATGAACATCAGACCATGCACCTCCAGTTCAGGAGCCAACGGCAACACCACTAGCATATAAACCCCAAGCATATAAACCCCAAGAAGGGAGCACAGTTTACTTGATAGGGTGTGCAACATGGGACTGCATCACTTTGCCCTCATGTCTACAGAATAGATAGGGGCTGGTGATTGGGAACTTCCAAGAAAGGGAGTATGTTGCACAGGCAAGAAAAGGAGGACAGTTGAATAACAACACTTATCTTCCTCCAGAACGGCCAACAGAGGTCCTGCTTATGGCCTTTCCACAAGCATCTGGTTGGTTATGGTGGGAACACAAGGCTGGACTAGATGAGTCTTTGGTTATATTGTCACACAGCTATTTTGCCTTTGGGCTCCAGACATTAACACCTAGCAGGAGCCTCAGCTCCACAGTTGCAACCACAAGGACAAGTCACTCCACAAAAATGTAAACAAAAGAGAACCTCAAGAGCGAGGCCGTGCCTTTTAAAAACACCACACCAATCCTGAACATCTCTCATCCACCCACTGCAAAGCATCCTGAAGTATACAGAGCTCAAAACATCCATAGCCAAAAACGGCCTCCCATTCCACACCCCATTTTGGAAGAACTAGAAAAGCCAAGAACACGTTCAACAGTTCATAGAGTGACAAGGGGCCACAAAGGTTGAACATCTTGCTGATGCAGGAAATATGCAGCCCTGATCAATGTCCATCCAGCCTCTGCTTAAAAACATATTTTGAAAGTGTCCATCACCTTTCAAGGCAGCCTGTTCCCTTGTCATTAGCTCTTCCTAATATTTAACTACAGTGTTCCTTCTTGAAATTTGAACCCCTTGGTCCAGATCCTAGTCCTTGAAATATTAGAAGATGGTATCTTAAACTTCTCTTCTCCAAGCAAAATATATAGATAAAAGCATTCTTTGTGAGGACTTGGTAGCATGGTCTCCCACACAAGGGGCACAAGGTTTATATATACACTGTACAGAAAACAAGGTCCTCAACCTGACCATCGATTCCATCACTCCAGGAGAAAGCTATGGGAACACAGCCACAGTTGTGGGTGAATCCAAAGCATCTCACTTCAGTGAACTGCTAGCAAAACATTTATGGTATGCTCTTTTTATGCATAAGGTGCAGAGTACATAAAAGCAGACAGAGTTCCAAAGCTACCAACAACAGGCTGGATAGGCAAGTATTGTCTTAATGACTGCATTATCTTCCCTGTATTTCATAAACTGTGCCCAAGAAGCAAGCTAAGTGATATGCTTGCAGAGAAAGGAAACACACTGCCGCTCCTAACTGGACCTGGGATAAACTTCCTTGCCCATTTTACAAATAGCGGGCACCAGACACTGGATATGAAGTAAGAACTGTTTAGCTTTTCCCAACACTATACGAAATCAGGAGAACAGACACCTTGAGTTAAACCAGGTGATTCAATAACCATCTGCCTCCTACCTTCTATTGCCAAAGAAACAGAAACCCAGCCACACCAAGTTTCAAAACCGGAAACTGAAAAGGTTTGATTCTCAAAAGTTACTCACAGAATTCCAATGAAGCCTTATTTCCTCTGGTCCACGGGGTGTGGAACTACATTTCTAAGGAGTGTATACAGATACCTAGGACAGGGTTATCTCTTCAAGATCCAGTTCCCTGGGCTAGGTCATGGCAGGTGCAGGCTACAACTTGCTTTGCTTGCAAAAAGGAGCCATCCCTGGCATCTCCACTTAAGCAGAATCTCAGGTTTCAACCCCTCCCCTGTGACTTGGTCAGCATCTACCAGGCTGGGCTAAAAGGACCACTGATCTGACAGCAGAAAAATCAATCATATAGGAAGCCAAGTTCTCTACAATTTTTGGGTGTGTGTGTCATTTTTTTTTTAAAAAAAGGAAATAGTGCAAGTCTAATTTGGAAATCAAAGTTTAAGAATGGGGTGACAGGTAGCAAGGCTATCATCCAATATAACACCTGGAGGAGTAGGTATGGGTGCTCTGTCACAATATTTCAGTATCACACAACAGATAGACCTGTTCAGGTCTCCTTGATCTCCAGTTTCTCCACTGTCACCCTAGACAATCTGTTTTTGTTTGGCAACTCCTGTGCTTAAAACTTGCCCCCAATTTCACAGTAGCTTAAAGGCTCCCCATTCCTCTTCTACAGCCAGATTATTATTTTCTGGGGGCCCCAACTAAATACTTTTCTGTATTTAATTTCTGTATGCAAAAAGCAAGTAATATGATTATTCCCCAAATGTAGAGCCTGTAAAGCCTGCAAGTTGCTTCTACCGCTCCAGAAAACAGACCAACCTTTGGGCTTATACTCCCTTTCACAGATTTGGAAATTAAATATGATGACAGAACAAAACATGGCCTGTTAGCCAAAAAGCAGGGTGGGGTGAGGCAGGAAATGTCCAAATGGTTCCTCTCATTCCATAGGAAACAGTATACGAACATGTTGCAGAGGATGGAATTTTCAAAAAAAATGAACAATCAAAGTGCAAGTGCTGAGCCCACCATATTTTTGTTCTCACAGGGACAGCAAAAAAGCCATTTGGCAATAGCCTTCAGAACGCCATACCAGGCACTGAACCACTCAAAGCAGACACCAAATAAAAGTTGCATATAGCAACTATGAAACCCAAAGACTTTTTAAGACCATTAGATATTGCATTATTCAGATCAGTTTGCAGCTGCTGGCATATCATAGAATCACAGAATTGTTGAGTTGGAAGGAACCATTAGGGTTATCTAGTCCAACCCCCTGCAATGCAGGAATCTTTTGCCCAGACCCACAACCCTGAGATTAAGAGTCTCATGCTCTACCGACTAAGCTAACCCAACTTTCCCTTTCCCGATCGATCAAGCTCAGAGGTAGATTTTACAACCATCCACCAACACAAGAATCCTACCTCACGGAAAGAGTCCACTGATGGGGAAAAAACACCCCAAACTAGTTTTCCTTTCGACAATCTAGTTTACATTTATTGTAAAGGTACAGCATTGTGATTGGTTCTGAACTGGATTTAAAGTGATTGACCCAAATCTATCTTCAGAAGGCCTCCACAGAACCACACCAAATAACCATATACACCACTTCGAGCAGGCTTCCTCAACCTCGGCCCTCCAGATGTTTTGAGACTACAATTCCCATCATCCCTGACCACTGGTCCTGCTAGCTAGGGATCATGGGAGTTGTAGGCCAAAAACATCTGGAGGGTTGAGATTGAGGAAGACTGACTTAGAGATTTTTACATATTATACAGTTGATATATGCATTTAAATAATTTAATAAATCAAAATTTAATGGCTCTATGAGACACAGTACATTCATACATCTCCTAATAGTGCTACACTTAAGATATGCCCCAAATAGTATGAGATTTTATTTCGTTTGAAGCCAGAAGTTGCGCTGAAAACCTTTCATTAACTTTCCTCCTTTGTGCTTTCTTTACTACACCAAAGCTAGGAAACCTGTGACCCTCCAGATGTTACTGGACTACAACTCCCATAATTCCTAACCACTGCTCATGCCAGCTGACACTGATGAGAGTGGGAGTCCAGCAACATTACTATTATTACTATTACTATTACGGTAATTAAATTGGTATACTGCTCTTCATCCAAAGATCACGGGGCGATTCACAACATAAAAATACATAATACGTAATAAAACAAAAACAAATAAATAATACCCTTCCCACAAACACATCAAAAAGGCCATGCAACTAGCCAAAGGTCTGGTTAAAGAGAAACATTTTCGCCTGGTACCTAAAGATATGTAATGAAGGCGCCAGACGAGCTGCTTTCTGAAGAGCATTCCACAAACAGGGAGCACTGCAGAAAAGGGTCCTTTCTCATGTTGCCATCCTCTGGACCTCTTGTAAAGGAGGCACAAGAAGAAGGGCCTCAGGTGATGATCTCAGGGGCCAGGTAGGTTCATATGAGGAGAAGTCTGGAGAGTCACAGGGTCTCCATCCATGCTAGGTTTACACCATATTAAAGTCAGCAGGCATTATACATATTTGAGATAAACATAACCCACTGAAATATACCGCCATAATAAAATGCAGGGGCTGTTAGAAACAAAAGGCATGCTATAGCCATATATTTCTACCCAGACTGGCTATAATATGTGGTATTAGACTGGTACAGCGAAGCTCAGTAGCATTATAATACCCTGGAAACAATTAGGGACACCTCAAGCCTTCCCCTTTTCCTCTCCGTTGAAATTCTTGTTGAACAAAGCATACATCCTGTAATCAGATAAAAGTACTGTATCTTGGTTCACAGGTAACATATGGAGGAGGATTTATATAAATCAGATTTCCGTTTGGTGCCAAGACAATTCAAGAGACTCTTTCCATTTAAATGCGTCCGGACAGGACTACAATAAATACAGTACAGTGACAAGCTGAGAGGTTACATACCTTCAAAACAACGAAGACAGCTATAAATCAGAAAGCTCGCGCAATACATTCACAGACACCGGCGCTCAACTTCACAACTGAATTGACTGGTGGAACATTTCAAGTTGTCAGTCTTGCCTTCCCTGCCCAATCCTTCCATGCTCTCCCAATCTACCTTACTAACAGGTGCCTGAGATGGGAGCTTCCCATCTCAAGCTCCAGGCTGCAGGGCATGTTACTAATTCTCCCCAATCAGAGCAGGAAGAGGATGAGGTGTCAGCAAGTGATGAGGCAATGTTCTGCTAGCATTTGATTCACTGCTACGCTCATTAGAGACAGAAAAATTCAAGGAAGATAAAACTAAGTTCTATTTATCTTCTTTGAATTTTTCTAAGCTCATTTTAAAGCAATCAGAGGATGCAAGTCATGACAGCTACATACTTACTTACTTACTTTCTCTCTCTCTCTCTCTCTCTCTCTCTCTCTCTCTCTCTCTCTCTTGGTTCAAGGGACAATTTCCCTTGATGCTGAGAAACAAGATGCTGAGAAACATGAAAGGGCCATTGCCATTGTGCTCAGGTCTAGCTGGTGGGCTTCTCAGAAGCATCTGGTTCACCTCCGTGGACAGCAAACACCCACATTAAAACAGCAGAACACCAGCAACTGAACCATAGTTACAAAAATAAGTGATGCCTGCAGGAAGACCACAAGGCCTCCCTGCTGCTGATCCCCAGCAACTGGCTTTCACAGGTAAACTGTGGCATTTTTCACGCTATGATAAGGTGAACCGTTTGAAGCTCTCTCCATCATGCAGCCATTAAAGGCACAGGGCTTCTGCCACAAAGAGAAAATGTTGAACCCAATTGCAAACACAGTAGTGTGCTATCTCTGGTACATGCAGGATCCTAGCAAGTTATTTGGCACCTCCACATTTTCTTCTTGAACAAGTGTGGCTGGGAGAAACAGAAACCTCTTGCCAGCACTCTGTATGGAGAGCTAGGTCCTAGCTACAAGAGCAATGAAACTTTTGATATTGACTCTGATCCAGAAATGCATTAAACTAGAGAGCAGACTCAGACCATATTGTAAACTCCACTAACTCCACCTGCAACAGGTGAAGCAACTTAAGCAACAGATTATGAAGTTTACATTTCAGAGGTTATCATAACTTCCACAACAACCGAGGAAGCCAAGGGGAAGTCATTACCAAGTTTAAATGCAATCCTACAAGGTGACTCATGCTTGTCAAAGCCATGTGCTCACGATGACACTTCACACATTAATTACACAGCTATTTTTAACCTCCCAAACTGTGTGGGCCCCATAGCATCCTCCCTACATCCCCTTTCCACCACTTTTGGAAGGCGAGTGGAAACAACCTAACTCTGTCTATAGGAGTGGTTCTTGCTATTGAAGGGAATCAAGTCATTTCTCATTTGATTATTTACTCACCAAAGGCAGAGACACACTTTTCACCAGCTATGCTTTCTTGCTTGCTCCACAAGGAGAGATGAGTCAGTCTACTAGAGGGACTTTTATATATATATATATAGGAGGAATGTCTTATCCACACCCATTATCAGGCAATTTACATTTGTATTTTTAGCTTTTGGACTTAATCCTGCTTGTACTTTAGCCCATTTAGAGATGAACTCACAATGTTGATCAGCTCTGTGCAGCAAGATCTTAAGTTTCTTAGAGTTTATAGATTTTATTTTTATTTATTCATTTAATTTCTATCTCACTTTCTATTGTAAATAAAAACTCTCAGTTTACAACACATCAAAACAACTGAATAAAACCACCCAGAATAAAACATTGCTGAAGAAAGTCAAAGATAAAGTATACAATCAAAGCAACATAGCTAACAAGAAACTAATATTATCTTAAAGATTTCAAAATAAAGCATTACAAAGGAGGTCTAGTAATAAGAGATGGGAGAGAGGGCCTTTTCAGACCTTACACCCCATTTCCAGGAATCTACCTCTCACTCGTTCATTTTTAGCACCAGAGACTTTTTAAAGTGATACCCGAAATTTGGTCTTATTCCATGGTGGAAGGTATTCTGCTTTTTGCATAATTTAATCTTCTTATTCTGTTGCTTACCAGTTTGGGTTTTATTGTGCTAATCGTTAGTATTAATTGAAAGTATTGTTAACAAAGCTGAAGCTTGGCTGATTGGGCGGCATATACATTTTTTGAGCAATAAATAAACTCAAAGAGTAAGAGAAATTAAAAATACATTTGCTAGTTTCAATAATTATTAACAACAGGCAATGGCCCCGGAGCTCTGTGTTCCAGGCACAGCTGGACGATCCGATTCAGACACACACACAAAAGAACAATATAATCACTTCCCCATACAAGTTGCACAGACCTCACTGTATATAGCTTTAAAACAAAACGAATCAACGCTGAATGTTAATTTAAAACAGAGGCAGAGCAATCAACAATGCGCTTAAACTGGAGAACAGTGGGGGGAAATACACAGGGGATCCATGTTTAGATCAGAGAAATTAAACTTCCCCTCTTTGGCTGAGAGTTGCAGTTCCTGGGGGGGGGGAGGGTTGAGGGGAGAGATCCTTTATATTTAGTGGGGTTAACATGTTATCCAAACCTTAAACGAATGTTAGTGTTAACTATGGTTTCCTGAGACAACCCTAGCCCTCTTCGGGGATTTAACATAGACATGTGAAGACTGGAGAATCATAGAATTGCTGTAAAGGGATATGGATCTGTGTGCTCCACCTGCGATGTATCTATGCAGGTTTACCAGCTGCACTCCCAACCTTTTTGCAAACTTAGCATGAAAGCCTGAAGAGGGTTTGATAACACCTTTGCCTGAATGTGCTCACAAGCCTCCTCCTAACCAACCTCACAGGGTTGTTGTAGGGATTACATGAGGAGGGGCGGAAACCATGTAGGCCAACCTTGAGCTCCTTGGATGAAAAGGTGGAATAGAAATGCAAATAACAAAATAAACCGTGTAGAAGTATAGCTCCCAATGAAGATCCATATGCACAACTGGGTGGGCAAATGTACTTAAAGGCTGCCTTCAGCCCTCTGTGCCAAATATACAAAGGTGGGGTGCAGGATAAAGTAAGCATGGATGGAAAAACAGTGGTACCTCTGGTTACAAACTTAATTCATTCTGGAGGTCTGTTCTTAACCTGAAACCATTCTTAACCTGAGGCACCACTTTAGCTAATGGGGCCTCCCGCTGCCGCCGTGCGATTTCTGTTCTCATCCTGAGGTAAAGTTCTTAACCCGAGGTGCTACTTCCAGGTTAGCGGAGTCTGTAACCCGAAGTGTTTGTAACCCGAGGTACCACTGTATTGGGAGTGGAACCGATATACATGCCCCCAACCCTCTGTATGCTTTTGCCCTTACAGTCCCATGCCAAACGCCTGAGAAGCTAAGGTAGCCTCAACAAACCATCATTTGTAGGCATGTCCCTATCCCTCTTCACACTCCCACCTTCATATGTCCAGGGCGAATGCCTGAAGAGAGCTCCTCATCCTTTATAAAACTATGGTTTCCTTTTCATCTTATTTTTTTATTTAATAAATAAATTGTCAAAACCTCTTAAGTGGCTTCTCGTAACAAACCAAAGCTATGCTTAAGCGGGGTTTACCCACCCGTGTTTGGACATCAAGACCAGCTGCACCTAATCAAAGATGGAAGGGGAAAGCTGCTAAACTCCTCCTTGCGGCTGCACAGGAGGAAGGGAGGGAGATAAAGCACTAGGCTCATTCTTGTAACACTGAGGAATGTTTAGCACAGTAAATCTAGCAACCCGACCCACTCTGTACAGAGCTCCCCTTCTAAATGACACAACCTATCCCCTCCATCCAGCTCTTTTTCTGAGAAGAAGGGGTGTGCACACCCTTTGGGTTTTGAAATCTGGATATGCTTACATCTGCCTTTTGTTCAGCTGCTTTGTGCTCTACGCTCTATATTTATCGTCTGAGGTTTCTTTATCTAGTTCTTATGATGATTCAGTGTGGCCGTAAACAAAGCCTAATAGCCTGAGGAAGCCAGATTTATAGCTGTCTTGCCTCACTGAGGTGGCAGAAAAGAGCTGTGAACCAGTGAATCAGGGTTTTCTCGAGTCTCATTAAAGCTTCCTATAAGTTTTGTGCGCCAGTATCAAACTTCCCCAAAGAGACACCCCCCCCCCGTATAATCCGCTTCCAGTTTCAAACACTGTTAACAGTAAGGCAGCAACAATCAGACAACTTGACAAAATTTGAAGACTTTCTGTCTGTACCATGTCTTGAACCAACCAGGTATTCTGCTTTCCTTCCCACCTCCCTCCCCCTCACACACATTGAACAGGGTTTTATTTTAATTGTCTTTTTTCAGTTTATTACAGAACAACTTTAAGTTATTTAAGCACACTCCCCCTTTCCATACCATCTTTCTATCGAATTCCCAGGTCACTTTACCAAAAGAACAGAGCTAACAAAATATTCACATTTATTATTGTTATTGCTATTAAATTTATATCCCACTCATCTGGCTGGGTTTCCCCAACCACTCTGGGTGGTTTCCAGCACATATAAAAGGTAAAGGGAACCCTGACCATTAGGTCCAGTAGTGGTCGACTCTGGGGTTGCGACGCTCATCTCGCTTTATTGGCCGAGGGAGTCATGTACAGCTTCCGGGTCATGTACAGCTTCCGGGTCATGTGGCCAGCATAACTAAGCCACTTCTGGCAAACCAGAGCAGCACATGGAAATGCCGTTTACCTTTCTTCCGGAGTGGTACCTATTTATCTACTTGCACTTTGATGTGCTTTCGAACTGCTAGGTTGGCAGGAGCAGGGACCGAGCAACGGGAGCTCACCCCGTCATGGGGATTTGAACCGCCGACCTTCTGATCAGCAAATCCTAGGCTCTGTGGTTAAACCCACAGCACCACCCATGTCCCTTCCAGAACATATAAAGGCATAATAAAACACCAAACATAAAAAACTTCCCAATAAAAGAAGAGAAGAGGGGCTCCTGCAGACATCATCTTATCAAGAGTTCCCTTCTATGCGATGGGGCAATTGGACCTTCATTGTGGCAGCACCGAACCTTGGAACGCCCGTCCCATTACATATCAGAAAGGTGCTGCCTCCGTGGTCCTTTTTAGCAATTATTATTAATGACCGTCCTTTTTCAACAAGCATTTCAGGTGCTTGTTTCAGAAAAAAAAATAAAAAATATTCCAGCCTATACCTGTTTTAAACTTGGCATTGTTTTGCATGTGTTTTTGCTGGCTATTGACTTTTTTTTATTGTTACATATTGCTTCAAGAAGTCTCATGGGAAGCAATTCACCGTCAGAAATTAATAATGAGCTAAAAGCCACAAAGCCCTGTACCCAACAAAGTTGTCCTGTTAGCATAAGAATTTACCCACCCACCCCACATCTCTCTGTGCCCCCCAATCTGTTCTGGGGATTCCCCTAAAATTCTGGAGAAGGTATGGGGGAGAGGAAGTCCTGTTGTGCAGACAGACATGCTGGCATGAACAGGACAACTTCATTGGATATAGCCCAAACACACAAAAGTAGGGTTAAAATTCTTGAATTTTATCCTATGCATGCGCATATATATACAGTGTACCTCTGGTTATGAACTTAATTCGTTCTGGAGGTCCGTTCTTAACCTGAGGTACCACTTTAGCTAATGGGACCTCTCACACGATTTCTGTTCTCATCCTGAGGTAAAGTTCTTAACCCAAGGTACCCAAAGTGTTTGTAAGCTGAGGTGTTTGTAACCTGAGGTACCACTGTGTGTGTATATATATATATATGCGCATAAACTGTCACAAGGCTGTACCCAAAGAGAGCATGTGCACTGAATACAATTCCCTTATGATCAACGTTTAAATGAAGCAATCACCACAACAAGCACTTAGGTTGACTCATGCCGGAAGTGGTAATTGACATGTGGAATTAGTCAAGCTCTCCATGCTTGATGGGCAGGTTGAGAGAGAGAGAAGAGCAACTGGAAATGCAGGGAGATGTGAAGAAAACCTAGCAAAGTTTCTGGATTAGAAATAACCACAACAACTATAAACTATGTCAGAGGCCCAAAGGAAAGAAATGGTTTTAAAGTGAGTGGATGCTTAAGAAACTGAAAAGGGGATATTAGGCAGAAGCAGATACTCTTAAGGGTAGCAGGCACTGTTATGAAGCAATAACTGAACTATGTTGATTAGGGACAATTGAACATTAAACGGTTGCGCTCCTTGGGGCATTCAGTAATGTGAATGAATGAAACTATTACTAACTCCCACACCTTTTTCCCTAACAAGAATCTGCTGCCCAGACTAAAGAGGTAGGTGGCCCTGGTACAGGGCCATCCCTGTGAATCACCACTGGTAGAAAACCACTACTGTCTTCTGCACACTGTAATACATCTACAGTATTTAGAATAATATAGAGAAGGAAGCCACACTTGGGATATGTGCTAGTTCCTTACCCACCTTGTGTGGCTCTGCTCTTTATAGGAGGATTTCACCATTGTATCCTTCTAATGGATTATTTTGCAAATGATATTTACCCTCAAATATTCCTTGCTGGTTCCTGAACATTTCCTGCCATCGCTGCTAGATTCTGCAGCACTGCTGTGATAGGCAGAATGGAGCATGGCCCTCGCCCAGGTGCCACCCACCCTGTCGCAAGCATGCTCACTCAGCCCACGAACCCACCGCTTGGCAGGCCAAGAGGAAGAAGAATGTGCATGGGCAGGATGGCGCATGGGTGTGCGGCTGCTAATCCTCTCCTCCCCAAATGCATGCTCCCCATGAGTGGGCAAATGGCTCCACCCACTGCTGTCTCCAACCTTTCCCACTGCCATGCAACCTAAATCGCCACATGACTCTTGGGCTTAAGAAGGCCACCCATCCCCTTCCTGCAATATACACATCCACACACAAAAGCCATGATTCTGTAAAAGGCCCTGGAGAGAGGCACACAAAAAATACTTCTGCTTAGAGCTGGGAGACGCAGTACTGCAGCCAGCTCACAGGCACATGAGTGATCTACTCTGTAACATCAGGGTGGAGGGAGGGCTATCGAGAAAGACGCAATATTTCTAATCACCGATCTTGTGATTCTTCAAGCCGGGGAGGAGGAAGCACAAGCTTCTTTGAGTTCCCCCTCCTTCAGTGCATGGGCTAGCTGGTTGCAGCAACTTCTGCCTCAGTTCTTTGGATCACGTCATCTTGTCCTGCAGCCCTCGCTCTGAGCAATGAGAAGTTCCAGGGACAGAGCTTCCTTTGGAAGGAGAGGGAGAGGGTGTTGGGACCCGGTCGCCCTGCCTGCTGCTAAAAGTGTGTGAAAGGGTGGAGAATGGGAAACCACCACAACAGAAATCAGGGTCTCCCCACTGTGGGCCTCTCCATACATGCTTTTCCCACTGTGCACTCATGATTATTTGTGCTCACGACGGGCAGCTATGCTTCCAATATTGCTTGTGCTTGCAAAAGGTTTGAGGGCAGACACGCTGCTTCATTTCCAATCAGTGCACGTCCTTCCTGCTGAAATCCTGTAACCTTTTATACCACTCATGTTCTTGTTTACAACTCTTGTTGTACTATAGTGCAAGAGTGGCTCCTCCAGACATCAATAATGTAGTAACATCAGCAAAGCATGACAGAACCACTGTTGTCCAGCAGGGGGAAGACCTTCTTGTTCCAACAGGTTTTTGGGAACTGACTGCTTTTAATGAAAGGGCTGTGATGCTTTTATTGTAATCATTGGTATGTTTTTAATAGATATTTTATATTTATATGTAGTTTTATTTCTATTAACATTTAATTGTTGTTTAATGATTGCAGGGAGGTTTTTTCCTATTAATATTTTATCTGCAGGCTGCCTTGAGTCCGTCAGGGGAAAAGGTGGGGAATGATGATGATGATGATGATAAAGAATGTGTGGACTGTCCATTATAAATATACAGTACTACTAATGCACTATTACTGTGTCAATAAGCATGCTGCAGAATGTATCTGCCAAAAAAAACGCCAGACTAGACAGGCCCTGTGATTTGATGCCTCCTGCATTTCTGCATTCTAGTCTCATCACCCAACATTACTTGCTACTCATTCATCAGGGTTTATTTGAGAAGCCGTGTACAGTGGTACCTTGGGTTAAGTACTTAATTCGTTCCAGAGGTGTGTTCTTAACCTGAAACTGTTCTTAACCTGAAGCACCACTTTAGCTAATGGGGCCTCCTGCTGCCGCTGCGCCACCGGAGCATGATTTCTGTTCTCATCCTGAAGCAAAGTTCTTAACCCGAGGTACTATTTCTGGGTTAGCGGAGTCTGTAACCTGAAGTGTATGTAACCCGAGGTACCACTGTATTCCTGTTTCCCACTTGCAGAGCATTAAAAGTTCTCAGGAGAAGAACATTTTCAATCCCTGAATTCAGAATGAAAGCAGCAGCAGAGGAAATGTGATGGCAACATTATTCTTTGTAACTGCAACATGTATCTAGAGAAATTCATTTTCCTAGACACCATAAAGCTCTGGAGTGCTCACTTTAGGCATCATTTTACTACCACTGAAGATATAGGCCACTTGTTATTGTTGTTGTTGTTGTTTAGTCGTGTCCGACTAGGCACTCCTGTCTTTCACTGCCTCCCGCAGTTTAGTCAAACTCATGTTAGTAGCTTTGAGAACACTGTCCAACCATCTCGTCCTCTGTCGTCCCCTTCTCCTTGTGCCCTCCATCTTTCCCAACATCAGTGTCTTTTCCAGGGAGTCTTCTCTTCTCATGAGGTGGCCAAAGTATTGGAGCCACTACTTCTGTTTAATGTAACTAATACAGAAAGTTTCTCATTAATCACCCTTCTGCCCAACTACTGCATTCATAAAGAGTTCATTATAACAACGTTAAATGGTAACAAGGGATTTTTTGGGGGGGGGGAACCTCAGCTTTTGCTTCTGTTCCTTTAGGAAGACACATTTTGTTACACTGTAGCTCTGTTCCTCAATATAAAGCGCATGTGACCTGTTCTAAATAAAGGATATTTTCCACTTCTTGCACAACTGGAACAGATATAAACAGTAGCCTGGACAAACTGAAGTGCAAAACTACTCAAGAGGAAGAGACTCCAGCAAGGCCGCTTTAACAAATAATAATCATAGTATACATATATATATTTGGTTGGGGGGGGGAGAGAAATCACATTCGATCAAATTATTGATTATACTAATATCATTTAACAAATGCAATTCCATGAAATCTA
Source organism: Podarcis erhardii (assembly GCF_964252035.2). Classification (NCBI taxonomy): domain Eukaryota; kingdom Metazoa; phylum Chordata; class Lepidosauria; order Squamata; family Lacertidae; genus Podarcis; species Podarcis erhardii. The sequence continues at coordinate 98,755,919 of NC_138498.1, forward strand.
ATCACACATTACAATGAATGTGTGCATAGTAAAGCAATTTAGACTAGCCTGGTTAAGTTTCAGAGCCCGTAATTGTTGAAAGATCGCACTTAGACATCTTTGGGACTTTTCTACTGCTAATTTTAAGCAGAACTTCACAGAACAACTTCTACTTCTGTTGTTACTTTTTGAGGACAGAACTTTTCATTAGTGATCTTAAACTATTATTGCATACCACCCCAATCTCCACAGCAGTGCGATTTTGCAGGGACTTCCAGGGGCATCTAGCCAGAGTCCTTGTTTCCTTTTGGAAAAGAGGTACAGCAGAGACAGTGGTGTCTTTATGATATATGGCTTATTTACACACATATATATATATATGTAACCTGCGCCTATGACAGGAAGGGGTTCCCAGCATTAAACTCCAAGAGGGTCTTGCTTCCTCCCTTGGATTCAAACAGACATCAACCATCATGCCCTGCCAGCTGCTTGGTGTCTCTGTCACATCACACCTTCTCCATTTCTCTAACCTTTAGCTTCATCTGTGAGTGAAGGGGCCTCACCCCTTTGATGCTTTGTGCTCTTCTTAATGCCGCATTCCCAAGTTATCACATCACACGGGAAGCCAGCCTGGCTTAACACATGCTGATTCCAGAGGGTTACCATTGTCTAGCACACAGCTTAATACTCACAGGTCTGGCCTAATACACATGAGTCTAATACACCACAAGCTTTGCTATTTCCCAGTTTTAACACCCAAAGTATCAATTAAATTCTGACATTTGTTTGATCCGGTGATCACAGTGGTCTATCATCCACGAATTCCTAACACTATGAATATTAGATTTTGCAGAAGATAATGAATGAAGAAGGAGACTCCAGAATAGATAGAACAAGACACTTTATCAAGATCTTTCTGGAAGGGGTAGAACTGCTTTATATTAAGGATACTTCAAGATTCAAACAACCAGATATGAAGGATGGTACTTCACCTTCTCATAAATCACATTCTCAAACAGATTGTTTTTAATTTCTGAAAAACTGATAGGCAATGTTTTAGAATTCAACATTGAGCCAATTGTATGTGCTGATCAGAGCTTCATATCAGTGTTACATGAATCTGCTTCTGGGCACACAAAAACATATTCACAATGGAAATAAGAATTATATTGTGATTCGAGGACCCGATCCCCGCTTGGGGAATAAAGACACGTGGACACAGAATGTAAGGTTAATGGGTAAGGTAAAGGCCACAACTTTATTGATTACAGCATGTGAGAAGGTATTGGCTTAGGCATCAAACCCACGCTAAAAGAGTAATAAACCAACAAACGGCAGGCACAAACACACGCTGCCAGCACACACACACACGACTTAAAATTAGAGAGGAACAGGCAAGGGCAATGGAGGGGGAAAACGTACAAGCACCCTGGCCAACAAATTAAAATGAAAGGCAAACCCACTCAGTCACCCAGACCAGCCAGGCAATCGGACGGGCCAGGGCAAGAGAGGGGAAAAACATACAGGCACCCTGGCCAAAATTAAAATAAAACACACAGCCACCAAGGCAGAGGCCAGGGAAGGAAAGTGAGGAGACAAGGGAGATAGAAAGACGGCACTCACACTCAGACCTCGCTGGTGGTGGAGAGACCATGTGCTGGGCAAAGGAACAAGCTGCAGCTTAAGAAAGGTAATTCTCACTTAACAAATCCAGCACCAGGAGTGGGGGAAAATAAAAGGTTAAATGTAGGTTTTTACACAGAAAAGAGGACACAGCAAGACAGCAAGGCAAACTTGGGTGCCTAGGTTTTTAAAAGCAGTAAAGCAATGAGCGCATGCAAGCCTCCTAAATTTAAAAAGGCAAGCCAGGAACCAGACAGCCTCCACACACACAAACACCCCTGACTCCAAACCTCGTGGCTGAGCTCTTCCCTGCAATGACTCCTGACTCGAAGAAAATGTGTGTGCAATGGTGGGGATCGCTGGCGCGGCTGCATTTGAGCAGCAAGCCACTCCCCCGTCGAGCTTCCCTATTGGGTGCCCAACTGGGGAGGGGCGTGGCGCCAGCCCTGGAGTTGAAGCAGGGGGAGGAGGAAAGGCTTTGTACTACAAGACTTACATTTTACAAAGGACTGAAGAAAAATAAAAAAAACCATTTAGTTAGAAAGAATAAAAATGGTAGATGCTCAACAATAGTTTTCTGGAACTCTGGTGAAGCCCTTACAATTTGTGTCACAGAGAGGGAGGGAGGGAAAGTTTAGTATTGATAAATGAGTTAAATATATTATGATGTAATCCTCTTCTGTGTTACACTGGCTGAGGGACTTTAGATTTTTGCAGAAGCCCTGCAACACTTTGCACTATCAATAGATGAGTATGCCCATGCTGAAGACAGCAATAATATATCATGCTGAAAGCAGTAGAAAGCTGTGATTCTGGCTACTGGGGAACAGGGGAGTAAAGAGTATGACAAAAACCAACTAATTAAATTGACCTATAAAGCCTTATATAGCTCAGGACCAGCAGGGCCATTGCTTTTCATCCTCTGAGGCCCTGGTCTTTCTTCGTGTGGCTTCACCAAGGGAGATGTATATGCTGGAGACACAAGAATGGTCCTTTTCAGCTGTGTCTTCCTGTTTTTTTGAATGCTCTCCCCATGGAAGCATGACTGGCTAAAATGGCCCACCACTGGCTTAGCCTTTAGCCATTGGCTACGCTTCAGTTTATGTCATGGAGTATTTACAAGCACTCCAATCCCCAGAATAAAGCTATCAATAAACAATAGTTCATAGATGAACAGCACAGCTTCTGAAAGGTGAAAGGAAAGATAGGTTTTGATGGCAGGCGTGCATCATAGGCAGAACTCTAGCAAGAAAAAACCTTGAATAACAAAAAAATTCCTCATTGTTAAATGTTACTGATACTGAATATGCAGGTTTCAACCCCTGAACATGGCTGTACGAGTGGGCAGTTGAAAATCAACTGATGCTCTCATACTCAAACAAAGCACCAGGGTCAGTGGCTGCATTCCTGAAACTATTAGCTATTTGATTCTGCCGACCTGAGCAAGGGCAGAACCCCTGACCATTGGCCATGTTGGCTGGGGCTGATGTGAGTTGGAGACCAGCAAGCTCTAGATGGCCGCAGGTTCTCCATTCTTGTTCTACAGTGAGAACAGCTCTGATAAAGAGCAACACACCCTTAGTTCTGAAAACTGGGGACTTTAAAGTCTCCTGCGATGCACCACTAGAATCCTAAGAAAATTAAGAGAGGCATGCTGGAGAAAAGTTTCAACAAGCCCAGGTCCCTGTCTCTTGCAGTGGCAAACCAGATTCTTATGGAAAGCAACAATGTGCTGTTTTGATGTTGTTTGCAGCAGTGATTTTGTCCTGATGTGTTTTATTATTTTGAAGTAAACCGCTTTGAACACCAAGAAAAGCTTCACAGAAATTTGTAGATTAATAACAATATATCAAGTGTTTTCATAATAATTTCCAATGCAGTTGAGATTTTGGGGGAAAGGGGTGGGTGAAAAGTACAGCTCTGATGAGTTTCCCACAGTGAGCCTACTTAACAACTGCCAAATTAAGTCAGTCAGCATTTATATTGATTCAAGTCTGCAATATTTTCCATTTATACAGCATCATCAGTGTGTGTGGCTCTTTTCAGAATGTTAAGAGAGCAGATTGCTGTCTCAAAGAGTTTCGTGTAACCCAGGTACCCAATTTTTAATTGAAAACGTACTCCCAGAAACAGCAATACTTCAAAAGAGTTAGTAATTACAAAAACAACATAGCGACTTGGCTTGCTTTCAGATCAGATTTAAAGACTGCTGACAACAAAAAAGATCCATATTTATCACTATTATTAATTTCTACAGCACTTTTTTTAAATAAACAAAGTGCTTTGCTGTTCTCATCTTATTCATTACTTGGATATGTCATACGGAGATCACATTTCTCTTGTTGGCTTTTGGGCAGTGATAGGCACCCCCCAGATGATGAACTGTGTCTCTCTAAATGTTGGACTACAACTCCCATCATCCCTGACCAATGGCCATGCTGGCTGGTGGTGATGGGCAGTACAGTCCCAAGGACATCTGCATGGCCACAGATTCTGTATCTCTGCTTTAGGAAGTTACAGACTTTAAAGGGAAGTTTCGCAAACTAACAAGCTTAAGTTCTTATCACAGTTCCCCAACATTAGCATGCGATTGTAGGCCCCCAGTATCGGCCTGGATGAAATTCATCATCAGCCCTCCTTTCCTCATTGTCCCCCCCCCACACACACACACCTCAACCCCCCAGACCACACAGTCAAAGAAAAAACCTCCTGCATGAGAATCGCTCTGCTTCAAAAGAAGACCAAGGATACTGCAGGAGTATTACAAAGTATTTTAGTTTTTCTTTGCATTTGAAGAAAAAGCATTCCCAATCTTTTTTTTTTTTTTACACAGTATGTAACACTATAGCACACCTTGGTTTCAAAGTACCTAATATTTTGCACATAGTTTAGTGATATGTGGGGAATTATCCTAGATCATACAAGAGGAAGTCATGGAAAACAAGCGCAGCACGAACACGACAGATCTATCTACAGCTTTTAATTCAGGAAGCAATTGGAAGTGGCATGCTTGCCAAGAAGAAAACGCTGCAAAGTAGAATCTTGAAACATTCAGCAAGCCCCCCCCCCCCCTCCTTTCATAGTGCTCTTAGAACATGAAACACATGCATGTTTGTAGAGAAGGTAGTAAATTTCATTTATTTCAATACTTTGTTTTAACAATGTATTTAGGGGGGCGATGTAGTTTTGAAAATGATTTTACAAGAAACTAGGGAATGGGAGGAGGGAAGTCAAAATGAGTATGTATGTATGTACAACAATGTATGTACAACAATGTATGTACAACAATTCTACAACAATGTAGAATTGTTGTTGTTAAACTGAAAAATAAAATTTATATTTATTTATTGAATTTATTTATTAAATTCATATACCGCCCTATACCCACAGGTCTCAGGGTAGTTCACAGAATAACAACAACAACAACAACAACAACAACAACAATAAATATATTTAAATTTCAGCAAATATATCACAATTACAAAAACAGGTTCCACCTTTCTTCAAGGAATGTTGCCCAGCAGTAGACCACATTCTGCACACACACACACAAAAAGTCCTCAATTCAATCCATAGCATCTCCAGGTAAGGCTGGAAAATATTCTTGTCCAGAATCACAAAGAGCTGTGCCAGTAAGGGTAGACCAGGGATAGCTACCAAGAGGGCATTCAGGGGTTGACTCACATCACCCCAACCATTGGCCATAGGCGCTGCACATGCTAGGGTTGCTGAGAATTGTAGTCCATGCCTGGCTTAGTGCCATGGAGTAGTTGGCTCCTCCTGGCCTGCATATTCAAGATCCACACAGAAGGCCTATCCAAGTTAACCCCAAGGTGGTTAGGCTGCAAGTCCACAAAAGTGTTCCTGTCCCAGATCCCTCTAGACACAATAGCTGCAGGAGACTGGTCTGGAGGAAACTGCTTTCACTCTCCAAGTAATGCCCTGGGACTACCCTTCAAACCCACACTGACATTGCCAGGTGTAAAACGCACAGGGAGAGGAGATCACAAAACAGCCAAACTCGAAAGCCCTAGATAGGCCTGATCCGTGCATATAGCACCAAACAGATTGAAATTCCCAATGCAAATCGGGCTCAAAAGGGTGGGGAAAGGAGAGGTGGTGACACCTTTGAAAGAGAGGTTGCATACAGGGGTGCCCAAGCTTTTTTCAAAGAGGACCAGATTTCATGAAGTGAAGATGCGTGAGGGCAGACCAAAGTGGTTGTGAGCTTTTTTTAGTATTGAAGTTGCTGAGCTTTTTTTAAGGATTTTACCCCAAGACATATACTGCCACAGGGACTGGACTAAATCGACTGGCGGGCCGGATTAGGGTTGCCTGACGTAGAATTATAGAACTGTAGAGTTGGAAGGGACCACGAGGGTCATCTAGTCCAACCCTCCCCCCCCCATGCAGGAATATTTTGCCCAACATGGGGCTCAAACTACCAACTGGGCATGCCTTCCTTGAATGCTTTGCCTGGCTAGAATGTGCCTTTTAAGTACAATATTGCTTGCCTGTACCTATTGCTTGCCTGGATACAACGTGTGTGTATAGAAACCTGTGGCTTTCGTGTAACAGTACAGAGATAGAAGTCACACCACTTCTGTACCCGCCACTGGGATGTACCCCGCACCCATGATTGCACAGGAGGGAATGCAGCCCTTGAGCTGGAAAAGTTTGTCCCCTCCCCAGTAACATAGCTTGGCCTGGCCTTCCTCTAATACTCCCAGGCACAGTACAGAATGTGGCCATGCCATACAATCTTGCTCCTCTCCACCATGCCAAACAAAACAGTTCCACAAACATCCCTCCATTCACATCAGAGTAACCGGAATAGGAGCACCAACTGCAGAAAATCTAAATATGCACCAAATATAAGCTCTATTATATTTATTGTGCACCTGCACAAAAAGAGAAGCTGACCAACCAGCCCCTTTTTATTTCCGCTTTGCAGCAATTCTAAGAGAGTTTTAAAACGCTTGACTTTATATTTACTTGCGCTTGAATCTACCTATAAAGCAAGTGCATGCACTTCTAGTTTTCAATCTGCCGTGAGTTAGCAACATTTACACGGAGCACAAATGTAATAGTGTGATGCATACTTTGGAAGAGAGTAAAGAGTACTATTTAGTTTCATGGCTCTAGCTCATTATCCTCATACAATACAATCTGGCCCATCCGTCTGAAACATTCCAGAACCTTTGCTTACCCCCCCCCCCAAAAAAAAAACCCAAAAAAGACTGTGTTTATTTACATGGCCACTCCTGGATGGAAAGCTCACAATTCAACAATATAGAAAATTATTGCAATTCAAAAATCTGCCCAAATCAGCCAGTCCGGGACATTCACTACAAGGAAAAGGGATGGGGGTGGGAGGGTGGGGGAAGATGAGCCGTTCCTTCTCCACTCTGCTTTGCTTCATACCCATTTAACTATTAGTGGAAGTCTGTAACTCCTAGTCAAGGCCAGATAATGCCTCTGGTGAGAATGTCTAACAATACCCTTTTACATAATACCAGCCACAGGGCTTGGCCCCTCCTCCCTCGCCCAAACAGTAACACACACTAAACAAAACTGCTATTATGGCAGGAACCACTCGCTAAATGGTTGCCTTTATATAGCTTCAATCTGTAAAAAGATGTTTCATTTCAATGTATTTAGAGAGAGAGAGAAAAAAAACTTTTACAAACAGCCTGATTCAGCAGCACAGAAGTAAACAGCAGGCACATAGTTGCTGGGTATATATTTCTTCTGTAACATTCCCCTCTTTTCTCCTCCTCCTCTTCTCTCCCCCCCCCCCAAAAAAGAGACACCAACAAATAGCCCCAACGCGGGGGGGGGGGGCGAGCAGGCGTGCTCACGAGCTGCTGACACCCTCGGTCTGTTTTGCCACGCACGCTTCTCGCACCTAAGTGAAATGTGCGCCGACGCCTCCGCCTTGGCACCCTGCAGAGCCGTGCCAGCCCACACACATTACTTACACACACACACACACACACACACACACACCCCTTTGCAAAGAAAAGCAAAGCCAAAGGGGAGGTGGGGGAGCCTATGCAAGCTGCTCTGAGGTGTCGGAGCAAAAGAAGCGGAGCCAGAGGGAGCGAGGGATACTCTCCACAGGCGCTGCCAGGGAGGAAGGGGGCGGAGGGCAAACGACGACCTGTCATTTCCCCCACCCGCCAAGCGAGCGAAGCATGCGTGTGCGTTGTTGTTGTGGTTGTCCTGCGGTGAAGTTTCTCCTTCTTTCTCCCCGGAGGCAGAAGAGGAGAAGGGGGTCGTAGGGAGGGGGACTCCCGGACACCGGGCAACGGCTCGGGTTTGCAAACAACAACAACAACAACAACAACAACAACAACAACAACAACAACACACCCCGACTTCGGGCAAGGGGCTTGAATGACAGCTGGGACAGGAGGTCCTGCGCAGAAGGCGAGACGCCTCGACCCGGAGAAGAGAGAGGAGAATATTTGACGGGGTGGGGAGAGCGGTATGGGGAGACACGGCGTTGTAAAGGGAGGGGGGCGTCGGAAAGATGGAGAAAAGGCAGAGGGGGGGTGCAAGTAAGAGGAAAGTTGGAAGGAAGGGGGAATTTGCAGAGAGAAAGAGAAAGAGAAAGGAGGGGCTTAGGGCAGTAAAAAAAAGGCGCCCGGTTGCTGTAGCACTCTCCCACCCGCAATTCCTCCGATGCGCTGCGGATCTGCACCCGCGTCCTCGAGTTCACACAAGCAGGGCCAGGTCGCCCTTCCAGATTTAGTGGCGCAGGGAGGGGTGGGGAGAAGAGGCTGGACGGTCCTGTTCTGGCAAGAAGGGCAAAGGATGATAACTATATACTGTATAGGGTTGGAGGGAAAGGGTGGGGGTGGCGACGGACAGAGGATCGCCCCCCGGACCGCAGAGCCCCCCCGCTCACCTGTTCTTCAGCGGCTGGCTCTTCAGCTCATAGTAGGTCTTGGGCTCCTCGTGGAACTCCTCGCCGACCTCGAAGTCCGGCACGATCCCCGACTCCGCCTGCATGTCTCCGGCAAGGCGAGGGAGCGAGGGAGGGACGGGGAGGCGAGGGAGGCGAGCCGCGCCCGCCCCAAGCAGCGCAGCCTGCGTCCTGCGCTCTGTCTGGGCGCCCCGCGGCTCGCAGAAGCGGCAGCAGCACTCCAGCCCCGACACTCCCGGCTTGGATGGACTCGGCTGGGCTCTGCTCTGCTCTGCCCACAGCACAGCTCCGCGCACACCTTCCTCCCGGCGCCGCCTGGGATTTGTAGTTCTTCGCGGGAGCGCTGCCTACCAAGCCCGATGGCCGCCGCACTACGACTCCCATAAGGCCGAGCGGTCGTGACGCAAGGCCCGGGGGGCGGGGCGCGGAGAGGCACCGGCGCGCCCCCTGTCAATGTCAGCAGAAAGCCGCTCGCCAAGGGTACAGCGGCGGCGGCGGCGGCAGCGCCCCGCTTCGGACGCGGGAGGCGCCGGGGCTCAGGCCCGCCGGGGAATCGGGCCTTGTTCCCACGAACAAGGCTGGCGGCGGTGGCGGTCGTCGTTCGCAGGGCTCGAGGTGCTTGCACTCTGCACGTGCTCAGACGTGCCCTCGCCTTCGCTACATGCTACGGGCTGCAGGTCCATGTTCACACACCGGCAAGGCCAAGGCGCTCTGAACATGCCCCGAGACCTCCGGGTATATAAATTCAGTAAATAATTAGAATTGTGCTTTTGAATTATGGTGCTGGAGGAGACTCTTGAGAGTCCCATGGACTGCAAGAAGATCAAACCTCTCCATTCTTAAGGAAATCAGCCCTGAGTGCTCACTGGAAGGACAGATCGTGAAGCTGAGGCTCCAATACTTTGGCCACCTCATGAGAAGAGAAGACTCCCTGGAAAAGACCCTGATGTTGGGTAACATTGAGGGCACAAGGAGAAGGGGACGACAGAGGACGAGATGGTTGGACAGTGTTCTCGAAGCTACCAGCATGAGTTTGACCAACCTGCAGGAGGCAGTGGAAGACAGGAGTGCCTGGCGTGCTCTGGTCCATGGGGTCACAAAGAGTTGGACATGACTAAACGACAACAAAAACAAAATAATAAGAAGAAGAATGCTCAGAGGCACCTTCGCTTTTGTGAGGTGTGCCAGGAGTCATGCTCAAAAAGCCTGTCTGGAAACACTTCAGCAGCATTCCCGCATGGCGATGTGAACACTTGCTCTGCGCTTTCATCGCCACTGTCTGCCCCATAGTCCACACTGAAAGTTGGTTGCTCAGCAAAGGGCGAGTGGTAAAGCCCTGGTTCGTTCGCATTTAGACCTGCTGTTGGGTGGGGGTGGGAAAGCTCTCCATCCTGAAACGTTTTGGGTATTATTTTGTCGCAAGTGCATCCATGAACACACTGAATAATGCTTGCTTCATGAGCTCAACAGGGCTTCTGTCCTCTGGCCAGATGCATTTCCCAGCAAGTTGGCCAGCCTAGAAATAGAAAAGCTATTCAGTGCCCAAGTGCGGAGTCCAATGCAAACTTGCAACCACCTCCCCAACCATGCTACAAAAAGGCCTGTTTTGAAATACTGGAGGATTGATTGCTGTCATTTAGTTCCATGTCTAGCATGTTAGCCTGAATTTTTCAACCTCGTGGTAATGGGCTTGCAGTCCAGGCCAAGCTTGCCTGTAAAGTCTAGTCCTGCAAAGTGTCCTCTTCCCCCTCTGTCCCACCTTTTGGGACTATCTAGTTCCAGCAGAGTGAACTCAGGCTAAAGGCTGCAGGTGATTTTTCCCTGAAAAGATTTGGCATAGCTTGATGCTTAAATCCTGCTTGCTGAAAATAGATGAGTGTGTCGACATATTTAAAAGATCGCAAGCTCACTCCTTCTTTTTACTTTGGATTAATCCAGAATAATCATCATGAACTATTTAACAATCAAACAAGGATTAGAATGCTCCTATTCCTGCATAAACAAATCCACCCTTTTAATCCTTCTTTGGGATAAATACGAATGACCACATATCACAGTAACTTACTACAATTTGCACTTCACCTCTTGCTCAGCAAACCACTTGTTCAGATCCTCCTGGCAAGGGAAAATTTAGCACACTTCCACTTCTACAGATTTCTGACCATGTGTGGAAATAGGGTAAAATTATCCATATCACTACACAGTGTTTATATGCACATCATTATATGGTAAGTTTTCTTTCGAAAAGTACAGCAGGGTTCTATATTGATCCTTCTAAGCACCCTGGAATATGATCCAAAAAATGCACCTGCTCTGAATGTTAAACGATCCGTAGTGCATGTTCTAGAAACTGGCAGTTACTCCCTCTAATTTCTGATACCCAGAGGTGATTGCCATTCCTTATGCAGCCAAAATGGCACCATCCACCCAAAACAAGGAGGACTGGAGAAGCCGCAAGGTTTGCAGAAGTACAACAGAACATTAGCAGGCGGGGGGGGGGGGGGAGCCCTAAGAGAGAAAACCATTCAGTCAAATATTGATTCCTCTTCCAAACCCTTGCTCCCAAAACAGCTTTTGAAAACCCTTTTCCATCTCATACAAGCAGTCCCAACTACCCAGCTCAGTGTACATGTGTCCTTGCAGGGACAAAGGTTCTAGTTTAACATATTTTAACATTACATTGGAGGTTGGGAGGCAGAGGTTGGTCATGGATGCTTTAGCTGAGATTCCTGCATTTGCAGGGGGTTGAGCTGGATGACCTTCAGGGCCCCTTCCGACTCTACAATTCTCTTATTCCATAGCCTGCATGCCCAGTTACAAAAGGACCCCAGGTATCAGGGCTGGGAAGGACATCTACCAAGGACCCTGGAGAGCTGCTGCCAGTCAGAACAGATGATACCAGGCAAGCTGATCCTACAGAGAGTAGCACAGAGTAGCTAAATGGGGTCACAGGCATGCAAGACACATATGAAATGAGTAAGGGGACAGAATAGGTAGATGACAGGAAGTGGTTTCCATGTGCTTTTGAGACTTGGAACCTCTCTTTTATGAAGCAGACTCCGGGAGAGGTGTGTGTGTTACAGAGTCAGGCAGGTCATGATTCAATGGGGGAGGAACAACAACTTCTTTTAAATTCTCAATTACATTTTTTTCAAATTCATATATTAACCATTACACCCACACATTGACTTCCCTTCCCCCTTCCATGGTTCATTTTAATTACCTTTTACTACTGCAAATTCTAATTACTGTATTTTTCGCTCTATAACACGCACCCTACCATAACACACACATAGTTTTTAGAGGAGGAAAACAAGAAGAAAAAAATTCTAAACGAAACAGTGGATGTATAATTTTTGTGGTTCATGCTGTGGCCACAAACATGTGATCTGACAGTGAGTTTGGAGTAGCCCAATGCAAAAATCCTGAGGTTCCGTGCTTTGTAACCACGTTTTAAGTGGGGAGGGAAGGAAAAGCACTCAAGGGACAAGGAGCACGCGTGGGGTGTGTAGAGAAGGATGCTGCTAATAATGCAGGTGAGGGGTTTAAAGAGAGAAGGAACACATGTGGGGTGGGTGGAGAAGGATGCTGCTAATAAGAAGAGGGGTATAAGGGGAGAAGGCTCCTCTCCTCTCCCAGTTTGCTCCTTTAAAGCAAGCAGGCTCTGCTTTTCTTCCTCCTCCCCGCTCACCCCTGGCTTAGCGAGCTGAAAAACTTTGCTGCTATGTAGCGAGCTGAGTGGAGAGGAGAGAGGGACAGAGAGCCTGCTTGCTTTAAAGGAACCAACCGGACAGGAGCCGCTTACACTTGTGTAAGCGGCTCCTCTCCTCTCCCGCTTTGCTCCTTTAAAGAAGCAGGCTCTCTGTCCCTCTCTCCTCCCCACTCAGCGGCTCTTCTCCTGCTTTGCTGTTTCAAAGCGAGCCACGGAGGAGGGAAGGAAGGGGAACCATGGATCCTCTGCTCACGACTGCAGAAGATCCCCCCCCGCCACCCGTAAGCATTCCCTCCATAACACGCACAGACATTTCCCCTTACTTTCTAGGAGGAAAAAAGTGAGTGTTATGGTGCAAAAAATACGGTACTCCATATTTTTTAAATTTCCCTTTCTCATCGTATCTCTGGTTAATTTACACTGCTGACTTTACTCTAACCCTGCTAACGTTTTGACCTGCTTACAATGATGCTTCAGATATTCTACAAACATTTTCAAGGAGCAGCTTATTTTGGGAAGAGTTAGTGTCCATCCCTCGCTTTCTTTTAACGCCCCTGGTTTTCATCAAGGGACAACTTCTTTAGTGATGTGGCCGTGTCTCTCCGAAGTGACTAATCTTATTTTGAATTCAAAGTAGATGATGTAATATATCCTGCACTGGGATAATTTATATTTGAATATGACATGTGCAAATGTTTGATTTTACACAGAGTTTCCTTATCGTGCAAGTGTGGTCTGGTGAGTAGGGTGGGAGCAGAGTTCTGACTCTAAAAATGCTGCATGGTTTGGGGCCAGTCACATCAGTGATGCCTCAATTCCTCCTTCCCCCTCCTTGTCCCCTGTAAAATGGGAAAAGCTAACAACTTGCTCTGCGCCACTATTGTGTTCTTCAATATAGTAAAGAGTGTAATAGGCATATAAAAGCCAGATGCCAGTATTCCTATTCACTTCTGTTGTGCCCAGAAACAAAATCTAGGGTGCAGCTATGCATGCAGATAGCAGCAGACTTTCAGTTGCAATGGCTGGGGATGCAGGAAATCTCCTAGGAAATACAGAACATAACAGGTTAAACCATGTTTGTGGTGGTGTCCCCAACTATGTAAATAGTTGCCATCGAAAGAGAAAGAGTATATTTGATGGTATTGCTACAAAACGTAGGGTGTATGGGGTGTTAGGGTAGGGGTAGTGCCTCTGGTGGGGGGACACATCATGTTCCTTCTGGGGTAGCTTGTCCACATTTGTCACCCCCCTTGCATTCAGCTGTCACCTGTGCCGCCAAGAAGCTGTCAGCATGCAACAGCAGCCCTGCCCCAGGAAGCCGCTTTGACTGACTGGTAGCCAGTGGGACTCAAACACTCAGTGAGTTGAGGATTTCCCCAGTATGTAGATGAGACCAATAGTGGGTCCAGTGGTCAATTAAGTGGTTTCTGCATTTGCTGTAGAGGGAGGTGAGGGGCAGATGGGGCTCATCAACCTGGGAAGGTAGCCCATCTAGAAGGAAAACGCTGGTCCTCAGTCTCCGCTGCCTTCTGGGATATCTTTGGGAGGAGAAAGGGCTAAGGAGTAAACCCTACAAAAATCTGGAGTGGAGTCCCTAAAATGGTTGGATGGCGTCTTGTACACATAGCTGTCAATTTTTCCCTTTTCTTACAAGGAATCCTATTCGGAATAAGGGAATTTCCCTTAAAAAAAGTGAAACGTTGACAGCTATGCTTGTAGACCTCTTTCTGGCAACTCCTGGCAACATTCCAGATCTCCAGTCTCTGGTCACACCTAGGGCAAGAAGTTCCATTGTCTTGTTAACGACCTATAATGGCTCTCTTAGTGGCCCTAGTTTGGCCAGGCTATCCAGGAATTCCTTTGCAGCTTATATTCTCCCCTCATATCACAAATAACCTAAAATCCTAGCATTTATTAATTTTAGTGTTTAGGGAGACATTCCCCCCCCCTCAATTCTGTAACACCGTGTTACTCCATAAAATGTCAAAATAAATAATAACTGCCACCCTTGATCATTACTGGATTGTGGCACCTCTGCATAGCTGAGAAATCAATAGTTATAGGACTGAGGGGGTTGGTATGGATAATGACTTTGGGTCCCAATCAAGCCTGTGATTTTGTATCAATAAGTTTGTAGTCTGTAGTTGGAGAATGGTGAAGTAGACAAATAAGCTTCTTTTTTAATGGGTCTGTTAGGCATTCATTTACATGGCCTAGTGATGTATTTTCACAAGCACTCACCTGGCTGGAAGCCACCTTATCCTGTAGGTCAGGAGCTAGCCTTTGTCTAGCAAGCTCTAGAGGTGAGAAGACATAGAGGCTTGACTTGCTTGCTGTGCTGAATCCAAAGCTTTGGCTAGAAACCTAATGAGGAAGCAAGGTCTGTTGGAGTGTATATGCCATGAGTCCTTCCAACTTATGCTTAGGTTTGTATACATGTGTAAATAAATAAAACCATATGTTCTAAAGATACCACCGTCTCCAGTGACTTTCATCCCAACGAAATCAAACCCTCAGAGATTGGATAGTGTACAGCAATACATTTTGAATAACTTGAATCTATACACACTCAATTGTCCACGAATGTTGGCTCAGTAAACCATACCACTTTACTCTTTTTTTATAGGGGAAAAGGATATGTCTACATATTTTAGGTATGCTTCGTGACATCCGCTGCAATGTTATGATGCAATGGCACAACCATCCTGCTCTCTCCCTTCTATGTAATAGCATTATGATGATGGCGATGATTTAATAGTTAACAGCTTGCAGTCCAAAGTGCTAACAGGCACATAATGAGCTGATGGTGACATAGCATTTCGATGAGCTTGAAGGCAAGTTCTGCTCCCAGAGCTTCGCCTTTGACAATGTGTTTTGTACAACTTGGTAATGAAATTATGACTCCTCCGAAAGGGAACAGCAGACACCTACTAAGTTTGGCTGTGCAAGATGTTAAGGAGTTCCCCCAAACCAATGAGCCACAACACAGGTGGAACAGATTGCATAACAACAAAAAAGGCCGTCATCTTTGATTATATAACATGAATGTTCTCTTTCCAATTTAAAAATTTGCGATCGTTCATTAGTTAACATTTGGCATGGAGGGGGTAGGGGGAGAGAGAATAATTCAGATGCAATACTCTACAGCCAAGAAGAAAGAAAGAGCAAGCAAGCAAGAAATATAAGAAACTGAGGGTGTGAAATATGGAGGAACACATTTGATTTGGTCTTGGACGAGATAGCCAACATTTTTATCAAGGGGGAGTGTACCCCATGTACCTCCCACATCTTCATATGTTCACGCAGAAGAGGAGAGTACAAAAAGAACAGGGAGAGTGACTCAGCACTTCTTCTCTCCCTGCTTCTGCGCTGAAACGTGGGAAGTGGGGACGGGTTATTTACATGTAAAAAAGCCCCACTTCCCACGTGATAAGCCGAGGTGGGAGAAGAAGAAGCACGAGGCAGTCATGCTGCCCTTGGCTTCCCATTTCTGTGTTGCAGACAAACTGTCTGTCGCTTAGGAACGTGTCACATGGGATGGGGTCAAATGGTGGGGAACCCTCATGAAATCTTCATAGCGTTGTGAGTTTTGGGGTGGGGGAAAGTTGAGCCCCTTCTAACCCCTGGACTCAGCATGTGTTGAAATATAAGCCAGGCTATTTTCCTGGGTTGAGGTGATTGCCTGGGTGATGGTCCATTAAGAGAACAAAGGATTAAGGGGTTCAGTGGGGGGGCCTCCCTCAACAGACAAAGCCAGAGTTTGAAGTAGAATTTGGGGGGCTTTGAAGCAAAGCAGAAAGCAGAGCGGGGGGGGGGGGGAGAGAGAGAGAGAGAGAGAGAGAGAGAGCGCACCATGCTGGATCTCTGTTAGAATCCAAAACTGTGGCTATGAGAGAAACAAGGTGCTTTGGGGGGCTCGGGTTGTATAAATGTGTAAATAAAACCATATATCCTAAAGACACCGTGGTCTCCGCTGTGCCTCATTCCAAAAGGAAACATGAACCCTTGGTAAGCATCTGGAACCCCTGGAATCTTGCACTGCTCGGAGATTGGGGTGGCATTCAACCATATATTAAAATCCATATGTATTCAACTGCAAGGAGAAGCCTTTTGCTCTGGCGAATGATCATCAGAGCTCAGCAGTAAGAAAAGTTTGCACTGTGGAGTACAGTGGTACCTCGGGTTAAGTACTTAATTTGTTCCAGAGGTCTGTACTTAACCTGAAACTGTTCTTAACCTGAGGCACCACTTTAGCTAATGGGGCCTCCTGCTGCTGCCACGCCGCCGGAGCACAATTTCTATTTTCATCCTGAATAAAAGTTCTTAACCTGAAGCACTATTTCTGGGTTAGTAGAGTCTGTAACCTGAAGCGTATGTAACCTGAAGCGTATGTAACCCGAGGTACCACTGTATTTGTGGTCCATGTTCCAGCCAGCTGCAAAACTCCATTCCGTTCCCTTTCAGTCAACATTCCATGCCTGCTGATCATGCTTAATATTTATTGAGCTACTTTGGAGTCATCCCTCCCCACGCCACACTTAAGTTCTCCACCTTCCCACAACTGTTGTACTTCTGCAAACCTTTGGGGTTTCCCCAGGCTTGCTGATACCTTCCTCTTGTGTGTGGGTGGCACTATTTCGGTTGCATAAGGATCTACACGTGGAGAATGAGTTCACTCTTAGTAGCTAGGATGCTCTCTGCGGTGTGCAGGAGATTCCAGCTTCAGTTCATGACCACACGGATCCAAAATGTCTCAGGGGGAGGCAACAGGTCAGAGAAATACTAGTTGGTCCAATGGTATGACTCAGTGTTTAAAAATGTTCAATGTGCATTAGAGGTGTGCAGCAATCACAACAATTCACCTTGTATCTGTAAGCAGATCTGTAGCCGTATCTGTATTTGGAAGCAATCTGATATGTTTCAGAACCACTCCATGTCTTCCCTGCTCTCACAGCCAAAGTTCTGAGGAGAACAGCCACCCAAATGTTAATAATAATAATAATAATAATAATAATAATAATAATAATAATTCATTATTTATACCCCTCACATCTGGCTGGGTTTCCCCAGCCACTCTGGGCAGCTCCCAACAGAATATTAAACAGAATAAAACATCAAACATTAAAAACGTCCCTAAACAGGGCTGCTTTCAGATGTCTTCTAAAAGTCAGATAGCTGTTTATTTCATTGACATCTGGTGGGAGGGCATTCCACAGTGCGAGCGCCACTACTGAGAAGGCCCTCTGCCTGGTTCCCTGTAAACTCACTTCTCGCAGGGAGGCAACCGCCAGAAGACCCTCGGAGCTGGACCTCAGTGTCCGGACTGAACAATGGGGGTTGAGATGCTCTTTCAGGTATACTGGGCCAAGGCTGTTTAGGGCTTTAAAAGTCAGTGGCAACACTTTGAATTGTGCTCGGAAACGTACTGGGAGCCAATGTAGGTCTTTCAGGACCAGTGTTATTGGTATATGGTCTCGGCAGCCACTCCCAGTCCCCCAGTCTAGCTGCTGCATTCTGGATTAGTTGTAGTTTCCCGGTCACCTTCAAAGGTAGCCGCACGTAGAGCGCATTCCAGCAGTCCAAGCTCCTTTCTCCAAACCACTGTGACTGGGGTGCGCTGGGGAAACAGTTTGCCGTGATTAAAAGCTAGACCTGTCTGCGAAAATGAAATATCTCAGCCTCTCCACCTTCTCCCTTCTTTCTACACGCTGTCCCATCTTAGGCTTTGAGCATTTCTCATTCAGTTTGGGTTTTATTTCTCAGGGAGGATGGGGGCATGGGGAGGAAGAATAGCCCTATGTGTTTATGGAAAAACCTGATCTGTCCTTCCTTCTTTCTTTCCTTCCTTCCTTCCTTCCTTCCTTCCTTCCTTCCTTCCTTCCTTTTATATTGCACCTTCTCCCCTGCCCCACGTAGGTGCTCAAGGTGGCACAGATAGTTCTCCCCCTCCTGATTTAATTCCCACAACAACCCTGTGAGGTAGGTTAGGCCAAGGGGCAGTGACTGGCCTAAGATCACCTCATGACTAAGTGGGGATTCAAACCCTGGTCTTCCAAGTCCTGGTTCGACAATCCTAAGCAGCTCTCCTTGTTAATAGTGCAATCGGTAATGTGAAGACTATCCTGAATCATCCCATTCACCTCATTATTCAGGCTGATACATTCCTCTATTAGTGATTTTACACATGCACACACGCACACACACAAGCACACACTTAACTGGTAATTCTATCCAATGAGGAAATTAAGAATACAGCTTGTTCTTAATACATCCATGCTGACCACCCCCAACCATTTGGTACACTCTGATTCTCTGTACACTGAATTGCTCGTAACTTTTGGAAGTATAAAAATCACATCAATTCCTCTTTCCTTTATTAAGGTAAGAGGTTATAGATGTTTTCCTCCACAGGAGCATGTATTTCTTGCTGGGTTAGATCAAAGGTCCATCAAATCTAACATCTCGTTTTCACATAGAGACTAACCAGAAGTTTCTGAGAACTTTGAAAGCAGGACGTGCGGTCAATAACACCCACTGTTTCACCTTTCCTCATCTGTGAAATAATTGTTTACTTCAGTCTTAAACAACTTCCAAACGACATTTACTTCCCTTGACTATTTCCATTTTAATTAATTCCCTTATTTCTGAGAAGTTCCCTTTTTTTTGCAATCAGTTGTGACGGGGTTTGGACTTTTGGGCAACTTTCCACTTACATAAATGGAAAGTGGATTTTAAATTCTGAGACCTGTTCCATTCAATGCAAGTTCACATATACAGTAGCAAATGATTCGGAGATTCACCTGAGTAAATATTTCAGTGTTCGTGGCTTCATTTCTTTATCTCCCGCTTCTCTGAATGTATTCCTATTGTCACATATTGACTGTTGCCTGTCAGATACCTTCTGCAACTGCCAGGTACTGTTAATGTCGACAACCTCTGCATGTCAGCTGTTGAAAAACTACCACAAAGATAGCTGGTACATGTCAGGCAAATACCGAGTGCTACGGCAAGCCAGCTGTTAGAAACCGTCAATCCTTGATTGCCACATGTCGTCTATCATCAAACGTTGAGTAATACGTGTCAGACATTGGAAAACTGGCTGTGACGGCATGCTAGCAGTCAGATACTGTCAAATATCGACTGTTGCTGCATAATCTTTGGATGTCAAAAACCATTGCTGAGTAGAAAGCAGGTGGTTGATATGGGAGAATCTCAAGAAGTTTTGCCATGAATATGATGGCAAAAGCCAGGTTCTGATTAATTCCCAACCACCCTCCCCCCCCCACCCAAAAACAGAAACCCTCAGTAATGTGAATTTCAGCACCATTTACTGTTCCA
Source organism: Podarcis erhardii (assembly GCF_964252035.2). Lineage (NCBI taxonomy): Eukaryota > Metazoa > Chordata > Lepidosauria > Squamata > Lacertidae > Podarcis > Podarcis erhardii. Next base: position 98,775,502 of record NC_138498.1, read on the forward strand.
TAGGAATGCACTTCCTTTGTAAAGATTGGAACAAAGTAGCTATAAGCTCCTACTCCTTTCCCATGAGATTAATTAGAATAGTCATACAGGCATACTTTGTGTAGGTTAATGATTTTGTGCCAGAAATAGGTTCGGTGCATAAATAGGAACCTATTGTTAAACTGTGCGCGGGGATACATTTTTGCTTTTCAGGGCAAACTGGAGGTAATTTTTTGCCTGCAAAGGCCTAATCTCCACAGAGATGATAAACCTGTACCTAGGTTGTACCACTTCAGAGTACAGGTGGTTCATGTGACTATACATTCCTCCATGTGCAAGCACATTTTACCACCTCAGAGAGAACTATGGTTGCCTCCAGGCTGTCTATATTTTGTGGGAGAGATTCAGCTGCATACGAGAAATTTAGGTTTTTGAAATTAACTGGATTAACCACCTTTACTGGTTATGAAAGTAGCAGGGAAATACACTAGAAAGTGTGGGATAAGCTATGGATTTATGGGAAGACGTACGAATACTGTGCAAACAAATCAGGATGAATGCTCAGTGCCCTATAACTTCCCTGCAAACAAATCCGTACAAATGCTCAGTAATGACTGGACATTATACAACTCCCACATAGGCTTTGTGTGCAAGCAAATCAAGATGGACACTCAATAAAGAGGTCATCTGGTGAAAGACTAAACTAAACTACCAAGTCACCACGGAAGACTTAAGAGCAAAACTCACACAGGTAACAAATTCTCCAGTAAGCCATATCACACTGTTAATGTTGCAGGCAGATTGCTTTATTTTTCACTGTTTTCTAAGCAGCCTATTAAAGTGATTTCAACATTTCCGTGCCAGAGGCAAATGGTGCGTGGGGGTGTTTTTCAGTAGCCTTGTATATGGTAAATACATTTATAGAGGCACTGTCATACTTCTGATGTCTTCCAGATTTAGGGTTTCTTGTAGCCATCAGCCATCAAATGTTGCATAAAAGGACATTCAGGAAAAAGGAAGCTTTGGAAGCCACATCCACACCATATGTTTAAATCATACCTATCCCACTTTAACAGTCAGGGCTTCCTCTCCAAAGGAACCTGGGAACTGTAGCTTATTAAGTGTGCCTGCACCTGACTAGACCTGCTAGATCTTTTAGACCACCTGTAGGGGGGGGGAGTTATTCATGGTATTGCACCCTATAGGTATCACAAGGAAACATTACTGCAGTGCATTATACATTGGGGTGCCTCTGAAGATGGTCCAGAAAGTTCAGTTGGTGCAGAATTTGGCAGCCAAGCTGCTCAATGGATTAAGACAGTTTGAGCATATAACACCGATTCTGGCCCAACTTCACTGATTGCCAACTAGCTTCCAGGCCCAATTCAAAGTGCTGATTTTGATTTATAAAGCCTTAAATGGCTCAAGACCACAATACCTCATTGCCTCTCCCCAGTGCTATTTTTCTGGAACTCACCATAAAGGCCTCCCTTATCCTCTTATAATGGCAATGGCGCCCACCTGAGAGGTGTCGGAACTGAGTTTCGGCAAGTTCTGGCTGAAAAAAAGCCGCATGTGAACCAGCCAGGACCCTGTGATAATCATCATTTTTCATGTGCCCTCTCCATAAGAGGTCCGGAGGGCGGCAACATGAGAACAGGCCTTTTCTGCGGTGGTTCTGTAGCACCCTGCTTGTGGTTAACGCTTAGCTGGAATGAAATATTCAACGCAGCAATAGAGAAATTAAAATAGTAATTTATTTGTCAGACAAATAAAGAGGCACAGTGGTACATGGTTACCAAGCTCTGGC